>NC_141697.1:579459547-580059547 GCF_964263255.1 Lissotriton vulgaris
GGGGAGGGCTACGGTCCTTTTCCGGGATGGGGGGTGGGTTGAAGTTGCTGTCCTGGAACGTTAATGGTTTGGGGGACAAGATAAAACGTGGAGTTGTGTCTCAGTTCCTTCGACGCCAGTCCCTGATATTGCTTTGTTACAGGAGACCCATCTGATAGGGAATGCTTGCTGGGCTTTGGATAGACGTGAGTATAGGCTAGTTGCTCATGCTGGATTCACCTCCGGTTCCAGAGGGGTGGGCATTCTGATTAGATCCTCTCTGCCCCTTGAAATAGACGAGATAATGCTTGATGATAGGGGTCGATATGTTGCTATTTCGGGGAGATGGGAGGGTAAGATGCTCTCTATAGTTAATATATATGTCCCCCCGGGTCTCCAGGCCACTACTTATGCTGACCTTGGTCGGCTTTTGTTGTGGCTTCCTGAGGGTCTCCTTATTCTTGGGGGGGATTTTAATTCTGTGGTCTCTGGTAACTCTGATCGCTACCCGTCCAGAGACTTACCGAATTTCCAGAAGTGACTTTATGAACTGTTGGAAACCTTAGGATTAGTGGATGCTTGGAGGATGCGCAACTACAATATACGTTCCATTCCATGGAGAAGTGTGGCTCACTGGTTAGAGCAGGCAGACCCTGAAGCAGAGGTCAGACCCGGGACCAGGGTTCAATTCCCGATGCGGCAGGGTCTTGAGCTCAAATGTCCATGGACTCGATAATTCTCGCTTCGGTGCCTGACCTAATCATGGGTTCACACTCTGCAACTCTGGGCATTAAGCTTGCTTAATCTCCACAACGGCCCCCCTGCGGCGGGATGCCTGGCTTTCACCTTGGGGATGCCCTGTAGGGGCTATCTCACAGGGAAAGGCCAGGACGGGTTCCCAAGGCAAGCGCGGATACCCCTTTGGGGGTCGATTCTGGCGCTATATAAGAAGCATAATAATTCTGGGGCCCACGGTAGTCTCTCTAGAATTGATTATTTTTTACTGCCGTCGGCCCACTCTTCCTCCGTGCGAGAGGTCCATCACCTCCACAGGGGCATCTCTGATCATTCTCCCCTGTGGCTTAGGGTTGCCTGTTGGGGTAGGTAGCGAGGGGAGAGTTGCTCCTATTAATCCTTGGTATTTGCGAAACCCCAAGACGCGCTCTGAGCTGGTCAAGGCCATTGATTGCTACTTTAATGAAAATGTGGGGTCTGTCTCCTCTTCTGTTTCACTATGGGAGGCTTTCAAAACTGTTATTCGGGGTTATTCACTGTCATTGATTGCTGCCGCTAAGAAGGCTAAACATGAATAATTATTGCGTCTCGAGGATGAGATAACAGTACTTGAGAGTGAACTGGGTGGGAATGATACCCCTGCAACTTTACACTCCCTAGCTCTGAAGCAGGCTGACTACAGAGCCCTGGTGACAGACGCGGCCAAAGTCATGAATATAGAACAGCTGGATAGACTCTACGATGTGGGTGATAAGGCGGGTAAGCTTATTGCGTGGTTGGACAAGTCTGAGAGAGCGATTCGAGTTGTGCCGGTGATTGAAAAGTCGAATGGCGATCGTGTGTCTGACCCGATTGGGATTGTTGATTGCTTTGTGGACCATTTCCAGATGGTCTATGCCTCGGTGAGCGATAGAGATGAGTGTGACTCCTGTTTGCTGTTGCGCGATATCGCGTTACCCTGCCTCTCTGATGAGGATAGGGCCATGATGGATGCGCCTATAACAGTGGATGAGGTCGCTGGTGCCATTCGTGCCCTTCGATCTGGTAAGGCCATGGGGCCCAATGGCTTGCCTATTGAGCTTTACAAATTACGGCCCGACAAAATGGCGCCCTATCTGAGAAATATGTTTCTCGAGATTTCGATACTGGTCTCCTTCCTATTGATCAGCGCCTGGCCACCATCGTTGTCATTCACAAGGAAGGTAAGCCGCGTGATTGTTGTGCTTCCTACAGGCCTATTTCACTGCTTAATGCTGAGCCCAAGATACTTGCTAAATTACTGGCTAATAGACTGATTAAGGTGGTCGGCGACTTGATCCATCCGGATCAATCCGGTTTCATCCCGCACCGAAATACCGCCCTTAACCTTAGGAGACTCCACGGAGTTCTCGCGAGAGCTGGAACTCTGACTGAGTCGGCCATTTTGGCTTCCCTCGATGCCACTATGGCTTTTGATACGATTGAATGGCCTTATCTCTGGGCAGCTCTCGCCAAGTTTGGTTTCGGCTCGAAATTTATCGCCTGGGTGAAGCTCCTTTATGAACGACTACTAGCCCAGGTGGTGGTGAATGGCAGGGTTTCCGGTTCTTTCGCACTTGGACGTGGCACCCGTCAGGGTTGTCCGCTGTCTCCGTTGCTTTTTGCCCTCGCTCTGGAACCATTGGCCGAGTGGCTTCGCTGGGAACCCTCGATCAAGGGTATCCAGTGGACCCCTGACTTTGAAGATCGTGTCTCGCTATATGCAGATGACATTCTTCTTTATCTCACCTCCCCCCGGAAGTCTCTTAATGTGCTTTTCGATGTTCTTACCTCCTTCGGGAAGAACTCAGGTCTTGTTATCAACTGGACTAAGTCCTGCGTCTACGTTCTGGCTGGGGATCTACCCCCGTTGCCCCATAGATTTCCGATTCAGGTGGCCGAGACTGGTTTTAGGTACCTGGGGATTCATGTCTCGCTGAATTCCACCGCTCGTTACGAGCGTAACCTTCATGCCCCTCTCCAGCGGCTTAAACTTGACGTCTCACGGTGGTGACGACTGCCCCTTTCCCCATTGGGGTGTGCGACTCTCTTTAAGATGATGTCGCTCCCCAGGTTCCTATATGCACTTCAGAACTTCTTTGATCCTGTACCCCCTGGGTATTTCCGTGAGGTTGAGAGCCTTCAGAGGCAACTGATTTGGGATGGGCGTGCTCGTATCTCCTTCCCCAAACTCACTTTACCGTGTATGACGGCGGCATCGCCCTCCCTGACATCAGACGCTACTACTGGGCCTCGCAGCTATGCGCAGTTAATCATGTAACTTACGCCCCTGGTCATACTCCTGCCTTTGCGATGGATAAACATCTTCTTCCAGGCGGGAACTTTAACAGGGCACTGTATTCTAAGAAACCATTTAACGCCCTGACTGGCCCCACAAAAAGTGCTGTGCGAGTGTGGCGAGACGCGAATGCTGCTATGGGGTGGAGTGATAGGTTAACCCGAGTGACACCGTTGTATGATTCTGACCGTCTGGGCAATTTGTGGAGAACGAAAGGATTCGATAAATGGGACATGATTGGTATAAGCAAGGTGGAGGATCTCTGGTCCAGAGGTAGTATTAAGACTTTTGAGGCGCTCAAAATTGAATATGAGCTTGATGACAAGGAGCACTTCAGGTACATTCAAGTGCGACATGCCTTGACCTCCGTTTTTCCCCCGGGGACGGAGATTCCCCAATCCTCGCCGCTGGAGGACCGTATCCTTGACGGCCATGTGCCGGACAGTACCATATCACTGATTTACAAAAAACTTATCAATAACAGGGCTGATCTGCTTGAGCGCCTCAGGGCCTCGTGGATCGCGGACGGCCTGGAACTAGATGACGAGGATTGGCAAACGGCCGTCTCCTCCCCTAAGGAGGTGGCCATACCCGCCCGCCTCCGTTTTGTACAGTTGAAGATCCTCCATCGTGTATATGTAACTGGCACACGTCTGGTGCGAATGGGATACTCTCTTGATGGGCTATGTAAGCGCGGCTGCGGTATGAGTGGTACCTTCCTGCATATCATTTGGGAGGTGGCTGCCTTCTGGTCTAGAGTGCATGCGATTATGGAAAAAATCACCGGGGTCTCTCTATTGCCTGAGGCCAGACGATGCCTTCTTAATGTCTGGGAACCTACGGACTACAACACGGCCCAGACTTTTTGGGCGACTCTTGGTAACATGGTTGCCAAGAGGGATATTGCACAACTCTGGGGTTCCCACAGACCACCCACGATAGCGGCTTGGAAGGAGAACATGGACTGGTGTATGTTCAGAGAAAAGACGGTCTATGTGGCCCGGGGCCGACCAAAGAAATGGGGTAGAATTTGGTCCCAATGGAACGCTTACCGTGGTAATGTTTGCACTCCCCCTCAGGACTACACCATTGATATCTCGCTGTCCCCTTAGTTGGCGTTCGGGACTTATGTTTGTAATAGTATGTATTCACCTATCTCCTCGCCGCCCTTCATCTCAAGACATATGCTCCATTATAGTATGCCAGTCGGACTCCTCCGCCCTCTGCCTTTGATTCCCTGTAATTGATTATTGCCATGTGTCTGTGTTTTATGTTGTTAGTTCAGTTCATCAAAATGTCAAAACTAAACCTACAATACTTGTCTTTGATTCTACATTATGTACATGATTATATTGCGGGTCGCTTAACCCCCAAACAAGGTACTGGGGAGCCTCATTATGAGACGTCATACTGTTTAAATGTCATAGCAGCCGGCCCGCTGGGTTGTAGGCTGACAGCTGTGTACTGTGCATAAAGATAATAAAGGTTTAAAAAAAAAAAGAAAGCTTTATTTGTATTTTCAAGCTGACTTGGTAGCCTAGTTACTTTTTGTGAAAGGCCCTCCTTTATTGAAAGTGCAGTTGTGTGAGCTACACATATTTGCAGCAGTTCAGTTCCGTACAAATAGCCATATGTCAGGCTGCAGCTTACTGTTGGTGTGGCAGTCCTGAGATCTGTAGCCTCTTGGCCGGGTGTGTTATGTTTGTGCAAACTCACTTTTACTGTGTGATTCGTCGAGGTAGTTGGTATGCAGCGATGACGCGAATCATGTATGGGCCAACTGGCTTCCCGTACACGCCGTGGCAGTGGTTAATATCGCCGTAGAAACCACGCATCACAGCTCCAGGTGAACATTGTAGCATCTGAGGTACTACATACAGAAGACTTACCTCGCGCAATGGGGTTTTGAAACGAGATTTAATTAAATGTCTCCATCGTCCTAGTAAACATACTGCTGCAACATATTCCTTAGTGGTCTTAAAATTGTAATGTGAAGAGGGGGGGGAGCTGAATGAAAAAAGTGTATGATCCGTGAATTAAGAATGTCAAGCGAAATGTCGTTTTCAGTGTTTTTAGGGCAGGCATGTCCAACAACTAATGTTCATTGGCATTCATGGTTTGTAAATTTATGTCGTGGTTAGCTTGAAAGGAGATGGGAAATAGGTCGTGTATGCAGAAACGGCCAATACATCCCCTGATGAGGCACTTTCTTTCTTCTTCTTCTTCTTCTTCTTCTTCTTCTTCTTCTTCTTCTTCTTCTTCTTCTTCTTTTCTTCTTTTTGTCCTAGCTTGAAAGGGGGGCATCTTTGCAGCTCTCTTGAACCTTTGTTGTGCACCCCAGATTTAGCTGCTTGCCAGAAAAGGAGAGTTATGTTACAAATGCTAATAATAACCGCCAACTGTCGAAGTAGCTACGGTGGTGTATTCTATTGTATTTGCAATTATATAGTGCTTGCTACCCCTGATGAGGTGTTGTCAATATTTCCATACAGTGGAAGCGTACAATTGGCCCTTAATGGGTAGGGCGATCCTTTCATCCTTCCAAAGCCGATGTAGTGTGTAAACCTAGCATCCTTCCGAGGTCCATAAATGTGCAACTGAGTGGCTAATACACTAGTAATTTGCAGTGTTTTAATGCCATTATTACCCAACCGGTTATTTGATGGGATGCTGGAAAGTCTTACTGAACGGAAGCATGCCCCTGTTATGATGGCGGCGGTGCAGCACCAGTGTAGCGTGTGTAGTCCCTTCTAGAACAGACCTGGCAGTCCCGAAGACGCTTTCTGCGGCTTGTAGGACTTCTTTTTGGCTTGCACGGCGCTACAGGGACATTAACACACCCACCTCGGCACAGCGCCTGCCAGGCTCAATGCTTTCTATTATATGGGGGCATGTTGTGGCGATATTTGCGTCGGTTTCTGCAAACATCACATTTTGTGTGTACTACTCTCTACTACTCGCTCTCTACTACTCACTCTCTATTACTCTGTACCACCCACTCTCTACTACTCAGGCTCAACTGCTCACTCTCTACTACTCACTCTGTTACTCACCCTCTACTACTCTCTACTCTCTACTCACTGTCTACTACTCCCTACTACTCACTCTACTACTCTCTACGGTCTAATACTCACTCTCTACTACTGTCTAATACTCACTCTCTACTACTCACTCTCGACTACTCTCTACTCACTCTCTACTACTCACTCTCTACTACTCTCTACTCTCTACTACTCACTCTCTACTATCTACTACTCACTCTCTACTACTCACTTTACTACTCTCTACTACTCGCTCTCTACTACCCACTCTCTATTACTCTATACTACTCACTCTCAACTACTCACTCTCAACTACTCACTCTCAACTACTCACTCTCTACTACTCACTCTCTACTACTCTCTACTCTCTAATCACTCTCTACTATTCTCTACTACTCACTCTACTATTTACTCTACTACTCACTCTCTACTACTCACTCCCTAATGCTCACTCTCTACTACTCTCTACTCTCTAATCACTTTCTACTACTCTCTACTACTCACTCTCTACTACTGACTCTCTGATACTCACTCTCTACTACTCTGTGCACTATACTACTCTATACTACTCACTATCTACTACTCTCTATTACTCACTCTCTACTACTCTCTATTACTCACTCTCTACTAATCACTTTCTACTACTCACTCTCTACTACTCACTTTCTGCTACTCTACGACCCACTCCTTGCTACACTCTATTACTCACTCTCTACTACTCACTCTCTACTACTCATTCTCTACTCACTCTCTACTACTCACTCTCTAATACTCACTCTCTAATACTCACTCTATGCTATTCACTCTCTGCTACTCTCTACTACTCACTCTCTACTACTCTCTACTACTCTCTACTACTCACTCTCTACTCACTACTCACTCTCTACTCCCTACTACTACTCTCTACTACTCACTCTCTACTCACTACTCACTCTACAACTCTCTTTTTTAAATGAATTTTATTTTTATTGATTACCTGGTACAGACCATTGAGAACAATATACAATAACCATAAAACCACTATACACGTATCACAAAGTTAAAAAAGACAGATATAAATAAATTCATATTCCAAGAGATACAAATACATAAGCAATATTCCAAGAGATACAAATACATAAGCAATACGACAGTTCATCTAAGTCAGAGGTACAATCCATAAAATCAAATAAGACCTCCTAAAATCCCAATTCATACTATAGGCAAGCTTCTCTCCAGGTTTTTAACAGGACCCATAGGTTTTGCCCTAGTTCTCTCATTCTCCTACCTCTTCCCCTATATAAGGCTGTCTCAATATTATGAATCCCTAGCAGGCGAGAGAACCACATTTGAAAGGAAGGAGTCGCAGTATCCTTCCAGCCTGCTGCTAGAATAATCCGGTGGGTCGCCACAGACATAAAAACAAACGCTTCTTCCTCCTTATTCAGACTTAATTTGCTATCATGCCCTAAAATCATTAGGGTAGGGGATAGGATAATCCTAATACCTATCAGCCCCTCCCAAAATTTCTGGATATTAATAAGAATCTCTAATAGATTTTGGCAGTAATAAAACATGTGGGCAAGATCAGCTGGCCCCTCAGAGCATCTAGGACATTTGTCGTCTTCCCTCTTGCCCCAGCCGAATAGCTTAGCCGGGGTAAAATATAGGTTGAATACCGTCTTATAATGCTGGGCTCTCAAATTCGTAGAGCGGAACCATTTCCCAGCTAATTGGATAGCCTTGTCTAGATCAACATCTGGGTCCCCTAATTTCACCATCCAGGCTGTTTCGATTTTATCCACATCATCTTGGAGAGTTGAAATTAGGGCTTAATAGATCGGGTTAATTTTAACACCCCCACCCAATACATACTCCACCGCATTGTTTTTACCCCCTGGAGTGATGGGTGGTTTGATCCTTAATAGCGTTTGGTGTATCTGCAGAAATTTAAAACCTTGCAAAGCTGAGATTCCATATTTTCTCTGAATCTCTTTAAAACTCGGCATCGTACTTCCACCAAACAGATCTCCCAATGTTCTAATTCCTTGTCCCTCCCACAAACTCCAAAGTCTATCCATATTAAAATATGGAAACAAGCTAGAGCTCCAGAGTAGGGTATAATAGTTAATTTTCGGGATTCCCAGATGCTTTTGGATACATTTCCAGACCCTCCAAGCGCTTTCCAATATCTTGCATAGTTTATTATTAAAATAACGTTTGTCCATTTTACGCAACAAGACACCGGTAGCTTCTTTGCCTAGCAGCAGCTCAAAAATGGAAAATTCCCCATCATTGGTGTTATCCAGTGCTTGAAATGAAGTGCAGGTACTCTCTACCAGAGTACCTGCTGTTTCTGAAAAGTGCCAGTACTCTCCAGTTAACCTCATCAGCGCGGCGCAGATTCCTGAGCTGGGCTGAACGTTCTAATGAGCCAACGGGCTCATGACGGAACGGTTCCGTCATGAGCACAGGCCAACCGAAGCTCATGACGGAACCGTTCCGTCAATAGCATCGAACGGGTTAAAGGTACTCAAACTCTTGTGTTAAAATTGACAAGCAGAATCAGCTTGTCTGTGCAGTGCACCAACGATAGCAGGGCATCTAATTCTTCATAGAATTTCTCCCTCGCATTCTCAGGGTTGGTCATTGTGGAAGCGTATGCGCTGATCAAAGTGGCTTGCCTTCCATTTTGAAATGGGAGCTGCATTGCCATGAGTCGGTCATTGACACCCTTGGGTATGCTGACAAGTTTCCAAACAAGACACTTTTCGATGGTGAAGCCAACTCCTGAGGCCAACAACTGTGCTCTGAATGCTAGTACAGAGTCTGAAACGCAAGCAAGTATGAATAGATTTTCGTCTGCACACAGCAACTTCGGTCTCCCCATCAACATCAAGAAGACTGAGGTTACCTTTCAGCCAGTTCCCCATGTCCATGCACAGAACCATCCATCACTGTAAACAGCAGAGACTGTATGCAGTGGACCACTTCATGTACCTGGGCAGAACGCTTTCCTGATCAGTGTTAATCGATGCTGAAGTAAACCGCAGAATTGCAAAAGCCAGCTCTGCCTTTGGCAGATTGCGCTCCAACATTTGGGAATCTCGAGGGATCAGCCTACCAATGCAGCTGAAGGTCTACCAAGCAGTGGGAGTGTTGACTGTCTACCGGAGTCATGCATGATGACTCCATCACTTCTACATTTCCGGTCTGGGGAAGATTCTGAGAACCAGATGGCACGACAAAGTTCTGGATACTGAGGTCTTTTCCAAAGCCAATCTGCTATCAGTTTATACACTGCTGATGAAAGCCTAGACCAGATGCTCTGGGTATGTTGTCAGATGAGGGCAACCCCAAACAGCTCTTCTATGGAGAACTCACCCAGGCAAAGCACTCCGACAGAGGACAAAAGAAGCAGTTTAAGGACACGCTGAAGGCCTCCAGGAAGTAGTTCGAGATCAATGCCGCCACCTGAGAAACACTCGTACTGAACTGACCAGCATGGTGCTGCCTCATTCACAAAGGCTGCCAAACCTCAGTGGTGAGGTGTACTGCTGTGGCTCAAAGAAAGTTTGATCTTCATAAGTCCAGAGCTGGCCTCTCTTACCTGGCAATGTCATCACATCTGCCCGATGTGTGACAGTACATTACATCACCAAATTGGACTTCTCAGTCAGCTAATGCACAGAGCCTGGTCAGTCAATCAATGAGATGTCCGTCGCTCAAGTTGTTAAGTATGTGTTCTACCGGCTTTCTTGTACTAAATAATTTTCCTCATCTATTGTAAAGTGCTCTGATATCCGCAAGGATCTTGTTCGCGCTCTATAAAACCTTCAAATAAAATAAATTAAATAAGTGCTAGTACTCCTCCTCAAAGTAAAAGTGTGCCGGTACTCCCTACCGGACAGTACCGGCCCATTTAAAGCACTGGTGTTACCAATACCGGTAGTATCGGAAACTCTGGCGTGTGGAAATTACGGACCAAATACTGGAACACTCACATAGAGGGCATTAGTGCCCTCAGCCCTGGAACTGGACGCACCCTTCCAGTGCCCTGGGATGGGAGCTGTGTGTGGCCTCAGGTTCCATTCAATCTAGACACTCCCAGGGCTTCGGAATTCTGAGATGCGCGTGGCGTCAGGGAGGGAGCGCGCGATCTTGAATGGCCAGCATCTCCCCGGTGCCTGAAGGTTTCAAGCTGCCTCGTGCGTCCACGTGCCCCGGAGCTGCCAGCGTCATCCCCATTACACAAGATCTGGCCACGAGCAGCCTCCCAGTCCCGTTGCTCGGAGAGCTCGAGCTGTCTACTGTTTACTACAGTCTGGCGCCGTTTCTTGCGGAAGAGGACATTGAAATATGAAGCTGCTTGTGGCCTGCGGGGAGGTGAAGGGGGGCTTGGCGGGGGCAGCCGACCACAGGGAGGCCCCCCCCCCCCCCGGGTCATTTGGGAGGGGTCGGGGGAGGGGCTAGCAGGCTACGGGCCGGACATTTTATTTTGGGCTTGTTTATAGCCCAAAGGGAGCCCAAGCATAAATTTTTTGGGCTCCCGCTCCCGGCCACCATTTTGTCTCTGGTGACTTGGTGGTCGGCAGCCCTTGTTAGTCAGGATTTTTTGGTGAGGTTTTTTGTGGTTCTAGGTTTTTTGGTAGGGGGGTGTTAGATGGGAGCTGAGAAGCCATAGGGCTTTTCACTGAGGCTCCGAGTCTCGAGCGGCAAGCCTCGGCTGGGAGACTGTGTCTGTTATGGGGGGAGGGCTGGGTGATGTTGGGCACTCTTGTAACACTCTGCTACCTCTCACATTTTGTTGGCTTTTGACACTTGCACAGGTGCCACCATTGCCTACGTAACGTTCACTCTTGTGCATGAGTGTCTAGCATATATTGAAGTATTATACACAATTGTCACTTTTCCCTCATGTAACTTCATGCTGCTTTTGTAATTTGTTCACTGGTAATTTTCTCCTCATGTATCATTACTGTTTCTATTATGAAGCGCTCTGACGCCTTTGGGTAAAACAGCGCTATATAAAAACGCATAAATAAAATGAATAAATAAATACCCACTCCGGGGCCGCTTTACGCGGCTTCTTCAACCCCCCACGCGCAGGGGTATGCGCGGGGGGGGCACAGGGCGGCATGAGGCGCTCTGCCTCAGTGTCCGCGGCTTCGAGGAACGGCTACTCGGGAGAGCAGGGAGGAGGGGGATCTGGGAGGGGTGTGGGTCCTCAAGCGATTAGAATTTTTCTGAGAGCAGCGGTGGGGGAGCGCCAGGTTCTGTTCGTTTCCCTTTCGTGTGTGACAACAGGGTATGGTTTCTGGAGCTGGGGTGGGGGGCTGGGGCACAGCACTCCGGTGTGGGCTACATTCTTTAGCTATAGGGGCCCATGCTGGTCGGTTGAACAGTTAAGGGGGCCCATTTTTAAGGGGTAGGTGTCTGTGGCGGGCAGGGATTATTTTTAGCCCCCCCTTTTTTCTTCCTTTTTCTCACTCATATTTTCCTAGGGGCGAAGTGGCCTCTATGGGGTGTAGCTCGGTGGGGGAGGGGAAAGGGGCACAGTTGGGGAGCTGGTGAGCTAGCCGCAGGTTGGAAGTTACTCAGGATGAAGATGGGGGAATCTTACTTCCTGGAGATTCTCTTGGGGGTAGGGGCAGTTTAGGTCATGTAGGGCGGGTAGGGGTCAGAAGTTTGGGTATAGCGCTTGGGACAGGCAAGAGAGCATGGGAGTTAGCAAGTTTTAGGGTCCCGGCACATCGGTCCAGATTTTTTCTTCCCGGGGCAGAGAGCTTTTCAGGATGGCAGACTCGGTAGGGCGAAGTGCCGCCCAACATCGCCGAGGAGAAGGGAGGGTGGAGCCTGGCGCGACACATTCCGTACCAGTGCGGGATCCTGACACGGCCAGCACATGAAGGTCCGGCGCGACCTCGCTGGCCCCAACATCAAGCAGGATATCTTTGGTAAGATAAGCCAGCAATGGATTTCTTCATGGTGATCAATGCTTGGGGGAGTATCGGCATGTACAGTCGCCCTCCCTCCCTCAGGAAGACATTCAGGGGCCAGTAGAGCCGGTGTGGTCAATGTAGGGTCTGTTAAGGCCGGTGAGGTTGAAGTGGTTTCAGATAAATGGCAAATGGAGGAGCCAGTGATGCTTGAATATATTGATGATACCCCAGAGGAAGGGGATCTGAGGGATGATGTGGATGGGGGGGGGGGGCTTCTTACATGTCTCATAGTCTTTTACAGGCATCGTTGGTGGTGCAGCCCAGGGAGGCAGTGGCGGCTGGACCCAGAAGACAGCGCAGCCCCTCGGTGAGGGTTCCTCTGAAGGTTGACAGCACGGAGCAAGTGGCATGGAGGTCGGCGCCCAGCGGGCAGTTTTGTTAGACCCAGGTGAGATTGGTGAACCACGGGCCAAACCAAATATGGTGTCTGTGGGGAGGGGGTGGAAGGAGAAGGGTGGATTGTTGGAAGGGAAGCTTTAAAAAAAAAAGGTAAATACGTTACGTATCAATGGGTGGAAACAAGGGAGGTGGGGAGGCCGCAGTGTGATAACGTGGAGAGCAGGATGAATACTGGGGCAGGTGACGCAGGTAAAGAGCCTTGACGGAGTAAAGAGCGGAAGAGTTAAAACCTGCCTTATATGGGCTTGACAAAGCTCCTGGGTGCGCATTTAATGTTAGCCACCAGGAATCGCATATGGAAGGGGGTAAAGGTTGACATTCTCAAACTTCTTCGCAAGAAGGGGAAGTCAAAGGAAGGTTTGAAAGAAGAGTATGAGTTAGCTAAGCAGCACAAGGTGCCCATGACAATTTGGAAATTGAACGGCTGCATTTCTAATTTATGCCAGCGAGTATTGGTAAAGGTTTCTAGCGTGCTGCGTTGCCATTTTCTATTATAAGGATGTTATTAAGAGAGCCCAGATCATGGTAGTGGCTGCGTGTGGGCACAGTATGAGGAGGAACTTCGGGCCCGTATAGTCTTGGACCCAGAGGCACAGTGGGGGTAGTTCGACACAGACTGGTGGCACCACATGATGCACCGCTGGGGGCAAGACCATATTTACGGCTAGTGGCTTTCCATTAGTATACCAGCCCTGTCAGGGGAAGTCCAGCCGGGGTGTGGTGGGGAGTACAACAGCTCCACAATCTGAAACGGGCATGCTGGGAGTTTAACAAGGGCCCGGGCACAAGGGAATACTGTAAGTCCGTCATGAGCGCTCTTAGTGCGGGAAGAAACACTCCTTGTTTCAAGGTTGGGGAGGCACGCAACAGGGAAGCCAGTAGTGGCAACAGACAGGTGCTACTGGTCAGGGGCCCTCCTCACAGTTCCAGAGTAGTAGGGTGGTAAGGTATCTCAAGGATCTGGGCCTATAGGCTCCAGCGCCAGTTAAGCTGACTGCGCTGGCTGAGGGTTTGAGAGAGAATGGAGATTGTAGGGGCAAGACAAGTGCTTCGGATGGGGGCAACCAACAGGGCTCTCAATACATTTTAAAGGGTGCGCAATTTAAAATATGCAGCGGCGGAAGTTAAGGCAGTTGTGCGAGACAAACTGGTCAAGGAGTTGCGAGAAGGGAGAATGGCGGGTCCTTTGATGCCTGGCCACTGGAGGATTTGATTATTTCTCTGACCGGAGTGGTGCCCGAAACAAAGGTGGGCCAGTACCGTATGATACAGGACTTGTCATGGCGAAAGGGGTCTTCAGTTCATGATTTTATGGTTGAGGAGGCGGTTGTTGTTCATATTCATCAGTTGACATTGCAATGTCACTAGTTGTGACCACGGGCGCAACTGCGGAGATAGTAAAATGTGATATAAAATCTGCACTTTGGTTGCTTTCAGTCCATCCAGATGATGGGAATTTTCGGATGATCCATTTTGAAGGAGAATGGTACGTGGACAAAGCATTTCCAATGGGTGGCTCAAGGTATTGTGCCCTGTTTTGGGGCGTTTTTGCACCTTTTAGTTGACGTTGCAGTGTCACTAGTTGTGACCGCGGGCGCAACTGCAGAGATGGTAAACGTGATATAAATTCGACAATTCGGTGGCTTCCAGTCCATCCAGATGATGGGAATCTTCTGAGGATACATTTTCATGGAGAATGGTACGTTAACAAAGCATTACTGAGGGGTTGCTCAATGTATTGGGCCCTGTTTGAGTTTTTATAATAATCAAACAACACAATTGCCAGTGCTGAGAACCTAAATTGTAAACACCAAATCTGAAAAAATGGTTATTATGAATGTAATATAAACACCTGCTTTATAAATTGCAACAAATGAATTTTAATGCTTCTTTTTCAAAAATTCTTCAAATTTTGTTGAAGACACAAACTTATTTCGTGCATGGAAATACAAAAATACTATGTACATATTATATACAAAAAATGACAAATGGTTTGAACAACAAATACACACATTGACAATTCAGACACTCTTGGCCGTTCAATCATCCAACATAATTCATACATACAAACACATATATCTTGGTCTCGGTGTCAATAACATTGTGAATACATAACATAGAATAAATCAACCCTGTTTTTATCCAATGTAAAGTTCTTTTCAGAGTTCAAAAAATCGAGAAGGGACTTCTCTTGCTATTCACAGAAACCGTTTGTAGATAAAAATATTATTAGTGACCCGGGACCAGGTTGGTCGACGCGTTTCAAACCCCGCCAAATACCGGGGTTCTCCTCAGGACCATAATTGTCACTAAAAAACAGAAAAACATCACTTTAGGATTCTATTCTGAGCTAAGAGACTTATGCCACACCCTGTCCAACATCTTTACAACCTCATCCTACCTTAGATCGTAGGTCAAAGCTCCAATGGCAAGAAAGTTGTATTTCCAAACAAAGAGCAGGAAGGGGCTAGAAAGAAACAAAGCACACAAAAACGCTGCTTTTAAACTCTGCATTCATCAATTATGTGGTATCCTGCAAACTACATCCTACAACATGCACTGCGGTAAAGCTTACCGCTTTTTATCCGTGTTCCGATTATTATGCCTCAGTTTCCATTAGTCTGTTGTCCGGCCATCTCCGTTGTTAATGCCGGATGGAACCGCAGCCTCTGGATCTGCTTATGCGGCTACGGGAAAAGAACGAGGCGTGTTACACACTCGTCTTTGGAAAAAGTGAAACAGCCTTCCCTGATCGAAAAAAGGCCTTTCATACCGTTACTAGCAGTCGTTGCGCTCCTCACAGGAAGACTCGATGCTTCTCCTGCAGTCACTCGCTCGTAGTGATTAACACTGAAGATACTTCCTGGAAGGTTAAAAGGCTCCCCTCTGGTAATTCTGGGAAATGTAGTTTCCAATGGAACATGAGTGACATCTTTAATGTAAATCATATCAGAATGAAAGATGCACTGCCAAGTTGTATGTTTGAGGTTCACAGAATTGAACCGTGACTGAACTAATACGGGGATTGGCTCATAGTCATGGGGGGTATAACCTTACGTTAGAAGGTGAACACCGCCGGGCAAGGCGGGAATTCCTATGTACTAGGTTTATATATTTCTGAAATCTCGTTCAGCCCCCATATGGCAGTATTGAATTTCATGATTAACAGCGCTTCTCGCTGACTTAATCGTGCATCCAAATCCCCTCCTCGTGGGTCCCTGTCAATTTTGGATAAAACTGTCCATTTCAGGTCGGTTTGGTCTTGATTTTTACCAATCCAATGATTGACTAAGGGGGCATTTTCAATGCCTTGCCGAATTCTCGATTTATGCTGCGTTATTCTTTGTCTTACCTCTTGCAATTGCTTGCAAGGGCAAACAATTGCATAAACTACATTTCTGGTCTTACAATTAGTAAAAGTTTCATGTTTCCAATGGGTGTTATCAAATGTGAAAACTGAATCCTCAATTGTTGCATCACAGCATGTGCAAGTACCACATTTATGATGTCCTTTTGTTGGAGGTAATCCAGACAGGCTTCTCAATGTCGGAGCTTTTTCAAGTGGAAGGGCTGCTCTCACGATGTGATTAGCCACACTTTTCTCTTTTTTGTAGGCAAATAAAGGGGGAGCTGTGAAATCATCATGGAGATCTTTCAGCAGGTGCCAGTTGGACGTTATTAGTTTTTTGTGTTGATGTGCTGCTGGGCAGAAGGTGGTTACACATACCAACCTTTTCAATTCTGGTTTAACTTTCTTCTCCAATAATGTCTTGCGTGGTGTCCACCAGGCTCTTTTGAGAGAGTTTTTTAACAGTTTCTTTGGTATCCTCTCTGGATTAGGCGATCCTTTAGTTGGCCAGCATGTTCGAAATATTCCTGTTTCCCCGAGCAATTTCTACGAATCCTAAGAAATTGTCCGAACGGAAGGTTCTGTCTCAAACTCCGTGGGTGGTTACTTGTGTAGTGTAGGGCTTTATTGCTGTCTGTGGTTTTACGAAATAAGGTGGTACTTAGGCCCCCTTCATGAGGCTCCACTTTGACATCCAAAAATGTGATGCATTTATTTGATGCTGTGCAGCTGAATTTGATGTCATTTGTCCTCGAGTTAAGCCATCCTACAAATTCATTGAGTTCTTCATGTCCTCCCGTCCAAATAAGGAACACGTCGTCTATGTATCGCATATAGCTAGATATGCAATCAATGTAGGGATAATCATTATACAGGAATTTTTCTTCATACAATCCCATGAACATGACCGCCAATTCCGGTGCGAAGGGACACCCCATCGCTACCCCCTTAATTTGGTAAAAAAACTCAGAGTCGAAGGTGAAAAATTTTTTTTGAAAAGCAAAAGTGGCCAGTCCTAGGATGAAGTCGGTCGGTACTCTCATTGGTCTTTCTCTTGTTTCTAGAAAGACTGCCAGTGTCTCCAGAGCCTGTTCCTGCGGGATCTGGGTATAGAGTGAAACAACATCTAGTGTGACTAAGAGTTGTTTGTTACAATCAAAACGGATCGTCGCTATTTTGTTTAGAAAGGCTGTGGGGTCCTTGAGGTGTGCTGGAATTGTTTCTATAAAAGGTTTAAAAAAGAAATCAATATACTTCGCCACTGGTTCAATCAAGGACTCACAGCCTGACACTATAGGGCGGCCAGGCGGGTTGGTTTCATTTTTGTGCATTTTAGGCAGTACATAAAAAAACGGAGTTCTGGGGTTCTTATTCTGTAAAAATGCCAGTTCCTTAGGGCCCACGAAACCTTGGTCAAAGCCTTTTTGGATCATATCAAAAAGCTGGTTTTTTTATTCATTGGTGGGATCTTTTCCAATGCGTCTGTAACAATTGATGTCATTTAATTGTCGATGAACTTCAGTTTTGTATTTATTGATATCCCAAATCACAACTGCTCCTCCCTTATCGGCCTGTTTTACGACCACTGATTTGTCATTCTTTATAGTCAGTAAGGCGTCCTTTTCTGCTTTCGGTAGATTGTACTTGACATAACTTTTCTTTTTCTCAATTGCAGATATTCCTGATAGAACAGTGCGTTCAAACGTCATCACTTCTTTGGGAATTTTGGAACCTGCCGGCAAAATGTTGATTTCTTCCTAAGTCCAGTAACCTCTGCCTGTTGTTCCTCTTGTGGTTCATTAAAAAAAGTTTTCAACCGAATTTTGCGACAAAACTCAAGTGTCTCCAACTTCATTTTCACGAAGTCTGTTGGTCTTGATGGAACAAAATTGAGACCTTTAGTCAGTATAGCTGTTTCCGCTGATGTCCAAACCCTGTCAGATAAATTGAAAATTGGTGATTGGTCTAATTCTTGTAATACTGCCGACGGGTCCTCATATGCCATGGTTGGGCAAAGCGCGTCCAGCCCCTGCCTCTCTGTTGGCCTCGTCCTAAAAAAGGCGTCTGGTTTTATTGTTGTTGCTGCTGGTCTTGTTGATTACCCTTTCTATTCTGATAAGACCTAGCAGTAGTTTCAGATTCACTACCCGACGATGAAGATGTGTCTGAAAATGTCAAGAATTTCTGACGTGAACGATCCTTGATTATCTTGTAAGAATCTCCGTGAGTCAGAACGTGTGTAAAAATCCTTATTTAGGTAAGGATAGACGGACTCCAAAGAAAAGTTTTTTTTCTCCAGATCAAACTTGTTGGTTTTTTTGTGTGACCGTGAAATCTTTAAATTCCAAAATTTCCTTTTCAATTTTATCCAATAGTGTTTTCGAATCTGTGATCAATTGATTGTTTAGAATCTCTCTCTCCAGAATTGCGATCTCATCCAGTTCCTTTAATGAAATTCTATGTGCTGTCTCGATGGTAAGGACCATCAGGTCTCTGCTACATTTGGTTTCAATTCCGCTGAATCCTTTTTTATAATCCGGGTCGTCTGTGAACACTACTGGGATGTTACGAATTTGGAGTCCTGATGGAATGGTCCCTGATCGTAAATGCTGTAGTAAAAAGTGCCCATGAAGGTCTGTCCTTATTTGCTTTTTACATAATCGAATCAGTTTGTCCGACTCGTTTTGAGTATTGGCTGTAAGGCTGAGGGTTGCCGATGCAAACACAGGGGGCGCTCTTATCAAATTCTGAATATGCTCCTCACTATACGCAAGCGTGTCTTTTTCAGCCATCACACAACTATACACACACTGTAAACAACTTGACAAGCACACGGAAAAAGAAAAAGAAGTGAAAGAGAGTAAAACGACTTACTAAACACCATACACAACTGCCCATCCCATGGGACAACAACTTCACATCAAATACCCTGTGGCAGCTAATCCTCTGCCCAACAGGACCTCGCGAGCAAACTGCCCGCTCTAAAGTCAAAAAACTCAAAAGGGTCTTGACTCCTAACTCAGCAAGGCAGAGCCAACCTTAAATAGTCAAACAACACAATTGCCAGTGCTGAGAACCTAAATTGTAAACACCAAATCTGAAAAAATGGTTATTATGAATGTAACATAAACACCTGCTTTATAAATTGCAACAAATGAATTTTAATGCTTCTTTTTCAAATATTCTTCAAATTTTGTTGAAGACACAAACTTATTTCATGCATGGAAATACAAAAATACTATATACATATTATATACAAAAAATGACAAATGGTTTGAACAACAAATACACACATTGACAATTCAGACACTCTTGGCCGTTCAATCATCCAACATAATTCATACATACAAACACATATATCTTGGTCTCGGTGTCAATAACATTGTGACTACATAACATGGAATAAATCAACCCCGTTTTTATCCAATGTAAAGTTCTTTTCAGAGTTGAAAAAATCGAGAAGGGACTTCTCTTGCTATTCACAGAAACCATTTGTAGATAAAAATATTATTAGTGACCCGGGACCAGGTTGGTCGACGAGTTTCAAACCCCGCCAAATACCGGGGTTCTCCTCAGGACCATAATTGTCACTAAAAAACAGAAAAACATCACTTTAGGATTCTATTCTGAGCTAAGAGACTTATGCCACACCCTGTCCAACATCTTTACAACCTCATCCTACCTTAGATCGTAGGTCAAAGCTCCAATGGCAAGAAAGTTGTATTTCCAAACAAAGAGCAGGAAGGGGCTAGAAAGAAACAAAGCACACACAAACGCTGCTTTTAAACTCTGCATTCATCAATTATGTGGTATCCTTCAAATTACATCCTACAACATGCACTGCGGTAAAGCTTACCCGCTTTTTATCAGTGTTCCGATTATTGTGCCTCAGTTTCCATTAGTCTGTTGTCCGGCCATCTCCGTTGTTAATGCCGGATGGAACCGCAGCCTCTGGATCTGCTTATGCGGCTACGGGAAAAGAACGAGGCGTGTTACACACTCGTCTTTGGAAAAAATGAAACAGCCTTCCCTGATCGAAAAAAGGCCTTTCATACCATTACTAGCTGTCGTTGCGCTCCTCACAGGAAGACTCAATGCTTCTCCTGCAGTCACTCGCTCGTAGTGATTAACACTGAAGCTACTTCCTGGAAGGTTAAAAGGCTCCCCTCTGGTATTTCTGGGAAATGTAGTTTCCAATGGAACATTAGTGACATCTTTATTGCAAATCATATCAGAATGAAAGATGCACTGCCAAGTTGTATGTTTGAGGTTCACAGAATTGAACAGTGACTGAACTAATATGGGGAATTGGCTCATAGTCATGGGGGGTACAACCTTACGTTAGAAGGTGAACACCGCCCGGCAAGGCGGGAATTCCTATGTACTAGGCTTATATATTTCTGAAATCTCGTTCAGCCCCCTTATGGCAGTATTGAATTTCATGATTAACAGCGCTTCTCGCTGACTTAATCGTGCATCTAAATCCCCTCCTCGTGGGTCCCTGTCAATTTTGGATAAAACTGTCCATTTCAGGTCGATTTGGTCATGATTTTTACCAATCAAATGATAGACTAAGAGGGCATTTTCAATGCCTTGCCGAATTCTCGATTTATGCTGCGTTATTCTTTGTCTTACCTCTTGAGTTGTTTTCCCTATATATAGCATAGGGCAAGGGCAAACAATTGCATAGACTACATTTCTGGTCTTACAATTAGTAAAAGTTTAATGTTTCCAATGGGTGTTATCAAATGTGAAAACTGAATCCTCAATTGCATCACAGCATGTGCAAGTACCACATTTATGATGTCCTTTTGTTGGAGGTAATCCAAACAGGCTTCTCAATGTCGGAGCTTTTTCAAGTGGAAGGGCTGCTCTCACAATGTGATTAGCCACACTTTTCTCTTTTTTGTAGGCAAATAAAGGGGGAGCTGTGAAATCATCATGGAGATTTTTCAGGAGGTGCCAGTTGGACGTTATTAGTTTTTTGTGTTGATGTGCTGCTGGGCAGAAGGTGGTTACACATACCAACCTTTTCAATTCTGGTTTAACTTTCTTCTCCAATAATGCGATCCTTTAGTTGGCCAGCATGTTCGAAATACTCCTGTTTCACTCTATACCCAGATCCCGCAGGAACAGGCTCTGGAGACACTGGCAGTCTTTCTAGAAACAAGAGAAAGACCAATGAGAGTACCGACCGACTTCATCCTAGGACTGGCCACTTTTGCTTTGCAAAAAAACTTTTTCACCTTCGACTCTGAGTTTTTTTACCAAATTAAGGGGGTAGCGATGGGGTGTCCCTTCGCACCGGAATTGGCGGTCATGTAAATGGGATTGTATGAAGAAAAATTCCTGTATAATGATAATCCCTACATTGATTGCATATCTAGCTATATGCGATACATAGACGACGTGTTCCTTATTTGGACGGGAGGACATGAAGAACTCAATGAATTTGTAGGATGGCTTAACTCGAGGACAAATGACATCAAATTCAGCTGCACTGCATCAAATAAATGCATCACATTTTTGGATGTCAAAGTGGAGCCTCATGAAGGGGGCCTAAGTACCACCTTATTTCGTAAAACCACAGACAGCAATAAAGCCCTACACTACACAAGTAACCACCCACGGAGTTTGAGACAGAACCTTCAGTTCGGACAATTTCTTAGGATTCGTAGAAATTGCTCGGGGAAACAGGAATATTTCGAACATGCTGGCCAACTAAAGGATCGCCTAATCCAGAGAGGATACCCAAAAAAACTTTTAAAAAACTCTCTCAAAAGAGCCTGGTGGACAACACGCGAGACATTATTGCAGAAGAAAGTTAAACCAGAATTGAAAAGGTTGGTATGTGTAACCACCTTCTGCCCATTAGCACATCAACACAAAAAAAAATAACGTCAAACTGGCACCTGCTGAAAGATCTCCATGATGATTTCACAGCTCCCCCTTTATTTGCCTACAAAAAAGAGAAAAGTGTGGCTAATCACATTGTGAGAGCAGCCCTTCCACTTGAAAAAGCTCCGACATTGAGAAGCCTGTTTGGATTACCTCCAACAAAAGGACATCATAAATGTGGTACTTGCACATGCTGTGATGCAACAATTGAGGATTCAGTTTTCACATTTGATAACACCCATTGGAAACATGAAACTTTTACTAATTGTGAGACCAGAAATGTAGTCTATGCAATTGTTTGCCCTTGCCCTATGCTATATATAGGGAAAACAACTCAAGAGGTAAGACAAAGAATAACACAGCATAAATCGAGAATTCAGCGAGGCATTTGAAATGCCCCCTTAGTCAATCATTGGATTGGTAAAAATCATGACCAAACCAACCTGAAATGGACAGTTTTATCCAAAATTGACAGGGACCCACGAGGAGGGGATTTGGATGCACGATTAAGTCAGCGAGAAGAGCTGTTAATCATGAAATTCAATACTGCCATAAGGGGGCTGAACGAGATTTCAGAAATATATAAACCTAGTACAGAGGAATTCCCGCCTTGCCCAGCGGTGTTCACCTTCTAACGTAAGGTTGTACCCCCCATGACTATGAGCCAATCCCCGTATTAGTTCAGTCACGGTTCAATTTTGTGAACCTCAAACATACAACTTGGCAGTGCATCTTTCATTCTGATATGATTTGCAATAAAGATGTCACTCATGTTCCATTGGAAACTACATTTCCCAGAATTACCAGAGGGGAGCCTTTTAACCTTCCAGGAAGTAGCTTCAGTGTTAATCACTACGAGCAAGTGACTGCAGGAGAAGCATCGAGTCTTCCTGTGAGGAGCGCAACGACTGCTAGTAACGGTATGAAAGGCCTTTTGTCGATCAGGGAAGGCTGTTTCACTTTTTCCAAAGACGAGTGTTTAACACGCCTCGTTCTTTTCCCTAAAGCCGCATAAGCAGATCCAGAGGCTGCGGTTCCATCCGGCATTAACAACGGAGATGGCCGGACAACAGACTAATGGAAACTGAGGCACAATAATCGGAACACGGATAAAAAGCGGGTAAGCTTTACCGCAGTGCATGTTGTAGGATGTAGTTTGCAGGATACCACATAATTGATGAATGCAGAGTTTAAAAGCAGCGTTTTTGTGTGCTTTGTTTCTTTCTAGCCCCTTCCTGCTCTTTGTTTGTAAATACAACTTTTTAGCCATTGGAGCTTTGACCTACGATCTAAGGTAGGATGAGGTTGTAAAGATGTTGGACAGGGTGTGGCATAAGTCTCTTAGCTCAGAATAGAATCCTAAAGTGATGTTTTTCTGTTTTTTAGTGACAATTATGGTCCTGAGGAGAACCCCGGTATTTGGTGGGGTTTGAAACGCGTCGACCAACCTGGTCCCGGGTCACTAATAATATTTTTATCTACAAACGGTTTCTGTGAATAGCAAGAGAAGTCCCTTCTCGATTTTTTGAACTCTGAAAAGAACTTTACATTGGATAAAAAGGGGGTTGATTTATTCCATGTTATGTATTCACAATGTTATTGACACCGAGACCAAGATATATGTGTTTGTATGTATGAATTATGTTGGATGATTGAACGGCCAAGAGTGTCTGAATTGTCAATGTGTGTATTTGTTGTTCAAACCATTTGTCATTTTTTGTATATAATATGTATATAGTATTTTTGTATTTCCATGCACGAAATAAGTTTGTGTCTTCAACAAAATTTGAAGAATATTTGAAAAAGAAGCATTAAAATTCATTTGTTGCAATTTATAAAGCAGGTGTTTATGTTACATTCATAATAACCATTTTTTCAGATTTGGTGTTTACAATTTAGGTTCTCAGCACTGGCAATTGTGTTGTTTCATTATTTAAGGTTGGCTCGGCCTTGCTGAGTTAGGAGTGAAGACCCTTTTGAGTTTTTTGACTGTTTGAGTTTTTAGCACTTTGTTTTTGCAGCAGTACTTCATGTAGCACACGGGTCATAAGGTGGTGTCACATTCTTTGGAGGACTTCTTTTCGTTGATTCCCCGGGCTCTACGGAGTGCTAGGTAGCCCTGGTACGTTTCATGAGCGCATAGAGGATTTGGGGGTACCATTGGACCCAGAGGGGACAATGGGTCCTTACACAACCACGTCTTTTTGGGGAATGGAACTGAACTCTGTGACAATGCAGGTTCACCTGCCTGAGTATAACAAAAGTGCAGTGTTACAATTGTTGGAGGGAATGCTTTCAAAACAGAGAGTGATGGTGAAAGATATACAGGTCTTGCTTGACCGCCTTAATTTTGTCTGCAGGGTAGTCAGGGCGGGTAGGACCTTTTGTAGGATTTTGAGGCGAGCATTTGGCGGGTTATCACCTGCTTCGCTGCCGAGTCCGCCTGTCGTCTGGGGGTAGAACAGGCGGTCCAGTGGTAACCAACAGGGGCTTTCAGAGTTTTTTAGATAGAGGACAGGCACATGTGGGCAGTTTTTCTCAATTCTGTTAAGGGAGTTCCGTTGAATAGGGAGTTGGGATTCCAAGGGGAGGTCAAAATTGTTTTCAGAGGCGGCAGGCAGTTTTTAGTTTTGACATATATTGGTAGAGTAAGGCAGAGCAGAGGGCCCAGTCAGAAGAGATGTTTCAGTGGTAACACACAGGGGCTTTAAGCACTCTAAGGATTTCTTAGCATCACAGGCCTGTAGGCGGTGGAGGAATAGGGGCAGTCAGAAGGTGCGATCCAGTTTCTTTGGGACCTCATTGAGAGGGGTCTTTTCAAGGTCATCATTGCAAGGAAATTGGCGGTCATTTCGTTAATGGGGAAACTTCTGTGGGTTATTATCCTTTCGCGGGTGAAGTAGGGAAGAGAAGGCTGGACAGTTGGGATAGGCGTTGTGACGCAGCTCTTTGTCATGGCAGAGGTTGGCACGCTTGGGAATGTGTTACCGAGTGTTTGTAAGGGTAGATTTGAGTCCTGTCTGTTTTTAAACTTATGGCATGTTTGTTTTTCGGCGCTATTAGAGTCTCCGAGCTGTTAAGCACTAAGTTGAATTGGGGCATTTTTGAAAGGAAGTATTTTTCTCAGAAGGGGAGGGGGTGTATTTATGGCAGGCCAGCTTAAAATCAGACCAGAGAGGCTGAGAGATAGGTGTTTGGCTGGTGTTAGCTTCGCCCATGTTGACATCCCCTAGCATAGGCGCATCATTGGAAGGCGTTGTCTGGTGGGGAAAAGGTTAGATAGGTGTTTTGCAGGCCGGCGGAAGCCAGATATTAGGCTATCAGTTTCGAATGGTGTGGCGCAGGGCCTTTCGGAGTATTGGGTGGGATGGGGCGTAATAGGACGCACACTTTTAGGAACAGTGCAGCAACAGAAGGTTCTAATGGAGCGGGGTTAAGGGGGATGTAATGTGGCTGGGGTTCTGGTCTTCTAATTGTTCCCAGCGCTATGTGAGGAGTAATGCGGAAATGGTGCATGCGTTATTCTCCTTGCCATGAGTCTCATTATGTTTTTTGTTTCAGGTTTAGTAGCCGATCCTCGCCCGACGTAACTGAACATTTGGATAGTTAGGGCACTTGTTCATCATATGGGGACTGATACAAGCGTGCTTTTGTTATCTTGGGCAATGTTGGGTCTCTATGAACTTTGTGATAATCAAGTGGAAGGGGAAACTGGGAATGTGTTGGAGGGACCTTGTACCTGCTCTGAATAAATGGATCATTGGGGGTCAGTGGCCGTTTGTGTTGTTAATTCATTAGGAGAGAACGACCTTTGTGGATTTTAAGGGGCATGTTTGTTGCAGGCAATGAAGAGGGACTTGGCATTTTTTACAGGAGCAGTGGGCTGGTGCCACGTTTTTTGGGACAGAAGGGTGTCGCTCAGAATATGGTGGGGAGCTTTGAATCATAGGGCGATTGACAGGGTGCATAAGAAAGTGAGCTTAGTGATCCCCAGTTTCTGAGGAGTTTAGGTTTTTGGACAGTGACGCATAGGGACATTCGTTTTGAGGCTGTAGAGTTTTTCTGGGGCGATGGGGTTTCTCTTATCCAGGATGGGTATGGACCTTTATTTGTTACCGTTTGAGAAGTCATTTCGAGGTTGGTATGTTCAGGGGCTTGCCTTATGGGCCTGAAATTTGCTATCATTTTGGGGGGGCAGAAAGGGGGGGGAGTTTTTTCTCCCCCCCCCCCCCCCCCCCTCCGGCTTTCTGGGTGGCGGGGGTTATTAGAAGTTTGCCAGGTTTGGCTGATTTTTGTTGTTCATTTTTAGAAGTTTGGTCATCGACAGGGATGGTTTAGCCAGGTTTATGGTTGGGGTGTTTACATAGGTTGGGTGAACGGAAGTTCTAAAAGGGCAGGCAGGGGAGGTTGTGTAACAGATCGTTTGGATTTATAGGTTTATACGTTGATGCATTGATTTGTACTGCTCGTAATTTTGTAATGTGGTATTGTAGGGGTGGGGGCGGGTCTGAGAGAAATTTTAGGGGCAGGGGAGGGGAGAGGGGGTTAAGTAAGTGTTTATTAGTGAGGTTTAGTTTTGTAAGGCATTTGGCCAAGGTTTTATAATTGTTATGTGCCCTAAGGTAAGGAAGACTGCATGCAGCTTATTGCAGGCAATGTTTGTGGTAATAGTTGCGAACTCAACAGTAATAACTTGGCCATGAGACCATAAAACAGGCCCACAAACAGCAAAAACACCGACCTGTCAGAGCAGCCTTACTGGAACTGTCCACTTGTCCAGTAGGCCAGTCCAACCCTGTGAAATTTTTTGAAAGCAGCCCAATTTTTCTTTCTGCTTGTGATGTGTTGAATAAGCCCGCTTCTGTGAGTTGCATGCATGTGTGAAAGAGATGTTCTCCCACGTAAACTGGTGTTACTTTTATCCAATTTGGTGGCACTCAGTTTATCAACTCTGAAAGGATGAAATGCTGATTTGGCCGTGCTGGGATTCATACTTATTACATGGAAGTTACACAAACAAACGCCAGCAGCAAGCGCCTGGCTCACAGCATTCATTAAAACCCGTATTCATTGAAGCATCCATTCCATCAACGCTAGCACCTCAACTGAATGGACTACAGTCACTAGAGGGGAGAGCACTGAGTGGGGTTTGAATGCATAAAGAAATGAGTGCAGGGGCAGGGTAAACTGTAATCCATTAAAGTCCTAAAATACATTGAAACCACCTTGGGCACTGGTTAATTCTTCCGCTTAGCAGCCTGCTGTATTTAAGCTTACTGTTGAAAATGCTGACTACCTGCCAGAGGCGCAACTAGAGTCAAATTTCGGGGGGGGAGCTAAGAGAAAATTTTGGTGGGGCTGAATCCTTAGGCAATCGGCAGAGTCGAGCTGCAGGGGCTCCTAGAAGGGGTGAAACAACAACAAAGCCCCATTAACATGCACATGGTCTTTTAAAGGCCTGTGAAGTGCTCGGGTGCGGCTGTGAGTGGGCCCGGGAAGTGTCTCATCCCGGGCTACCACACACGGGGGGGGCTGAAGCCATTTGAGGCCAATGGGTGTTGCGCGCCTGCTACCTGCTAGCACTCAGAGGCAACCTTGCTGTTAAAATACAAGAAAGAAAGAGCTTTGGGCCTCACAGAGGATGGGGAAGCGCCAAGAAATGTCAATATAATACAATAACTAAATAATACGTGTAGTCTTCTCGGCGGCCTCGAGATTTTTGAGTCGTGTGACGTCTGAGAGTCTCATAAAATCTACGATTGCCCCCCAAGGACATGGTATCTGGTTGTGCGCGTGCTGTTCACAACATCAGAAGCAGCCTGGAGTCTCCTGGGCCACAGAGCTGGAGCGGCATCCTTGGGAAAACATGTGATGTGATCAGGCTCTGGGCTAAGCCTGGAAGCGGGCGGGATGAGGGTGGGAGACCGGGGAGGGAGAGTGGGAGGGAAAGAGGCTAGAAATATAGGACCCACGTGGCAGGCAATTAAGCACTGGATGCAGGCTATATTGCACCCAGGCGCGCAACGCCCATTGGGCTCAAAGGCCTTATTTTCATTTTATATTTATTTATTTAATGCATTTTTGGGAGGGAGGGGTGTGGGGGTGAGTAGACCAACAGACCGTTATTGTGTGTGAAAAAGGCCGCTTTATTGAAACAGGTGCACATTAACAAATTAAAACCTCGGCCAACGCCTTACAATACTAATCCTCACAAAATAGCACACTTCCTCAACCCACAATCACCACCCCCATCCCTAAAACGTCATCAACCCCGCCCCCACCCGTACATTACATCATTAAAAATCCAAACAATGCAAAACCCTGCATAATCATTTCAACGTATCCAATCCCCCAAACCATAACACAAACTCCCCAGTTTGCCCTCCAAAAACTCTTGGTCCCCCAACCTACGGAACCGCCCCAACAAATTATCCTGCCCAACTCTCCCTGACAATGCCACAACTAAACAAATGCCAACCACAATCATACCAAGCCTGGCAAAAACCACTAACCCCCGCACTGCACCTGTTCAAAGCAATAAGTCTAACAATAAAAAAAAAACATGTCACCTGTTCCGACAATGGCCAAAAAAGGAAAAACTAAGAGAGAAAAATTGCAAAAACCATAATGAAGAAAAGAAAAAAAACCAAAAAAGGAAAAAAAGGGGGGGAGGGAGGGAAACATTTTTCTGCAAACAACCTCCCGGCCACCAGGTCACCAAGCCTAAAATGGTGGCCGAGAGGCGGAGCCCAAAGCATTTATGCTTGGGCTCCATTGAGTCGGAAAAAGAAGCCCAATTCTGAAAAACCGGCCTTTTGGGCTGCAAAGCAACACCCCACCCGCCCCACCCAAACCGCCGGGAGGGGGACCTCCCTACGGTCGGCTGCCCCCCCAAGCCCCCCTTGAGAGGGAGGGGTGGGTGGGTGAGCAGACCAACAAACCGTTATTGTGAGTGAAAAAGGCCGCTTTATTGAAACAGGTGCACATTAAAAAATTAAAACCTCGGCCAATGCCTTACAAAACGAATCCTCACTAAATAGCACACTTCCTCAACCCCAAATCACCACCCCACCCCTAAAACGTCATCAACCCCGCCCCACCCGTACATTACATCATTAAAAATCCAAACAATGCAAAACCCCGCATAATCATTTCAACTTATCCAATCCCCAAACCATAACACACACTCCCCGGTTTGCCCTCAAACAACTCTTGGTCCCCCCAACCTATGGAACCGCCCTAACAAATGATCCTACCCAACTCCCCCTGACAATGCCCCAACTAAACAAATGCCAACCACAATCATGCTAAGCCTGGCAAAAATCACTAACCCCCGCCACCCAGAAAGCGGGGAGGGAAGAAATACACCCCCCCTTTCTGCCCCCCAAACCAATGAAAAAACTAACAGAAACAAAAGGTAACCTAGCTAGCAAATTCCCGAATCTTCAAACAACGTGACAAAACCTCTCTCAACTCCAGAAGATACAAATCCATACCTATCCTGGAATGATGAACACCATTGCTACAAAAAAACTCTACTGTGTCATACCGAATATCACCATGAGTCACTCGACCAAAACCCAAGCCTCTACAAAATCTGGAAACTTCAAGGTTGACCTTCTTACGCGCCCTATCGATCGCCTTGGGCTTGTTCGCACCTCTCCAAGACCTCAGCGGAACCAACTCTGTCCACAGGACATGGCAACCTGACCACTGCTGTTTCAAAAGAGAAAAATCTTTCTTCATTGCCCTCAAAAGAACCACACCCTTGACCCCGCACAGATCATTTTCCCCCAAATGGATAACCAACACATCCGGGCAGTGGCCCCCGACCAACCAAGAATTAAGAGCAGGAATTAACTCCTTCCAAAGCATGCCTCCCTTTGCCTTTCCACATTACATTGAACAAACGCTCGTTAAAACCTAGCATAGAACCAAAGTAGCTATTGCATGCTTGAACATGTGCCCGTTTCACGAAGGAATGCCCCACAATCTGTATGGTCAAAGCCGCTGAGCGGGGGCCAGCCACGGAACCTGAAAAGAGAAAAGCAGTATCAGATTTAAGGCAAAGAGGATGACGCAAGCGCCTCCCCTGCTTCAACTCTCACATAGCGCTGAAAACAGTTAGATGACCAACACCCTAAGCGCATGATGTCCTGTCTTGACCAACCCCTATTATGAGCTTCTGTCGCTGCCCCAATCCTAAAAGAGTGGGTACCAAATATTTTATCATCTAAACCGATACTCCGCAAAGCTTTGCGTAGCACCATGCGTAGTTGATAGTCTGTGACCCTAGAACCATCTGCATGCTGAAATACACAAGCCTCCAGGGCCCCCCCAGAAACCACCCACCAATGCCGAGCCCACTGTAAAGGGCATGTCCCGGAAGGGGAGGACGCCTCCAACCAAACACCTTTTCCTTTGCCTCTTTGGTCAGTTTTTGATCGAGCTAGCCAGATATGAACACCTTATTCTGATAGATGAACATCCCCCCACAACCCCTCCGCTTAACTTAGAACCTAAGAACTCCGAAACTCGAAAAGCACCGAAAAACATCCAAACCATGAGCGTTGAAAAAAGGCACGGTTCAAACTCATCCCTGCAGATACTCGGCAATGCTTCTAAAACTCGAGCCAAATTCTGCCATGACAAGAGGCTCCTAACAGACTTCTCCCCTCCCCGCTCCTGTGACCAACCTTCCAACATTCTCTTCCCCACCTCCCCAGCAGAGGGAGAGTAACCCCAAAGAAGCTTGCCCATGAAAGAAATGCCAGCTAACTTTCCTGCTATGGTAACTCTGGATAGGCCTTTGTCCATCAAATCAAGGATAAACTGAACAACATCTTCTGATCGCCTCCAGCCAGGTTCACGCCTGCAGGCCCCGGACGCCAAAAATTCTCTCCAAGCCAGTTCATATGCAGCCTGAGTAGACGAAGACAGCAAACCTACCACCAACTGTATGACCCTGTGACGCCTACATACCATAAGTGTTCCAGCATGGGGGTCAGTGTCCTGTCCGCCTCCGAGGCCATCTCATGGAATATCTCCCACTGCGAACGAGACAAAGCATCCGCAATGTCATTGTCCACACCAGGAATGCGTAAGGCCCTAAAGCTGATGTCATACCTAAGGCAACCCAACACAAAGACTCTTAGCAGTTTCAAGATCTGTGTGTCCCTGGCCGACTGTCTATTGATGATGTCTACTACAGCCAAGTTGTCGATCCGAAAAAGAACCTTTTTGTGAGCCAACTCCTGCCCCCACAGTGTCAATACTACCACCACTGGAAACAGTTCTAAGATGGCAATGCCCCTGCCCCCATTTTTCCACCGTTCAGGCCACTTTTCCGCACACCACTTGCCATGACAAAACCAGCCAAAACCGTCACTGCCCGCTGCATCAGAGAAAATCTGGATATCCCACACCCAGTCCTCCTCCCTGTACAAAGGAACTCTATTGCAGAAAGGCCGCCCACATACGCAGATCCTCCTTGACCCCTGCTGATAAGCGCACATGGTGATGAGGCAAGTGATGACCGGATAGCGCCCTACCCAGGCGCCTGCAAAAGGTTCTCCCCGCTCTGACCACCCTACATGCAAAATTAAGATGGCCCAACAGAACCTGCACTTCTTTGACTGTTACCTTTGTTTTTGCCAACATTGACTCCAAGAGCTCCAGCATTTTCACCTTCTTGTCAACTGGCGAGCGAGCCTGTATTGCCCGTGAATCAATCTCAATTCCCAAAAAAGACATGGTCGCGCAAGGACCCATTGTCATTTCTGGTGTCAATGGTACTTCCAAAATTTCCATAAGCTTTTGGAATGTGTCCAGGGCTGCCTGACACTCTGAGGAATCCGGGGATCCAACGAAAAAGAAATCATCTAAATAATGTGTCACTAACTCATGGCCAGAATGTTGTGTGAAAAACCATTGTAGAAAAGTGCTAAAAGTTTCAAAAAGAGCGCAGGACATTGAACAACCCATTGGCAATGCCTTGTCCACGTACCACTTCCCATCGAAATGGATCCCCAGAAGATTCCAATCTTCAGGATGGACTGGAAGCAATCTAAATGCAGATTTTATGTCGCATTTTGCCATTTCTGCAGAAGGACCTGCTGACATCACTAGTGACATAGCCACATCCACCGAAGAATAAGACACAGAGGCTGCCTCCTCATCAATGAAGTCATTAACTGAGGACCCCTCCGGCCATGACAAGTGTTGGATTAATCTGTGCTGCCCTGCTTCTTTTTTGGGAACCACTCCAATTGGTGAGATGATCAAGTCATCCAAAGGCCAATCATCAAAAGGACCTGCCGTCCTTCCCTCCGGCACTTCCTTATTTAGTTTATCCTGTACCACTGCCTTGTATTCGTCAGCCGATTTCAAATCCTTGGACCAGCGCCGCAGCTGCGGCCCTGAATAACCAAGTCGGAACCCTTCTTGAAAACCCCCCAGTAAAATCTGTTGTGCTCTAGCATCCCCATACCCCCCAAAACCTATGGCCAACTGTTCCAAATTAACCGAAGTATGAGCCTTTGGGCCCAACTCCTGGATTGTTTTTCCCTCCCCTATTTGACTGAGCTTGCTGAGAGGGGCCTGAAGCGCTAGTACTCTGCTGCGGCCACTGCTGGCCGCCTGAAGTCCGTGGCCCCCAACATTTAACCAAGGGGTGCCTTTTGCCACACTGTGAGCATTCATGACGAAATATGCAGTATTCTCTAGTACACAAACCTTTGTTGAAGTCCCAGCATGCTCCCACCCCAGTCTATGTGGCTGTTGTACTTCCCACCCCTCACCGGGTGGGCTTTCCCTGAAAGGGCCGGTAAACTAACAGTAAGCCACTAGCAGTGAAAATTGTCTTACCACCGGCCGAGGCACCCATCGTATGTTGCCATAAATCCGTATCTAATTCTCCCCACTTAGACTCGGGGTCCCAGGCCATCCGAGCCCTAAACTTCTCATCATATTGGGCCCATACAAAACCACTACCCGTTATCTGTGCTTTTCTAATAAAATCCATGTACTTAAATATAGCTACGCAGCGCTCTGGGAACTTTTCACAATATACGCTAGCGTATATAACAAATGCTGCCGTCCAATTCTCAATTGTTAGGGGGACTTTTGGGCGCTTAGCCAACTCATATTCTTTCTCTTTTGAACCCTCTTTGGAACGTACTTCCATGCATAGTAATTTCAAGATTTCAACATACTCACCTTTCCAAATCCTGTCTTTTGTAGATAATATCAAATGAGCCCCTAGAGGCTTTGTTACACGCATATAGGGTAATTTTTTAATTTTCAGCTCCTTGCTATGTAAAGTGTCTGTAACTATTTCAACAGCCTCAGTGTTCATGCCACTCTCAACCTTGGCGCCCAAAGTTCCATCCCCTTCACCCGTGCCTACCCCTTGATCCCTAACGTAATGTCTTTTGTACAATTCGCCTTCAACCCCCCCAGCATCTGCCTCCCCCCTGTCCCCACAGACACCATGTTTGGTTTGACCCGTGGTTCAGAAAGCTCACCTGAGCGTAACAAGGGGTCTTGACCCAGCCTCGATCTCCATGCCATTTGTTCCACTTTGTCCACCATCCGAGGAACCCTCACCGAGGGGCCGCGCTCTCGACCTGGTCCGGACACCAACGCCTTCTTTGGTCGCACCACCACCGGTGCCTGTAAAAGACTACGAGAAACATGAAATTGCCCCCCCCCCGGTCACATTATCACACAGCTCGCCCTCTTCTGGGCTATCGTCATCATAGTCTAAAACCAAAGACTCCTCCATTTGGGGAGGGCCTGACACCAGCATCCTCTTATGAGCCTTCCCGGATCCTTCAAGACCTGTATGGGCCTTACCAACCCCTTCCTGTACACTTGGCGGGGGAGCCGACTGTACCCGCCGGTACTCCCCCAAACGTTGACCACTCCTATGTAGATTGTCAGCTGTCCAGTCTATCCGTTGAGTCTGAAGAGATGTTGGGGCCAGCGAGGTCGAGCCAGACCTACATTTGCTGACCGCGCCAGGATCCCCCGTCAGTACGGAATGTGCCACGCAAGGCTCCACCCTCCTTTCTCCTCGGCGCCATTGGGCTGCACTTCGCCCTACCGAGTCCGCCGCTCCATGTCGCTCCCTAACCTGTAAAGAAAAAGGCTGGACTGATGTGCCGGGTCCCTTACTACCAAAAACTCCAAACTCCTCAATCTCACCTGCAACACATCCACCGGACCACGTACCCTTCGCCTGCTCACCACGCTGAAAATCTGAACCCCTTGCCTTAAAAGAGACACTACGAGGAGGGGGGAAGGCTCTCCCACCTCCTCACCACTACTCCAATCTAACATTGCCTGCACTCCCGCCGATGCCGGACCCAAAACCTGACATCTCCGCCCCCCCACTCTCTAAGTGCCAAATCCTGAGCCCCTGTACCTTCAATCCTGGAAAATCCAAATTGCCTCCAAAGCTGTTCTGTTGACCAAACCCCATGCCACTCTTACCAAAACCAGCCTCTCGAACCCCCTCTGCCCAAGAAGGAAAAACATGAAGCCCCTCCCAGGACCTAGCCAACACACCATGTCTTTTAACTCCCACCTGAAACGGTGAACATGTATCAGCCCTAAAAGCATCCGCCGGAGCAGCCCTATCCGAGGACAAAGGATGAACGGGGGGGGCAAAATGCCTGACTCCTGAACCTGCGCCTCCAAAGAGTAACCCCCCCCACCTGTGCCCACTCTCCCTCACCCACTGAGCCACTGTGCACCAATACCACCTCACCCTTATTTGAACCCTGGGGCGAAAACAGAAAGTGGCTAAAAGGCACAAAAGTCCCTCGAACGACACCTTCCCCCACCTCCTGCATCTCAACATCCAAAATGTTATCATCGCGCCCCAACAGAGAAAGACGAGCCGGCGTCTGAAAGCCAGCCCCCTCCTCCTCCCTCACAATCACACAACTTTGATGTAGCCCGCCAGAGGGAGGGACGATTAAATCATCCTGTCCCTCCCCGACAACCACTACCGTCTGGGAAAACACATACGCCGGAGAGCTCAAACTGCGTAGAGCCGCCACCCCCCCTCCCATCGGCGACTCCTGCGCACGCCTGCCCCCACGCTTTCCGCCTCGCTTCCCCCGCTGCACGGGGGCCAAAACCGCTCTCACAGGAGCTGCCGGAACGTGAGACAACTACGGCGGCTCTTCACTATCAGCAGCCATATCTTCCGACGGCTTCACGGCCCCCACAGATCGGCCAGCACTGTCGACCGGCCCGCAAACCTCAAAACGCCGAGATTTAACCCCCAGCGCCGCCTTCTTAATGCGAGAGTGGCCCGCTCACTTACCAGGTCAGTCTTCGAGCGCTTAGGCGTCAAACAGGCTGCCACCACCGCTCCACTCCAGCTGAGGCCTGCCACTGAGGCCGGGATGGCCCAGCAACATTGCCAAGCACCAAATCTAATCGTCCCGCCTCACTAAGAAGCCTAATGGCTTCAAGAACTCTATAATCTTCTGCTGCCATACTGCACAAAACCAACGCGAACTACCAAATTTTCCCTAACAATTTTTTTTCCCGCAAACAAGCTCCCGGCCACCAGGTCACCAAGCCTAAAATGGTGGCCGGGAGGAGGAGCCCAAAGTATCCTTAGAGCCCCTGCATCTTCACTCAGCTGATAGCAGGAAGAATTAGACCCCCCCCGAAATTTGTATTAGGCCCCCCAAGCGCCCCCCCCATCCCCCAAAATTTCACTCTAGTTGCACCTCTGGTTGCACCTAAGCAGTCTCACGGCAAATGCTATGTGACTTTTGCCACTGAAGGCTAGCAGTATAGCACACATTGGCAAACCCAAAAGGTTTTGAGCCTCATGCATCAAACCAAAATCTGGTCGCAAACGGTTGCGACCGGTATTTTTGCATTTGAGATGCATCATCCCAAATGCAAAAATTGCTATTTAAGGAATCGCTAAAATTGCGATTACTTAAATTGCGATTGCATTTAAGGAATCGCAAATTGCAATTTATTAAGCAAAAAATTATTACGATTTCGCTATTAAGAATTGCAAACTAGACGACAGCAAGCAAGATGGCCGCATAGCTTCCCGGCTCCGCCGACCTCCGTCTTTCGCTCGAAGATCCTGTCGTATATCCTGATTTCTCGCCCCATATCCGGGTGCATGAACTACTCTGCAGACTGATGGAGCAATCCAGAGATTTTTTCGACATGGTGGAGTGGAGTAATGTCGAGGCTTGATTTGAGGCCTAACCCAGTCTGGAAGCCGGGGTCTCAAGTGTTGGCCTAGCCGGGTCCTAGTTGAACAACAGCGGACCGGAGAGAGCGGCAGGGTCCGGTCCATGGAGCTTCCGACATCTTTATGATTGCTTTGCTTCCGATCTGCTGCCTGGAACTGTACCGTAGGTGAGGAGACGAGTGACACCCAAGGTGGTGTGGTGAGGGTCCGGGACCTGGGGGCGTTCGTAGCGCTGGTGCCATTGGGTCGGAGACTTGGTGCGCACTAACGCTTATTGACGATCGGTCCCGCACGGTTCATTGCTGCTCCGCCTAATCTTACCCCGGGGAAGGCGCCTCTCCGTGGGGATCACTATGCCTGATGCTATGCGGAACCCGGCGGAGCGGGTTAAGTGCGGACCGTCATTGCGGTCAGTGATGGTAGCCCTTGAGGCACTTCAGGCGACTATGGAGACCCAGGCCTGGAATCTGATGTCGGCAGCGGACGGAATTAGAGGATCGGGACCGGACTCTGACTTGCTGCCCGAGACCCGGTGGCCAGTTAATTTCCCTATAGCTACCCCAGCGGTGCAATTGGACCCGGTGCTTGGAGCTATACCTGCCCCTACAGAAGTGGAATGGTTCGAACATGTGGAGATTGGCGATGCACCTACAAGGTCGGAATCTTTGGAACTGCAATTGGCGGAACATTTCACTGCTGTTTCCGATTTGGAGACTTTTGATCGTAACTGTGAACTGTGTTGGACTGTGTCGCACCCCCTTCCCAGCTGGTCCATCAAGATGGCGGACGGGATAATGCCTGGTCTTGGAGTCGGGGAGGGGCATCGTTGGACCTGAGCGTCTACTTTGGGACTTGCCATCCTTTATTCGTCTGATAGACCATGTTTCGGCGACTTTTGTGTGCACTTTGACAACTTTACGGTGGGGCTCTACTTATCGGAGGGGATCAGCAAATTTGATCGACTGGGCCAAGGCTGAGACTGTTGTTTGAGATTTCACACTATTGTTTTATCGGTAACGGGATTGCTTTATTTGGTTAACGGAGTCCGGGCGGGATTTATAGTTTCCTCTGGTGTACTGTTTTATTGTGATCTGCTTGATTGTGTCAGCATTGTGGGGGATTCTTCGTTAAGGCGGGGGGAGAGTCTGGGAATGCGTATGACATAGCTCTCTGCCATTTCTTTTTTTAGGGCAGGGTTTTAGTCCCTTCTTTCTTTCCTTTTTTTCCCTTTGTTCTTTCTATATTTCGGGTTCATTTACGGGGCAACAGATACGCTGCTAGGGGGGTAGGCCGTAGTCATCTGCAGGGGTGCAGGGTGGGGGGTTGGGGGAGGGGAATTTTGTTTTTACCATTTGTTTCTATGGCCTTTTTTTCTTCTTATCTTTCTTCGTTTTTTCTTTTGTTTCTTTCTTTTTCGGGTCAGCGTAGTGGGTCTATTCTTTTGTCAACTGTCAACTTTTTATATGTGCCTCTACTTTCACGGTACTTCAGTACCATTGGGCGGGCGCTTAACTGGTGCAAACAGTAATTGTATGCTTGTTTATCCTGAATCGTATGCCTTAGCGCCACTGTCTCGAATGAGATCGAACTAATTGTGGACCTCCTACTGTTTTGCCCGCCCTTTATGCGCCTTTATGATATTGTATGGCACCTGATCCTTCTATCTTTATATTATAAAATGGAGCCTTTAGTATCCTGGTATTCGTATAGTATGATGTACTGCCAGTTTTAATTGACGTTATGCTATATTCGCCTCCCGGGAGGCCGAGTCTGGTTCTAATTGCTTTGTTGCGATGACATTAATTAGAGGCCAGCCCTGGTGGTTGTAGGCCCATACCTGTAACTGGTTGAAGTATTAATAAAGGTTTTTCCAGGGGGCGTGGCCAGCTGCATGGCCGGATAGACGTGCCTTACTGCAGCTCCGGCCGAGCTGCAACAAAATCCGACTTTTAACTTGCCCCTGGAGCCAGAAACGAAACCCGAGGATGGACGGAACACGCTGGCAGCGGAAGGGAGAGCTGCAGTGGCGGTGGTGCTCGAAATCGCCAGGAAACACAAGTGAGCAAACTGACCCGGCGATGCCCTGGGAACCCAAGATGGCGATCGCGAAACCGGACGGGCAGCAGAGACCCTAGGGGCCCGCTCACAGCCCGCAGCAGCGGTTCCGGACAGTGGAGACGTCAGGACCCACCCGCCGGTCAGGAGGTACTGTGTGGCAACGGCTGGGGCAACGGTGGAGAGATCGGGACATAGCCGGTGTCCGCCCGCCTTTACTAAGATGGCGGCCGGCGGAGAACAGTGACGAGTGGCCGCCTCTACGGTCTTCCACGCACTACTGTGGGACCGGAGGTCGGCAGGAGGGGGTGCGGCGCTGTGTGGAGGCACTGCAAATCTGAGCCCGAGTAATGCGGGCAGCCGGGACGTCTGCGGTACCACGCCGCACTTCACCAATGTGGCGGCGGGAGGCCGGGGACGCCCAGTAGCACTGACGACAGCAGACCCGGCCTGGAAAGTGCAACGCTGGGGTCTGGCAAGCAGAGGAACGGCACCGCGGTGGTATGGACACTTGCAGCGGTAATTCCTGGAACGCTCACACCACACTGTGATAGGGCAGCGCATCACCTGCTGAGTAGGGCGCCGGCTCCCCTCTAAACAAGGAGTTGACTGAGGAGGCGAGAGCCAGAAACAGGAGGGGGACGAGGAGCCCCTCGGAGGAGCGTAGGGGAAAATACTACCCAGAGCCTCTGCATAGGGTGACCAGTGTTTTCATCCTCCAAAACCGGGACATTGCACAAAATAGTGACAGGGCTACAATTATACCTCAAGCACTGACTACGCTCCTCAGCAGAGAATTACAGACCAGGCAGTGAAATCATGCATAACATGTAACTTTCAAACCCAGTAGCTTCCCTGTTAATTCGACTGCGTTCTTGAAACAGCTGCTGACTCTCCCTGCTTTGTACAACAAAAAGGAAAAAAAAAAAAGAATACACCCCCCACCGTTTTCAGTCGACCCTCTCAAATACTGGGACTGGAGCAGTATTTCTTGAAATTTGCTGAGACAGCTGAATAAAACAGGGACCGTCCTGGCAAAACGGGGACGCCTGGTCACCCTACCTCTGCACCCGACTACAGACCACACTTGCCTGCCCCACTACCGTGGAGAACGGTGAGCCTCCAGTACAAGGGACAATCAGCCATGGGGAAAAATAGGGACCCGGTGCCCAGATCTGCAAAACAGGGTCCTATGGACAACTTCGCGGCACCACGCCAGGTGGCGGAGCAGCAGTCCGTGCCGCCAGGATCAAGGACGGATATGGCTATGCTGATGGAGGCCATCCAGGCTTCCAGGACGGACATACAGGCATCGCGAACAGCCCTAGAGATGAAAATTGGAGAGGTGGGCTCTGAAGTAACGTTGCTGCGGCAGGATTTTCGGAACCTAGCAGAAAGAGTGACGGCGACGGAGACTAGAATAACAGACAATGAGGAATCGATCTCGTCACTGAAGAAAGACATGGCGGAACTGCAAGCGTCCCACCGGCAGCTGCTCTGGAAGGTAGACGACGCAGAAAATAGATCAAGACGCAACAACCTTCGCTTTGTGGGTTTTAGGGAAGGAATTGAGGGAAAGAACATGTCCGCCTTCCTCCTCACCTGGCTGAAAACTACATTCCCAGCGGCGCAGTTCTCCTCGTGCTTCATCATCGAGAGGGCTCACAGGGCCCTTCTGGCCAGACCACCGGAGGGAGCAAGACCGAGACCGGTTATAGCAAGATTCTTAAACTTCGCAGACAGAGACTTGATATTACGAGAAGCCAGGAGAATGGGGGAGATCCGCCTGGAGAATTCCACCATTATGATTTTCCCGGACTACAGCCAGGAAGTGTCGAAGCAGCGCCGTTCGTTCGACTCCGTGAAGGCAAAACTGAGGTCCTTGAACATAACGTACATGCTCCTTTTTCCCGCTAAACTCAAGGTGATATACAAGGACAAATCCATCTTCTTCACGCACCCCGAGGATGCTTGGCTGTGGCTTGAGAACGCTCCATCTTAAATAGTAGAGAGGCGGCGGGTCGAGCAGCACAAGACAGAACTGTAAGGGAAAGGCCGCGCTGGGAGTTGCCGAAACCACAGAGGCGGAAAACTCAGAGAGCGACACAGAAAACCCCGGTGACACCATACCGAACCCGAGCCACGGAGGACAGGAGAGGAGGCAGATCGGCCTCCCCTGGCACCGATTCAGTGGCAGGCTCTAGGTTCAGCTGCCTACGCAATGGGATCCGCTCAGAGGGTGAAGAAGTGGAGGACTCGGAGAGCCGCGCGTCCGGAGGAGAGGAGGAAGTCGAAATGGGCGATTCGATTCACCCACTGGTCAAGGAAATCCAGCAGTTGGAGCAGGACTCCTCGGAGCAGGAACTGACCATGGAAACACAGGACTCGCACTCCTGAACATTGGTGTACAGGGCTCGAAGAGATTGCAGCTCGGCAGCACGGAGCACGCAAGTTGACACGCCTCCAACTGTTAATTGAGTTTTTCTTTTTGAGTTTCTTCGAACTAATTATTGTCTAGTGTGGGGAGGGATGTGTGGGAGGGCGACAGACCTACTCCCGTCGATAGTTTGGTCCCAGGTTGGTACGCAGCTAGAAGGGGAGGGAGGTGGGGAGGGGGGTGCGGGGGGGATTTGGTTCTGGTATTACCTCATGTTGGGGTTCCGGGGGGTTGTAGGGGGGAGAGGGGAGTTGGGGGGGGGAAACAAGTTGAGAAACAGTGGCTGCATGCCACTACGCACCTTACACCACGTCACCTCGGGAGCCCTACCTGGAAATATGAAGGGAACGCACAATGGCAGATCCACTAGATCACACTCCCACGGGTGACTTAGGCGTCACAATATTATCTTGGAATGTGAATGGCCTTGGGTCAAAGATCAAACGGGGCCTAGTTAATGCATATCTAAAAAGGCTAGCGCCGGACATTATATTACTCCAGGAAACCCACCTAAGAGGCACTCAGTGCGCCTTTATAGCAAGAGGCAGGCACGTGGTGCTTGCGCACTCCGGTTACATGGCGGACTCCAGGGGGGCTGCAATCCTAGTTAAAAAAATCCACGCCGTTCACCGTCACTCGTACATGGTTGGACCCTCAGGGGACGTATGCAGGGGTACAGGGAACATGGAGAAGGCGCAGGTACACAATCGTCTCAGTTTATGCCCCCCCAAAACTCCAGGCACGCACCCTCACTGCAGTCACTGCTATCCTTCTAGACACAGCAGATACGATCCAGATAGTGGGGGGGACTTCAATGATGTGATGTGCGCCACAAGGGACAGATCGGGGACCACACGTACAGCGGGACACGACACGGCACTGGCTCGACAGATGCACACTTTGGGCCTAACAGATGTCTGGAGATGGCTCCACCCCACACAGGAGGCCTACTCCTTCTACTCCGGGGCACATAGGGTCTTTTCCAGGCTAGCTTATATCTTTACCTCCAGGCAGTAAATTACGGTCAATGACTTGGCGGAATATAAAGCACGGGGAATCTCGGACCACTCCCCCCTGTCAGTACACTTGGGGCGAGGGAGGAGGGAAAAGGCTGTGGAGTGGCACCTTGTGGCATGGGACCTGCAAACACCAGATCTATTGAAGGGAATTAGAGCAGACATAAAGGTGTATGTGGCCGAGAATGAGGGATCAGTAGAATCAGGGATCACACTCTGGGAAGCACTTAAGCCAGTCCTTAGGGATCGTATAAACAGCAGACGGGGGGCGGCCAGGAGGGAGTTACTACAGACGGTTACGACGGAGGAGGTCTCGATCTTGGCCCTCGAAGCAGAATATCACCATGGGAAGGAAGAAAAAATACTTAGGAAATTGCTAGACACACAAAGACACTATAGAGAACTTGTCACTGGGGAGGCGCGCACGCAGGCACTGGCGACACTCCACCGCCTATACGACGTAGGTGATAAGTCTGGTAAACTTCTGGTGTGGCTGAGCAAGAGAGAAAGTGCGGCACGATGGGTAGATAGGATTGAAGTGCCGGGGAACGGGTCGGCCTGTACGGATGAGACTATAGCAGAGGCCTTTGCTACGTATTATGAAGACTTTTACAGAGCTAGAGACTTGGGGGACGAGGTTGAAGCCAGCCACTATCTGGGCGACATGGAGGTCCCAACGCTGTCCCTGGAGGACGCCGCAGACCTGGAAGCAGAGATTACACTGGAGGAAATCACAGACGCAATAGCGTCCCTGAAGCCGGGGAAGACGCCGGGACCCAACGGTTTCCCTGCGGAATTCTTCAAACGTATGGCGGACCTGTTGCAACGCCATATTAAAAAACTCTTTGTTGAGGCACTCCAAACGGCGAGCCTGCCACCGGATCTGGCCACTATCGTCCCTATACACAAGGAGGGTAAACCAAGAGACATATGTGCCTCCTACCGCCCGATCTCTCTCCTCAATATGGAGACGAAGATTCTGGCTACTGTCCTTGCTAGGCGCCTACGGAGGGTAATCTCTGATTTAGTACATGCGGATCAGTCCGGGTTCCTGCCGGACAGGGCAACCAAATTGAACCTCCGCCGCACACATAACTGGCTGCAGGAAGTCCGAGAGAGGAGCGAGCCCCATAGGTTCCTCTCATTAGATGCAGAAAAGGCCTTTGATGCAGTTCACTGGCCCTTCCTGTTTGAGACGCTGCGGAGGCTCGGCTTTGGCCCTAAGTTCTTACAATGGATAAGACTCCTGTACTCTGTCCCAAAAGCACGAGTGAGGGTGAATGGAAGACTGTCACCGAATTCCACATTCACAGAGGAACGCGCCAGGGGTGCCCACTGTCCCCCCTTCTGTTCACATTGACGATAGAAATACTAGCAATCCGGATCCGACAGAATCAGGGTATTAGGGGGTTCACTTGGGGTGACTCGGAGGCTACCCAGGAAAAAATGTCACTATATGCAGACGATGTCCTGCTGTTTGTGACGGAACCGGATGCCACGATCCCGGTCCTGTTCAAAGAATTGGATGACTTCGGAGCGAGAGCTGGCCATACTATTAATTGGCATAAATCGATTCTATATGACCCACAGGGCCGAGAGCGGAGGGATTGCCTACCGGAACTCCTCATTCACACCACAGAGGGATTCCAGTACCTGGGGATATTCATAACACTAGACGAGACACTCTCCCTTAATAAAAATGTAACCCGCATCATGGCTAGTGCGAAATTAGAAATGGACCGGTGGAGGCAACTCCCGCTCACCCTATTGGGGCGAGCGGCACTGTATACAATGGTTTTGCTGCCAAAATTCCTCTATGCACTCCAAAATGAATATTACCCGCTCCCTCCTGCAACCTTGCCTAAAATCCACGCGGACCTGCGAGCTTTCTTATGGCTGGGGAAACACCCGAGAATAGCCTTGGCCACACTACAACGTCACCAGTACAGTGGTGGGATCTCCCTTCCCAACCTAGAGGCATACTATTGGGCGGAACACCTTACCCCGATAAATGAATGGTTGCATGCGGCATTGGATCACCCTACTTATGCACTAGAAAGAACGAAATGGTCTCACACAAACGTCCTGCACTACCTATACGAGCCCCAAGGGGGAATCACCTTCTACCGGCTACTAGAATAACGTTGACTGCATGGCATAGGGCGACCAAACACATGGGCTGGGACAAACGGCCCACCCGACAGACGCCACTATGGCACTGTAAGTGGCTAGGTAAACTTAACAAACTGACAGGCTTTAGGCAGTGGGATGACATCGGCATTTCGACCATAGGGGACGTGATAGCTAGGGGAGACCTGAAAACATTCCACGCCTTGCAAGGGGACTTTGGCCTACATAACACTCAGTATTACAGGTACACACGGCAAAGGCACGCCTGGCGGGCGCAGAACATCATTCTGGCAGACATCCCTGAGTACGCCCCGTTGGAGGGTAGGTTACTGCAGGAGCAAATAGGGAGGGGTGTGGTGTCCCTCACGTACAGGACACTGACCAACAATACATTGGGTACCCTACAGGATTTGAGAACAAAATGGGAAGCAGACACGGGGGAGATGGAAGACCTGGACTGGGAGATGGTTCTTATGCACCCTCGCGAGGTAGCGATTAAGTCCAGACTCCATCTCATACAGCTGAAGGTGTTGCACAGAGCCTACTACGACAGGGTGCGACTGTACAAAATTGGGAAGGTCATGGATACTGCATGCCTTCGGTGCCATCAACCAGAGGGGAATTTCTACCACATACTTTGGGGCTGTGAAATCATACAGGAATACTGGGAGAACATATTCGGGGAATTGGATGAGGTCCTGGGAACTTCTCTACCACGTGACCCAAAACTAGCTCTTTTGGGGTTGACGACTGAAGTTGACTTGGCCCGCCCCTTGATCATATTCCTGGTGCTGGCATTGGTGGTGGCCAAGAGAGACATTGCCAGGCGATGGGGAGCGGCCGAACCGCCAGACTTGGAGGAATGGAGGAGAGGGCTGGACCTCTATATGGCGGCTGAGAGAGTGACATATAAAGCCAGGGGTTGCCCAAAAAAGTTCCGGAGAGTATGGACTAAGTGGAGGCAATATCACGGACTAGAGTGAATTCACAGGGGCTCTGAAGGGGAACCTTGTCATACTTGATGTTTGGTACACACCTAAAGGTGGAGACGGAGAATGGTCCTGTTAAAGGTCTTACTGTGGAACCCTGTTCTCGTCCGGTGGATGTAACTTTACCGGTAAAGGGTAGACGGGCTTCGGGGTGGGGGAGGTGGGCGGGCATGGTAGGAGCTGTTTCTAGGGGTTGTTTTTCTTGTTTTTTGCATTTGTAACCAGCCTTGGTTAAACTGTACTGTTATTCTTGATCTGTGATTAAGCCTGAAGAGCAAAAGAAAAGTTGCGGAACTGACGGATACTGGCTGAATGTTGACGCCAGCCCGTGTCCTCATATATTTTCAGATGATACGCCCAGAGCAACAATAAAAATTTATTTGGAAAAAAAATAAAATAAAGGTTTTCCAAAAAAAAAAAAAAAGAATCGCAAACTACCATCAAACTCAAGTTGATGGTAATTTGCTATTGCTTTGAAAAATGCACTAAAGTGCATTTTTCAAAGTCACATTTTACACCTGCACATGCCCTTGGGGCATGTTGTGCGCAACATATGGGAAAAGGGAATTTCAGGGGCTCAACAGGGTATCATTTTGGAACCCTTGCACCCTTAAAATTGCATGCTCAATTTGCGAGTACTTATGGAGTACTAGCAAATTGTGCATGCAATTCCCATTGATTCTTGTGGTCCTCTAGGAATGAATGGGAATCCATTCCTTAATTGAGAGTTGCAATTTGCTAGTCACAATTAAGGAATTTTAAGGAATCACATTTTTTTTTGCGATTCCTACATGAGTTGCATTTTGCAATTTCTAAATAGCAAACCAGTAAAATTTGCTATTTAGAAATTGCAAAACCCGGGCTTGATGCATGTGGCCCTAAGTCTGGGGTCTATTTTTTGGCTTTGCCAATACTTTTGAGACAATTCTGTACAACATTTGTAGAAAAAAAACAAAAAATATTTTTGCTGATGCTGTGAAGCACCAGCAAATACATTACTAAGGCCCCGACATACAACCCTTTCATTTAGCGCCTCGCAATGTGCGACACTTTGCGAGTTGCAAATTGCGAGACGCTAAATGAAATGTACAACAGCGTTATTACACTGTTTAGCGATTTCCAATGGGGTCGCAAATTGCGAGGCTCATTAATATTAATGAGCCTCTCGCAATTTGCGAGCACATTGGGAATGCCAGCCCTCCCAGGGATGGTGGCCTGCTGGGCTCAGCAGACCACCATGTCTGGGACTGCTTTTTAGGTCTCGCCTAGCGAAAGCAGCGCATGCGCTGCACTCCCCATGGTGAGCACCTTTTGTAATCAAATCAGCCAAAGACGAATGAACGTGCGCCTGCATGGACAAACATCGATTCAGAAAAGGGGGTGGTGATGAACAGAGTGTCTGAATTAAGCAGACCGCTCTTACCCAGTCCAAAGATCAGGGCTTGATCCATCACCGTTATTTATCTCACTGCACCATCCCAGCTCAGAACCTGGCTATATGCAAATCAGTCTGTCCCTGGCCCAGTGCATCATGGGAACAGGGCAGACTAAACTACCAAGCCAATTCTTCACCAGAAAGGAGACAAGCTACCGGGGACCTGTTTCTGACATTTCAGCCTTCTTCGGCCCGGCTTGCTTGAATCCTGATGGTGCAGTGAGAAAGGGACTCATGTCTGAGTATACCCTGCCACACCTATAGTGGCCAAAATCGATTCAGAAAAGGGGGTGGTGATGAACAGAGTGTCTGAATTAAGCAGACCACTCTTACCCAGTCCAAAGATCAGGGCTTGATCCATCACCGTTATTTATCTCACTGCACCATCCCAGCTCAGAACCTGGGTATATGCAAATCAGTCTGTCCCTGGCCCAGTGCATCATGGGAACAGGGCAGACTAAACTACCAAGCCAATTCTTCACCAGAAAGGAGACAAGCTACCGGGGACCGGTTTCTGGCATTTCAGCCTTCTTCGGCCCGGCTTGCTTGAATCCTGATGTTGCAGTGAGAAAGGGACTCATGTCTGAGTAGCCAGGTTCTAAGCTGGGATGGTGCAGTGAGCTAAAAAACGGTGTTGGATCTAGCCCTGATCTCTTGACTGGGTGAGAGTATTCTGCTTAATTCAGAAACTCTGTCCATCACCATCAGGATTCAAGCAAGCCGGGCCGAAGACGGCTGCAATGCCAGAAACCGTTCCCCGGAAGCTTGTTTCCTTCCCAGTGAAAGAATTGGCTTTGTAGTTTGGTTTGCCCTGTTCCCATCATGCACTGGGACAGGAACATACTAATTTGCATACAGCCAGGTTCTAAGCTGGGATGGTGCAGTGAGCTAAAAAACGGTGTTGGATCTAGCCCTGATCTCTTGACTGGGTGAGAGTATTCTGCTTAATTCAGAAACTCTGTCCATCACCACCCCTTGTTGTTTAATTATTGCATGGACAAACATGGCTGCTCTTGCCATTTGTCAAACCAGTGGAGAAGTGTGGCTCACTGGTTAGAGGAGGCAGACCTGGAAGCACAGGTCAGCCCGGGACCAGGGTCCAATTCCCGGCTCGGCGGGGTCTTGAGTCCTAAAAAAAATGTCCATGGACTCGACAATTCTCGCTCCGATGCCTACTCGATTCACGGGTTCACACTCTGCGACTCTGGGCAATAGCTTGCTTAATCTCCACAACGACCCCTCGCGGCGGGATGCCTGGCTTTCACCTTGCGGATACCCTGCCGGGGTTATCTCACAGGGGAATACCAGGACGGGTTCCCTAAGCAAGCGCTTAGAAACTGCTCGGTGATTTGCGCTATATAAATTCCTGTACATTTGTCTACAGCATACAGCATCCGCGTTTCCGTAGGGACTGTGGACAGTCCCACACCATTTTGTTGCTATAACAACGAAAATGCCGCTTCGCTCATAGCTCCGAACCAGCGCGCACCCTGCAGTTTCCACCGGGGCACAAGCAGGCATCCACTTCTGTCTTTTTGCTGACCTGCAGTTCCCCGGGGCACAAGCAGGCATCCACTTCTGTCTTATTGCACATCAGCCTTCACAGAGTACAGATTGAGAAACTGCTGCCAGCACCGGGCCTCGTAGTTGTTGACTGCGTTCATCAGAATAGGGGGCGCACCAAAATGAGAGTCCAAATAGAATAAGTAGAGAAATGTTCTTTATTTATCTTTGTTCAGCAAGAAAGGGCACATCAATAAAATATGTAGTGAGATCAGCCAACGCGTTTCACTCCCTACCAAGGAGTTTCTTCAGGGCGCTGCGAGTATTTTCGGTAGGTTGTCTTATGTAAGATCCCTCTGTGATCGCACTGGTATTTTTTCGGTCGTTTCTTTTTTCAGCCTATTTCTTTAAAAGTCTTTGGAGTATCTCTCTTCCCTTATCTTTTCTTTATATCGTGGACTTTGTTGGTCTTGTCCGAAAAAGTAGTTCTGGTATTTCAAAGAGCTACCCGTCCCTGGTTATATTTGTTCTAGGTGGGTACAGTGCTGTGATGACCGTCGTCAGTTTCGGCGTCTCGGCATGGCTGGTTCCAGGGACGGGTAGCTCTTTGAAATACCAGAACTACTTTTTCGGACAAGACCAACAAAGTCCACGATATAAAGAAAAGATAAGGGAAGAGAGATACTCCAAAGACTTTTAAAGAAATAGGCTGAAAAAAGAAACGACCGAAAAAATACCAGTGCGATCACAGAGGGATCTTACATAAGACAACCTACCGAAAATACTCGCAGCGCCCTGAAGAAACTCCTTGGTAGGGAGTGAAACGCGTTGGCTGATCTCACTACATATTTTATTGATGTGCCCTTTCTTGCTGAACAAAGATAAATAAAGAACATTTCTCTACTTATTCTATTTGGACTCTCATTTTGGTGCGCCCCCTTGAGTATCTAAAAACTGTTTAACTGATCTGGAGAGCACAGCGACGCCAAACAGCAGCTGGTGTCGGGGTTGGCAGCACAATATCAAACTGACTTGATCATAGACCCATTGGCACTGGAGTTTAGGTGCGGCAATTTAAGGTCCGCTGCTGCTTTTTCGTACAAATGCGTTCATCAGAATGTTTGTAGTGCACTATGTAGATCGCGTTAGGCACGCTGCTCTTCGGCGCTCTCATCTCTATTCTTCTGTTAAACTCGAGTTAGGATCACAAAATGTTCTCCCTGCACCAGGATGCACGAAGCTTCCTTTACGGTCATGTTTACCAACCTGCCATATGGTGATTGCTAGCACACACTGCCTGATGGCGCACCGGCTCCTCTCCAAGAAAGTAAACAGTTTTTACTTCTTTTGATCTCTTCTTTTGATTTCTTTGACCTATCACACTTTTGATTCGTTTGTCTTTTTTTTAATTTAAGAAAGCTTTATTTGTATTTTCAAGCTGACTTGGTAGCCTAGTTACTTTTTGTGTAAGGCCCTCCTTTATTGAAAGTGCAGTTGTGTGAGCTACACATATTTGCAGCAGTTCAGTTCCGTACAAATAGCCATATGTCAGGCTGCAGCTTACTGTTGGTGTGTCAGTCCTGAGATCTGTAGCCTCTTGGCCGGGTGTGTTATATTTGTGCAGGCTCACTTTTACTGTGTGATTCATCGAGGTAGTTGGTATGCAGCGATGACGCGAATCATGTATGGGCCAACTGGCTTCCCGTACACGCCAGGCAGTGGTTAACATCGCCGTAGAAACCACGCATCACAGCTCCAGGTGAACATTGTAGCATCTGAGGTACTACATACAGAAGACCTACCTCGCTTAGTCGGGTATTGAAACAAGATTTCATTAAATGTCTCCCTCGTCCTAGTAAACATACTGCTGCAACATATTCCTGAGTGGTCTTAAAATTGTAATGTGAAGAGGGGGGTGAGCTGACTGAAAAAAGTGTATGATCCGAGTATTAAGAATGTCCAGCGAAATGTCGTTTTCAGTGTTTTTAGAGCAGACATGTCCAACAACTTCCTAGATAACAATTGGTTATGCAAATAATGTTCATTGGCATTCATGGTTTGTAAATTTATGTCGTGGTTAGCTTGAAAGGAGGGCATCTTTGCAGCTCTCTTGAACCTTTGTTGTGCACCCCAGATTTAGCTGCTTGCCAGAAAAGGAGAGTTATGTTACAAATGCTAATAATAACTGCCAACTGTCGAAGTAGCTACTGTGGTGTATTCTATCGTATTTGCAATTATATTGTTCTTGCTACCCCTGATGAGGTGTTGTCAATATTTCCATACAGTGGAAACGTACAATTGGCCCTTACCGGTAACCCTTAATGGGTAGGACGATCCTTTCATCCTTCCAAAGCCGATGTAGTGTGTAAACCTAGCATCCTTCCGAGGTCCATAAATGTGCAACTGAGTGGCTAATACACTAGTAATTTTCAGTGTTTTAATGCCATTATTACCCAACCGGTTATTTGATGGGATGCTGGAAAGTCTTACTGAATGGAAGCATGCCCCTGTTATGATGGTGGCGGTGCAGCACCAGTGTAGCGTGTGTAGTCCCTTCTAGAACAGACCTGGCAGTCTCGAAGACGCTTTCTGCGGCTTCTAAGACTGCTTTTTGGCTTGCACGGCGCTACATGGACATAAACACAACCACCTCGACACAGCGCCTGCCAGGCTCAATGCTTTCTATTATATGGGGGCATGTTGTGGCGATATTTGCGCCGGTTTCTGCAAACATCACATTCTGTGTGTACTACTCTCTACTACTCGCTCTCTACTACCCACTCTCTATTACTCTGTACCACTCACTCTCTACTACTCATGCTCAACTGCTCACTCTCTACTACTCACTCTCTGTTACTCACCCTCTACTACTCTCTACTCACTGTCTACTACTCTCTACTGCTCACTCTACTACTCTCTACTCTCTAATACTCACTCTACTACTGTCTACTACTCACTCTCTACTACTCACTTTACTACTCTCTACTACTCGCTCTCTACTACTCACTCTCTACTACTCATTCTCAACTACTCTCTACTCTCTACTCACTGTCTACTACTCTCTACATCTCACTCTACTACTCTCTAGTCTCTAATACTCACTCTCTACTACTTTCTAATACTCACTCTCAACTACTCACTCTCAACTACTCTCTACTCACTCTCTACTACTCACTCTCTACTACTCTCTACTCTCTACTACTCACGCTCTACTATCTACTACTCACTCTCTACTACTCACTTTACTACTCTCTACTACTCGCTCTCTACTACTCACTCTCTATTACTCTATACTACTCACTCTCAACTACTCACTCTCAACTACTCACTCTCTACTACACATTCTATACTACTCTCTACTCTCTAATCACTTTCTACTACTCTCTACTACTCACTTTCTACTACTGACTCTCTGATACTCACTCTCTACTACTCTATACTACTCACTATCTACTACTCTCTATTACTCTCCACTACTCTCTATTACTCACTCTCTACTACTCACTTTCTACTACTCACTCTCTACTACTCACTCTCTACTACTCACTCTCTGATACTCTTCGACCCACTCTTTGCTACACTCTATTACTCACTCTCTACTACTCACTCTCTACTACTCATTCTCTACTCACTCTATACTACTCACTCTCTACTACTCACTCTCTAATACTCACTCTATGCTATTCACTCTCTGCTACTCTCTGCTACTCACTCTCTACTCACTACTCACTCTCTACTCCCTACTACTACTCTCTACTACTCACTCACTACTCACTCTACTACTCTCTTTTTTAAATTAATTTTATTTTTATTGATTACCTGGTACAGACCATTGAGAACAATATACAATAACCATAAAACCACTATACACGTATCACAAAGTTAAAAAAGACAGATATAAATAAATTCATATTCCAAGAGATACAAATACATAAGCAATACAACAGTTCATCTAAGTCAGAGGTACAATCCATAAAATCAAATAAGACCTCCTAAAATCCCAATTCATACTATAGGCAAGATTCTCTCCAGGTTTTTAACAGGGCCCATAGGTTTTGCCCTAGTTCTCTCATTCTCCTACCTCTTCCCCTATATAGGGCTGTCTCAATATTATGAATCCCTAGCAGGCGAGAGAACCACATCTGAAAGGAAGGAGTCGCAGTATCCTTCCAGCCTGCTGCCAGAATAATCCGGAGGGTCGCCACAGACATAAAAACAAACGCTTCTTCCTCCTTATTCAGACTTAATTTGCTATCATGCCCTAAGATCATTAGGGTAGGGGATAGGATCATCTTAATACCTAGCAGCCCCTCCCAAAATTTCTGGATATTAATAAGAATCTCTGATAGATTTTGGCAGTAATAAAACATGTGGGCAAGATCAGCTGGCCCCTCAGAGCATCTAGGACATTTGTCGTCTTCCCTCTTGCCCCAGCCGAATAGCTTAGCCGGGGTAAAATATAGGTTGAATACCGTCTTATAATGCTGGGCTCTCAAATCCGTAGCGCGGAACCATTTCCCAGCTAATTGGATAGCCTTGTCTAGATCAACAACTGGGTCCCCTAATTTCACCATCCAGGCTGTTTCGATTTTATCCACATCATCTTGGAGAGTTGAAATTAGGGCTTAATAGATCGGGTCAATTTTAACACCACCACCCAATACATACTCCACCGCATTGTTTTTACCCCCTGGAGTGATGGGTGGTTTGATCCTTAATAGCGTTTGGTGTATCTGCAGGAATTTAAAACTTGCGAAGCTGAGATTCCATATTTTCTCTGAATCTCTTTAAAACTCGGCATCGTACTTCCACCAAACAGATCTCCCAATCTTCTAATTCCTTGTCCCTCCCACAATCTCCAAAGTCTATCCATATTAAAATATGGAAACAAGCTAGTGCTCCAGAGTGGGGTAAAATAGTTAATTTTCGGGATTCCCAGATGCTTCTGGATGCATTTCCAGACCCTCCAAGCGCTTTCCAATATCTTGTATAGTTTTTTTCTTAAAATAAAGATTGTCCATTTTACGCAACAAGACACCGGTAGCTTCTTTGCCCACCAGCAGCTCAAAAATGGAAAATTCCCATCATTGGTGTTAGCCAGTGCTTGAAATGAAACAATAGAAGTGCAGGTACTCTCTACCAGAGTACCTGCTTTTTCTGAAAAAGTGCCAGTACTCTCCAATTAAAGGTACTCCAACTCTTGTGTTAAAATTGCCAAGCAGAATCAGCTTGTCTGTGCAGTGCACCAACGATAGCAGGGCATCTAATTCTTCATAGAATTTCTCCCTCGCATCCTCAGGGTTGGTCATTGTGGAAGCGTATGTGCTGATCAAAGTGGCTTGACTTCCATTTTGAAATGGGAGCTGCATTGCCATGAGTCGGTCATTGACACCCTTGGGTATGCTGACAAGTTTCCAAACAGGACACTTTTCGATGGTGAAGCAAACTCCAGATTTGCATCGCTCATAACTCCTGTGGCCAACAATTGTGCTCTGAATGCTAGTACAGAGTCTGAAACGCAAGCAAGTATGAATAGATTTTCGTCTGCACACAGAAACTTCGGTCTCCCCATCAACATCAAGAAGACTGAGGTTATCTTTCAGCCAGTTCCCCTTGTCCATACACAGAACCATCCATCACTGTAAACAGCAGAGACTGTATGCAGTGGACCACTTCATGTACCTAGGCAGAACGCTTTCCTGATCAGTGTTAATCGATGCTGAAGTAAACTGCAGAATTGCAAAAGCCAGCTCTGCCTTTGGCAGATTGTGCTCCAACATTTGGGAATGTCGCGGGATCAGCCTACCAATGCAGCTGAAGGTCTACCAAGCAGTGGGAGTGTGGACTGTCTACCGGAGTCATGCATGATGACTCCATCACTTCTACATTTCCGGTCTGGGGAAGATTCTGAGAACCAGATGGCACGACAAAGTTCTGGATACTGAAGTCTTTTCCAAAACCAATCTGCTATCAGTTTATACACTGCTGATGAAAGCCTAGACCAGATGCTCTGGGTATGTTGTCAGATGAGGGCAACCCCAAACAGCTCTTCTATGGAGAACTCACCCAGGCAAAGCACTCCCACAGAGGACAAAAGAAGCAGTTTAAGGACACGCTGAAGGCCTCCAGGAAATAGTTCGAGATCAATGCCGCCACCTGAGAAACACTCGTACTGAACTGTCCAGCATGGTGCTGCCTCATTCACAAAGGCTGCCAAACCTCAGTGGTGAGGTGTACTGCTGTGGCTCAAAGAAAGTTTGATCTTCATAAGTCCAGAGCTGGCCTCTCTTACCTGGCAATGTCATCACATCTGCCCGATGTGTGACAGTACATTACATCACCAAATTGGACTTCTCAGTCAGCTAATGCACAGAGCCTGGTCAGTCAATCAATGAGATGTCCGTCGCTCAAGTTGTTAAGTATGTGTTCTACCGGCTTTCTTGTACTAAATAATTTTCCTCATCTATTGTAAAGTGCTCTGATATCCGCAAGGATCTTGTTCGCGCTCTATAAAACTTTCAAATAAAATAAATTAAATAAGTGCTAGTACTCCTCCTCAAAGTAAAAGTGTGCCGGTACTCCCTACCGGACAGTACCGGCCCATTTAAAGCACTGGTCAGTACCGGTAGTATCGGAAACTCTGGCGTGTGGAAATTACGGACCAAATACTGGGACACTCACATAGAGGGCATTAGTGCCCTCAGCCCTGGAACTGGACGCACCCTTCCAGTGCCCCGGGATGGGAGCTGTGTGTAGCCTCAGGTTCCATTCGATCTAGACACTCCCAGGGCTTCGGAATTCTGAGATGCGCGTGGTTTCAGGGAGGGAGCGCGCGATCTTGAATGGCCAGCATCTCCCCGGTGCCCGAAGGTTTCCAGCTGCCTCATGCGTCCATGCGCCCCAGAGCTGCCAGCATCATTCCCAGTACACGAGATCCGGCCGCGAGCAGCCTCCCAGTCCCGTTGCTCGGAGAGCTCGATGCGGCCCCCGGGGAAAGCAGGTTGGCAGACCAGTCTTTTCCCCGGGGTATTCGCGTGATAGGACGGGCGGGCAGGAAGTTAGGTAGGGGGTGGGATTAGGGGGTGGGGAGGGTTAGGAGGTTACTTAAGGGGACAGTAGGGGAAGGACTTCCTCTTCCTGTCCCCAGTGCCTCAGAGATTAGGTTAGTTTGTGGGTGTGTGTTGTAGTTAGTGTAGGCGGGGGTGCATTTTGGTCGAAGCGCGTCGCCACTGGTGCCTCGGCGTGCGGCGTATTGCCAGCATCATTCCCAGTACACGAGATCCGGCAGCGAGCAGCCTCCCAGTCCCGTTGCTCAGAGAGCTCGATGCGGGCCCCGGGGAAAGCAGGATGGCAGACCAGTCTTTTCCCCGGGGTATTCGCGCGATAGGACGGGCGGGCAGGAAGTTAGGTAGGGGGTGGGATTAGGGGGTGGGGAGGGTTAGGAGGTTACTTAAGGGGACAGGAGGGGAAGGACTTCCTCTTCCTGTCCCCAATGCCTCAGGGATTAGGTTAGTTTGTGGGTGTGTGTTGTAGTTAGTGTAGGCGGGGGTGCATTTTGGTCAAAGCGCGTCACCACTGGTGTCCCGGTGTGCGGCGTATTGCGAAATCCGACGGCAGTGATATCGGCGAGGTGAGGCTGTGGAGCGCTACGGGAGTCGTTATGACAATGCCCGATGCAGCGGCGGTGCGGGCTGGGAGGGCCGACCTCCTCCAGCCCGGCGTTCTAGATCAGGCATGGGTCGGGATGGCCCGACCACAGAGAGCTGCTTCTGCGGGGGGTTTTGCGGCAGTTACCGCGTGTTTGGACGAGCCCCAAGGGGCTTAAGGAGCTGGAGCAGGGCGGGGGAGGGGCAAGACAGAACAGGAGGGCCCCAAACGCGGAGGGAGGCGGCTGAGCCTCCCTGCTCGCGAAGAAGACATTAGTGTGGTGCTGGGTGGGGAGGGTGGCCCTGGGGAGGGGCTCAGGAACCACGTGCAGCCTGCAGGGGACACTCAGTTGGTTTTAGTCCCATTACCTCCCCTGGTTGGGCAGTCAGGAGGGGGGGGCAGCTAGTAGATTATGGGGAGAGCAGTGAGGGCAGTGGGGTGGAGGACCTGGGGGACTGGGAGCAGGTGGCTGGAGAGGATTTCGCCCTCATGCTGACAGAAGGGGAGTCTGGGGAGGAGGAAGGGGGCCTTGCAGGGGGACAGCCAGTGCAGCCAGTGGATCTTTCAAAGGGTAAGAAGGGTGTGGTCAAGGCGCAGGTGTCCAAGGGCAAGGGACCACGGAAGGCACAACAGGCAGGGGGAGTGGGGTCTGGGAAAGGGAAGGGTCCCTTTGGGGACATGGAGAGGCAAGGGTCATGGTACGCTAGGTGGGAGCTCATGTCTGCTGAGGAGCGGATTCGCGACCAGCGTCGCATTATTGAGGAGGCGGAGAGTGAATGGCAGCGTTTATGTGCTGCCAGAGAGGCGAAGGCGGGTGGGGTGCCAGGGGGCAATGGGGCCCCGGCACCTGCGTGTGGGGGGAGATCTGCCACTGGCCCGGAGGTGAGGGTTCCTGGGGCGGTTGGGGAGTGGGTCTGGGTAGAGGGGTCAGGGACTGCCTTGGCGGCACAGAGACCTGGTGGCACTGGGACCTCCCCGGGCGCATACGGCTCGGGCGGGGTGGGTACAGGCCGGCAGGTGCAGCTGGCAGAGGCCGGGGTGGGCCGGCGGGGCGCAAGATGGCCTCCAAACGCTGGGACGAAGCAGCGGCCTGTCCTCCACCGAGGGAGCGGGCACCGGCGATGTTGGAATGCGAGTTTTTGCCTGGAGTGAAAGGGAAAGGTGCGAAGAGGGTGGTGACTGAGGTGCGTGAGTTGATGGAGGATGAGATGTTGGACTATGATGATGAAGAGGATGAGTTGGAGGAAGGTGAGGTGAGAGAGGCTGAGAGCTGGGGGAAGGGTAGAGTGGCAATGGACAAGCCGGGAGTTTTCCCGGAGGCACAGGCTGGCGCCAGTCGGGCCAGCAGAGGGGCAGTGAAAACGGCGGACGCACGGAGGACTGAACGGGACGCCCCTGCAACTTTATCAGGTGAGGGCGCTTGGTGGGACACCTGGGGGGATGGGGCGAAAGGAGGGAGGAAGAAGGCCTGCCGGTCGGTGGGTGTGGGGGACGGGTCTGTGCGGGATTTTGGGGCCTCAGGTGGAGCGGAGACGGCTCCGATTGATGGTAAGAAGCAGGTCGTGATGGCCAGTGCACAGACGGACAAGTCAGAGGACGATGGGGGAAAGGATAATGGGGTTGAGAAAGCTCGGAAGAAGTTACCGTACATGGGAATGGCTATGCCCCTCGGGTCTCATTTATCTGAGAAGACGAAGGCGCGGATACATGAATATGTTGATGTTTTTAAGCTCTTGCACAGAGAGATTCAGGCGAAGGAAGGGTCTAAGGAGGAGGAGTGGGAGTTGACCAGGCGGCTGAGAGTGCCGGTGACGATGTAGAATTGGACGTTGGCCTTTTTGATTTATGCGAGTATCTAGTGTGAGAAGCACGCAGATAGGGCAATTGCGCTATTTAAGTATATGGACGTGATTCGGAAGGCGCAGTTGCATTTTGGTGGTTTTGCCTGGTTGAGCTATGATGAGGAGTTCAGGGCCAGGATTAGTGTTAACCCGGACAAGCCGTGGGGGGACGTTGACCAAGAACTCTGGGTTCAGTGGATGTCATCGACGCAGGCGGCGGCTTCTACGCATACGGCCAGTGGTCTTTCGGTCACCTATTGGTCCTTTCAGTCGTGCCCCGCCCAATCTGGGGCGGGTGGGTGAGGCGTTGCCGGGGGACAGGGAGCTCAGGCGGTGTGGTCAGGGGCAGCCGGACAGCAGTATAAGCTGGGATCCACTGGGGCCTGCTGGGGCTTCAACAAGGGATTCTGCAATCGACCTTCCTGTAAATTCAAACATGAGTGTCCCAAGTGCGGGGGACGTCACGCGGTCATGCAATGCCTCACCCTGGCTGCACCCTCAGAGCAGTGGAAGATTGCAAGAGGCAGGGGACAGGTTGGGCCGAAGGGCCCACACTCCAGTTAGGGTGGAGGCCATGTGTCCATGGCTCTCCCGGTATCCTCATAGAGAGGCTGCGGTGAGACTGTACTGGGGGTTTGTGGAGGGCTTTCGGATTGGCTATCAGGGACCGAGGGAGCAGCGTTGGGCGGAGAACCTGCGGTCGGCCAGAGAATTGCCGGAGGTGGTGGCGGAAAAATTGGAGAAGGAGGTTTTGGAAGGCAGGATCGCGGGTCCGTTCGAGGTGTGGTCGATGTCGAATCTCATGGTTTCCCCTTTGGGGGTGGTGCCCAAGAAGGAGCCGGGGAAGTTCAGGTTGATCCATCATCTGTCGTGGCCGGAGGGAGGTTCTGTGAATGACTTCATCGCGGAGGAGGACTCTAGGGTCTTGTATACGTCGGTGGATGATGCCATTGGTTTGGTGCGTGCATGCGGGGTGGGGGCTGAGTTGGCCAAGTGTGACATCAAGTCGGCCTTTCGCCTCTTTCCCATTCATCCAGCGGATTTTTTCCTTTTGGGGATGTAGTTTGAAGGGGCCATTTTCGTTGACATGGTGTTGCCAATGGGTTGTGCGGTTTCTTGCGCGCTCTTTGAGACCTTCAATTCCTTTTTGCAGTGGGCTTTTGTGGACCGCAGTGGGCACCGGCTGGTGTCTCACTATTTGGATGATTTCTTGTTTGTTGGATTGGGTCAGGCGGGAGAGTGTGGAAAGGCCTTGGGCCAATTTCAGCAGATGGTGCAAGAGTTTGGGGTGCCTTTGGCGCCGGAGCAGACAGAAGGGCCTAGTTGCTGTTTTACCTTCTTAGGGATCGAACTGGACTCAGTGGCTTGGCAGGCGAGGTTGCCGTTGCAGAAGGTGGCGGAGATGCAGGAGGTTTTGAGACAGGTGCTCTTTGCTCGCAAGATTGAGTTGAGGTTGGTACAGCGTTTGGTGGGACTGTTGAACTTTGCTTGCAGGGTGGTGAGGGCTGGGAGGACGTTTTGTAGACGCCTCGGCATGGCCATGTCGGGGGCGGTTCTCCCTCATCACAGGGTCAGGGTCACGCTGGAAGTGCGGTCTGACTTGCGGGTCTGGTTGGTGTTTCTGGAGGACTTCAATGGTGTTTCCTTGGATTTTGTGCGGGACAGGATGGTGTGGCAGGTACAACTCTACTCGGATGCAGCGGGAGCGGCTGGTTTCGGGGTTTTCTGGGAAGGCCGTTGGTGTGCAGAGCAGTGGCTGGCTCACTTGCTGCGCCAGGGCAGGAGCATTGCCTTCCTGGAATTCTGCCCGCTGTTGGGGTCCCGGAATTCCAGAACAGGTCGGTGTTGTTTCACGTGGACAACATGACAGTCGTGGACTTGGTGAACAATCAGAGAGCAAAAGACCTGCAAGTACTGCGCTTGCTGCGAAGTTTCATGCTGCTGTGTTTGCGTTTTAATGTGCTTTTTCGCGCGCAACATGTGCCTGGCGTAAGTAATGAAATTGCGGATTCGTTATCTCGTTCGCAGTGGCAGCGCTTCAGGAAGCTGGCTCCGGGAGCGGAGGCTTGCAAGACCAAGGTGCCGGAGGGTATCTGGGCGTGGGGGGAAAGAGAGTGGTGGGTTTGGTTGAAAGATCTATAGCTGAGTCCACTAGGCGTGCATACAGGTTGGCGTGGTCTGAGTTTGGGGCCTTTTTGGGTTGGAGGAAAGGTGCTTGGAGGATGCCCAAGGATGCATGCGAGCAGGGGGTGGTGCTTTTCGTACTGGACTGCATGGACAGAGGTTTGTCTCAGACAACGATTGCCGGCAAGTTGGCAGGCGTTTCCTTTTACAGCATGGTCTATATGGGTTTTGATCCGGCTAGGACGGATCTGCTGAGTCGTATGTTGAAAGGTTGGGGACGTGTGAGGGCGGAGGGGGGAGGGCGGGAGCTGCCTCGTGAGGTGATTACGTTTGAACTGTTGGACAGGATTTTGGGGGAGTTACCGTTTTGCTGTTATGACAGGGATGAAGTGGCGTTGTTCCGTTTATGCATGGTGTGGATGTTCTTTGGGGCGTTTCGGGTGTCAGAGTTGTTGGGGGCTCGCGGGGCGCCAGGGCGGGTGTTTGCAGATGTGCGGTTGGATGGGGCCCGGCTGGGCATTTGGTTGGGACGTTCCAAGACGGACCAGGTTGGTCGTGGTAAATGGGTGTGGTTGGCAGAGAGCGGTTGTGCGGACGTGTGCCCGGTGCGTGAGTGGCGAGGGTTCTGTGGACGAGTGCAGAGGTCGGATGGTGAGACCTTCGTGCGTAATTCCATGAGGCGTTTGACGTCCTTCCAGTTGCTGGCAGTGTTGAGATTGGCTTTGCGGAGGCTTGGCAGGGATCCGGCTCGTTTTGGCACGCACTTGTTTCGAATTGGGGCAGCTATGGCCGCGGCAGGTTTAGGCTGGTCGTGGGAGGAGATTCGGCGGATTGGTCGCTGGCAGTCGCGATGCAGTGAACGATATGTGCGCAAGTAGAGTGGGGGCGCGGGCTAGCCTTGGCGGCTGCGGTAGTTGTTTCCACCTTGTTTTGCTGTGGTACTAATCTCTTTCTCTTTATAGGTTGCGATCGGGGGCCAGGGGCCAAGACGGTCACCTGGATCAGGGGACACTCTTTTGTACACTGGGCCTCAAAATATGCGGACAGGCAGGTATATGGTCGTAGCCTTGGCCTGAGGAGCAGTCATCATGAGGTCCATTGGTGGGGTAAGAGTGGAATGAGATGGGGTGAATTGTTACCATGGCTCACGAAGAAAGTATCACAGCTGGGCTGCCCGGACATGCTGGTTCTCCACTTGGGGGAAAATGACTTAGTGAAACAGTCGGGGGTGTCCTTGTTACACTTGATGCAGAGGGACTTGGAGGCAATGAGGAGCAATCTGTCTGGCGCCTGTATTGTTTGGACTGAGTTCATACCACAACGGATATGGAGGGGTGCTCTTAAGCCTGCGGCAGTTGAAAGGGCCCGTCGAAAATTGAACAGGGCCATGAGACTCTTTTGTGCTGATCATGGGGTTAAAGTGCTGGCTCATGTCGGGCTCAGACTGGAGGAGCCCCTTCTCTTTCGCGACGATGGTGTGCACCTTTCGTACATGGGAAATGCGTACTATCTTATGGAACTACGGGACTTGATCAGTTTTCTGTGGAATGAGCCGATATGGTGTAGGCGTGACTGAGTACGAAAGGTGCACGATTGGTGGGGCAGGTAACCACCCTCCGGGGGTTCCCTGGGTGGCGGGACCTGGGAGGGGTGGAGAGTCCATGATGGGCAGAATCACCCTTCCGGGGAGGGGGTTAGAGGTGCAGGATGGGGGTGTGGTAGATGGGAGTGCGATGGATGGAGATGATGGAGGAGTTTGGAAGTGAAAAGGGGAAGTGAATGGTATACGTGAAGATGTTGTGGTGTGAATTGGGAGTGGCTATTGGAGTACGTGAGGGGATGATGGTTGAGAGGCAGGATGTTTGGGGGGATTGTCAATTGTTAATGACGTTATGTTAATTTTGGCTGTCATGCCTGTCCTAATAAAATGACCTTTTACGCTAACTGATGCGTGGAGTGGTTATTGCACGATGCGGGCCCCGGGGAAAGCAGGTCGCCAGACCAGTCTTTTCCCCGGGGTATTCGCGCGATAGGACGGGCGGGCAGGAAGTTAGGTAGGGGGTGGGATTAGGGGGTGGGGGGGTTAGGAGGTTACTTAAGGGGACAGGAGGGGAAGGACTTCCTCTTCGTGTCCCCAGTGCCTCAGGGATTAGGTTAGTTTGTCCGCCCACCCACCCTACAAGGTTGAAAGGAGTGGAGATGGGGGCGTTTTTTGGTTCAACAACGTCTTGAGGCAAGCCAGTTTAGGACAGGATGGCACGGGGGAGTGTTTGCGGGACCTGGGAGGGGTGGGGAGTCCATGACGGGCAGAATCACCCTTCCGGGGAGGGGGTTACAGGTGCAGGATGGGGGTGTGGTAGACGGGAGTGCGTTGGATGGAGATGATGGAGGAGTTTGGAAGTGAAAAGGGGAAGTGAATAGTATACGTGAAGAGGTCGTGGTGTGAATTGGGAGTGGCTATTGGAGTACGTGAGTGGATGATGGTTGAGAGGCAAAATGTTTGGGGGGATTTTTAATTGTTAATGACGTTATGTTAATTTTGGCTGTCATGCCTGTCCTAATAAAATGGCCTTTTACGCTAACTGATGTGTGGAGTGGTTATTGCGCAAGCTGTCTACTGTCTATAATGTGTGGGTGCCCCGCAAGGTAACGAAGACTGCTATTGCAGGCAATGTTTGTGGTAATAGTAGGGAACTCAACAGTAATAACTTGGCCATGAGACCATAAAACAGGCCACAAACAACCAAACACCGACCTGTCAGAGCAGCCTTACTGGAACTTTCCACTGGTCCAGAAGGCCAGTCCAACCCTGTGAAATTTTTTGAAAGCAGCCCAATTTTTCTTTTTGCTTGTGATGTGTCGAACAAGCCTGCTTCTGTGAGTTGCATGCATGTGTGAAAGAGATGTTCTCCCACGTAAACTGGTGTTACTTTTATCCAATTTGGTGGCACTCAATTTATCAACTCTGAAAGGATGAAATGCTGATTTGGCCGCGCTGGAATTCATACTTACTGCATGGAAGTTACACAAACAAACGTCAGCAGCAAGCGCCTGGCTCACAGCATTCATTAAAACCCGTATTCATTGAAGCATCCATTCCATCGACTCTAGCACCTCAACTGAATGGACTACGGTCACTAGAGGGGAGAGCACTGAGTGGGGTTTGAATGCATAAATAAATGAGTGCAAGGGCAGGGTAAACTGTAATTCCATTAAAGTCCTAAAATACATTGAAACCACCTTGGGCACTGGTTAATTCTTCCGCTTAGCAGCCTGCTGTATTTAAGTTTACTGTTGAAAATGGCTGACTACCTGCCAGAGACGCAACTAGATTCAAATTGCAGGGGGGGGCTAAGAGAAAATTTTGGTGGGGCTGAATCTTTAGACAATCGGCAGAGTCGAGCTGCACGGGCTTCTAGAAGGGGTGGAACAACAACAAAGCCCCATTAACATGCACATGGTCTTTTAAAGACCTGTGAAGTGCTCGGGTGCGGCTGTGAGTGGGCCCGGGAAGTGTCTCATCCCGGGCTACCACACAGGGGGGGGGGGGCTGAAGCCATTTGAGGCCAATGGGTGTTGCGCGCCTGCTACCTGCTAGCACTCAGAGGCGACCTTGCTGTTAAAATACAAGAAAAAAAGAGTTTTGGGCCTCACAGAGGATGGGGAAGCGCCAAGAAATGTCAATATAATACAATAACTAAATAATACGTGTAGTCTTCTCGGTGGCCTCGAGATTTTGAGCCGTGTGACGTCTGAGAGTCCCATAAAATCTACGATTGCCCCCCAAGGACATGGTATCTGGTTGTGCGCGTGCTGTTCACAACATCAGAAGCAGCCTGGAGTCTCCCGGGCCACAGAGCTGGAGCGGCATCCTTGGGAAAATATGTGATCAGGCTCTTGTCTAAGCCTGGAAGCGGGCGGGGTGAGGGTGGGAGACCGGGAAGGGAGAGTGGGAGGGAAAGAGGTTAGAAATATAGGACCCACGTGGCAGGCAATTAAGCACTGAATTCAGGCTATGTTGCACCCAGGCGCGCAACGCCCATTGGGCTCAAAGGCCTTATTTTCATTTTATTTTTATTTATTCAATGCATTTTTGGGAGGGAGGGGTGGGGGGGTGAGCAGACCAACAGACCGTTATTGTGTGTGAAAAAGGCTGCTTTATTGAAACAGGTGCACATTGACAAATTAAAACCTCGGCCAACACCTTACAATACTAAACCTCACTAAATAGCACACTTCCTCAACCCCCAATCACCACCCCATCCCTAAAACGTCATCAACCCCGCCCCCACCCGTACATTACATCATTAAAAATCCAAACAATGCAAAACCCGCATAATCATTTCAACTTATCCAATCCCCCAAACCATAACACAAACTCCCCAGTTTGCCCTCCAACAACTCTTGGTCCCCCAACCTACGGAACCGCCCCAACAAATTATCAAGCCCAACTCTCCCTGACAATGCCACAACTAAACAAATGCCAACCACAATCATGCCAAGCCTGGCAAAAACCACTAACCCCCATACTGCACCTGTTCCAAGCAATAAGTCTAACAATAAAAAAAAAACCATGTCCACCTGTTCCGACAATGGCAAAAAATGGAAAAACTAAGAGAGAAAAATTGCAAAAACCATAATGAAGAAAATAAAAAACCCAAAAAAAGGAAAAAGGGTGGGAGGGAGGGAAACATTTTTCTGCAAACAACCTCCCGGCCACCAGGTCACCAAGCCTAAAATGGTGGCCGGGAGGCGGAGCCCAATGCATTTATGCTTGGGCTCCATTGAGTCGGAAAAAGAAGCCCAATTCTGAAAAACCGGCCTTTTGGGCTGCAAAGCAACATCCCACCCGCCCCTCCCAAACCGCCGGGAGGGGGACCTCCCTAAGTTCGGCTGCCCCCCTTGAGAGGGAGGGGTGGGGGGGGGGTGAGCAGACCAACAGACCGTTATTGTGTGTGAAAAAGGCCGCTTTATTGAAACAGGTGCACATTAACAAATTAAAACCTCGGCCAATGCCTTACAAAACTAATCCTCACTAAATAGCACACTTCCTCAACCCCCAATCACCACCCCCACCCCTAAAACGTCATCAACCCCGCCCCCACCCGTACATTACATCATTAAAAATCCAAACAATGCAAAACCCCCGCATAATCATTTCAATTTATCCAATCCCCCAAACCATAACACACACTCCCCGGTTTGCCCTCCAACAACTCTTGATCCCCCAACCTATGAAACCGCGCTAACAAATTATCCTACCCAACTCCCCCTGACAATGCCACAACTAAACAAATGCCAACCACAATCATGCTAAGCCTGGCAAAAACCCCTAACCCCCGCCACCCAGAAAGCGGGGGGGGGGGGGGGAAGAAATACACCCCCTCTTTCTGCCCCCCAAACCAATGAAAAAACTAACAGAAACAAAAGGTAACCTAGCTAGCAAACTCCCGAATCTTCAAACAACATGACAAAACCTCTCTCAACTCCAGAAGATACAAATCCATACCTATCCTGGAAAGATGAACACCATTGCTACGAAAAAACTCTACTGTGTCATACCGAATATCACCATGAGTCACTCGACCAAAACCCAAGCCTCTACAAAATCTGGAAACTTCAAGGTTGACCTTCTTACGCGCCCTATCGATCGCCTTGGGCTTGTTCGCACCTCTCCAAGACCTCAGCGGAACCAACTCTGTCCACAGGACATGGCAACCTGACCACTGCTGTTTCAAAAGAGAAAAATCTTTCTTCATTGCTCTGAAAAGAACCACACCCTTGACCCCGCACAGATCATTTTCCCCCAAATGGATAACCAACACATCCGGGCAGTGGCCCCGACCAACCAAGAATTAAAAGCAGGAATTAACTCCTTCCAAAGCATGCCCCCCTTTGCCTTTCCACATTACATTGAACAAATGCTCGTTAAAACCTAGCATAGAACCAAAGTAGCTATTGCATGCTTGAACATGTGCCCGTTTCACGAAAGGAATGCCCCACAATCCGTATGGTCAAAGCCGCTGAGCGTGGGCCAGCCACGGAACCTGAACAGAGAAAAGCAGTATCAGATTTAAGGCAAAGAGGATGACGCAAGCGCCTCCCCTGCTTCAACTCTCACATAGCGCTGAAAACAGTTAGATGACCAACACCCTAAGCGCATGATGTCCTGTCTTGACCAACCCCTATTATGAGCTTCTGTCGCTGCCCCAATCCTAAAAGAGTGGGTACCAAATTTTTTTATCATCTAAACCGATACTCCGCAAAGCTTTGTGTAGCACCATGCGTAATTGATAGTCTGTGACCCTAGAACCATCTGCATGCTGAAATACACAAGCCTCCAGGGCCCCCCCAGAAACCACCCACCAACGCCGAGCCCACTGTAAAGGGCATGTCCCGGAAGGGGAGGATGCCTCCAACCAAACACCTTTTCCTTTGCCTCTTTGGTCAGTTTTTGATCGAGATAGCCAGATATGAACACCTTTTTCTGATAGATGAACGTCCCCCCACAACCCCCCCGCTTAACTTAGAACCTAACAACTCCGAAACTCGAAAAGCACCGAAAAACATCCAAACCATGAGCGTTGAAAAAAGGCATGGTTCAAACTCATCCCTGCAGATACTCGGCAATGCTTCTAAAACTCGAGCCAAATTCTGCCATGACAAGAGGCTCCTAAGGGGCGTGGCTTGGGCGCCGATGGCGATGGTCGCCTGAGAGCTCGGCTCCGGGACTAAGCCCGGAATTATCCTGAAAATCGGAGGCTGCGGAGCACCCCAGACCCCGCATTCTGCTGAGCGTGCCGACGGAAACCTGCCGGGGCCCCTGGTGAAGCTCGGACGAGGGTAGTTCCGGAGTAAAACCGAAGTTTGCGGAGTTGCGGAGTGCGACCCAACATGGCGCCCGGACCCCTTTGTCCCCCTATTCGGAACTACTGAGTTGAAGAGGTGCCGCGGGTGGCGACTGGCGCCCTGCTTCGCCTTCCCCGGCTGTTCTGGACATTGGACATTACTGGATTGGACCTCTTGCAACGGATTTGCACTCGGTTGGACGGCCGGGCGGATGCCCACGCAGTGGAGGGCACCGGGAGCGGACGCCCTGTGATCCAAGCGGTGGCTCGCTTCGCGACTCCGCGACTAGCTACGTCTTCCTGGCCAGTCCACCTACATGGGAGGCGCGACACTCTGGCGCCACAGATCACCCGAGGGAGTAGGTGGCCCTCACCCCGGGGTTATAGTGGGTGAACGGGTCTGCCCGACTCGACGACGGCTGTCTCCGCCCCCTCATCGGTGCCCTCGGACGCCGTGGCGATGGCGTGAGCCGAAGCGGCGGAGTCTCCACAGGCTCTGGAGAAGGAGGTCGCCCGGACCCGAATTGAGGACAAGCACCCGGGAAGGTCGTGGTCGACACCCGCACACGGAGACGCCTACTACGGGACCCTCACGGAGTGCCCCTGGAGGCATGGGGAAACCCAGAGGAGCCAAGGGATCCACCCAGACCGCCTCGGACTCTGAAGCCCAGGACAAAGAGGAGCATGGGGACCCAAAAAGTTCTGGTGGCGCGCCGATGCAGCAACAGTTCGACCGTGCCCTGGAGGCGATAGAGACTACGAGATCAGCCCTCCAACAGGACATTGCTCAGGTGGCGACGAGCCTGGGCCTCCTCAGGGCGGACCATGGCAAACTTTCAGACCGGGTCAAGGAGGTGGAGGGCACGGTGAAAACCTTGGAGCCGGCGCAGCGAACCTTGGCTGCGACGATGAAGGACGCCCTATCCCGAATTGAGACCCTGGAACGGAGGGCGGAGGATGCGGAAGGCCGCAACAGGAGGAACAACATCCGAGTGGTGGGCCTGCCGGAGAAGATCGAGGATGGCGACATGGTGCAATACCTGGAGACCTGGCTCCGAGACACGGTGGTCCCGGAGGGACTGTCCTCCTTCTACACTCTGGAACGGGCCCACAGAGTCCCAGCACGGCCCCTACAGCAGGGACGCACCCCGAGGCCGGTGGTGGCGCGGTTGCTGCATTTCCGAGACAGGGACTTAATCCTCAATGCCGCCAGGCACAATGGCCCGTTCAAAGTAGCGAACCGTCAGGTGAACATTTTCCCAGATTACACCTACGAGACGCAGCGCAAGCGGTTCTCCTTCCTGGCGGTTAAGCGCGAGCTCAGGAGCGAGGGCATTCAGTATTCACTCCTATATCCTGCAAGGCTCCGCATCATTGTCGATGACAAAACCCAGTTCTTTGACACCCCGGAGGATGTCTGTGTCTGGCTCGACCTGTACAGGACAGGGAAAGATGGCTTTGGCTCCTCGTCCCAACAAGCAGAGGAGCCGGAACAAAGGCGGCGATCCAAGAGGGTCAGGAATCGCCGCGGCCGCACGGGAGGGCCCTCGACTGCGGAGACATCATCGGAACGGAGGGGAGTGCTGGAAGTATTGTCGGAGTTGTCGGGAGCAAGGGAGGAAGTCATCGAGGAGGAAGAAAACCCAGGTGATGAGGGAGCACCATCGGACTCGGAGGGTTCAGTAGCAGATAGTGCCCATACGCCGGTGATCACACCGAAATCGGTGGAGGACCTTTTGGATGGACAAGGGTAACGGGGTATACTGCTTTGTTTTGGGTGGGGGCCCGGCAGGGGGGAGGCGGTTGCCGTTCCTTACTGATGACAACGAGGGGGAGAGGGTTGGGGGGCCTCTGCTTTTGCCCCGGGAGGTCTTGGCACTGTTTGGGGCTTGTTATAGTCCTGGTGGCCTGGGCGACGAGGGCCCACTGCCTCCGCCCAGCCCGCACCTGGCCCATAAGGCCTTCCTACGGTGGCGACCGTAGGATTAGAGGGGGTTCTGGGGTTGATGGAGGACGAGGTTTGGATGGGATCTAGATGGTGCAGTTTGGGTCCTGTTCTGGGGTGGGTGGGGGGGAGTTTGGTTGGTTTTTGGGTTGCTTGGTTTGGGTTGGGGAAAATGGCCGCCACCAGCGCTGGGAGGATTGATGTCTTTTCTTTGACGGGACCCGGATGGGGGGACTGTGCAAGAACAATCTGGGACAATGGCTGATGTTGCTAACTTGAAATGTGTTACTTGGAACGTAAGGGGGCTTCACACTATGTCCAGGCGCCACAAGGTCCACGCTTATTTAGTGCGTAGGGGAGTGCAAATGGCGCTGCTACAGGAAACTCATCTGAACAAGGCGGAAGGGGCGGCGCTTCAGCGTAGGTGGCGGGGGCAGGTCTTTTCCACGTCGTACTCTGCTTATGCCAGGGGGGCGCTAATATGGATCAGGGCAGGGGTCCCCTTCCAAGTCACGAGGACAGTATTGGATCCAGAGGGGCGGTTCGTGGCCATCTCGGGCACTCTAGGGGGGAGGGACCTGAACGTTTGCTGTGTATACGCTCCTAATGTAGACCAGACTGCCTTCCTTTCCAGGTTATCGGGCTCGTTGGCCCACTTTTTTGCCGGGCCCCTCCTGTTGGGGGGAGTCTTTAACTCCGTAGTGGATGTGGACATAGACCGCTCGCATCCCCCGCTTCCCGATTCCCCGGTCCGTCGCACGGCTAAGGGTCGTCAGGATTGGCAGACCCGCTGGGGTTTGACGGACATTTGGAGGGCGCATCACCCCGCAACTAGGGATTATTCATATTTCTCGAGCCTCCATGAGTTGCATGTCAGACTAGATGGATTTCTTGGATCGCCCGAACTGGTTTCGGCAGCGGTCCGATCGGAGTACTTATCGAGGACCATCTCGGACCATAACCCCCTCCTACTGGACCTTCGCTGGTTTCCGGGGACGCCGGCGGTGCCCACCTGGAAATTGCGACCCGAGATCCTCGAGGACAGTGTCTTCAAGGCGGACTTGGGGGAGAAAATATCGGATTATTTTGCGTCCAACGGCGGCTCCGCGAGTACTAGGGCGTTAGAATGGGACGCTTTTAAGGTAGTGGTGAGGGGCTACTGTATCTCCAAGAAGGTGGGCATGATCATCCTGGCTGATCTAGACACAGCGGACCGGGAACTCCGCGAGTTTGAGATTCGACGCCCCGGACACCCGGAATTGCAAGCACAAACGGCGGAGGCGAGGGAGAAGGTGGCAGTGGAGGTCGAACGGCTCCGCTGTTTTGATTATAAGGCCTATACGGTCCGGTCTATCGCGGAGGGGGACAGGGCGAGTGCGTTGTTGGCGTGGTTGGCCAACCCTACGCGCCAGTCCCAAATGACGACAAATATGCGTGGGGCAGACGGAACCGAGGTATGCACCCAACCGGAGATTCTTAGTTGCTTCCGGCATTATTATGAAGGTTTATACCGCAGTCGCTCCGCACGTGACCCAGACCGGCTTGATAATTACCTTCGCCCACTGGAGCTCCGCACGGTGGAGCAGGAAGTGGCGAAAACTCTGGGTTCCGACATTGAATTAGGGGAGATCCGCGGGGCCATTAAACGGATGGCGAGAAACAAGACCCCGGGCCTAGATGGCCTACCAGTGGAGTTTTATGCAGCTTACGCTGACCTACTAGCCCCTCGATTATTGGTGGTCTACAGGGAGGCGAAGAGGCTGGGGCGACTCCCGAGCTCGATGTGTGAGGCGCTGGTGGTTCCTCTCCTCAAACCGGGCCGAGACTCATCCGACCCGGGGTCCTACCGTCCCCTATCGATGTTGACGGTGGACTACAAAATACTGAGCAGCATCTTGGCCTCGAGGCTGCTGGGACACATGAGTTCTTTGGTGCATGAGGACCAGGCCGGTTTCATCCCACGGCGGAACACGACTATGAATATTCGTAGGTTGTTCCGTTTGCTAGGGGAACCATTTGTGGATGCCCCGTCCCCGGTAGTCTTATCGGTGGACCTGGAGAAGGCTTTTGATAGCCTAGAGTGGGACTACCTCTGCACGGTGTTACGGAGACTCGGCCTAGGGGAGGGATTTTATGCTTCTGCTTCGGCCAGGGTCCGAGCGGGCCCATTGATTTCATCGCGGTATCCGGTGGAACGAGGCACGCGGCAAGGGTGCTCCTTGTCCCCGCTTCTTTTTGCGCTGGCGGTGGAGCCACTGGCGCTGCACCTTCGCTCGGGAGCCCACTATACGGGCTTATGGACGTCTGCGGGCCCGCATTATGTCTCGCTTTATGCGGACGACCTGTTGCTCTTCCTAGAGGACCCGGTCGACGCTTTACGGGGAGCGGAATTGGCGCTCACGGAGTTCGGAGAGGTCTCGGGCCTCCGAGTGAATTGGTCTAAGACCTGTCTTTTTCCGGTACGCAGGGGTACCCCCGCCCCTGCGCTGAGTAGGGAGATTAGATGGGAGCCCGACTGCTTTAAGTACCTTGGGGTATTCGTTTACCACGAACAACCCGACCTCCTAGATGGAAACATTGCCCGCTGCATTCGAGCACTCCGAGGTTGCATGGACTTTTGGGCCACGCTGCCGCTCTCAGTGGCGGGACGTATCGCCCTGCTCAAAATGGTGGCGCTTCCCCGGTTATTATATTACTTCCGGACTTTGCCGATCTGGGTCCCACCGGCCACGTTCCGTCGATTACGCTCGATGGTGGTCGGATTCCTCTGGGGAACGGGCCGGCGGCGGGTGGCCCTCAATACCTTGATGAGGCCGAAGGACGAGGGGGGGCTCGCTGTGCCGGACTTCGAAAAGTATTATCTGGCGGCACAGCTCCAGACCTTCACCCAGGAGATCGCCAGGGAATTCCGGGGCCCGGAAGACGGAAGAGGGACAGGTATGGCCAGGCATGTTCTCTCCTTTATAGCGCTGCGACAACGCTTAGTCCTGCGGGACTTGTCGATGGAGGAGCGGACTGTCCGCCTGTGTTGGAATCGGGCCCACGCCCGAGGCCAACTGAGAACACCATATGCGCCTGAAATACCGTTGGGGATGCTGACGGCCCTCCCCCACGGAGGGGATTGGTCACGCTTGGCGGCCTGGGAGGATTCCGGTTTACAGCTCGTTGGTGACATGTACGAGGACGGCGCGCTCTTGTCCTTTCAGGATCTCATTGATCGCTTCGGGATCTCCCGAGGTGACTTTCTGCTGCACTCCGCCATTGTCCGAGCGATCCAGGCACACTGGAAGAACGGGCAGGAGGAACCCCACCTATCTCAGGTGTGCCAGTACGTAATGATGTCGGCGGGCACGGTGAAGGCGGTCACTTGCCTATACGGCAGGTTGATTACCGAGGGATTGGCTCCTCTCACCACTTTGAGGACCCGCTGGGAGGAGGACATTGGTAGGGAGATCCCGGAAACGACCTGGTCCCAGTTGGTGAGACGGGCCTGGAAGGGCACACGCAACGCCCGTTTCCAACTGGTCCACTATTATGTTCTCCATAGAGCGTACCTGACCCCGGTGAAAGTCAGGCGTTATTTTGCCACGGCCTCGGCGGAATGCCCTAGATGCCCGGCTCAGGAGGCGGACCTCCTACACATGTTATGGGCCTGTCCAGGACTGACATCCTACTGGCAGGAGGTAGCGACGACCCTGGAGGAGGTGACAGGGAGACTCTTATCATTGGATGCGGCGGTGGGGCTCCTACACTGGTTTCCCCATACACCCAGGAATAAAATTTCTAGTAAGTTTATCGACCTGGGGCTCCTCCTTGCTAAACGAGAGGTGACTAGGAACTGGAAGGCACGAGCTGGTCCGGCGGGCAGCAGATGGCACAGTGAGCTTTTGAAGTGGGCGGCGGGAGAGAGCGCACTGAGATATCAACTGGCTTGGAGGCAGGGTAATGAGAAGGCGCAGGAGGCCGCGTTGGAGTGGGAGATATTGGTGCAGGCCCTCAGGGATTATAGTGCCCCTAGCGACTCTGAAAGTGAAGAAGCGACTCACCCCGAGTCCCGGTGAACGTTAGTATTGACAGTCCTATTGCTTTCCCCGTGGGTCCGATAGCAGATCCTATGTTGATAGCTCCCCGGCGCTGGTGGTGGGGGGGGGGGGGTTCTCTTAGTTAGTAGACATTTATGGGGAGGGGGTTTATTTTGGGGGTTTTAGGCTTGTTTGGAAAAGCAGATGAAGGACAGTGCATTATCCGGACCAGCTCCAGCATCCTACTGACCCCCATTGCAATTCGCCGCCCGACCCCAGGGTTGTGGGCTGGTTGGCTGTGTATAGACTTTATGGAGAGGGGCCAGAGGGCTTTATTCTGTTACTATTGCTTATGATACCATGCTGGTCGTTACTGTACTGATTTACTGATTCCTGCAATAAAAATATATTTAAAAAAAAAAAAAAAAATGACAAGAGGCTCCTAACAGACTGCTCCCCTCCCCGCTCCTGTGACCAACCTTCCAACATTCTCTTCCCCACCTCCCCAGCAGAGGGAGAGTAACCCCAAAGAAGCTTGCCCATGAGAGAAATGCCAGCTAACTTTCCTGCTATGGTAACTCTGGATAGGCATTTGTCCATCAAATCAAGGATAAACTGAACAACATCTTCTGATCGCCTCCAGCCAGATTCACGCCTGCAGGCCCCGGACGCCAAAAATTCTCTCCAAGCCAGTTCATATGCAGCCCGAGTAGACGAAGACAGCAAACCTACCACCAACTGTATGACCCTGTGTCGCCTACATACCATAAGTGTTCCAGCATGGGGGTCAGTGTCCTGTCCGCCTCCGAGGCCAGCTCATGGAATATCTCCCACTGCGAACGAGACAAAGCATCCGCAATGTCATTGTCCACACCAGGAATGTGTAAGGCCCTAAAGCTGATGTCATACCTAAGGCAACCCAACACAAAGACTCTTAGCAGTTTCAAGATCTGTGTGTCCCTGGCCGACTGTCTATTGATGATGTCTACTACAGCCAAGTTGTCGATCCGAAAAAGAACCTTTTTGTGAGCCAACTCCTGCCCCCACAGTGTCAATACTACCACCACTGGAAACAGTTCTAAGATGGCAATGCTCCTGCCCCCATTTTTCCACCGTTCAGGCCACTTTTCCGCACACCACTTGCCCTGCCAAAACCAGCCAAAACCGTCACTGCCCGCTGCATCAGAGAAAATCTGGATATCCCACACCCAGTCCTCCTCCCTGTACAAAGGAACTCCATTGAAAGAATGCAGAAAGGCCGCCCACATACGTAGATCCTCCTTGACCCCTGCTGATAAGCGCACATGGTGATGAGGCAAGTGATGACCGGATAGCGCCCTACCCAGGCGCCTACAAAAGGTTCTCCCCGCTCTGACTACCCTACATGCAAAATTAAGATGGCCCAACAGAACCTGCACTTCTTTGACTGTTACCTTTGTTTTTGCCAACATTGACTCCAAGAGCTCCAGCATTTTCACCTTCTTGTCAACTGGCAAGCGAGCCTGCATTGCCCGTGAATCAATCTCAATTCCCAAAAAAGACATGGTCGCGCAAGGACCCATTGTCTTTTCTGGTGCCAATGGTACTCCCCAAATTTCCATAAGCTTTTGGAATATGTCCAGGGCTGCCTGACACTCTGAGGAATCCGGGGATCCAACGAAAAAGAAATCATCTAAATAATGTGTCACTAACTCATGGCCAGAATGTTGTGTGAAAAACCATTGTAGAAAAGTGCTAAAAGTTTCAAAAAGAGCGCAGGACATCGAACCACCCATTGGCAATGCCTTGTCCACGTACCACTTCCCATCGAAATGGATCCCCAGAAGATTCCAATCTTCAGGATGGACTGGAAGCAATCTAAATGCAGATTTTATGTCGCATTTTGCCATTTCTGCAGAAGAGCCTGCTGAATCCACTAGTGACATAGCCACATCCACCGAAGAATAAGACACAGAGGCTGCCTCCTCATCAATGAAGTCATTAACTGAGGACCCCTCCGGCCATGACAAGTGTTGGATTAATCTGTGCTGCCCTGCTTCTTTTTTGGGAACCACTCCAATTGGTGAGATGATCAGGTCATCCAAAGGCCAATCATCAAAAGGACCTGCCATTCTTCCCTCCCGCACTTCCTTATTTAGTTTATCCTGTACCACTGCCTTATATTCGTTAGCCGATTTCAAATTCTTGGACCAGCGCCGCAGCTGCGGCCTTGAATAACCAAGTCGGAACCCTTTTTGAAAATCCCCCAGTAAAATCTGTTGTGCTCTAGCATCCCCATACCCCCCAAAACCTACGGCCAACTGTTCCAAATTAACCGAAGTATGAGCCTTTGGGCCCAACTCCTGGGTTGTTTTTCCCTCCCCTATTTGACTGAGCTTGCTGAGAGGGGCCTGAAGCGCTAGTACTCTGCTGTGGCCACTGCTGGCCGCCTGAAGTCCGTGGCCCCCAACAGTTAACCAAGGGGTGCCTTTTGCCACACTGTGAGCATTCATGACGAAATCTGCAGTATTCTCTAGTACACAAACCTTTGTTGAAGTCCCAGCATGCTCCCACCCCAGTCTGTGTGGCTGTTGTACTTCCCACCCCTCCCCAGGTGGGCTTTTCCTGAAAGGGCCGGTAAACGAACAGTAAGCCACTAGCAGTGAAAATTGTCTGACCACCGGCCGAGGCACCCATCGTATTCCGCGCCTCCGTTGAGGCGCTAGACGTGTGGGTGGGTCTCCGCACCCGGGCTGCTCTTGATAGAGGCACTATTCCTCACTAAGCAGCCCCACAGGAACAGACTGCGGGCCCACTAGCGATTCTCTTGGGGTCACCCTGATAGAGCAGGACCTTCTGGCTTGTCTCCCCACTGACCCAGAGAGGTTGTATTGTTTGTCCTTATTTGTTTATCTTTTCCATTCACCGTGTAGTAGCGAGCACTTTTAGGTCCTGAAGAATTGCCAGTCAGGCAAGAAACATGTCGACCACTGTAGAGGGTTGAGGTAGCCCACTGTGCCCCTTACAGTCCCTATCTCCCCTCCCACCCTTTTAACCTAGGGAGCCAGCCACGCGAATAAAAGTTTTTGTGGACTGACGCACCTAATTTTAAACCACCCCACCGTCACGACTCCACCTTCACCAGACCCCTCACATGCACTCAACCATTGGCTGAAACAAAAGATCTCCAAAAAAGAGCGCCTCTTCGGCGCCCGTCGGACATTGCGGCGCCAGTCTGACGAGGAACAGGAGATCCATGATGAAGCATGACATCTAACTAACTGGATGTGTGAGGTCTTCTAGTTTCAATAAGGGAACACCTGTCCCCTGTCTTTGCTCTCCTCCCTTAGACACACCTATTGTTGTTACCATTCCCCGGGGAACTTTATACTTTTGTGATATACCCATCATATGTTGCCATAAATCCGTATCTAATTCTCCCCACTTAGACTCGGGGTCCCAGGCCATCCGAGCCCTAAACTCCTAAGCATATTGGGCAAATACAAAACCAATACCCGTTATCTATGCTTTTCAAATAACATCCATGTACTTAAATATAGCTACGCAGCGCTCTGGGAACTTTTCACAATATACGCTAGCGTATATAAAAAATGCTGCCGTCCAATTCTCAATTGTTAGGGGGAATTTTGGGCGCTTAGCCAACTCATATTCTTTCTCTTTTGAACCCTCTTTAGAACGTACTTCCATGTGTAGTAATTTCAAGATTTCAACATACTCACCTTTCCAAATCCTGTCTTTTGTAGATAATATCAAATGAGCCCCTAGAGGCTTTGTTACACGCATATAGGGTAATTTTTTAATTTTCAGCTCCTTGCTATGTAAAGTGTCTGTAACTATTTCAACTGCCTCAGTGTTCATGCCACTCTCAACCTTGGCGCCCAATATTCCATCCCCTTCACCCATGCCTACCCCTTGATCCCTAACGTAACGTCCTTTGTACAATTTGCCTTCAACCCCCCCAGCAACTGCCTCTCCCCTGTCCCCACAGACACCATGTTTGGTTTGACCCGTGGTTCAGAAAGCTCACCTGAGCGTAACAAGGGGTCTTGACCCAGCCTCGATCTCCATGCCATTTGTTCCACATTGCCCACCATCCGAGGAACTCTCACCGAGGGGCCGCGCTCTCGACCTGGTCCGGACACCAATGCCTTCTTTGGCCGCACCACCACCGGTGCCTGTAAAAGACTACGAGAAACATGAAATTGCCCCCCCCCCAGTCACATTATCACGCAGCTCGCCATCTTCTGGGCTATCGTCATCGTGGTCTAAAACCAAAGACTCCTCCATTTGGGGAGGGCCTGACACCAGCATCCTCTTATGAGCCTTCCCGGATCCTTCAAGACCTGTATGGGCCTTACCAACCCCTTCCTGTACACTTGGCGGGGGAGCCGACTGTACCCGCCGGTACTCCCCCAAATGTTGACCACTCCTATGTAGATTGTCAGCTGTCCAGTCTATCCGTTGAGTCTGAAGAGATGTTGGGGCCAGCGAGGTCGCGCCAGATCTACATTTGCTGACCGCGCTGGGATCCCCCGTCAGTACGGAATGTGCCACGCTAGGCTCCACCCTCCCTTCTCCTCGGCGCCATTGGGCTGCACTTCGCCCTACCGAGTCCGCCGCTCCATGTCGCTCCCTAACCTGTAAAGAAAAAGGCTGGACTGATGTGCCGGGTCCCTTACTACCAAAAACTCCAAACTCCTCAATCTCACCTCCAACACATCCACCGGACCACGTACCCTTCGCCTGCTCACCACGCTGAAAATCAGAACCCCTTGCCTTAAAAGAGACACTACGAGGAGGGGGGGAAGGCTCTCGCACCTCCTCACCACTACTCCAATCTAACATTGCCTGCACCCCCGCCGATGCCGGACCCAAAACCTGACATCTCCGCTCCCCACTCTCTTTAAGTGCCAAATCCTGAGCCCCCCCTACCTTCAATCCTGGAAAATCCAAATTGCCTCCAAAGCTGTCCTGTTGACCAAACCCCATGCCACTCTTACCAAAACCAGCCTCTCGAACCCCCTCTGCCCAAGAAGGAAAAACAACTCCCAGGACCTAGCCAACACACCATGTCTCTTAACTCCCACCTGAAACGGTGAACATATATCAGCTCTAAAAGCATCTGCCGGAGCAGCCCTATCCGAGGACAAAGAATGAGCGGGGGGCAAAATGCCTGACTCCTGAACCTGCGCCTCCAAAGAGTAACCCCCCCAGCCCCCCACCTGTGCCCACTCTCCCTCACCCACTGAGCCACTGTGCACCAATACCACCTCACCCTTATTTGAACCCTGGGGCGAAAACAGAAAGGGGCTAAAAGGCACCAAAGTCCCTCGAACGACACCTTCCCCCACCTCCTGCATCTCAACATCCAAAATGTTATAATCGCACCCCAACAGAGAAGGACCAGCCGGCGTCTGAAAGCCAGCCTCCTCTTCCTCCCTCACAATCACACAACTTTGATGTAGCCCGCCAGAGGGAGGGACGATTAAATCATCCTGTACCTCCCCGGCAACCACTACCGCCTGGGAAAACACATACGCCGGAGAGCTCAAACTGTGTACAGCTGCCACCCCCCCTCCCATCGGCGACTCCTGCACACGCAACGCAAAGGCAGAGACAGAGTGCCTCTTGCCCCCACGCTTTCCCCCTCGCTTCACTGGGGCCAAAACCGCTCTCACAGGAGTCGCCAGAACTTGAGACAATCCGGCGGCTCTACACTATCAGCACCCACAGACCGGCCAGCACTGTCGACCAGCCCGCAAACCTCAAAACACCGAGATTTAACCCCCAGTGCCGCCTTCTTAATGCGAGAGCGGCCCGTTCACTTACCAGGTCAGTCTTCGAGCGCTTAGGCGTCAAACAGGCTGCCACCACCGCGCCACTCCAGCTGAGGCCTGCCGCTGAGGCCGGAACGGCCCAGCAACATCGCCAAGCACCAAATCTAATCATCCCGCCTCACTAAGAAGCCTAATGGCTTCAAGAACTCTATAATCTTCCGCTGCGATACTGCACAAAACCAACGCAAACTACCAAATTTTCCCTGACAATTTTTTTTCCCGCAAACAACCTACCGGCCACCAGGTCCCCAAGCCTAAAATGGTGGCCGGGTGGAGGAGCCCAAAGTATTTATGTTTGCGCTCCATTTAGTCGGAAAAAGAAGCCCAATTCTGAAAAACCGCCCGGGGGGGACCTCCCTATGGTCGGGTGCCCCCCCAAGTCCCCCTTATAAAGCGCAGACTTTACCCGAAGGTGTCAGAGCGCTGTATTTTGACTTGACTTGACTGTACAATAGAACCAGTTAGTTACCTGAGAGAAATGGTACAAAATAGAAAGTCACAAAAAGCAACAGGAGAGTTAGAGTAAAACCACATAGGCAATCACAAAATATCAGACACAGCATTCAAGGGTGGGGAATAAATAAGATGTTACACAATGGTGAACTAACTTCCTGGAGGGGCCTGAGAATGAGGGTATTAGTTCTGAAAGCCACACCCTGCTGTCCCGTCCCCGTCTTCCCCCCCTCCCCCCTCCATCGTGTGTGTCAGTGTAAACAACCAGGGGTTGTCCCAAGCTTTGGTATGTGGTCAAGCTACGAAGACAAAACGGACAAACTCTACCTCTAACCCATTGTACCCTCTGCAGAATCTCGACACGAACGTAGACTTGCAATCAGAACACTGGCCCTTTAATGAGGATTGGGAATACCAATGGGAGGAGTCACGTCAGGACACGGAGACGTCTTGTACCACACAGAACGTATCAGGAGTGTGCTTGTTCACCCAGGAGGAGGAGACGGAGAAACGGAGTGGAGTTGGAGAAAGCATCGAAGCCGAGCAGAGTGCGGAGACACGGGACGAGACGAGAGCAGGAATCGTTGAAGGGAAGAGTGAGGACGAGAAGCCAGGAGGCCACCGACACTACGAGCCGCCCAGCCATACACCCGCGGGAGGTACGTGACAAACTCCGGGGCTGGGTCAAAGGCAAAACTACGAGTACCGACGTACCCTGAGGCATCCCCACCCGGTCGTGGTGTACCCCTTCCTGAGCACTAATTCCCCTCACTTCGGCATTTAAGTTAGGCGTGTTGCACCGTTAGGGTGGTCCTCACTCCCTTTTCCATGTAAGCACGTAGAGCATTGGGGACAGACCACTGATACTTGCTATCTTTCTCTCCCTGTGCATTCAACCGAGCGGCAAGACGGAGATTGACGAACCTGTTCCGCGAAGGAGACTCGACAGGGAACATCGAGCCTCGGCAGCTGAATCTGGGATCAGAAAGGCCGCGAGAAGTCGTTCTCCAAGGGGGAAGATAACATCCAAGAAGAAAAGTTCAGACTCATTGTATTTGAAAATAAACCCTACGAAAACTAAGATCAGTGTCTTGCCTATTCCTCCCGCAACCTTAACAGTCAGCCAGGGCTGAGACTACTTCCCGGATACACACAGCTGCACCGAGTACTTCACAGGTCTTTAACCCCTTCCATGCTGATGCCGGCCCCCGGCCGTCATGCATCACGGTGCTTGTGTGCTGATGACGGCTAGGGGCCGTCATGAACCCGCCCACTCAATAAATGTTCTGCACAGGCGCAGAATCGCGCCCGCGCCCACGCCCAAGGGGTTAAAAGACCATTTACTTGGTAATGAGGCTTTGCTGTACTTTCACCCCTTCTTAGAGCCCCTGCATCCTCACTCATTACTCTCTACTACTCACTCTCGATTACTCTCTACTACCCACTCTCTATTAGTCTGTACTACTCAATCTCTACTACGCACTCTCTACTACTCACTATCTACTACTCTCTACTACTCACTCTCTACTACTCACTCTGCTACTCTCTACTACTCACTATCTACTACTCACTCTACTACTCACTCTATACTACTCACTCTCTACTACTTTCTACAACTCAGTTTCTACTACTCTCTACTACTCACTCTCTACTACTTTCTACAACTCAGTTTCTACTACTCTCTACTACTCACTCTACTAATCTCTACTACTCACTCTCTACTAATTACTCTCTACTACTAACTCTACTACTCACTCTCTACTACTCACTCTACTACTCTATCCTACTCACTCTCTACTACTCACTCTCTATCACTCTCTATTACTCTCTCCTACGCACGCTCTACTACTCACTCTCTACTATCTACTACTTACTCTCTACTACTCACTCAACTACTCTCTACTACTCACTCTCTATTACTCTCTACTACTCACTCTCTACCACTCACTCTACTACTCTCTTCTACTCACTCACTACTACTCACTCTATTACTCTCTACTACTCACTATCTATCTACTACTCACTCGCTACTACTCACTCTACTACTCTCTACTACGTGCTCTCCACTACTCACTCTGTATTACTCTATACTACTCACTCTGTATTACTCTATACTACTCACTCTCAACTACTCACTCTCCTACTCACTCTCTACTACTCACTCTCTAGTACTCTCTACTGTAATCACTCTGTACTATCTACTACTTAATCTCTACTACTCAATCTATTACTCTCTACTATTTGCTCTCCACTACTCACTCTCTATTACTCTATACTACTCACTCTCAACTATTCACTCTACTACTCACTCTCTACTACTCATTCTCTAATGCTCACTCTATACTACTCACTCTCTACTCTCTACTTCTCTACCTCTCTCACTACCTCTCTCTACTACTCTCTACTCTCTACTCTCTACCTCTCTACCTCTACCTCTCATAAATACAAATATATGCATGCATACATATGCATATATGCATACATATGCATGTTATGTACATAAAAGTTTGAAAAACACTAATAAAGTAAAGCTAAAAAGCCGCCTAATTACAAACAGAATTGCTGTAACTTAAACGAGGGTGAGACCCATTGCATTTTCAATGCTTGTTAATAAAGCAGCTTCTTTATTTAAATCAAGCCCGTTTTCGTTTAATTTTTTAAGGGCAGGCAGTGATCCCTGGTATCACTCCCTGCCCTTAAAAAATATTTTTAGAGACAGTCAGAAAGTCACAGTCACAGATTAGCGAGTGTTTTGCGACCGCAATTGTGGTCACAAAACATTCACACATAGCATTGCGGAGCCAATTAGGAAGGGAATGCCCCATCCTAATTGCGACTCGCAATTCCTAAATAGCGAGTCGGAAATAAATTGTGACTCGCTATTTAGGAATTGTACATGGCCAACAGAGATTTTGCATGCGCAAACCGGTTCGCAAACCCGTTTGCGCATGCAAAATCACGTCGTACATCTGGCCCTAAATGTTTCATTGAGCCACGCACACATAGTGTATAGGTGTTGTGGCTTTGCGGGTAACATTTTATTATTTATTATTTTATAATTGTTTTTACTTAGCGAATCAAGATGGCAGATGCCACTTTGCATGCTAAGTCAAAAAATAAATGATCATTTGTGCTAAAGCGCAATTTTGCAAGCAGTGGTCTAGCAGCATATTGTAGCTGCCAGGATCTCCTAAAAATGGAACAGAAAATCAAAAACAAATATTAAATAAATATTAAAAAGACCACAGGGACCGGGTGAGCAACGGAGGAGAGGGTGGGAGGAAGCAACTGGGAGTAGCTGGAGGGGGAATAAATAAACATAAATCCAGGTGGTGGAGGGGGTAAAAAAGGAGTGAAAAAGCAGGGAAACATCCTTTACAACGCAACTTTTACCACGCAGAGCCTTTACAACGCAACTTTTACAACGCAAACCATTACAACGCATTGCGCTGGGGGGCGCTCTAGGATAAGGAATAAGTTTAATTTACTATCTAACACCATCCCTAGTGTCCACGGGGACTGTAGTTGGAATAGTAAATTAAACTATTCACTATCCAGCACCCCAAAGCGCTATGCGTTGTAAAGGTTTTGGTTTTAAAAACCGCGTTGTAAAGGTATGCGTGGTAAAAGCATGCATTGTAATGTCATACATCCGAAAAAGCATCATACGAGGGAGAGAGCAAGACAGCCTGGTGGGATTTGGCGGGTGGCAAATGAGAGGGTTAATAAAGCCAACCACTGTTAGGCAAATGGTGGGCTCTAAGCTCACTGTAAGTTTTTGGTATAGTCCACAAGAGAGTTACACCACAGTTGAATTAGCTACAGACTGACCAGTGCAAAAGCAAATGGACAAATGTTCAAAACTATTTTGCAGAATTCATACAATCTGAGGCTCTGCAAACAGTAAAAACAGGTGCTGCAATCTACAGAGTGTGATGTCTGGTGGCTCAGTGGACTAATGCTTCACTTTAGGGGCCTGTGTTCAAATCCCGGTGGGTCGACTTAGCCTTTTATTCATCTGAGGTCGGTGAAACTGAAACGAGAACCGTTAAGTTGGGTATCAAGAAACATCTATTATTGAACGCCAAGATGCTTACGAGTGAATGTGTGCTTCACAAACACACGTTGTGTGAATATGATGTCTCTTGTTTGTGTACTTTAAGTAGTTAGTGGGTTCTGGAGTAGCATGATACTCGCCTGAAAGCGCTTCAATACCTCATTAGGGGTAGCAAGCAAGGGAAATTATATAAATGCAAACCTTTTCTCTCTTCTATCCCTCCACTAGCCTTCTCAATCCAAATAACAGACTAACATATCCACCGCTCAAATTAATTTCATATTTCACTACACCAATTCACCACTAATGCTTTAGGGGTACCGGAGTTGCGTGCTACTCGCTGAAAAGGCGCTTCAATGTCAGGGGTAGTAAGCGCTATATAAATGCAATTACAATACAATATAATGTGTAAGTCAAAAAGTATTTCTGATGTGGAATTACACTTTGTGACCCATCTCAAAATGCAAAGGGCAAGGGTTTGTAATGCCCCCCCTCACTTTTGAGAGTTAGTATGCAATGCATCAGTGATTTGGGACTGCAGTTTCATGCTCTTCCCAAGCCATTCACTGAATGCCAAGATTTCTTTTTGAAAGCAGCCCCTGTCCTGCACAGGTACTTGGGTAAATGGCCCAGGAATGTTTTTAAAAATGAAGGTACATAATTAATTTGAATGCAGGAATCCCAACTGTCCCTCACAAGCCTCCATCCCTGCATTTGCAGAGAGTCACACACATTTTGTGACAACTCTTGAAGAGGCATTTAGTACTGAATTTACTCATAAACACAGATTGGTTTGCAATTTCACATTAGTTCATCAGGCCAATATTTTGCTTATTCAGTGAGTGCAAATTCTGGTTCTGGACAGTTGCAAAATTGCCTGGGGCTAGTAAAAAACTTGCTTGGCACTGCAACACTTTAAGTGCCAGGCCCTTGTCAGGAGGCTACTGCAGATTGCACCACACATTGCCCCAGCCACACTGCCAATGACAGTACCAACACAATTACTAACCATTAAACCCTATAAGTATGACAATTCGGAGTATTCCAGGCCCCCAAACCTTTAAGAATGACTTGGGCTGCGATTAATAGCCATTTTTTATTGTATATTGAATTCATAAACAACTATTTGTGTGCTCATCTCTAAATTAGACAGACAGCTCCACCATGCGGCAGTCTGTCACAAGTGCGGGTGTTGACAATTAACTGCCGGTGCTGAGCACCATAAACCACTGGCTCAAATTAAGCGCTGATACATCATCTGGCAGTTGGTGCTGTATAATGCAACCTCTCTGGGAGTAAGGCCTCACACACTATCTGTCCACACATGGACTACAGATCTGGCATTCACCCCAACCTCCAAGAATTGAGCATAGTGGATTTTTATAGGTTGATGTGGCTACATACTTTAACTCTTTCGGCGCTCATGAAGAGCTCAGCTTGTCATAACCGCCGTGGAACGCTCACGCAGGATAATTCCTCTGCTTTGCTGGGCGCTCCATTAAACAGGCGTGGTCATGACTAGCTCAGCGCCACCGTGGAGCGTGACGAGCCGAGCTCTTCACAAGCAGAGCGGCGCCGCACGTGCCTCCCCCCCGCACCGCGGGGGATTTAGCCCCACAGCGAAGGTGTTAATAAAAAAGCTTCCTACAATTGTAAACCAAGGAGTGCAAGTAGAACGAGTGACACTTGTATGCCATAGCAAAGTAAAACTTGGTGTTCAGCTTATCATGAAGAAATACAACGGAAAAGAAAATAGGTTAAAGCTACCACAACTAAGAATCGAGATTGTAGAGAGAGAAAGGAGGAGGAGAAATAAGGGAGAGGTTTCGTCATAATTTAACATGTATTTATGGGCACAGTTAGGTTGGAGCTTCATGTTAAAACCTTGGTATAAGATGAATAATGAACTCACTGGACCTTTAACAAAATCATACAACTGGTAGACAATACATTAATGCTGTTTCATAAACACAACCTGTTTTTAAAGGGCGGTTATAATGCAAAAATATCTGAAACTTAGGAGGAGCTTCGCGCGCATCCAAGATGGACGTGTGAGCACAGGGCTCCCGAGACCCTTTCCACCTCCCGCATCTATCCTGCCACGTATCCTGATTTTGATGACGGGTTCTACTAGCTGATGCCCTGCTGACACAATATCTCTTTTTAAAAATCGATTTGGCCGCCGGGAACCGGACTCACTACACTTCGACGGCTATCCACGGACTTGAGCCCCCGAGGTACCCAGGTGGCAATTGAACAACAACGGCCAGTGAGACTCGGCCACTGCCCCTGTGGTACTTTCGGTTTCGTTTTTGGTCACTGTCTACTGCGACTTGCTGCCTGTTGACGTTGCTGGCCTGTGTCTTGCTGCCGGCTCAGAGCTTGTCTTTTGTCTTTCGCCTTCATCCCCGGACTCCACAAGTCGGTTCTGCGGAGAGCCATTCTAACCAGATCTCAAAAGGCACATCAGGGCTCGCTGCTCAATATGGCGGGCAAGTCGGAGAGCGAGAAGCGGGCCACCAGGGGCACGTACCGAGGGGTTGTCGCCCAAACCAATACTATGGATCGCTTCACCCGCCCGAAGGGATCCCCTGGTGGTGTGGGTAAAGTTTCGGACGAGACCGGAGATGGCTCTCCTGCGACGGAAGAATTGACACTGCGGGACGTCATGGGCGCCATTGCAAATGTGAAGACCTCTATGGGCCAGCAGTACGAGACACTGGCTTCTAAGATAGACACAGTGGCGATTGAAGTCAACCTCATCAGGACGGATCTCGCAAAGACCAATGAGTGGGTCAAGTCCCTGGACATTAAGACTGCAAGTCTTACTACTGATGTCTCGGATCTTCAGACCGAAATCCGTAATCTCCGGACATCTAATGACTTGTTTGCCCGTCGGCTAGATGATTTCGAGAGCCGGGCCAGGCGCAACAACGTCCGCATTATTGGTGTTCCGGAGAATTCCACGGAATTCTCCACAGACCTTCTGGTGGAGGACCTTGTGCTGAATCACCTAACACCCAAGGGCCTCAGTAACTTTTTCACGGTGGAGCGTGCCCACAGAGTTCCAGGCAGGAAGCCTAAACTGGGTGCCGCCCCGAGGCCTATCATAGCCAGGATTTTTTATTTTCGGGACAGAGACGCTGTTCTTCAAGCATCACGCACCAATTGTCCCACAAAATGTGAAAACGCATCGATCAGTTTTTATCCGGACTTTACACAGGCGGTGCAAAAACAACACATGGGCTTCACGGGGGTGAAACGGCCACTTAGAGACATGGGACTGAAGTACGCCATGCTTTTCCCGGCCCGATTGAGGATTGAATATGAGGAACGTGCGCTCTTCTTTGACCGCCCTGAGGTTGTCAGCGACTGGCTCGATACTCTGCCGGCGCATCGGAACCGCCCGTAACAATCGAGGGGCGCTGAGGGTGGCCTGGAGGAACAGGAGGAATGAGTCCATACCCGCGTGCCAGCTCTATGGACTTATAGCAGTGGTTTGATGATTCTTATGTACATATATCGGTGATTACCCGAGGTGGGAGGAATCGGGACTCTTCCTCCTCTAGGGGGTTTTTCTCTCTTTTTGTAGGTTAGTTTAATGGGGCGACAGGCACACTGCAAGTTGGGGTGGCTTTTTGGTCTAACGCAGGGGTGCAGGGTGGGGGTGTGTGTTTTGGGGATTCTTCTGGGGGTGGGGTGGGGTGGGGGTCTTTGTTTCTTTGTTTATTTCGAGGCTTCATTTTGCTGCATATTGCGTCTTTTGTGCCTGTTTCTTTGTGGGGGGAGCACAGTTCTCATTTCTGGAATGGGGGGTAGGGGGCTGAGGGTGCTGAGTTGGAATGTCAATGGTCTGGGCGATAGGATAAAGCGGGGGATCGTTTTGCAATATTTGAAGCGTCTTTCCCCAGATATAGTGTTATTGCAGGAAACACATCTGATAGGGAACACATGCCATGCATTAAACAGACGGGGTTATCGTCTGGCGGCACATTCCGGATTTACTACTGGGTCGAGGGGGGCGGGTGTCCTCGTTAGGAGCTCCCTCCCCCTGGAGATAGATGACACTGTGCTGGATGATAGAGGCCGATATGCGGCCATTACGGGCCCCTGGGAGGGGAAGACGATCTCCATACTCTCTGTATATGTCCCGCCGGGCCTACAGTCCACCACGTTTTCTGATTTGGGAAGGGTGGTTTTGGGTTTCCTTGAGGGTATGCTGGTTGTGGGTGGTGACTTTAACTCGGTTGTCTGTGGTAGTGAGGATCGTAGCCCCCCCAGGATTCTCCCGAAATCACAATCATGGCTGGGCAACTTCCTGGATTCGCTAGGTTTAGTGGATTGCTGGAGGCAACTGCACCCCGGACAGGCACAATATACCTTTTATTCGGGAGCACATGGGAGTCTCTTGAGGTTTGATTATATCCTAATACCAGCGGTGCAGGTGGTCTCTGTGAGAGAAATTCGACATCTTGCTAGGGGGATCTCGGACCACTCCCCACTTTGGCTTACTATTGATATGCAGTTGGGAACTGAGGGCTGGGTTGCTCCGATTAACCCCTGGCACCTTCGTAATCCAAAAACTAGAGCTGAGGTGGTTAAATGCATGGATTATTACTTTGCCGAGAACGTGGGGTCGGTATCCTCCTCCATTTCCCTGTGGGAGGCCTATAAGACAGTGATCCGTGGTCAAACCTTGTCCTTGATTGCCAGTGCGAGGAAAAGCAAGAATGAAGAGGTGGTATGTTTGGAGAATGAAATTACTGCTTTGGAAGAAGAGTTGGAATCTGGGGTTACATCTGAGGGGTTGCATGTTCTAGCCCTTAAACAGTCCGACTACAGGGCTCTGGTGACGGATGCGGCCAAGGTGATGAGTCGTGAGCAACAGGGGCGTCTGTATGATGTCGGTGACAAAGCTGGAAAATTGATTGCTTGGTTGGACAAAAGAGAAAGATTGAATCGGGTGGTGCCTGTTGTAGAAAAAGTGGATGGGACGTGGGCTGTGGACCCGGTTGAGATAGTCGGGGTCTTTGCCCAGCACTTTCAGAAGGTCTACGCACCGGTCTCGGACAGACCGGAGGAGGACTCACATTTGCTACTTAGGGATATAGCGTTGCCTAGCCTGTCGGAGTCAGACAAGGAGCTTATGGAGGCGGACTTTTCCACCGATGAAATAGCGCACGCTATCCGCTCCCTTCGCTCGGGGAAGGCCTCCGGCCCGAATGGTATCCTGATAGAGCTGTAAAAGTTGTGTCCCGACAAAATGGTGCCACGTCTTCGCCAAATGTTTTTGGAATCGCGAGATCTTGGATCCCTTCCCCGGGATCAGAGACTGGCGTCCATTGCAGTCATTCATAAAGTCGGGAAGCCCCGTGACCAATGTTCATCATACAGGCCAATCTCGCTTTTGAACGTCGAGCCTAAGATCTTGGCAAAACTTTTGGCAAATCGACTGATTAAAGTGATCAGCGATTTGATACACCCAGATCAGTCTGGGTTCATTCCCCATCGCAATACTGCGCTCAACCTTTGCCGTCTTCATGGCGTATTGGCAAGGGCGGGGTCGCTTCATGAGCCGCCCATCTTGGTTTCTTTGGATGCCTCGATGGCCTTCGACATGGTGGAGTGGCCGTATTTGTGGGCGGCCCTCGCAAAATTTGGTTTTGGCCCAAATTTCATCGGGTGGGTTAGACTCCTGTATGAGCAACCACTAGCCCAAGTGGTGGTCAACGGTAGGGCCTCGGAACCCTTTGTTCTCGGGAGAGGCACACGGCAGGGCTGCCCCTTGTCACCGCTGCTCTTCGCGCTCGCCCTTGAGCCCCTTGCTGCGTGGCTTCGGTGGGAACCATCACTCAAAGGCATTAGGTGGTCCCTGACTTTGAGGATCGTGTATCGTTGTACGCAGACGATATTTTGCTATACCTCACTTCCCCTCGTAAATCATTAGGAGTATTATTCAACGTTTTGAGCTCCTTCGGGGGGAATTCTGGCTTGGTTATTAATTGGGCCAAGTTCTGCATCTATCCGCTTACTGGAGAATTGCCTCTATTGCCCCGCGTCTGTCCGATACCGGCGATATCGCACGACGGTTTTAAGTATTTGGGGATTTACATATCATTGGACTCCGCAGTAAGATATGAGAGGAACTTGCTTCCTCCGCTTCTCCGGCTTCGATCGGACGTCACGGCGTGGTGTGGTTTGCCGCTGTCCCCGGTAGGGAGAGCGGTCCTCTTTAAGATGATGTCTCTTCCCTGATTCTTGTACGCCCTCCAAAATACGCTTGACCTGGTGCCTGCCAGTTATTTCCGCGAGATTGAGGGCCTCCAGAGGAAGCTGGTGTGGGGCGGGCGGCCTCGCATAGCACTGGCGAAATTGACTTTGCCCTGGTACGACGGCGGCATAGCGCTGCCCGATATCAGACAACACTATTGGGCATCCCAACTGAGTGCAGTCAACCACGCAATGTACGGTCCGGTCCCGAATCCCGCATTCGAGATGGATAGATGGCAGTTACCGGGAGGCGATTATAATAGGGCGCTCTACTCTAGATCGGCTACGAAGAATCTGACTGGACCCACTGGGGTTGCGGTGTGGGGTAGTGCAACCGCTGCCACGGGGTGGTCGGACAAGCTGACTAGAGCTACCCCGCTTTACGCGGCAGAGAGACTGGGTAGTCTTTGGACGACGAAGGGATTTGACAAATGGGACCTCATCGGCATCAGTAAGGTCGGAGATCTCTGGGTCAAGAATAGGATCAAAACTTTCGATGAACTCAAACGGGAATACACATTGAGTGATAGGGAGCACTTCCGCTATATCCAGATTCGCCATGCGCTTGAGTCGGTCTTCCCAGCCGGAACCGCTATTCCAGAGTCCTCTCCCCTGGAAGATAGAGTGCTTGATGGGTATGTCCCCGATAGTACTATTTCTCTCATTTATAAAAAACTTATCAATGACCGCTCGGATCTTCTTGTACAGCTTCGTGGGGCCTGGACCGGCGATGGACTGGAGTTGGATGATGAAGACTGGCAGGCCGCGATATCTTCCCCCAAGGAGGTTGCAATTCCGGCGCGTCTCCGGCTGGTGCAACTGAAGATTTTACACCGTGTCTATGTCACGGGTCCACGCCTGATGAGTATGGGTTATTCGGTGGATGGTTTGTGTAGGCGCAGCTGCAGTATGCTTGCTACTTTTCTCCATATTTTATGGGAATGTCCGGATGTCGTAGTATTTTGGAACCGTGTGCATGCTGTTATGGGAGTGGTGACGGGTGTTTCATTATTGCCAGAGGCCAGACGCTGCTTGTTGAACGTCTGGGAGCCGAATGATTACAGCGTTGCTCAGACCCAATGGGCCACCCTCTGCAACATGATAGCGAAAAGGGACATAGCTCAACTGTGGGGGTCTCAAAGGGCACCTCTGGTCTCAACATGGAAGGAAAACATGGACTGGTGCATGTTCCGAGAAAAAACTGTGTATGTCGCCCGTGGCAGGCCCAAGAAGTGGGGGAGGATATGGGGCCAATGGAACTCGTATCGTGGAGAGATTTGCACCCCCCCTTTTATAGAAACCTCTGATATTCCTCTGTCCCCGTGACGTGCATACCATGCATCCATATCCTATTGTATACGACTTGCTTGCCTACTCTCGGCCCCCTTCCCTCCTCGAGATCCTCTATCCTTTATCAAATTAGCTCCTTTAGCTGGGTCGCTCTCCCTGCTACCTGAGACAGCCACTTATTGTATAGTCCATTGCCTCGGAATTTTTGTTGGTGTGTTTGTTTTATAAAATATAAAATGTGAAACCTTTCATTCATCCTCCTATCACCACAAGATCATTGCATTGACATATGGTATCGCTGCCCGACCCACGGGTTGTCGGCTGATGAGCCGTGTAACATTTTGAATTTGAAATTTATTGCTACTGGCCGGCCTCTGTGGGTGTAGGTCTGTAACTGTACTACTTTTTTTTGTAATAAAGGTTTTAATTAAAAAAAATATCTGGAACTTACGCCTCAAGATCTTTCAAGCATAACATATAGAATTGGTGCGAGTTGGCATTATTTTAGATGGTATTTGCAGAAAATTCAATCTTGACATATTTGAAAAATACTAAAATCAGGAAGTAACCGCTAATAAGGTACTTGTTGCCTGGATGGTTATGACATTGTAGTCAGGAGCGAACTGGACCAAAATTTCAGGGGAGTGGAGGCACCTCCTGCAATGAGGTGGCACAAGCCTTTCAAGCAATGAGGCCTGAGCTATCCTCATAACCAATTTGAAAACAAGAAGTGAAAACTGTGCAATATAAACATATTGGACAAACCCGATATTATAAAAACAAACGATTTTGTGGATTTGATATTGTTCATACGCGACCTACAGTGATCTTTGGAAAGTAGATTGACTGCATTGACAACTTGAAAACAACTTTTATAGACTGTAATCCAATGCAGATTGGCTGAGTTTTTGCAAAGTTATTTCAAGATAACAAACCCAGTTTGTCAGTAAGCTTATTACTTTTTTAGCTGGAGAATTTGCCTGTGAAATAAATATAATTGCAAACCAAGGAAAATGCTCCTGACCCATTGTTGACTGAAGGCACAATTTTAGTTTATCCACTGTGCCATTGAAAATATTCTTGTTTGAGGCTGCCTTTATGTACACTTCTCAAAATATTAGGCTTAGTGGGTTACCACGCGATAAGCTGGGGGCGTATGACTGGCAAGTCACATGTACAATACCTGAAATACCATTCCTGCCTCCTGAGATTACATGTGTGCCAACGAGTTGGTAATATTGTTGCCTGTAATTGCATTGCACACTTCCGTGCTACACCAAATAAAGATGAAAATTTTATTTATAGCCCTCCACATTGTGCAGTTCCCATATATTTAGCATAATTTAGCCACATACATCCAGACAGGAATGAATCAGGCTGCTTTTGAAGAGCTGACAAAAAAATGGGTACCTTGAAATATCTTTGTATGGGATATTATCAGAAGAGTTCACAGCCTAGAATGTTGTAAAGAACTAGCTAGACCATAAATTCAATGTTTTTTGTAGATTTTTTCCAATTCCAAGTCTCTGTAGATTTTTGCGATGTTGAAAAGAGCCAAATGCAAAGGAAACTTCAAGTGATAGGCCTGTGGGTACTCCATTTGAATCTATCATAGTTTTAAAAGCATCCAGTGTGGAAACCGATGGGCGGCAGATCATTCAGGTATCTGGCTGCATCTAGCTGGAACAAACTTCCTGTGGCGTTGCGCCTGGAACCCTCAGAGTCAATTTTCAGAGCCAAGCTAAAAACATTTCTATATGCCCGGTAGTGGGTTCCCACCTTAGTACCTTCTCCTGCTAGCGCTTGTATCCTAGCGCGGGGACACGCCGTTGTGCGTCACCAAGCGCTTTACAAGACCCCCCTATTATTATTATTATTATTATTACTTCAGCACCACAGCCATACCAGAATTTGTTTGGTAGTCTAAGAGAAGCTTTTTTTCCCCGATCAATGAAGATCTTTTAATCTTTTTACCTAGAAAAAGTCGGCTATTGGTCAAACGTTAAAAGGTACCATTAGTTGAAGGCATGTTTGTTTTAAGGAGGATTTATGTAAGACCTTTAGATCTCTATTCGGAAGATACCTTTATGCAGGGAGTTTTTAATAGTTTTGGCTGGAATAACTGCAAAGCCATTCATAATAATGTTCTTGAATATATTGAGCGGGATATGGGTCTGACGGACATCATGCTAGCCTGCAAGCTTTTACAGTCTAGATGAAGTCTTGTGTGGTCACTAGATTAAAGGTGAGTAACTGGTTGTTTTCATGTTTTATTTTCTAGTGAGCTTCACTGCTGGAATTGTGGTTGAAGAGGAGAGAAAAAAACAGGGTCTCTGAAATTGTCTAGAGCAGTGGTTCTTAACCTTATGACTTCTGTGGACCCCCACGTAATCATTACTGGAATCCAGGCACCCCATTGAATCATTATTGGAATCAGGGACCCCCACTGAGTCATTTCTGGAAGCCCAGGACCCCTGCCTAAGCATTTTCAATCATTTGAACCACAAAACAATTCACAGAGGCCACCCATCATCCATATTGTATTCTGTATGAATTGCACTGCTCCCATGAATCTACTCCTAACTTAATATCTATCCACTACTTTCATACTCCTTCACATTTACAGAACATTGTAAAAATGTCCAGTTGTACATTTTTATTTATATACCTTTTGTCAATCTGCTAATATTATTTAATTTTCTAAACAATCTCGGATGCCCTCAATTGGCCTTGTAGACCCCCAGGGGTCCCTGGACCACAGTTTAAGAACCCCTGGTCTAGAGGGTTGGAAGTAATGCAGGTGTGACATGCATATAGCAAGACTTAGTGGTGATACCCTCTGCTGTGATGTCAAGGCTCCAGGATGTCCCATGGTATTACAATTTCTGGTGCTCCTGTGAACTCTTCTGTTGTTTGCAATGATGAGGCCCCTTATTAGCTCTCCCTGTTCAAATAGCTTGTTTCATGATCAGGTCTCTTGACCTCTGTCTACTCTCCAGGCTAATGGTCAGCTCCTAGGGACTCAAATAAGGTCTCCAGGATATAGGGCAGGTCTCCCTCAAGCATGGGAGTTGTCAGGTCAATCACTTTTCCTAGCTACCTACTCTGGGGTTTTCTTCAGAAGAAAAGAAAATTAATCTTCCATGTTGCTCACCATTTAAAGCATGAACATTGGCTATTGCCAGAGGCATGCTCTGTATATACACGGGCAATGATTTAAAAGAACATATGCTTAGTTCAACGATTAAAAATTAAAACACAAATAAACATTAATTTAGTATCCACACAATATCACATTTACAGGGCGGCGACTAAAACATGCCAGGAGTGAACAGCTCACAAAAGAAGTCATATTTATTCAGGAAAAATACAACATTGCAGGAACATGCCCTCTACTAAAAAGTCACTGCCATTCACTTGATACTTAGATTTCAATGGGAGTTAAGGGCACAATGGGTGCAGCTAAGACCCCTGCAGGGTTATTGGCACTAAAGGAAGTAAAGGAAAGTAATGAGAATAAAGTGATTTTGAGTAAAATTAATTTTATGCTCCTGGATAGTCACTAGTACTCCACAACTCTATGTGTTAGCCTGGAAGATTTAAATGAATTGTATAGTTTTTCAATGTATATTTATTTCAAGCACCTTTGTTAACTGATGTGTGGCAGAGCTTCTGAAATTCAGATATTTGCTTTTTAGATTGGTTTAGATTTAGATAACAGCCCAGTTGTTGCCAGACCTTATGTGATCAACAGAGAAGCACACCTGAGAGAGGGGCTTTGGCTCCACCCACATTTTGGTTACATTGAGTAGAGCATTCAGTTGGGCAGAAGTTGTCTCCTGCCACCACAAATTGTGGTTTTTTGCACTCCTATTGACTCCTGATGTATGTATGACAGCTCAGTTTGCAAGGGGAAGACACCTTTATCGTGCTGTAAGTGTATAGCTAAGAATATTGCTCCATGAGCCAGCAGCTGTATGACTGGCGGAGGCATCATGACATGATCACTGTTATACTTGCCCCGAATTACAGAAACCAAAGCCTGTAAACAGACTTCTAGGCAGTTTTGTGAGAAGTGGACACTCTCCCCTGAGATTTCCTTCTGAATTTATTTTTTAAAAATATGGGATCATGGGATTTTCCCACTGGCCCCACGAGGACCATCCTTCCTATAAATGTGGACTTGGAGTTGAATAGATATAAAATGGCACTCATGTTTGGGGCTTTTTGTTGTGAAGATGGACATGACTTGATAGTGGAAGACCTCAGAAGTTTGGGGAAAAGTTCTACATAAGTTCACGAGTTTGGAGAAACCTATTTGCCAGGCAAGAAGGTGCCTACAGAAACATAAAATCTGGAAAGATTGGGCCCAGTTCAGGAAAGTTACACTGATCTCATAGGAATACGGGGATAGATCACTGGATGACTGAGTCATGGGATATAGTGGCACATAAAATGGTGATGGGATTTGTGGCCCTGATAGTGAATGTGTGGGGTTTCTGCAATTATAGTTGCTTGTGTCATAACAATTATGTTCTATTGTCCGGGACATGTTTGTTCTTTGATTGTTTGTTTAACATGAAAATCAATAAAAAAATATATAAAAAAGGGATCAAGTTGTCCATTAAAAATCTCATTTTTACATAAATGTTATAAAAAGCCATAGACCATAAAAGGGCTCTCATGAACCATTCCAGTATTTTCATGGTATCCCAGGAAGAAACCCCCTTTTTTCAAACTTTGCCATAGATTCAACACATCGGTCTGAAATTTTAACTCCAGTTTGGTAAAGCCAGGGCCACTTGAATGATGCAGCAGGGAAGGGCCAAATAATGCAGCACGGCTGACAAGATTATGCAGCAAGAAAAGGTAATTTATGCGATATAATGCACCACATTTGGTGATAATGTTACCTAACAATTTTGTCACTTTTACACTTAACACTGTCTGAAAATTGTTTGCAACTTATTAGTACCAGTTTAACACCAAAGTATAGCAATAAGTAACAGAAAGGTGACCAGTCAACCTTTGCAAAGGGCTTTCTACTGCGCAGCAGCATTTGTCACTGTGTTTTGGGTAACTGAACCATTTGAGTTAGCAACAAAATTATTTTGTTAAAATCTGCAGATTATTCATCAGAAGATGAATTATGTGACAAATGCTATGGGTATGTGAAAAATGCTACAGCCTCACAATGACATAATTTCAGTGGCCCTTGCTAAGGCCAGCTAAAACAATAGAGCTTGCAAAAAACTTGACTGCCCACCACAGTAACAGCCCACAGGAGCTGTTAAGCCAATGACATAGCAACACCTGCAAACCCCACCAGTTCTCAGGTGATCTGAGAAGATAAACAGAAATGCTTCCTGCTGGCACCTGTGCTCTCACGCCAAGCCTAGGCTTTGGTGTGCTTTCTAAAGGCCCAACTCCGAATCTGAAATCTTGCTGGGTCTTGAGCCCCAGTGCCCTTCAGAAGTTGCCCACAGCCCCAGCCTGCTGTCCACTTTGGTACCACCCTCTTCAGAGCCATACCTCAATGCAGGCTAATAGGGCTCAAATACTTTTTGGATTTAGCAGCAGCTAAAACAGTAGGCCTTTGTGAAGGGCAATGGGACCAGGTGCATGGTTAAAAAGTATCTCTGGAGCCTGTGCCCGCTTCCCCACCCACAAACGACCCTTAGCTTGCGAGTTCAGATTGAGTTGCACAAGTGCAGAGTGAGAGGTGGGCCAATGTGAGTGCAGGTTGAGTTGCACGAGTGCAGAGTGAGAGGAGGCCCATGTGAGTGCAGGTTGAGAGGGGTGACTGCAGGGTGAACTGTGTGATCATGTGAGTGCCTGGTGACCAGTATGCCCAAATGAGGGCAGGTGAGAGAAGTGAGTGCATGGTGAGTGATGTGAGTACAGGGTGAGCGATGTGCCCATGTGAGTTTGAGTGCAAGGTGAGAGGAAAGATTTGGTGAGTGGCATGAGTGCAAGCGGAACTATGTGTGGTTGTGAGTTGTACAGGGAAGTAACACAGCGGGGGGGGGGGGGGGGGGGGGGCTAGGTGCCCGCTCAAGGGGCCCCCTCACTCACTTTAATAAATGAAATGGTGCGCAAGTGCGGCCTGAGCACACAATTAAATAAGAAAAGCGCTGCAGTGCATCCATCAGTTTGATTTAGCTGCCAGTGCTTCTGAGATCACAGGTGAAGGTGATGGCCTCAGGGGATTTGAAGTGCGTACATTGTTTTCGAATTGGCAACCGGATATGAAAGACCAAACTGCCCTGTTGAGGACCGACCTCAGCTTCTATAGGACAAGTGGATCCGGTGCATTCTCACCCAGAGAAGGAGACAGAATCTGCTCTGAGTAGGCCGGGCCCAGCTCACGTGGATTTTGCGCTACTTTCTGTTTTTCTACACCTGACGCCAACTCCTGTTGATTGAAGCGGGATGATTTCATTACAGATTCCTAAGGCAGCCAGCCTGAACCACACGGAATTTGCTACTGCCACCGGAGTAATTAAAGTAGGGAACATCCGTGACCATCTTGATGTGCTGCCTTCCCGTGCTCTTGAAGGGTTGGTGGCGGCTATATGCCAGTCACGGTCAGTGGCTCCACAGACTACAGCTACACCGACCATCCCGAGGCAGCAGGCATTATTTACCCACCACTGTCAGTGACTCCTTGGTAAATAAAAGATAACATGGGGATTATTGTTCCTGCTGCAGAGGGACCAGAGCTTTGTTTAGTGCAAGTTTTAACACACCAGTAGCACTGGGGGTTTACCATGTATGGTGCAAAGAATGTGTATTTTGCATATGACAAAACTGTATTGTATGTGAATAGTTCAGTGGGTTAGTGCTTTTGACACAGATACCCTTTGGTAACTTGCAATTCATGATTACAATCGTAATCCACACAGTGGTCTAATAACTGTTTCTTGTTTGGGTAGAAATGCATTCTTATTAGTAAAGACAACCCAAATTACTGCAGCAGATTTTAAATCCTGAATGCTTTTCCAGACCACTTTTACAATATAGGGCCTACCAGTATGGATGATGTGTTCTACACCTTGTAATCCTTATTGTATATTTAACATTTCCTATGGTGATTCATTGTCTCTGTTGAATGTGTCTTTGGTATAAAGTGCTCTGACACCCTGCACTGGTATGAGCAGCACTCTAAAAACAAGTGAAATGTTTGTGAGAGAGGAACCATGGAGAGATAAGGGGCACAGTTGGAGAGTGGTAGCAAGGGAATCCATGGAGAAGGAGGTCATTGGAAGGGTGGGGGCACCAAAATGTTTGTTGCATTGGGCATCACATGTGCTAATACCAGTTCTGAAAGAGTCTGTGATGTCTGTCACTGTGCTGTTCAACATAGTTAGTTTTGTCTAGTTGGGAAAGTGGGCGTCTCCTCCTAAAAATATTTTTGAGCACCTACACTTAATATTTTACAAATTAAGCACTGGTGAAAGGCATGCATGCCTGGGCCCCCGCCGGGAGGTGGGCCTCAGAAGCTAATTTCTAATTAAATGGTGCATGCGCAGAGGCTTGCCCCGGTCTGCATGAATTAAATGGTGCGCAACAACAACTGCTGCACACGCGCGGGCCCCGGCCGGGGCCTCTGAGGCTCTTAATAAATGGTGACCAGCCCCTGAGGCTCTTAATAAATGGTGCCCGGCTCCAGCCAAGGCCTCTGAGGCTCTTTATTTTAAATGGTTATAGTGGGTCAGGGTAGGTGCGCGCGGCCCGCCGCACGCAGTTGCTTCCGGGACGCGTATGGGCGTTCTTCAGAGTGGGGCAGGGCTGGTAACTAATGCCCTGATTTGAATTTGTCCTGACATGCACATTGAGTGCGCGCAATTAAAAGTGAGCATGAGACTGAGGTGTGGCATCCATTCCCAAGAAGACCCAGCCACGCTCTTATGCAGGACTCACTGTCTGAAGTCCATCACTGCCCCTGCCGTCTGCTGCCTGCCCGTCCCACTCGCGCCTAACTCTGAAGCTGCAGGCCAGGCCCAGCCCTCAGGTCAGATGAGTCTGCGTCTGAGGTCGAGCCTAGTAGAAGCAGGGGAGTGTCCGTGGGTGGTGGAGAGGACCGTCGGAGTCTCAGTGGGTGGCGGGGTGGTAATCAGAATTATCAGATAATTTGGATTGGAATCAGGGAGGCATCATGGTGGGGCCTGGCCGGCAATAAAAGTAAAACAAACATAGTGTGTCTTATGCTGCTCAGCCTCACCTTCTTGTCTGTTCTTTGGCTTCCTAACCTACCTCGATCACCAGATCATTCGTCTGCTACCAAAAGGCTGCAGTTTTTGCAGCTATTTGTCTCCATGTGGGAGAGTGCAGTGTGTGCTGCTGTGCTGTGACAGGCGCACAGTCGAGTAAGGTTCTCAGAAAAGAACCACTTCGCTATGGTAACTTAAAAAACTATAATATTGCAGGGCAGTACATCCTGTCCATGGGTTCCACGTTGAAAGTAAACTAATTTGTGCCTTAAGTATATTTCACACATTTAATAAGTGAAAGGAGGAGTACTTGTGACAACGACTTCGTCAATGCAGCCAGCACAACAGGGAACGCGCAACATTTATTCAAAGACTAAAGAAAGACCACTTAGGGTAGAGGGGCACAATGTTTAAACTCGCCGGTCCGTCACAGTTATTGATGCTTCTCAAGAGCAGGGTGTACCGTGGGCTTGGCCAGGGCGTGGGGTGAAAGGGCAGACACTGAATCTGCCCCTTATGGACAGGTGGCATGGATGCTGTGGGGGGTCAATAGTGATGGTGAAGCTCTTTGCTTCAGAACCGAGGGCCCCTCACACACAGCAGTATGTGGGGATCTGGCCCTTCTGCGCTGGCTGCAGAGCCAAGGGGAGGTGGGCAAACTCCGGGTGGGCTGCATTGCAGCTGGGCAGGTGGGCAGTGGCTGCGTTCGCTGCAGAGCCAAGGAGAGGTGGGCAGACTCTGGGTAGGCTCCATTGCAGCAAGGCAGGTGGGCAGTGTCTGTGCTGGGTGAGGAACCCCAGGGGAGGAGGGCAGTGTCTGTGTTGCCTGCAAAGCCCCAGGGTAGGTGGACAGTGTCTGTGTTGCCTGCAGAGCCACAGGGGAGGTGGGAAGTGTCTGTGATGGGTGCAGAGCCCCAGGGGAGGTGGGCAGTGTCTGTGTTGCCTGCAGAGCCCCAGGGGAGGTGGGCAGTGGCTGCTTTGCCTGCAGAGCCCCAGGGGAGGTGGAAAGTATCTGTGATGGGTGCAGAGCCCCAGGGGAGGTGGGCAGAGTCTGTGTTGCCTGCAGAGCCCAAGGGGAGGTGGGCAGCGGCTGCGTTCACTGCAGAGCCATGGAGAGGTGGGCAGACTCTGGGTGGGCTCCATTTCAGCAAGGCAGGTGGGCAGTGCCTGTGCTGGGTGCAGAGCCCCAGGGGAGGTGGGCAGTGTCTGTGCTGGGTGCAGAGCCTCAGGGGAGGTGGGCAGTCTGTGCTGAGTACAGAGCCCCAGGGGAGGTGGGCAGTGTTGTGCTGGGTGCAGAGCCTCAGGGGAGGTGGGCAGTCTCTGTGCTGGGTGCAGAGCCGCAGGGGAGGTGGGCAGTCTCTGTGTTGCCTGCAGAGCCCCAGGGGAGGTGGGCAGTGTCTGTGCTGGGTGCAGAGCCTCAGGGGAGGTGGGCAGTGTCTGTGTTGCCTGCAGAGCCCCAGGGGAGGTGCGCAGTGTATGTGCTGGGTGCAGAGCCTCAGGAGAGGTGGGCAGTGTTGCCTGCAGAGCACCAGGGGAGTGGGCAGTGTCTGTGCTGGGTGCAGAGCCTCAGGTGAGGTGGGCAGTGACTGTGCTGGGTGCATAGCCCCAGGGGAGGTGGGCAGTGTCTGTGCTGGGTACAGAGCATTAGGGGAGGTGGGCAGTGCCTGTGCTGGGTGCATAGCCCCAGGGGAGGTGGGCAGTGTCTGTGCTGGGTACAGAGCACTAGGGGAGGTGGGCAGTGGCTGTGCTGGGCGCAGAACCCCAGGGGAGGTGGGCAGTGTCTGTGCTGGGTGCAGAGCCCTAGGGGAGGTGGGCAGTGTCTGTATTGCCTGCAGAGCCCCAGGGGAGATGGGCAGTGTCTGTGTCTGTGCTGGGTGCAAAGCCCCAGGCGAGGTGGACAGTGTCTGTGTTGTCTACAGAGCCCCCTACTAGGTGGGCAATGTCTGTGTTGCCTGCAGAGCCCCAGGGGAGATGGGCAGTGTCTGTGTCTGTGCTGGGTGCAGAGCCCCAGGCGAGGTGGACAGTGTCTGTGTTGCCTGCAGAGCCTCAGGGGAGGTGAGCAGGGTCTGTGTTGCCTGCAAAGCCCCAGTGGAGGTGGGCAGTGGACCAGGGTTCGATTCCCGGCGCGGCAGGTTTCTGGACCAGGGTCAGCAGACTCGATAATTCTCTCGCCTCGGTGCCCACTCTGATCAGCGATCACACTCGGCAACTGTGGGCATTAGCTTGCCTCATCCTCACTAACGGCCCCACCAGACCGCCGGGGATGCCTGGTCTCACCCTGGAGATACCCATTAAGGGACCATCTCTCAGGGAAGCCAGGAAGGGTTTCGCAGCGGTCGAAGCGCCTTGGGACCCTCCGGGTAAGTAGTGCGCTATATAAATGCCTATACATTTACATTTACATACAAGGAGCGGTGAGCAGACTCTGGATGGGCTCCATTGCAGCAAGGCCGGTGGGCAGTGTCTGTGCTGGGGGCAGAGCCCCAGGGGAGGTGGGCAGTCTCTTTGCAGGCACCGAACCCCACCCCTTGCTTTAGAAACTATGGCGAAGTCCTTAATGGGCCTCTTCTGTCTGCAACTCTGCAGACAAAGGCTTAGCTCATAATTAATATAACAAGCATTTGCAATGCAATAGGTCTCGCATTATGAAAGTTTGAGCTATTGGTCTTGTAAATGACACTTTTTTTATTTATGTGTTGGTTTTGAAACTAGCTAAATTAATAGCTTTGTCATTTACAATGCCAATAGTTATAACTTTCGCAAATGTGACACCTATAGCATTTGTAATGCACCATGTTTTGTATTTACGTGACTTAGATGTATTGATATTACAAATAACCACAGCTTTTAATTTTTTTAAATAATTAATACTTAAATAAAAGTGATTGTAATTTATAATGGCAATAGCTTGAACTTTTGTAAATAACTTTTGTGAAGATTATGTTTAGTGTATTTTATTGTGACGAAAATCCAAGAAAAGAAGTGAAATATTAACATCTTTTTGTGACATTTGTAATAAAGCTTGAAACATTGAGAGAACATATTTGACCCAGTTGTTGTTGAATTGTTGCGCAGATTGATGCTGTGATGGTGCAGAGTGATGTTGTGGTGGCGACGAGTGAGGCTGTGGCGTTCAGTGATGCTGTGGTAGTGCATAGTGATGTTGTGGTGCCCCTGAGTGATGCTGTGGTGGCCCTGAGTGATGCTGTGGAGGCCGTGAGTGATGCTGTGGAGGTGCTGAGTGGTGTTGAGTGGTGTTGTGGTGGTGCTGAGTGGTGCTGTGGTGGTGCTGAGTGGTGCTGTGGTGGTGCTGAGTGATAATGTGGTGGTGCTGAGTGATAATGTGGTGGTGCTGAGTGGTGCTGTTGTGGTGCTGAGTGATGCTGTGGTGGTACTGGGCGATGCTGTGGTGGTGCTGAGTGGTGCTGTGGTGGTGCTGAGTGATGCTGTGGTGGTGCTGGGTGATGCTGTGGTGGTGCTGAGTGATGCTGTGGTGGTGCTGAGTGATGCCGTGGTTGTGCTGAGTGGTGCTGTGGTTGTGCTGAGTGGTGCCGTGGTTGTGCTGAGTGGTGCCGTGGTTGTGCTGAGTGGTGCCGTGGTGGTGCTGAGTGGTGCCGTTGTGGTGCTGAGTGGTGCCGTTGTGGTGCTGAGTGGTGCCGTGGTGGTGCTGAGTGATGCTGTGGTGGTACTGAGTGATGCTGTGGTGGTGCTGAGTGATGCTGTGGTGGTGCTGAGTGATGCTGTGGTGGTGCTGAGTGGTGCTGTGGTGGTGCTGAGTTTGAGTTTAAGGAATTTGTAGAGCGCGCATACACCTAGCGGTTTCTTGGCGCTGTGTGACTACTGCTACTCAGGGGGCAGAAAAGTTGAGGGATACGGCCATTTAAGAGGGGAAGGCTTGGATAAAAAGAAAGGTTTTGAGGCCTTTACGGAACAGGGCGTTCTGGGAGCAGGATCTCAAATGGAGTGGGAGAGAATTCCAAAATGCGGGAGCCGTGGTAGAGAATTTGGAACCTCCCCACTTTTTCCGTTTGAAGCGGGGGACCACAAGGAGATGATGGGTAGCAGAGCGAAGTTCTCTCAGTGGAGTGTAGTCTTGAATGGCTGTATTAATGAAAGATGGGGCAGAGCCAGTCCGGGCTTTAAAGATGGTACAGCCAAGCTTGAATAGGGCACGCTGCCGGACAGGGAGCCAGTGAAGGGATATGAGAAGGGGTGTGACATGTTGTGATTTAGGTAGATTAAAGACCAGCCGAGCGGCTTGGTTTTGAACCAATTGGAGACGCCTCACGAGGTACGCAGGCATGCCGTGATAAAGGGCATTGCCATAGTCCAGGCGAGACGTCACCATGGCCAGAAGTATTAGTTTGAGGGCAGCTGAAGAGAAGAATCGTGAAACTTTACGTATTGTCCTGAGTGAGAGGAAGGCTGAGGATACGACAGCACTGACTTGAGAGTGGAGGGAACGTTGATTATTAATTTTGAACCCAAGAGTCTTGACGGAGGAGACTGGAGTGGGTGGGGAACCTAAGGAAGGGGGCCAGAAAGAAGAGGACCAGGGACTGGAGCAACCACCCGTCAACACAAATTCCGTTTTGTCGGGATTAAGTTTCAGGTGTTTGAAGTTCATCCAGTCCTGGATAAAAGTCATGATGGACTGAAAATTAGATATTGACTCGGAGGAGGAAGAGAGAGAAAAGATAAGCTGGAGATCGTCTGCGTAGTTGTACACAGAGACCTCCAGCTGCTGTAAAGCAAAAATAAGGGGGGCAATGTAAAGGTTGAATAAGAGAGGGGACAAAGAGGATCCTTGGGGGACCCCGCACTGGATAGGCCGAACGTCAGCTGAATACTCACCCAGGCGAACCGCCTGAGTGCGACCACTCAAGAAGGAGGATAGCCATAACAGGGCTGTCCCTCCGATTCCCGCCGCCTCGACACGTGAAAGTAAGATGGCATGGTCCACCGTGTCGAATGCGGCGGAAAGATCAAGGAGGACCAGGGCCTGGGGCTGACTAGTATCCATACCCTCTCGGAGGTTATCCAGGACAGATATAATTACTGACTCAGTTGAATGTGCAGGGCGGAATCCAGCCTGCCTGGGAGCCAAGACACTATTTCTTTCCACAAACGCACTCAAGGTTCTGACAACATGACGTTCCAGTACCTTTACCAGGAAAGGCAGAAGAGAGATGGGGCGGTAGTTGGCTGGATCTGAAGGATCCGCCCCAGGTTTTTTTAAAATAGGAACGATCACTGCCGATTTGAGTGATGCAGTAACAATACCCTGGGATAACGAGCTGTTAAGAAACGTAAGGGGCGGTGAGGGGCAATGGGAGTAGATCTGCTTCAAGATATAGGCAGGGCAGGGATCCAGCGGGGAGCCGGATTTAACCAGCGGAAGAATGGAGGAGAGTGAATCAGTCGTGAGGGGGGGGATGGAATCAAGACGTGCTGCAGCTGGGGGACAGCAAGGGTCAGTGAAGGCCGGGGATGGGGGAGGGATCTTAGCTTTGATCGTGCTAATTTTATCGAGGAAAAAGGAGTTGAGGGAATCGCAAAGTGGTTGTGATGGAGAAGGTTTAAGTGAGGCTCTATCAGAATAGGCGAGGTCTTGAACAATGGAAAATATTTCTCTAGGCCGGTTCTCCGCGAGCTGAATTTTAGATGAAAAATAAGTCTTTTTGGTTTCCAGAATGGATTTCTTGTATTGTGCTAGGAGAGCGGTGTAGCAAATTCTAGAGGTAGGGCAGTAATTCCGCCTCCAATGGCGTTCCGCTTGGCGGAGATTAAGTTTTTGGGTCTTCAGGTCGTTAGAGAACCATCGGTTAGCATCTTTGGGGCGTTTGGACGAGATGCACTTCAGAGGGGCGATGGAATCGCAGCCAGCCCGCAGCCAGCTGTTGATAGATTCAGCTTGTCCAGAAGAAGGCAGCCCAGAAAGGTCGGGGCTGGATAGGGAGAGTGTGGCACATAGGGCCTCAACGTCAACGCGGTTCCATGATCGTGCCCAGACGTTTTTAGCGGGGGTGGACTTGGGGAATGAGAGGAGGGATAGAGAAAAGGTGATCAGAGAATGATCTGACCAAAGACAGGGAGAAATAGAAAGTGAGGTGACCGGACAATCTCGGTGCCAGATTTGGTCAAGGATATGTCCCAACCTGTGCATAGGGGCATGGACAGCTGAAGTGAAATTGAGCGACTGAAGGGAGTCTGAAAACTCTTTGGAAGTTGCACATTCCGCAGGGTCAGAGGGCCAAAAGTTGAAGTCTCCCAGGACTACGATGGAAGAGTGGTTGACTACCAAGGTAGCCATCAGATCTTGGAAATTAGAGAGAAACGTTTGAGGGGAGGACGGGGGTCGGTAGATAAGGACACACGTGAGTGGGGGAGTCAGGGAGAGTGAGCGGGCAACTAAACAGTCTGATGAGCCCAGGGAAGGGAAGGCTAAAGGTTGAAACGTGATTTCTTTACGGGCAATCAAGGCAACCCCTCCACCTGGCTTTCCGGAGGAACGATCGGCTCGGATAGCGTAGTAAGATGGGGGAGTATTGCCAATAGGGAGGGGAGAGAGCTATCCGAGAACCAAGTCTCGGTAAGGAATAGCAGGTCGGGTTTATGAGATTCCAGTAGCGTGAAGAGGTTGAGCTGATGTTTGACTGCCGATCTAGTATTGAGATAGATAGCAGATACGACTGTGGGGGAAGGGCCAGTGAGAGGCGGGATGGAAGGACGGTTAGTCCAAGGCGAGGATGAGGAATTGGTGTGGAGTGAGTTTTGAGAAGTCAGTAGGCCAAGACTGGTGATTCGGGCTGTAGTGGCAGCAGCTAATGGCCACTTGCCTTGAAGATCGGTCAGTTGCGAACGGGAATATTGGATGAGAGAGGCAGAATGACTAGCCTCTAGCCTTGGTCGGCCGCGGACGGGCGCAGACGGGCGTAGACGGGCTTTCCTTAGGCGCGCCTTTGGCGCGCAAATGGCGCCCCCGCTCCGCTCGTCCGCTGCGCTTCCGGGGGAAGCACATTTTTGAGGGAGGTTGGGTCGGTGGGCGTGGCCTCCAAAGGGGGCATGGCCTGAGGATCGAGCGTGGCGCTGAAACAGCGTCCCACGCCTTCTAGTGGCGTCGAAATTAGCCCGTAAGCAGAGCCAAGTGACTGGGGGTGAGTGAAGTTAAAAATCAAACACAACAAACAATTTGACAGTTTTTTTAAAAGGAAGCAGTCTCCCGGCTTTCCGCCTCAGCAGTAGCGCGTAGACAAGTGATGGCGCTCGTATTCAGCGTCTCATTTGTACTAGTGAGCGGTGGGCGTGGCCTCCAAAGGGGGCGTGGCCTGAGGATCGAGCGTGGCGCTGAAACAGCGTCCCACGCCTTCTAGTGGCGTCGAAATTAGCCCGTAAGCAGAGCCAAGTGACTGGGGGTGAGTGAAGTTAAAAATCAAACACAACAAACAATTTGACAGTTTTTTTAAAAAGGAAGCAGTCTCCCGGCTTTCCGCCTCAGGAGTAGCGCGTAGACAAGTGATGGCGCTCGTATTCAGAGTCTCATTTGTACTAGTGAGTGGTGGGCGTGGCCTCCAACGGGGGCGTGGCCTGAGGATCGAGCGTGGCGCTGGAACAGCGTCCCACGCCTTCTAGTGGCGTCGAAATTAGCCCGTAAGCAGAGCCAAGTGACTGTGGGTGAGTGAAGTTAAAAATCAAACACAACAAACACTTTGACAGTTTTTTTTTTAAAAGGAAGCAGTCTCCTGGCTGTCCGCCTCAGGAGTAGCGCGTAGACAAGTGATGGCGCTCGTATTCAGCGTCTCATTTGTACTAGTGAGCGGTGGGCGTGGCCTCCAATGGGGGCGTGGCCTGAGGATCGAGCGTGGCGCTGAAACAGCGTCCCACGCCTTCTAGTGGCGTGGAAATTAGCCCGTAAGCAGAGCCAAGTGACTGGGGGTGAGTGAAGTTAAAAATCAAACACAACAATTTGACAGTTTTTTTAAAAGGAAGCAGTCTCTCGGCTTTTCGCCTCAGGAGTAGCGCGTAGACAATTGGTGGTGTGGTGGTGCTGAGTGGTGCTGAGTGATGCTGAGTGGTGGTGTGGTGGTGCTGAGTGATGCTGAGTGATGCTGTGGTGGTGCTGTGGTGGTGCTGAGTGATAATGTGGTGTTGCTGAGTGATAATGTGGTGGTGCTGAGTGGTGCTGTGGTGGTGCTGAGTGGTGCTGTGGTGGTGCTGAGTGATAATGTGGTGTTGCTGAGTGATAATGTGGTGGTGCTGAGTAATAATGTGGTGGTGCTGAGTGATAATGTGGTGGTGCTGAGTGATAATGTGGTGGTGCTGAGTGATACTGGGGTGGTGCTGAGTGATACTGGGGTTGTACTGAGTGATGAGGGTGAGGGTGTGTGAGGGGTGAGGGGTGAGGGTGAGTGAGGGTTGTGAGGGTGAGTGAGGGTGAGGGGTGTGAGGGTGTGTGAGGGTGAGGGGGTGTGAGAGGGTGTGAGGGAGGGTGAGGGGTGTGTGAGGGTGAGGGGTGTGGGGTGTGAGGGGGTGGGGGAGTGTGGGGGTGTGAGGGTGTGGGGGTGTGAGGGTGAGGGGGTGTGAGGGAGGGTGAGGGGATGTGAGGGTGAGGGGATGTGAGGGTGAAGGGTTGTGAGGATGAGGGGGTGAGAGGGTGTGTGAGGGTAAGAGGGTGTGTGAGGGTGAGAGGGTAAATGAGGGTGAGAGGGTTGGTGAGGGTGAGTGGGTGAGAGGGGTGTGAGGGTGAGTGAGGGTAAGGGGGTGAGGGGATGTGAGGGCGAGGAGGTGTGAGGGGGAGGGGGTGTGAGGGTGAAGATGAGGGGGTGAGAGGGTGTGTGAGGGTGAGAGAGTGTATGAGGGTGAGAGAGTGTGTGAGGGTGAGAGGGTGTATGAGGGTGAGAGGGTGTGTGAGGGTGAGAGGGTAAGTGAGGGTGAGAGGGTGGGTGAGGGTTGAGAGGTTGTGTGAGGGTGAGTGGGTGTGAAGGGGTGAGAGGTTGTGTGAGGGTGAGAGGGGGTGTGAGGGTGAGAGGGGGTGTGAGGGTGAGAGGGGGTGAGAGTGTGTGTGAGGGTGAGAGGGTGAGAGAGGGTGAGGGGGTGTGAGGGTTGAGGGTGTGTGAGGGTAAGGGTGAGGGGGTGTGAGGGTAAGGGTGAGGGGGTGTGAGGGTGAGGGGGTGTGTGAGAGTGAGAGGGTAAGAGGGTTATGAGGGTGAGAGGGTGTGTGAGGGTGAGAGGGTAAGTGAGGGTGAGAGGGTGGGTGAGGGGTGAGAGGTTGTGTGAAGGTGAGTGGGTTTGTGAGGGGTGAGAGGTTGTGTGAGGGTGAGAGGGGGTGTGAGGGTGAGAGGGGGTGTGATGGTGAGAGGGGGTGAGAGTGTGTGAGGGTGAGGGGGTGTGAGGGTGAGCGTAAGGGTGAGGGGGTGTGAGGGTAAGGGTTAGGGGGTGTGAGGGTGAGGGGGTGTGAGGGTAAGGGGGTGTGTGAGGGGGTGTGAGGGTGAGGGTTTTATGTGGGACTTCGTCAGTTACAAATGGAGGCTTTGCAGAGTGTGCACATTTTCGTGCACTAAACCATGCCAAGGTGTGGAGGTGCAGGCGTGCACAGGATAGAGTCATGAAAGCAGGCCGTGTAAACACCCACAATGTGCATGCACATTTTCAATTTCTTTCCCTCTGTTTCACATATTTTTAAATGTATGCTGGGCTGATCCAGGTGTAAAAAGTGCTGAACGGCGAAAAGCTCGTGTGAAATCCCTGCGTTTTTTAGAAAGTTATGGAGTGGAAGGAAATATTGACTTTGGATGGTAATGAGGAAGGAAAAAAGCGTTGTTTTATATGTAACCTACGCGCACACCTACACATTTGAAGGATACGGTCTGGCACTCAATAAATATTGTTACTTTCCATTTTTTGAGGTGTTAGTCTATTAAATCGAGATTTAAGACTTTTTATTTGTATAGGGCCCTGTGTCCATATTTTATATCAATTTTCCTTTTCAACGCACGTTCATTCAAGCAGGGAAAAACAACCACCAAGGGAGGGTAGTTCATGTATTAATTATGTATTTATTTATTTATGGCTCTTGTGTCTCAGAAGCCTTAAATCGCCTCAACGAAACCAATAAACGGATGGGGAGGAGTTTTAACATTAATCCTCCCCTGAGCAGGTGTTCTGCACCCCAGTGGATAGAGTTTCCAATCGGTGGAAGACTTCAGTTTGCAGAACGCAACTTTTCATAATACCCAGTTCATGCAAGTGCCTAGAGGTTTGCAGTGTTAATAATACAGCACCTCTCAACATCGTCCATTTAACACAAGCTCCTAGTGGCCGTTCAGGTTGCAGTGTCAATAACTCAGCGCTTCTCACAGCACCCAGCTCAAGCAAGCGCCTAGAGGTCCTTCAGCTTGTTTTGCTGATAACTCTGCCTATGGAATGGCCTCTAGGCGCTTGTATGAACAAGGTTCTGGTGAGACGTGCTGATGTATTAGCACCACAGTCTCGTGGTACTGTCGGCGCGTGCGTGATGCTGAGAAGTAATTATTAGCGCTGCATAGTGAATGGCCTCTAGGCGCCTGTATGAACAGGGTGCTGGTGAGAAGGGCTGATTTATTAGCAGTGCAGTCTCAACCCGCCGTAGGCATTAGTATGGAAAGCGTATGAAGTACAGAATTATTAGGACTGCATATCGTAAGGCCTCTTAGCGCTCGTGTGAAACACGAGCTACGAGAGGCACCGATTAATTAGCCCTGAAACTGAATGTCCGCTACGGGCAGGGGTAAATTGTGTGTAGGTGATAGGTAGAGACATGTATACCAGGCAGAAGCACTGAATGATAGGGAATCTGAAAGGCTACTAGGAACATGTAAAAAAATCGGTTGTGGTGACGAGAGGTGCTCAGTTACCAGCAATGCAAACAGAATGAACTCTAGGCGCTTGTTTGAACTGGGCGCTGTGCGATATATCAGATTGTTACCAAGATAATTTGAACGTGCTTCCTAGATCACACAAGGATGACAGGCTGAGGGAACACAACAGTAGCCAAGCCTGTGGCCACGGGGCCACACACGTCCCTGCACTAGGGCAGCAAGTAGTCCGGTCATCTGCCAGACCCAAAGGAATGTGCCTGTGGAGCAGAGGTCTTCATCTGTGAGCTGGAGGGGTAACGAAGGGGAGTGAGGCTGTGGCAAAGAGGAGGGGCAGGCGGGTGGTAGGGTTGGGGTTTCTAATGCCACGGCTTTCGCAGTCACTTAACACCTCTCTCTAAACAAAGAAGTGAGGCAGGGGAGCCCAGGTACAAAAGCCTTCAAGGCAGCGCTGGGAGGGGGGCTGGGCACGAAGGAAGGAGAAATGCGAGTTAGGGCCTGGTGGCCGTAAAGTGCAGTGGGCGGGGAAGCAGATCCCTTTGAAGCTCTCGGAGGCAGGAGCAAATGGTAAGGGGAGGAGAAATGCTACTGGAAGGCTCGGGCAAGCTCGTGCACGAGGATGTGCACTTCTAGAAATCCTCTGGTTTAGCTTTTTGGTTTCACCCCCATAGGTCTCTCTACGAGACCTAAAAAGGTGGGCAAGTGAGTAGGTGAAGGGATGTGTGGATGGCTGAATGGATAAGTGAAAGGGTGAATGGTTGAATGAAAGGTTGAATAGATGGATAATGAGAGAGGATGGATGGATGGATGAGTGAGTGGAAGGATGGAGGAGAGAAAAGGCAAATAGATGAATGTATGGGTGGAAGGGTAGATGGATGGGTAAAAGGGTGGATGGATGAGTGAAAATGTGGATGATGAATTGATAACTAAAAGGGTGAATGGATGGATGGATGAGTTAAAGGGTGGATGTAAGGATGGATGAGTGAGTGAAAGGGAGGGTAGATGTACAAAAGGATGGATAGATGAGTGAAGGAGTGAAAGGATAGATGGATGGGAGAAAGGATGGATGAGTGAAAGGGTCAATAGATGGATTCATGAGTGAATGAGTGGATGGATGTGGGTGGAAGGAAGAATGGCTAAGTGAATGGGTCGAAGGAGAGAGCAAGGGAGGATGGATGGATGACTGAAAGGGTGAATTGGTGGAAGGATGAGGGACTGGGTGGATGTATGAGTAAGTGGAAGGGTGGCTGGATGGATGAAAGGGTAAATGGCTTGATGGATGGGTGGAAGAGTGGATGGATTAGTGTACAGATGGATAGGGTGAAAGTGTGGATGGATGGATAATGGATGGATGAGTGAAAGGGTGGATGGAGGGATGGATGAGTGAAATGATAGATGGAAGGATAAATGATGGATAGGTTTGCAAATGGTTGAATATGTTTGGATATAGAAGTGCTTACTTATATACGATTTCACGACCTCCTTTGATGTGTCTGTAAAACGTACCTTTTGTCCGGAAGTTATGTCCTGACTTTTGACCTCCGGTCCTAAATTCTGACCGGTTGGTAGGGGCAAATGGTAGGTGATGGGCTAGGCCGCCGGGGGGGAGGGGGGGGGGATCCGTGTGCTTTGCAGGGGGGGGGGCTCAAGCTTCGTTATGCCACTGGAGTTGTAACAGACTGTTGTGCCTGTGTGTGTGCAGGGTGAGCAGTGAGAGTGAAGGGTGAGCTGTGTGAGTGATGGGTGAGTGGAGTGCTTATGTGAGTGCATTATGAGAGGAGTGAGTGCAGGATGCGTGGCATGAGTTCAGGGTGGTATACACCTGTTACAACGCATTTGTTACAACGCAATACTGTTACAACGTGACTTTTACAACGCATACCATTACAACGCATTGCGCTGGGGGGCGCTCTAGGATAGGGAATAAGTATAATTTACTATCCAACACCTTCCCTAGGGTCCACGGGGACTGGAGTTAGAATAGTAAATTATACTTACCACTATCCAGCACCTCAAAGCGCTATGCGTTGTAATGGTATGCGTTGTAATGGTCGCGTTGTAACAGTAGGTAGTTGTAATGGTATGCGTTGTAACATGGTACATCCGTTCAGGGTTAGTGATGTGCCCATATAAGATTGAATGCAGGGTGAGCGGCAAGAGAGTAGGGTGTGCAGAAAGGGTGCAGGGTGAACGGTGTGTTCCTGTTAGCTCCAGCAGTTCTTTGAGCCCATGTGTGTGCAGAATCGGTGGTGCAAGTGCAGGGTAATTTGAGTGCATGTTGAGTTGTGTGCCCGGTATGTGTGCTGGATGACGATTTTGTTCATGTGAGAGCTGTGTCATTGGTGAGAACGAAAGGTGAACTGTTTATGTGATGGGGGAGTAGGGTGTCCTTGTGAGTGCAGAGTGAGTAGTGTAAGCCATGTGCCCCTTTGAGGGCAGGGTGAGGTGTGTTCATGTGAAGATTGTGCATGTTTCAGTGCAGGGTGAGCAGTGATATTGAAGCGTGATCTCTGTGTGTGACAGGTGAACGTAGTGCACATGTGAATGCAGGGTGAGCAGTGTGCTCATTTGAGTGCAGGGTTAGAGCAGTGAGTACAGGGTGCATGATCTAAATTCTGAGTGAGCGATGTGTCCATTTGAAAAAAGGGTAAGAGGTGAGAGTGAAGGGTGAACTGTGTGAGTGACGGGTGAGTGGTTTGAATGCAGGATTATCTATCCGCAGAAACTCTGAGTCACTCACCATATCACTGACGCCGGACAAGTGGGGGGTTTATATTTAATTTAATGTATTATTATTATTATTATGGTTTCAATCAAGGTTTTAGGGTGGATCATATAAATTATTCACTCCTCCTGCAATAAACTGTCAGTTTCTTCCACATGCCTAGTTTGTTTTCTTGTAATACATTCTCCCACTATGGCATCAAAAGTCGTTACAAATTAAAAGAGTAGGCACCACAGGGTGCAGGGGAGTTTGTGAAAAACACAAACAAAGCCTCGTTAAATAGTAAATCGTCTTTTGAAGACCTGTGTACGTGGATGACGCTGAAATTGCAGCCCCCACTGAGCCCACAGCAGGTGAAGGCCTGTGTGTCCTAGAAGCTGAAGCTGTGTCAGCCCGGCTAAGAGACACAACAGAGAGGGAGGGGGGGGGGGTTTAAAGGAGGGGGGACAAAAGCCCTCTCAGTCGAATGGGTGTTGCGTGCCTGGTTGTACGCGAGGTTTATTCTAGACCTTTAAAGAAAAGTTACTTGGGTTAATTATGGTCTTAGGAGATCTACATAGTGCCGATATAGGCAACCTCCACGCGCATGAAGAACATAGCATGCAGAGTAATACAATAAACACACAAGACATGTTTGTTGGAAAATACTTTGCTGCAGGTTTATTTCATACAAGAAATACTTGCCAGCGTGGTGGGTTAACTTATGGGCGATCCAAGGGCAGGCAGCGGTGACTAACCTAAGCAGCCCTGCCTGCCTGATGAGCCAAATGCACCATGGCCAACCAAATCAGTGCTACCATTTTGTGGGGATTACCCACCTTGAATACCGTGGACCACCAATCGATCCCTTTGCTCACACCTTTTTAGGGGCAGAGCATGTCAAGGCAAGCCCCTGGTTGCTCAGGCTTACAACCACCTGAAGGGGCACTGTCATTTTCCTCCAGGGTCCTGCCGTGAAGACTCCTGGGGGTTTGGCATATGCACCCCTATTGTGCTCCTGAAGAAGGTACCCCAGTGTACCATTCAGACTCCAGATCGCCCTGTAACTCCACCTGCAATACAAATTAACAAGTTAACATGTTCCTTACATGACTGTGCCCTCCAGCTAATATGCCGGGTATGTGGTAGGGAGGGGGATGGCGTGACCAGGAGGAACCAAAAGGAAGGACAGATGGGCAGGTGCAGGTATAAGTTCCTTCCCCCAACCCTCTGAAGCACTGGAAGTGATGCAGAATCAGCACCAGGCTTTGGGGACTCCCCGAGGGCCCCCACAACTAGACGTGTTGATGTGGCTAATGTGGCACTAAGGTGGCCACCCTTCTGAGTGGGCACACTGGGTGTGATGCAGGCAGCTTCATAGTGCCAATATCGGCAACCTCCCCCTGCATGAAGAACATAGCATGCACAGCAGTACAATAACCACATAAAACATGTTTATTGGAAAACATTTTGCTGCAGGTTTATTTCATACAAGAAATATATGCCAACGTGGTGGGTCAACTTACAGGCGATCCAAGGGCAGGCAGCTGTGACTAACCTAAGCTGCCCTGCCCACCCGATGAGCCAACTACTGGACAGGCTCCACAAAAGGATAAGAATGTCAGGACTGGTACTGAAATGGTTTGAATCCTTCCTTCAGAACAGATCGCAAAGATTCTTGGTCAACCAATCTTTATCCCCCTCCTGTCCAAACTTGATCGGGGTCCCTCAAGGATCTACCTTATCTCCTTCACTCTTTCACCTATACGTGGAACCTCTGACAGAAATCCTCCAAGACGCAAACATATCTTATCACATGTACGCGGACGACACGCAGATTTACATCAAAGTAGCATCTCTAGAGGACATCAAGTTAATCAATGAGGCCTTAAAAAAGACAATTTATTGGTTAACCAGTAATCATCTGAAGCTGAATGCTCAAAAAACTGAATTCCTATTAATCTCACCACCAAAGAACAATTCAGAGACGATAGATTGGACCAAAATGATCACAGCACTAAACTGCACCCCTACGCTGGTGGACTCAGCCAAATCATTAGGAGTCACCTTGGATAAGAATTTAGACATGAAAGCACACATCAAACTAATGGCAAAAAGTGCACGCTTTCATTTGAACTACTTAAGGAAAGTGAAACCGTTCATCTCGTCGGCAGACCTCAAACTGGCTATTCAATCCTTAGTTATCTCAAGGATTGAATACGGATGTACAACCTTAGCAGGCCTACCAAAAATGTCCACGGCACCACTAAAAGCATGCCTCAATACAGCTGCAAGGCTCATCACCGGCTCGAGGAAATTCGACCATATTTCACCTCACCTAAAAGCGTTAAACTGGCTTCCATATGAAGCCAGAATCCAATTTAAAATGGCATGTATCACCCACAAAGCACTCCACTACAAAACACCGAGTTACCTGGCCCAGAAGATTGAGATATCGGGAGGTTGCAGACCTGCCAGAAGGGCCAAGGAGCTGTTGCTGAGGCCATCCATATTCAGGAAGCAGAAAACCTATGACAGAGCGTTCTCTGGGGCAGCCCCCAGAGTCTGGAACTCACTCCCTCCGAATATCAGGAAAATTACTAACACTACTACATTCAAAAAGGAAGCGAAGAGCTTCCTAATGAGTAAGTTCCTTGGATAGTCAAGTACGGACTTCAAGGCCACCACTGCTGAAAGGGCCTTCACGGAGCATCGAATGGAAACTAGAAACAATGTCCAGTAGGCAGTAACGACCTAGAGGCTAGATCAGAGAGAGCTAGAAGTAGATCGTACAATCAAAGCCAAGGCAGTACGGTCTACACAGGATCTTAGCATTCAAGTTAAGAGGATATCGAAGAACAGTTATAACATTTATGCCAAATTGGGGATAGACGCAGGTTGAAAACTTAGCACTATGTAATCCCGGTGTTGTACTAACCGAATCTACCTCATACCAGTGTGATACGCCTATTACTTAAAGCATAATTAACCTACCTCAGTCCAGTAGGGCAATGCTATGTTGAATTGTAGCCGCAGGTCACACCTAATATAGGGAACTATAACTACCTACCTCATTCCCTTTATGATAACGATATGTAACTGTATGTCTAATCTACCTCATGTATATGTACTCTGTATTGCTAATCTACCTCTTGTTATATATGCTGTGAAGCGCTCTGATACCCAAGGGTCACGTTTGCGCTATATAAAACTTTCTAAATAAAAAAAAAAAAAAAATAAACTGCACCCTGGCCCTACCATTTTGTGGGGATTATCCCCCTTAAATACCGTGGACGACCACTCCATCCCTTTACTCATGCCTTTTTAGGGGCAGAGCGTGTCAAGGCAAACCCCCGGTTGCTCAGGCGTACAACCACCTGAAAGACTAAGGTCGTTTTCCTCCAGGGTCCTGCGGTAAAGACTCCTTGGGTTTGGCATATGCACCCCTATTTAGCATTCAGCCTCTGGATGGCTCTGTAACTCCACCACAGTTCTGGATGTGGCAGCCGTCACATCCAGGGCCTCCCCACAAAGGCAGGCAACTTCACCTACAGCCCGCTGTTACCAGAGCATCGGCCAGGTCCGACAAGAACAAGTCCATGCCCACCTTTGGCAGGTGACCCTGTCCTCCTCCAAGTATCCCAGGGCATATGCATGTATCAGTCCATGTCTAATGCCAACATGGGCCTTCTAATTAGGGGTTGGCTAAGCCCTGTATTTACCCCTCACCGTCCAGGCCCTGATTTCAGGATTCGCTGTTAAGCATAGTAGAGTTCACCGCCAAAGCAATCAGTATATTTGTTAACAAGCTATTGTTTGTGGTCCACACAATACCCATATCTCTACCCTCTGACCTACAATTGTATGGAAGTAGAGCGCCAGCAAGGAATATAACCCCATAGACAATTAAAAACTACGGCTATCTTCATCGCCATATTTTTGGGTGCTATAATCCATGTGCGCTGTGTGCAAATATGTGCAGTTACATTTGGGGGTCGTCTAAGCTCTTGTTTACCCTCCCTCCTTGGCGAGTCCCACATTCAAGGGTTCAAACTGATATCCATGTGCCGCACCAGCAAGTGAAATATGGACTCCCAGGGGAGGGTCATTGGGCGGGGACGGGGTGGAGACTAATGACCATGTCACCCCCTCTGCCAGAGCTAGCACCTTAGACATGGCCCTCTCCGCCATAGAAGTCCTCTGACATGTAATGAATTTAAGATCTTTCATGTCCTTATGTAGACACCAGGCGAGCCTCCTCGCCACACCTGGATCAAGGTAGGTCTAACCACAGGGGGTGAGGCCTGAGGGCCCCTAAAGGTACTCCTAATCTTCTGCTACATTCAAGACCATATTGCCTGCAAAACCCATCAGTCTGACTGCGATCTTCTGGTGCTGTGTCACCATGCAGGTCCCCCCACCGAAGCGTATGCAGCCCATAGACAGCTTTCAGCTATGGGTATACCACAGTGGCAAAAATGTTTACCAGTGCTTTTGGATTTGAGGACATAGAGTAAACATATGAGCAGAATGACCTGTCCCTTCTTACATCTGAATGCAATGTGTTCTGGCAATTGTCAGTATTTGTGCTCCAAACTCCAGTTTACAACACTGTTGTAGTAACAGCACAATTTTGGAATGACAAACTGACACAACGCTCGACTGACGGACTGTGGGGGGTTATCTAAAAAGCGAGGAACTTGTCGCCTACACTCATCTATTACAGTATTCCGCTTATACATATAATCATAGCCTGTAAGCCCATCACCATCTGAATGTGATCTTTAGATACTGAGTAGCCATGATGGTGTCCCTACCCTCACGTGAGTAGTCCAGGGCCAGACTATTGCTGATGTAAACCAGAATGCAGGCAAGTAGATGGAAAAGCTACTGGGATGGAGAGAAGAATACGTTCAGGTTGCCAGCTCTTTCTTAAAATATGGGACTGACGAATGTCCAATAAATTGTAGCCTTTGTGCTGTAACCCAGTATTTACCAAACCTTTGGAACCCCAACACACTTTTTATACTGACAAACTTACACAACCCGCTGGGCTGCAAAGGCGATGATACAGGCACATTTTGCTTATCTACCATTACTGTCTGCTGAAATGACCAATATGTTTGCACGAACAGTTTTCTTGATAAAACTATGAAGAACAGATTAATGATGTGTCATATCTGGTTTCATTGAATGTTTGTCTTATGTGCACCAGTCCCAGGATATGGGTGGATGTAACACCTATAGCATTGCGTATCCCAATGCGGAGCTTTTGGGATGGTGAGAACAGGGGGAAAACCATATTAAAAGATTACTTGCCCTTTCTTAACTTGTGGGAATGCTGAATATTTTCGAATAACTGTGGCCTTGTTGCTCTAGCCCATTGTTTCCCCAGAACTTTGGAACCACAGCATACTTTTGGATGACCAGCTTAAGCAACCTGCCTAGCTGGGCAACCTATAACACACACTTGTTTAGTGCCTTTTCTGCTGAACTGAAAATGACATTTGCACAGACCATTTTATTGATAAACTATGGCAAACAAGGTATTAATTTGTAAATCCAGTTTCATGAATGTTTGTCTTATCTGCATCTGCCAGTAAGTAAATACTTTGATTTGTTTGGCTGTAACATGCTCGTTTACCGAGAGCCCCTCTTCTCTCGCAATGACAGATACATTTTCACAGAAAGTTTTATTGACAAACCATGGCGAACAAATTAACCCCTCCCGTGCTGATGACGGAATCGCTCCGTCATCAGCTACGGTTGGGCTGTGCTGATGACGGAGCGGTTCCGTCATGGCCCGGCCGCCGCGCCTGCGCGGCGCTGATTTCGCGCCTGCGCGGCCGTTCTAATGAGCGGGGCGGGTCATGACGGAACCGCTCCGTCCCCAGCATAGCTCAACCGCGGCTGGTGACGGAGCGGTTTTGTCACCAGCATGCGGCCGCCGCGCGGCCGCCCCACCCCGTTAGCGCTGCGGCGGAATAGCCGCCGCAGCGAAAGGGTTAATACTGTATCAAGTGCGGTTTCAGTGAATGTTTGTCTATAGTGCATCTGCCAGTGAGTACCTAGATTTGTTTTGGCTGTGTTAAAATGGTTGCTCCCGTCACTCTTCAGGGTTACAAGAAATGTGCTCAATCTTTTAGCTCTGACTGCTGGGAGTGCCCGGTCATTCCATAGATGTCACTTTGCCATTTCCTAGACCGCAAAATGGACGGAGACAGTCAGCACCAAACCCCGTGCAAATCGAAAATGTTATAGCTCATTCAGTCGGGGAATATAGCTTCATGTTCGCCCTCAAATGTGTGATCTGGACTGCTTTGACTACGTGCCACTGAAAGCCCCGGCAAGTAACATTGTAATGAATGATACAAAACGTTTTACTCAGCATAAGACTGTTCAGTCAGTCAGTCAGTCATTAAGTCTTTATTGCGATACTTCATCATAAAAGACAATCTATAACAAATAATACAAAATCCATACCAGATAAAATTCATCATATACAATATAAAATGGAATGCTCGTTACTAAAATACAATAGTACATAATACATAGTATTTACATTATAAAACTTCCATAAAATAGAATTAAATCTAGAAATAGGCAATAGACTCAGACATATCTAAATATAAAAAGAGAGAATTAAATCATTAGTATAAAAATCTCTCATATAAGCTCACCAATCCTGTAATAATTCCCAGCTATAGATCCTACTTTTCCAAAAACATGACATCAATCATTCCTACCGACTATGCCCCACCCTTTTTAGTCCGGAGGACCCACGCCCGACTCAAGAATTTTGCTACACCAATTACGACTGGATTTGAAGACTGTTAGTTTTGAGTCGACGGAGCCATCCCCTGCCCCGTGCCCCTATGAAATCACCATCTATCCTCCCTGCGTAAGTGGCATTTGCCTAAGAACCTGGTCATGTCAGTGCTGAATAACAGATGTTTATTGATATCCCACTCAATGATACTCATTTTAACGTCATCAGGGGGATGCCAGGCTGAGAGAACCCAACGGGGTAAAACAGTGACCAAGAGGTCGAACCCAGGCCCCGCGGTAGAAGCTGTAGTCACGAGCCGACAGACCCAGTAATAAATAGGTCCTGATCGGCTGCCAGTAAAACCTGTGTTAGTTAACAGTTCAGAGTTCAAGTTCAAGTTCAGATATTTGTATAGCGCGCTACTCACCCAGAGGGTCTCAAGGCGCTTGAGAGAGGGGGGTGCTTTACTTATCGAATATCCAAGTTTTTAGTTGCTTTCTGAAGGAGAGGTGGTTTTGTGTAAGGCGGATGTGGGTGGGGAGAGAACTCCAGGTTTTGGCCGCTAAGTAGGAGAAGGAAGAAGGATCAACCCCCCATAGTGGATTTATGGATGAGCGGAATATTGGCGAGGGCTTGATTGGACGATCGTAGATGGCGGGTGGGGATGTAGAAGGACAGTCGCGTGTTGAGGCATTCGGGTCCTAGGTCGTAGAGGGCTTTGTGTGCGTGGGTAAGGAGACGGAACGTTATTCTCTTGTTGACGGGGAGCCAGTGGAGGTCTTTCAGGTGACTGGAAATGTGAGCTTGACGGGGGATGTCCAGTACGAGTCTGGCTGAGGCGTTTTGGATGCGTTGGAGTTTTTTCTGTAGTTTGGCTGTGGTTCCAGCATAAAGGGTATTTTCGTAATCCAGGCGGCTTGTGACCAGTGCGTGGGTGACCGTCTTTCTTGTTTCTGTGGGGATCCAGCGGAAGATTTTTTTGAGCATGCGTAGGATGTTGAAACATGATGATGAGACGGCGTTGACTTGTCTGGTCATCCAGAGGGAGGAGTCCAGGATGAAGCCCAGGTTACGTGCGTGATCCGTAGGTATGGGTGCATTTCCCAGGCCCGGTGGCCACCATGAGTCGTCCCAGGCAGAGGGGGATGAACCTAGGATGAGGACTTCCGTTTTGTCCGAGTTTAGTTTTAAACGGCTGTTCTTCATCCACTCGGCTACTTCTTTCATTCCTTCGTGTAAGTTGGTTTTGGTGGTGTTTGGGTCTTTGGTGAGTGAGAGGGTCAGCTGGGTGTCGTCTGCGTAAGAGATGATTTTGAGGTTGTGTTGGCGCGCGATGGATGCGAGGGGACTCATGTATACGTTGAAGAGGGTGGGACTGAGTGATGATCCTTGTGGTACGCCGCAGATGACTTCGGTGGCCTCTGATTTGAAAGGGGGGAGGCGGACTCTTTGTGTTCTTCCGGCGAGGAACGAGATGATCCAGTCTAATGCTTTTCCTTGTATTCCGACGTTGTTGAGGCGTTGTATGAGGGTGCTATGACAGACTGTGTCAAAGGCTGCGGAGAGGTCAAGTAGGATGAGGGCGGCAGTTTCTCCGTTGTCCAGTAGAGTTCGAATGTCATCTGTTGCTGCGATGAGGGCGGTTTCAGTGCTGTGTTTGGCTCGGAAGCCGGACTGTGAGGGGTCGAGGGATTTGTTGGATTCAAGGAAGGCGGTGAGCTGATTGTTGACGGCTTTCTCAATGACTTTGGCAGGAAATGGGAGGAGCGAGATGGGGCGGTAGTTCTTAAGTTCAGTGGGGTCTGCTGTGGGTTTCTTCAGAAGGGCGCTGAGTTCGGCATGTTTCCAGCTTTCCGGGAAGGTGGCGGAGTTGAAGGAGCAGTTGATGACATCGCGGAGATGGGGTGCGATAATGGAGTCTGCTTTGTTGAAAATGTGGTGGGGACATGGGTCGGTTTGCAATCCTGAATGGATGGAGTTCATCAGGCGGATGGTGTCTTCAGTGGTGATTGGGTTCCAGGCGCTAAGGTTGTTAGAGTGCGGTTTTGGTTCGGAGGTGGGTGGAGTGGACTGGTCTTCGGACTGGTTTTCAAAGCTGTTATGTATGTTGACGATTTTGTTGTGGAAGAATGAGGATAGAGAGTCGCAGAGGTGTTGGGAGGGAGTGATGTCGTTGGTGCCGGCGGTGGGGTTGGTAAATTCTTTGACGATGTTGAATAGTTCCTTGCTGTTTTTGGCGTTGTTATCAAGTCGATCCTTGAATGCTGATTTTTTGGTGGATCTGATCAGTTGGTGGTGTTTGCGGGTGGCGTTCTTGAAGGTGGCCAGGTTGTCAGTGGTTGGGTTTTTTCTCCAGGCTTTCTCGAGGGTACGACAGAACTTCTTAGATTTCTTAAGGTCATCGTTGAACCAGGGGGCTTTTTTGCTACCTTTCTTGATTTGATGGTTTTTCAAGGGTGCTAGTTCATCGGCGCTGTGGGTGATCCATTGTGTGAGGTTGGTGGCAGCTTGGTTTGGGTCCGATGATTTGGCAGGAGGGTTTTGGTGAAGCGATGTGAAGAGGTGGTCGGTGGTAATTTTGTTCCAGTTTCTTCGGGGAATAGGTTGTGGGGGGTTGTGGGTCGTGTTTTTTTTGTAGTTGAAGTGAACGCAGCTGTGGTCCGTCCAATGGAGAGCTGTGGTGTGATCGAAGGAGATGTGCTTGCTGGAGGTGAAGATTGGGTCGAGCGTGTGTCCGGCATAGTGGGTGGGGGTATTGACAAGTTGTTCGAGTCCGAGGTTGGCCAGGTTGTCCAGAAGGGTGGTGGTGTTGCTGTCGTTTTTCTTTTCCAGGTGGAAGTTGAGGTCTCCCAGTAGAATGTAGTTCTCTGAGGGGAGGGCATGTGGGCTGATGAAGTCAGCGATGTCTTCGCTGAATTGTGTGCGGGGTCCTGGTGGTCTGTAGATGAGGGTGCCTCTGAGTGTGCTCTTGGGGTCGGTGTGGATCTGGAAGTGAAGGTGTTCTGCGGCTGCGAGGTTATCGTCGGAACTGGTCGTGATGCGGATGGTATTTTTATGGACGATGGCGATGCCTCCTCCTGTTTGGTTGGTGCGATCTTTTCGGATGATCTTGTAGGCGTCTGGGATGGCTATGGCGATGTCGGGCGCTGATGAGGCGTTCATCCAGGTTTCTGTAAGGAAGGCGACGTAAGGAGATGTAGTGTCGAGTAGGTTCCAGAGTTCAATGGAGTGTCTGTGGACCGAGCGGGTGTTGAGCAGGATGCACTTTAGGTGGTTAGAGTCGCAGCTCTGTTTGGAGTTTGTGGATTTGGAGTGTGTTCTGATGCAGACGAACTTGCAGGAGTGGCAGGTGAAGGGTCCATGGGTGTGTCCTGGGGTAGCTTGGTAGCATTGTGGGGTGCGGCCGGGGTTAAGAGTAAAGAGGGTTGCGGCGTCGTATGTTAAGCGGGTGGAATGGGTTTTGCGGGGGCCAGGGGGTCTGGCACTGGGCGCGTTCCAGGCGCGGACGGGCGTAGGCGGGCTTACCTTTGGCGCATCTTCGGCGCGCATGGGGCGCGACCGCAGCGCGTGAACGCTGCGCTTAAAGGCATCTGTCATATGTGGATAGTGGAGTGGGGAGGGGCGAGGGAGGAGCAGCTGGGAGGCGGGAGCGGGTGTTTCCAGCATTTTATACATGATATAGACTCCAGTTCGTTTAAGGTATGTGTTAATGTTATGCCAAGGCCTACCCAACGGCCTGTTCTATATTGATGCCTGTGCCACTATGATGTGTGACGGCTCAACTTTAGATGAGCTAGAATTGTATGACATTAAGCAAGGCGTGGCCAGGAGGAAACAAAAGGAAGGACAGATGGGCGGGGCAGGTATAAGTACCTCACCCCAACCCTCTGATGCAGCAGAAGTGGCTTGGAATTGGCGCCGGCTTTGGGGACTCCTCAGGGGTCCCCACAACTAGACGTGTTGATGTGCCTAATGTTTACAACAAGGGGTGGTGAGGGACAGAGTCTCTGAATTAAGCAGAAAGCTCTCACCCAGTCAAGAGATCAGGGCTAGATCCAACACCGTTTTTTAGCTCACTGCACCATCCCAGTTTCAGAACCTGGCTGTATGCAAATTAGTCTGTTCCTGTCCCAGTGCATGATGGGAACAGGGCAAACCAAACTACAAAAGCCAATTCTTACACTGGGAAGGAAACAAGCTCCCGGGGACCGGTTTCTGGCATTACAGCCGTCTTCGGCCCGGTTTGCTTGAATCCTGATGGTGCAATGAGCAAGGGTCTCACATCTGAGAATACCCTTCCACGCTTAGGGTGGACAAAAATATTTACAACAAGGGGTGGTGAGGGACAGAGTCTCTGAATTAAGCAGAAAGCTCTCACCCAGTCAAGAGATCAGGGCTAGATCCAACACCGTTTTTTAGCTCACTGCACCATCCCAGTTTCAGAACCTGGCTGTATGCAAATTAGTCTGTTCCTGTCCCAGTGCATGATGGGAACAGGGCAAACCAAACTACAAAAGCCAATTCTTACACTGGGAAGGAAACAAGCTCCCGGGGACCGGTTTCTGGCATTACAGCCGTCTTCGGCCCGGTTTGCTTGAATCCTGATGGTGCAATGAGCAAGGGTCTCACATCTGAGAATACCCTTCCACGCTTAGGGTGGACAAAAATATTTACAACAAGGGGTGGTGAGGGACAGAGTCTCTGAATTAAGCAGAAAGCTCTCACCCAGTCAAGAGATCAGGGCTAGATCCAACACCGTTTTTTAGCTCACTGCACCATCCCAGTTTCAGAACCTGGCTGTATGCAAATTAGTCTGTTCCTGTCCCAGTGCATGATGGGAACAGGGCAAACCAAACTACAAAAGCCAATTCTTACACTGGGAAGGAAACAAGCTCCCGGGGACCGGTTTCTGGCATTACAGCCGTCTTCGGCCCGGTTTGCTTGAATCCTGATGGTGCAATGAGCAAGGGTCTCACATCTGAGAATACCCTTCCACGCTTAGGGTGGACAAAAATATTTACAACAAGGGGTGGTGAGGGACAGAGTCTCTGAATTAAGCAGAAAGCTCTCACCCAGTCAAGAGATCAGGGCTAGATCCAACACCGTTTTTTAGCTCACTGCACCATCCCAGTTTCAGAACCTGGCTGTATGCAAATTAGTCTGTTCCTGTCCCAGTGCATGATGGGAACAGGGCAAACCAAACTACAAAAGCCAATTCTTACACTGGGAAGGAAACAAGCTCCCGGGGACCGGTTTCTGGCATTACAGCCGTCTTCGGCCCGGTTTGCTTGAATCCTGATGGTGCAATGAGCAAGGGTCTCACATCTGAGAATACCCTTCCACGCTTAGGGTGGACAAAAATATTTACAACAAGGGGTGGTGAGGGACAGAGTCTCTGAATTAAGCAGAAAGCTCTCACCCAGTCAAGAGATCAGGGCTAGATCCAACACCGTTTTTTAGCTCACTGCACCATCCCAGTTTCAGAACCTGGCTGTATGCAAATTAGTCTGTTCCTGTCCCAGTGCATGATGGGAACAGGGCAAACCAAACTACAAAAGCCAATTCTTACACTGGGAAGGAAACAAGCTCCCGGGGACCGGTTTCTGGCATTACAGCCGTCTTCGGCCCGGTTTGCTTGAATCCTGATGGTGCAATGAGCAAGGGTCTCACATCTGAGAATACCCTTCCACGCTTAGGGTGGACAAAAATATTTACAACAAGGGGTGGTGAGGGACAGAGTCTCTGAATTAAGCAGAAAGCTCTCACCCAGTCAAGAGATCAGGGCTAGATCCAACACCGTTTTTTAGCTCACTGCACCATCCCAGTTTCAGAACCTGGCTGTATGCAAATTAGTCTGTTCCTGTCCCAGTGCATGATGGGAACAGGGCAAACCAAACTACAAAAGCCAATTCTTACACTGGGAAGGAAACAAGCTCCCGGGGACCGGTTTCTGGCATTACAGCCGTCTTCGGCCCGGTTTGCTTGAATCCTGATGGTGCAATGAGCAAGGGTCTCACATCTGAGAATACCCTTCCACGCTTAGGGTGGACAAAAATATTTACAACAAGGGGTGGTGAGGGACAGAGTCTCTGAATTAAGCAGAAAGCTCTCACCCAGTCAAGAGATCAGGGCTAGATCCAACACCGTTTTTTAGCTCACTGCACCATCCCAGTTTCAGAACCTGGCTGTATGCAAATTAGTCTGTTCCTGTCCCAGTGCATGATGGGAACAGGGCAAACCAAACTACAAAAGCCAATTCTTACACTGGGAAGGAAACAAGCTCCCGGGGACCGGTTTCTGGCATTACAGCCGTCTTCGGCCCGGTTTGCTTGCATCCTGATGGTGCAATGAGCAAGGGTCTCACATCTGAGAATACCCTTCCACGCTTAGGGTGGACAAAAATATTTACAACAAGGGGTGGTGAGGGACAGAGTCTCTGAATTAAGCAGAAAGCTCTCACCCAGTCAAGAGATCAGGGCTAGATCCAACACCGTTTTTTAGCTCACTGCACCATCCCAGTTTCAGAACCTGGCTGTATGCAAATTAGTCTGTTCCTGTCCCAGTGCATGATGGGAACAGGGCAAACCAAACTACAAAAGCCAATTCTTACACTGGGAAGGAAACAAGCTCCCGGGGACCGGTTTCTGGCATTACAGCCGTCTTCGGCCCGGTTTGCTTGAATCCTGATGGTGCAATGAGCAAGGGTCTCACATCTGAGAATACCCTTCCACGCTTAGGGTGGACAAAAATATTTACAACAAGGGGTGGTGAGGGACAGAGTCTCTGAATTAAGCAGAAAGCTCTCACCCAGTCAAGAGATCAGGGCTAGATCCAACACCGTTTTTTAGCTCACTGCACCATCCCAGTTTCAGAACCTGGCTGTATGCAAATTAGTCTGTTCCTGTCCCAGTGCATGATGGGAACAGGGCAAACCAAACTACAAAAGCCAATTCTTACACTGGGAAGGAAACAAGCTCCCGGGGACCGGTTTCTGGCATTACAGCCGTCTTCGGCCCGGTTTGCTTGAATCCTGATGGTGCAATGAGCAAGGGTCTCACATCTGAGAATACCCTTCCACGCTTAGGGTGGACAAAAATATTTACAACAAGGGGTGGTGAGGGACAGAGTCTCTGAATTAAGCAGAAAGCTCTCACCCAGTCAAGAGATCAGGGCTAGATCCAACACCGTTTTTTAGCTCACTGCACCATCCCAGTTTCAGAACCTGGCTGTATGCAAATTAGTCTGTTCCTGTCCCAGTGCATGATGGGAACAGGGCAAACCAAACTACAAAAGCCAATTCTTACACTGGGAAGGAAACAAGCTCCCGGGGACCGGTTTCTGGCATTACAGCCGTCTTCGGCCCGGTTTGCTTGAATCCTGATGGTGCAATGAGCAAGGGTCTCACATCTGAGAATACCCTTCCACGCTTAGGGTGGACAAAAATATTTGCAACAAGGGGTGGTGAGGGACAGAGTGTCTGAATTAAGCAGACAACTCTTACCCAGTCCAAAGATCAGGGCTAGATCCAACACCGTTTTTTAGCTCACTGCACCATCCCAGCTCAGAACTTGGCTATATGCAAATTAGTCTGACCCTGGCCCAGTGCATCATGGGAACAGGGCAGACCAAACTTCATCACCACCCCCTTTTCTGAATCGTTTTTGGCCACTATAGGTGTGGCAAGGTATACTCAGACATGAGTCCCTTTCTCACTGCTCCATCAGGATTCAAGCAAGCCGGGCCGAAGAAGGCTGAAATGCCAGAAACCGGTCCCCGGTAGCTTGTCTCCTTTCTGGTGAAGAATTGGCTTGGTAGTTTGGTCTGCCCTGTTCCCATGATGCACTGGGCCAGGGACAGACTAATTTGCATATAGCCAGGTTCTGAGCTGGGATGGGGCAGTGAGATAAATAACGGTGATGGATCAAGCCCTGATCTTTGGACTGGGTAAGAGTGGTCTGTTTAACTCAGACACTCTGTTCATCACCACCCCCTTTTTGTAAATCGTTTTTGGCCACTATAGGTGTGGCAGGGTATACTCAGACATGAGTCCCTTTCTCACTGCTCCATCAGGATTCAAGCAAGCCGGGCCGAAGAAGGCTGAAATGCCAGAAACCGGTCCCCGGTAGCTTGTCTCCTTTCTGGTGAAGAATTGGCTTGGTAGTTTGGTCTGCCCTGTTCCCATGATGCACTGGGCCAGGGACAGACTAATTTGCATATAGCCAGGTTCTGAGCTGGGATGGGGCAGTGAGATAAATAACGGTGATGGATCAAGCCCTGATCTTTGGACTGGGTAAGAGTGGTCTGTTTAACTCAGACACTCTGTTCATCACCACCCCCTTTTCGTAAATCGTTTTTGGCCACTATAGGTGTGGCAGGGTATACTCAGACATGAGTCCCTTTCTCACTGCTCCATCAGGATTCAAGCAAGCCGGGCCGAAGAAGGCTGAAATGCCAGAAACCGGTCCCCGGTAGCTTGTCTCCTTTCTGGTGAAGAATTGGCTTGGTAGTTTGGTCTGCCCTGTTCCCATGATGCACTGGGCCAGGGACAGACTAATTTGCATATAGCCAGGTTCTGAGCTGGGATGGGGCAGTGAGATAAATAACGGTGATGGATCAAGCCCTGATCTTTGGACTGGGTAAGAGTGGTCTGTTTAACTCAGACACTCTGTTCATCACCACCCCCTTTTTGTAGATGTGCCTAATGTGGCACTAAAGTGGCTGCCTTTTGAGTGGGCACACTGCGTGCACCGCAGGCAGTCTCAAAGTCCATAAGTTTGGTTTGACACAGAGGTTTGTGTGCTTTCCAAAGGGATTTTTCTCCCTCCTTTGCTTTAGGTGTTGAATTGGTGACGCTTTCCTCTGTTCTAGCTGGGAGAGCTGCCAGACCGGATCTCCTCAGAGGAAGCACAAGAATACACACAGGTAAGTGAATCAGGCCCGAATTCAGGAAATTCCTACTTTCTGACAACCGTTTGTTATGGTTCTGTTCTGTCCTCTTGCGTCTATTCTGCCTTTTCCTAGTTTGGGCCTCATTAATGAGGCCCTACCAGCACTTTTGCGCCGCCGGAACATCACTTGTTTTATGTTCCCGTGGCGCAATGTGCCACTGGCATATAAGGTCATGTGAAGCCACGTTACATGGCTTTTCATGGCCTCATAAATATGTGCCCCTTTCACTCAGACAACTGAGTTAAAGGGGCGTTCCGTGGGTGTTGCTCGGGGCGTTCCCAGCAATATCCATGGGTTTTCAACACTGACCCAAATTTATGTGAAATCTTAAGTCTGAGGCAGGGCCAAAAACATACACCTCCCTTTTGGAGGCATAAGGGAGTCACTGCCCTATGGCAAAAAATCCCAAAATGAGGCTCTATGTTTCCTATTACACTTTCTCTAGTTTGTCTTTTGCTCTGTAGTCTAGTCTCTCGACTTTATAACTGTTACTTATTCTTGATACTTGATTTTCTTTATGACTGTTTTGCTTTTGCACTCACTCTTTTCTCTAGCCTGGTTTTGCTGTCATGCAGTTCAATCTTGTCCCTTGTGAAAATTAATTAGAAGTGATTAAAAAAAATCTTTGATAACTTTTTTACAACATAATATAATTTGGTTAGATTCAACTTCGAGGAATCTTTTCCTCTTTTCTCCCTTGTGATATTGTAACTCATCCACCTTAGAATCAGTGAAACATGACATCACTCTCCGTGAAATAATCATACACCACATCCGAACTTGTAGCGTAATGGGCCAAATAATTAGGACAGATTTGTATTTATGCTTACTTGAAAACAATTCTAACATTATGATCAACTTTGTCAATACATCAAATTTTCGACAAACCCCTTTCCATAAACAATTCTCAAGATGTACCAACCATTCCTCAACCTTATTCTTTCATCTTTCATAAACAGTGCTGCTTACATTCCCCCAGTCTCCCTCACTCTATCCCTAAACACGCATCCTTCAAATGATGCATCCATATCCTGCTTCAAAAGCCCAAACTTCCTGTTCCCCTCCCCTGTGCTCCCCTCCTCCCCTGAAGGGGGGGGGGGGATACGCCTACACCTTATTCACTATCCCCCCAACTACTGCCATACCCTCGTCCAGGGCTGGACTGGGAACTAAAACCGGTACTGGCAACTGCTCGGCCGGCCCCCACTGGAGGGAGGGGGGGTGCAGCTGAGCTGTTTGCAAGGGCGTGTTTCAGCCGATTTTGTTACAGGGGCCAATATTGCCAACTCCCGGTAACAAAAACGCCCCCCATGGGCCCCCCCTGGCGGGCCACCGGGGAAATGCCCGGTGCCCGTAACAGCCAGTCCAGCCCTGCCCTTGTCAGTAAAAAATCTGTCCTACCTTGGCATGACCCCCTATCCTGAAATACCCCATCCCTAAACCTGCATCCTGCAGCCCTAACCATCCTCTAACTTGTCCCTGGCCTGCTCCATTTGACAAAGCCACCCAGGGGGGACTGGCTTTACCTGTCGCTCCCGCCGGGTCCCTTCATTGTACTTATCGCTTTAGTGATTTGATGGTCCCCAGCTGTTGTTCCTATTATTCCCTTGGGGTTTCCTCCCTACCACCTCCATCCGCATAGTTTGGCACTCACCCATGTGGAAAAAAAACAAGTCCTTCTTTTGTGGATGTATGTCGTTACTATGCATGCTTTTACAATGCATGCCTTTACCACGCAGGTTTTACAACGCAAGTCGTTACAACGACTTGCATTGGGGGGCACTAGATAGTGAATAGTTTAATTTACTATTCCAACTCCAGTCCCCGTGGATAGTAGGGAAGGTTTTGGATAGTAAATTAAACTATTCCCTATCCTACAGCGCCCCCAGTGCAAGTCGTTGTAACGACTTGCGTTGTAAAAGTTGCGTGGTAAAGGTACTGCATTGTAAAAGTTGCGTTGTAAACACTGTTCCCCTTCTTTGGTTTATGTCTTTCCTTTACTTTTGTTTTCTTGCTGTTTCTCTGTTTCACTGTTCTTTCCCTTTTTCTTAGGCTGACCCAAGAGTGGGCCTGTCAGAACTTCAGGAAAGGACATATCTTTACTTTTGCGCCACCTTACATATACACTTTTTATGGTCGGGAAAACAGGGTATCTAGGCTTTGACTCCCTTGAGAACAATATGCAGTACACAAACAAGAGGGGTCTCTCATCACATTTGGATTTGCTTGGAAGAGTAAAACACCTATACCAACATTAGAGGCGTCTGTTTGTAATGTCATTGATTTATCAAAATCAGGAGACTACAAAATAGGTTTGGAAACAATTATGAGCTTCAAGTCTTGAAAAGCTTTAAGAGCCTTAGCGAAAGGGGGATGGAGGGTTTTATTGGTGGCGGACTTCTTTAGCATGTGTGTAAGGGGAGCAGGAATACCTGAATAATTGGGTATAAACTGTCTTAGAAGCTTAGTGACCTAACAGGCCAAAAAAAGCTCTCAAATATTTTTTTTGCTTTGGGGAAAGGGAATGCGGCAGTAGCTCTAACTTTTTATTCTTGGAGTTCAATGAGTCCATTACCCTGTGGATAGCGAACTAATTTAACTTTATTGTGAGGAACTTTCATTTTTTTGCATTAATATGTAGTACAGCATCTTAGAGGGAAGTAAATATAAAGTTTAAATGGATAAATTTACCAGCTCTTACTCAATATGACCATTTCATCCAGATAGATGGAAGCATAATCCCGTTGAGGCTCAAGGATTTCATTCAACAATCATTAGAAGGTAGTTGAAATACCATTTAATTCAAACAGAAGAACATTGAATTGAAATAGGCCATAGGGTGTCGGAATGCCAGTTTTTTTCTTATCTTCAGTATGCAATGGAATCTGTCAATAGCCTTTTGTTAGGTCTAGGGTAGATATATAGTGTGATTCCCCTAATTGCTCAATTAATTCATCTTTTTGTGGTAAGGGCTAGTTAACACATTTCAACACCTTGTTTACAGCATGAAAGTCAATGCAAAACCAGAGACTTCCATCCGGCTTAGGGACTAAGACCATTGGGGAACACCGGTTGCTAGACAAGGGTTCAACCATGCCATCCTAATCATCTGTTTGTCCTCTTCCTGTACAGCTTTTCCTCTTGCTTCAGATATTCGATAGGGCTTTTGTTTAACAATTTTTCCAATATCAATGTGTGTATAGCATAGATAACCAAATGGGTTTTACCTGGGAGGTTTTAAAAGATGTAAGCAAATGGTAATAGGCATCTATTTAACTCATCTTTTTGATGGATGGTTAGTGCATCTCTAAACTCAAGGTATTTTAGCGTATTCTGTGTAGTCTGATGGAATTCAACAGTGTGAACCTCTGGGGACCTAACTATTTTTATTAAAGTAAATTGAGGTGAAAGATTTGTTTCCTTCTTCTAGGTAGTTGTGATTTATAAGTGAATTGACCAATTGTTTTTATGATTTTTTAAGGTCCCTGCCAGTCAGACTTAATGTTGCTTTCTGTCGTGGGTATTTGGCACAGACCCCATTCTCTGACCTTTAGTTCTCTCCATTTTTTTCCTGTGGTTGTAGAAATACTGTTGCCATTGTTGGTCTCAATCTAAATTATTTCAATCGATTTCTACTAATTGTCCTAACTGGGCTTTCTGCTGGGTTGTGTATTCTAAAAGGGTCTTTTTTTCCTGTGAATCTTGCTCCTAAGCTTCTTGTTAATTTCTAATACGATATGGTGTTTACGAGCAAACAGTAATCCACCCCAAACTATTCTGTGCTTGATTACGGATTACAAAACGGGCTGAAGGGAGTAATTTAGTCCAGATTTTCTCTTCACTGGTGCTTGTCTTTTAGAGTTAATTTTTAATGTACCTTTGTAATGCACTACAAGTCCATCAGTCTGGGGGTGATAGATTGAGGTCCTTTATTGTTTTATGTCCAACTGTTTACAAATGTAGGTCATTAATTGAGAGACAAAAGCAGTCCTTGGTCACTTAAAATCTCTTTTGAAAACCCTACTCAGGAGAAAATCTCAATTATGGCATTAACAATTGTCTTAGTAGTAGTTCTCAAAGAGATTCTGCCTCAGGATAACGGGTAGCATAATCAACAAGTATTAAAAGGTATTTGTACCCTTTACTAGATGGTACCAATGGACCTACATCATCTAGTCCCACCCTTTCAAACAGATTCCTGACAATGGTCATCTTTTGTAAAGGAACTGCAGGAGGGTGATATGGATCAATTTTTTGGCATATTTTGCATTCTTGACAGTATTTCGTTTTTTGAGCTATGATTTCCGGCCAACAACATTGTTTCAATATTGCTTGGGAGGTCTTTTCTACCCTTAAAAGTCCAACCATTGAAAGGGAATGGGCAAAGAACAAAATGGTATCTCTAAATATATTGGGTACCAATGATTGGGGTGGTTCATCTTGTATTCTTACTCGATAAAGTAAACTCTTTTGAATTTGAAATAATGGTTATGCATGGGTATTATTTACTTTTTCCTCATGTGTCCTCTGACATGCAAATAGAAGAGTTAATGGGTTTACAGGAATTGCTCCATTAGGGACTGCTTGGTATCAGATTTCTGTATGTTCCACTCATTTTCTTGGATCCATGTTTTTAGTGGTCTTGTGGTACTTCTGATGTAGAAAAAGTTGCATGGGCATTTAACTGCATAGATCGCAAAGGTGTTATTGCAACTAAGCAGTTCTGCTTTTATCCTTTTGTAAATGCTATGTTGGTCATTTTGTTGGCTCTTTGTTTGCCGATTGTACCGTTATGCAAGTAAATACAATGTTGGTTTATTCAGAAGGTTTTCCCTGGAAGTGTGATTGGCAAAATTGTTGTTTCTAAGTTTTTTGCTCCTTTTAGTCCGATTTGAGCGTACTTAACAATATCTTTTCTCAAGGAGGAATTGTTCTCCAGCAAATGCCATTGTGTTTTCAAGGTTTTTTCTTATGTATAGATGACCATTTTTGAAAATGTTATGAATCTGATTATTTTGCCTGGGGTGATTTTTTTTTTGGGGGGGGGGGGATTCTTCCCTCAACAGAGTGTTCTTCTCTATGAGTTGGATTTCTTTGTCGGTTCAATTCCTTATAGTTGGATTGTAAATTATGTCAACAAGGCGTTGTTGGATTGCTTTGGGTGTTGATTTGTAGGTATCTGTATTGCTTCAGTTTCGCCTGGCTTGCAGGAATTCACCTTTTGGCATGTTTTTACGATATTCACAGGGTGACAGCTATCTGCTGTTAATATTGAATTTGCTGCTATTTCCTTTCAATGCATCTGGCTTTGGAGTTTGCCATCCTTGATGTATATAATTAGACCCAAATAATCTATTGTTGTATATGAGATTGTCGAAGTTAGGGAGATGTTCCATTTGTTTATATTGATTTGTTGGATATAATCCTGAAATAGTGTTTGCCAACCTTGCAAGATCAGCAGTACATAATCAATATAGCAACCCCAGTCGATGACTTTGGTATGTATGTTTAGCTGTACACTGTCCCAGGGCATATTGTTGCTTTCTAAATAAAGTGCTGTTCTTGCCCATAAGGTTTCTTGATGGTCTCAGTTATGTCTCTATGCTTGAAGGATGTGCACAGGCTTACCAAATCAATGGTGGCTAGCATGTAGACTTATTACCAGCCCAGATTTTCTAGTTTGTAAAGAATTTCTTTGATGTCCCTGATGTGTGATGGGAGAGTTTTCATTAATGGTTGTAATTGGTGGTTTATGTCCTCAGCAAGCCTGGAGTAGATAGATTTGATGTCTGTGCTTATTGGTCTTCTTTATAGAGGAAATAATACTTTTTTTATGTATGTTGGGTAGCAGGTATAAGGTGTCCATGCAAAACACTGGTTATTGGAGCACACAAGAATACATATAAAGTCTTAGTCAGGTAAACATTACAAGATACACGATCAAAATAAACAAATGGGCTCTTGTAGTTCTGTTCTTTATTCTCTTCACATTCCAATCCCTTGTGCCAACGCGTTTTAGCCGTGGTTTTGTTAAACTGCGGCTTCGTCAGGGTTTGAACTTCTCACAGTATTACTGCCTCGCTGAAGTAGTATTTATGATAATAAATCTCCTTCCTCAATGGTTTACGATTGGTCAAACAAAATTTCCAATGTTTATTTGTCGGTTTCCACGTATCACACAGAAATAGGCCTTGAATTTGGTCTTATTTTAATATCACAGAAACTCCTCTATTCCACAACTTGCTACAACGCCGCAATCAATCTTGAAACAGGCCGGTATTATGGAGTTACAATTCCCGTATCACTTCAAAACTGATGTAAGTCACCTTGTATCAGAGATGTGAGCCTCTCGGTCGCGTTCAGCCCGTGTACAGGCGAGCACCTCTCTTCCAGACCCGGAAGAGAGGTGTTCGCCTGTACACGGGCTGAACGCGACCGAGAGCCTCACATCTCTGATACAAGGTTAATTAGGACAGTGACTTACATCGGTTTTGAAGTGATACGGGAATTGTGAAGTGAAGGTAGATTTGGGGTTGAAAGGGCTCACGTTGGAGTGGGAGGTACCAATCTGAAGCTACTTTGTGGTATTTCCTTAGGTCTTGGTTTACTTCGTCTGTTGTGTTCTGTCTCGGTTAGTACTGCTAATAGTAGCTTTCAGGTTGATATCCTCTAGTTCCTATACTTTGAGGTTACTCATGATAGTTGGGTTAATAAGGGAAGTTGGGTTTTGGGGTTAGTCCTGAAAAAAGGTCTTAAGGTTAATTCTTATGAACTGAAAGAGTTTGAACTTAGTGTGTACCTGTCCCAGTGTGCAGTTTGCCAAACGACAGGTCTTTATTCAGAACATCCAATTGTATATTCGTGAGATAAGTAGAAGAAATGCTCACCGCAAGTTGCTTTTCAAACCTAGGTCCTTGCCTTCCTCCTTCAACTTGAATATCGATACTCTGTTAACTTCTTTCTCTCTCTCTTTTTTAGGTCTTGCCTAGCGACGCAGCGTATGCGCTACTCACCTTGGCGAGATCTTTTGTCGTCGCTTTTTTGGCAGAAGGGAGACAGGAGATGTGCACGCATACGGACAGGAGATGCGCACTCCCTATGTGTGCACATCTCCTGTCACGTGTAGGACTTGCGTTTCAACACAGGGCGCGCATTGCGCGCTTTCACTTTCCCTCCCTCCCTCCCTCCCCCTGTCGGCTCCAGATCATATCGGAAGCTCCCGGGGACCCTGCCCGGCGTCAGGGGCTTTTGTCCTCCATCTTATCTTACGTGAGCAGATACGATGCAGAGTGATAGGAGAGAGAAGGTAAGTGTGCGCATATGATGTGCTTGAGCGAAAGTGCCTGTGTGCTTTGTGTGTGTCTAAGAGAAAGAGCTGTACGTCATCTCTGAGTGTCGAAACATTTGTTCTGTGCGAGAATAGAAAAAGGGTGTACTGTGTGCTTGCGCGCTATGTCTGTGCAGAAGTGGTTTGTTTGGGGTACATGCTATGCTTTCGTGTGAGTGCGCGGTTGTTTGAGCAGTGTGTGTGTCTGAGTGCAGGGGTACTGGATTCGGGGTCAGCAGGTCCCTTGTCAGCCTGAAATTGTCCGAAAGGAAGTGGTAGGCTGCTGGGAAATGGGACAGGCAATCCTTAAAATGGGGCAGAACATTCAGATTGTGGTGTTTGCTGTGCCAAAAACCATGTCAAAGTATTTTCCAGGATTTATTTCATCCTTAAAACCCTCATTAGGAGTGGCTCGATAATCTCTGATATGTTTGGTAATTCCTGTTACTGAACTCATCGCAACTATGAGTTTTCAATTTTGTTATCACCTTGTACATACTAGATTTGATGAACAACGCATCTCCATTGAATTTCAGCAAGTCAAAAATGTGTTCCTATTTTTCTCTTCCTCTTTATTTACCCTTTTCTGTTTTTCTCTCGCTCTCTTGTTCTAGGCCAAAGCCTAATGATGTAAAATGAGTTCTTGTTCTAAAAAATGAGTGTTAGTTCCCATCTCCCTCAATTAAAACTGGCTCAAATTAAGAACTGTCACTGCAATAGCTTCTGAAGCAAAATAAACAAAAGGCGGCCCTACTGTTATTTCCTACATGAGCCCCATAGAGTCTTTGCCAGTGAGAGATACAGGAGGTGCGGGTACTTTTGATTTCCCTGAAAGTATTAGAAGGGACAGGGGAGCACACCACCAGAGTGCCTTTCAGCTGAGTGCACGCACCAATTTGATCAGTTCAGATTTATCAACACCACAGTGATGGGATGAGTCCTGAGGCACATCTCCCCCTCTGTATTATTTCTACACATTTCACTGCCAGTGTCATCTTAAGGATTTTAGGGGCCTGGGTCAAACATATTTTGGGTAACCCTGGGCCTAGTGTGCGTAGCGGGGCTACACAGAGGTCCACGGAGTTGCAAACAAACTCCTTAGAACTCCGCTCTGCTCCGATATGCCACCCGCCTCTACCACCCCTATTAACAAGTATCGGTAATCCTTGAAAAAACTGTGCATGCGTGCGCGCCCCTGCATTTCTTGCGAGAAATGTGCGGGCGCGCGCATGCAAATTTTTTTCAAGGATTAGCGAGGCGGCGAGGAAGAGGAGGAGGAGGAGGAGGGCAGCCCGGGACGCCGCAGTAAATGTAAGTGGTTTTACATTTATTTTGAATTAATGTTTAATTACTTGTTAATAGGGGGGGGTGGAGGCAGGGGCTGGCCACTTCCGCTCCGCTGCAGAGTGTGCAGAGGTTTGCCTTCTCCGCATTCTCCACAGTACGCGGAGAAGGCAAATCTCCGGGGTTAATTTTGGGAGGCCCTGTTCAGAAAGCTTCGAATTTACGATCCAATTTCAGCTCTTTCATGCCCTTTCTGGCCAGGTCACTGAGAGTGCACAGGCACACTCATCTAAATTCTAAATTTGTTTACATCTAATATTGGGGAATAGTGAAGTGTGTTTTCAATATTGCAACACAGCTTACTAATGTTACTACAAATACTCTTTGTGACCCCCTCCCATTTCTCATATTTGAGGTCCCGTTTTGATCTAAAAGAAACTTTTTATGAATGTTGCATGAAACAAACAAAATATTACTCTGCAAAATGTCTGTAATAGACTCTCGCACATCACCCACAGTAACAATAAATGAAAGGCAAACAGTATTTAAAACAGTCTGTTTAAGAATTTTTCAAGGTAATCAGAGAACGATTTTCTGCAGAACAGAGCTGGCTCTATCATGGGGATCCAAGAAAGGGTGGGGCCCTGGGCCAAAGCCCACTTTGCCCATCCCTTAAAATGTCTCTGACCAGTGCTGATATGTGATTAAATCTACATGGATGGCAGATCGAAGGTGGATGTTGATGGGTATATACAGGATTGACTACTGAGGTTCCCGCGTCTCCAGTGTTACTGCATGGCACCTGTAGTGGTGGCTCTCACTGCCCAAATCCTCTGTACTTAACCCATGCCAGTGGGTCAGAAGGGTTTTGTTTGCTAAACTTTCTCCTGCACACTTGGCAGGAGTCACTTTGTTAAAAAAAACATCAAAGAGCCGGCCTGTTCGTCATGACATGGCAGCATGCAGACCCTTCAGCGCTTTCTGCGAAGGTAGACCACTGAAGGGCTTGTCTTAGATAATCTAAAACGAATGCCCTTAAAGCGCAGGGAGTTATCTCCCAGCACTTGGGGTACATTTTAGCATTTTCTAGTCAGATCTATATATTGAGCTATTGATTTTGAAAATAATAGGAGTGGCTTGCTGGCCACCAAACCACTGGGGCAACAGGGGCAACACCTTTGCTGGCCAAGTCACTGGTGGCATGACATACATAACATTCTCAAATGGACAAAGACAACCCTTTGGGGAACTAAGTGTTAGTATAACATGCAAATTATGTGGGTCATAGGACACATTCATAAAGCAGAGGGTCTCCCTGCTAAAGGACATGTTGGAACCATGCTGCGGATGCAGAGTCAAGAGTAGGACCTCATCAAACAGAGGGGCATATTTACAACAGAATGGAGAAGCATTGCGTTAAGCAAACATTGCTAATGCCACGCTGCTACATTCTGAAAACGCAGGGATGCGCCGCATTCACAATAATGAGGTGCACCCCTGCGTTTACCCTAGTGCTGTTGCTAAATTAAGCTGCCTCGCACCAACACAGGTATCCTTGCACCATAGTGCAAGGGTGCATGTGTTGAGGGGAAAATTGTTTATGTGCAGGAAGGTCCCCCTTCCTGTACATAAACAATCTTTACATGCTGTGTTGTACCATATATGTGTGCTGATTAATACAGCGCACATAAAAGTTGCAAAACAGTTTTTTTTAAGGATTGTTTGACTTTCATGTTCATAAACAATCTTTACATGCTGTTTTATAACTTCTATGTGTGCTGAATAATACAGCACACATAGAAGTTGCAAAACAGATTTTATTTCAAAATATTATTGTTTATGTGCAGGAAGGAGGACCTTCCTGCACATGAACAATCATTGGCGTTTTGCTGTTTCTATGTGTGCTGCGTAGCACACACAGAAACAGCAAAAACGAGAAGAAATAAAGCATTACTCCTCATTTTGCCTGTTTAAGACCAGGTTTTCCCTGGTCTTAATTTTGGCGCTGCCTCCTATTTACGCTGCTCTTGTAAATAGAGGGCAACGTCAGTGGGTGTTGCGCTGGAACGCCCAGTACAAAACCCATTGCCCGCCCCTTCCACGCTCAGTGTAGCGTGAAAGGGGGTCTTATATACAAGGCAGCGTTAAGCCACGTTAAGTTGCTTAACACTGCCTTGTAGTTAAGGCAAAGCTTCTATCGCCATCACATCGTCACTAAAAGTGAGGTTGTGGTGGCGTTAGGGGCTTGTAAATATGCCCCAGATTACATGGAAGAGCTCGTAGGCCGGCCCCACACCAGGGTTAGAGGTAAAAGGGCATGTGCTCCTGGACCTTAATTAGCTGCCACCTACTGTCAATCTCCCTATTTGGGTATATGTCAACGTTCAATTACTTTTAAAAAATGTGTAGGCGCTCAAACTTTTTCTTAGGAGGCTACCGCCCACATCTTCCCACCAGTACCACCCACTGCCTATACAGAGAATGTCAACGCTTGGATCGCAGCGAACAAGCGAAACCAGCAAGAACGTTTCCCACAAGGATGGTGGGTCTCCCTCAAAGAAACTTTTTCCAATGGCGCTTTCCATATTTCGAAAGCTGTGTAATTCCTTCTCACGCTTTCCCAAACCACCATCATTTTAATTGACACAAATGTGATGATCACTTTCTGCACTTGCATAGAGGCTGAGGATTGGATGAGGAGGTATTAAGAAGATCCTCTTTATGGCACAGTGACTCGCGCTGTCAGCAACTTGCACTGCCTTCAGGTACCAGAATTCTCAGTCCCAGCTTCATGAACACCTACCCACTTCCTGAACTGACCCTGACACCTAGGCCCAGATCCTGAAAGCTGTGACGGAACGCAGCTCAGCCCCCCAAAATGCTGCGCTGTGTTGCGGGACAGAGAGAGAGCAAGAGTGCACCAGATTCACAGAGATATGGCTCTCTCCTCCCCTCTCCCTAGCCCCGGCACTGATTTCAGCTGCTATGTGCCAAGCACACACCTTAACGCCTTAGCACTAGGGTGCGTGCCTGAGTGTAGCACAGGTTATGTATAGGAAGGCTACCCTTCCTGGGCAAACTACTTTGCCTAGACACACTTCAAAGGTTTTCCTACTTTGTATGTGTGCTGCACAGTGCAGCACACATGCAAAGTCAAAAAATAAAGGAGAAATTTAAATATTTCTCTTTTTAACGCGTGCTTTACAGTGAAGTAAAAAAAAATTCTCGCTAAACCCTGTCTACTACTGTTAATAGACAGGGTTTAGTGTCAAAAAGCACGGATGGTTGTATGGGAACGCCCATGTACCACCCATGTTATGCTCCCTTGATGCAAAGTAATGCAAAGCAGCGTTTCGCTCTGCTTTGTGTTACTTTCCCATACAACTTAGTCAAAGAGAAATCCCTGGGTGTACATTAAGCTGAATCTATTAAGGGCACTAAGTGTGTTATGACCACTCATGCAGACATTCCTTATAAAGGTACAGAGGAAAGATAATTAAACAAAATGAGATCTTTAGATAAGGAGTTCCACACTAAAAGTAAACGTTTACACTCTTTTTATTAAAAATGAAATTTCTTATCGCACGAACATGGGTTAAAAAAACCAAAGTACAATTCTTTGGATCAATACAATAAAATATTAAACAACAGTTAAAAACAATTCATAGTACATAGAAAACATAATATCACATTCATGGGAATAACAAAATAAAGGAGAAAAAATTAAATCAGTATAGTTTTACAGAAAAAAGACATTTGGATTGTTATCACACACACCCTAAACTTGTGGCCCTAATATTTTTTGCCACTGATCCTATAGATCCTCAGGTCTTTACGTTAATGGTGTTGGTACAGTAGACAGTATCTATAATTTATGGATATCCGCTACCTCCTTGACCTTTATAGGATTCTAGCCAGAAAAAGCGTCGACGCGTTTCGGTGTTATTGCACTTGATGTTGTAACACCTTCATCAGAACTTGCCGTCTCTTTGGGGTCACCGGCTTCTACATATATATTTAAGTAATTTCTGTATGGATACATAGAAAGAAAACAATGTCACTATTCTGTGGGCGTATTCTTCTATCGTACTATGCATTATCTAATTGGCTACACCCCCACTTGCTCCATTACTGTGACAAAACCTATCCTTTCACAGTCAAAAAAAGAACGTCTTCTGTATAAGTTACCTAGATAATACAGAGTACGCATTTTTATTCTAGTTTGGTGGAAGTTCTTACAAATTGGTTACACAACTTTGATATTATCAAAAACCTTTTTGCGCCTTTCTGTCTCTGTTACATAGATAATACAAAGTACGCATTTTTTGTGTGTTGTGAGAGTTCTTACAACATGGATTCACATTTTTGATATTTGCAATAACCTTTAGGCGCATTTACAACCCTCCGCTTCTTTTAATGTGGAACCTATTTGGAGTACATTCACTCTCACATGTTACATTCATTCGTTCTTCTGGCATCTACCATTGAAAAGGATTGAGGAAATCCCCTTACCCTTTAAATGTATGTAGGTTTCCCTGGGGTATCCTGTCCTCGGGGAAACTTCTAGGAGCAGTTTCAGTCGTTCGCTATGGCTTGTGCCTATAGGGTAACAATTGGGGTTTATATTATTGGTGCGTTTTTAGATCTCCTGTTAATATGCATCCCAACTATGGTGATGTCTTTTAGTTACCTTAAGATCTGTAAACCGGCTCAAGATATGAGGGTCCTTCCTTTGTATGGGGAGACTATGTTTCTCCCTCTCTTCTTGAAAATTATAAATGCACACAGCGGGAAAACTCTGTATGTGCAAGGGTTATAATTAGTCAGAGTTTCATATAGGAGGAAAAAGAATATACTGTACATCTCCCCTATATCTTACCTTTGAGTAGATAAAACACTCTCATGAACGGGCATATATTGCTGTCATTACTTCGACTTTTGAACCGGATGTGTTCTGTGGATAAGATAGGGTTGTTAAATGTTGTGCTATTTTATAGGAAATCTTATCTTTCTGCATTTCATTTTTAATTAGCCCCTTTCTTTTTTGATATCTATGGGGAGTTTTTATAGTGCAGAATAGTGGCTCTTTTCTATGAAGTGGCCATATTACCTATTCCTTATAACGGAGTTTGTTTTGTAAATTCCCCCGTTTTAGGCGGGGGTTTTTAAGGTGGGTACAATGCCTCCATGTTTCCTCGCTCTTTTTCCCATTGTGGACCTCCTCACTATAGAGGAAACGCCCATTTGTCAGTGTCAATATCTGCATATTCCAATTTACCATCTGGACCTGAGGCGATAATCTCAGCCCTCCCGTTACCCTTTCCCTTCGTAGTTTAATACTCCCGCTATTCCGCTTACCTGTCGATCTGGAGTCTTGAGCTTTTGCCTCGTTCGTCTCATATACAATGAAGTCAGTCCATATTATGAAAATATTCGGAACTGGACACGTTTCATAGATGACATCTTTTTTATATGGTCAGGTCCAGTCAATCTCCTAGAAGATTTTCTTATTTGGTTGAATCTAGGGGACCCTAATCTTAAGTTTACGGCAGAGTACAACAGAACTAAAGTGAATTGCCTAGACATAAGTATAAAAAGTGAAGATAAACATCTGAAAGTGGAACTTTACAAAAAAGAATCAGACCGTAACACGGTATTGCATTACAATAGCTACCATCCTAAGAGCCAGAAAGATTCAATACCCTTCGGGGAGTTTCTGCGGTTAAGGAGAAACTGTACAAATATTGAGGACTTCTACCACCATGCAGAGGAGATGAAGTCAAAATTCAAAGACAGGGGCTATCCAAAAAAACTAATAGATCATTCCCTAAAGAGGGCAAGATTTTATGACAGAGACTGTCTTTTAACTAAAAAGGATAAGAAACAAACCAATGAGAAACTTGTTATGGTAAGCCAGTACTCAGTAGTGGCAAACCAAGTAAAAAATATAATAAACCATAATTGGAAAATCCTGAATGAAGGAACAGATAATACCTTAGAACGTCCTATGTATGCATACAGAAAAAACAAAAATCTCAGATGTAGCCTAGTGCATACATACAGAGATGACAAAATTGAAGTACAAAGAACTATGGAAGGAACAAAAGCAGTGGGAAATTACAAGTGTGGCAACTGCTGCATTTGTGAACTCTGTTTAGTAACCAAAGAAATAGAATTGAACGGAGCCACGCAGAAAATCACCACATTGAATAACTGTAGAACGAAAAATGTGGTATACCTAATCCTATGTCCGTGCAACCAGGGGTATATAGGAGAAACAGGTAGGGAACTCAGGCTGAGAATAGGAGAGCATAAGTCGGCCATCAAAAACAGTAAGGAAAATGCGCCACTAGTCCATCATTGGAAGGAACAAGGACACAGAGTACAAGATATTAGATGGGTAATTCTGGAAAGAATCAAAGAGCAAATTAGATTAGGCGACAGCTCCAAAAGAAGAAAACAACAGGAGCAATGGTTCATGATTAAATTTGATACCATCAAGCAAGGCCTGAATTCTAGGGAAGAATGGGAGACCCTAATTTAGGAAGAGGTTACATCAAACTGAAATACCAACCCCTGAATCCTTCAATTTCTAAAATATAATACTATAGCCATATAGGGACTATAAAATAGAGGACCATGTTCATAATATGACAATGTGAATTAGGGCCATAAACATACTAGAATATGGAGGTGTGTCACAAGAAAATAAGTAGCCAGGAACCCTTCAAATAAAATAAAAATAAAGAAACCGAGGAATATACCAAAAAATTAGAACCATTATAAAAATAATCTGACTATCCTTGAACTCAATTTTTTCAAAGAGAATAACTAGCAAACAAATAAAACGAAATTATATATTATATGAATATGAATTAGGACATGCCCCATTAAGACTAGTTGATTAACAGTCCATTCTAAGATGGCGTCGATTTTCGTATGCCCAAGCGCAACTGCGACTAATACAATACTTGATTATATGTAAACGGTTGTTCCTACATGATAAGAAACGGAAAAAATAGAAAATAAAATACCATGGTATGTAAAGATAAACCATGTTATGTTCCACCAACATAAAAACAATAATAACCCTTTCTAAGATATACCATGTTATGTTCCACCAACATAAAAACAATAATAACCCTTTCTAAGATGGCGCCGACTTTCGCTACCCAAACAAACACCACGGAGCATGCGCGATCCACAACTGCAATGGATTACAGGGAATCAGCGCGTTATAAAAACAGGAGTCAGAGAGCTCTTTGCCGGTAAAGGAGACGAACGAGGCAAAAGCTCAAGACTCCAGATCGACAGGTACGCGGAATAGCGGGAGTATTAAACTACGAAGGGAAAGGGTAACGGGAGGGCTGAGATTATCGCCCCAGGTCCAGATGGTAAATTGGAATATGCAGATATTGACACTGACAAATGGGCGTTTCCTCTATAGTGAGGAGGTCCGCAATGGGAAAAAGAGCGAGAAAACATGGAAGCATTGTACCCACCTTAAAAACCCCGCCTAAAACGGGGGAATTTACAAAACAAACTCCGTTATAAGGAATAGTCAATATGGCCACTTCATAGAAAAGAGCCACTATTCTGCACTATAAAAACTCCCCATAGATATCAAAAAAGAAAGAGGCTAATTAAAAATGAAATGCAGAAAGATAAGATTTCCTATAAAATAGCACAACATTTAACAACCCTATCTTATCCACAGAACACATCCGGTTCAAAAGTCGAAGTAATGACAGCAATATATGCCCGTTCATGAGAGCGTTTTATCTACTCAAAGGTAAGATATAGGGGAGATGTACAGTATATTCTTTTCCCTCCTATATGAAACTCTGACTAATTATAACCCTTGCACATACAGAGTTTTCCCGCTGTGTGCATTTATAATTTTCAAGAAGAGAGGGAGAAACATAGTCTGCCCATACAAAGGAAGGACCCTCATATCTTGAGCCGGTTTACAGATCTTAAGGTAACTAAAAGACATCACCATAGTTGGGATGCATATTAACAGGAGGTCTAAAAACGCACCAATATTATAACCCAAATTGTTACCCTATAGGCACAAGCCATAGCGAACGACTGAAACTGCTCCTAGAAGTTTCCCCGAGGACAGGATACCCCAGGGAAACCTACATACATTTAAAGGGTAAGGGGATTTCCTCAATCCTTTTCAATGGTAGATGCCAGAAGAACGAATGAATGTAACATGTGAGAGTGAATGTACTCCAAATAGGTTCCACATTAAAAGAAGCGGAGGGTTGTAAATGCGCCTAAAGGTTATTGCAAATATCAAAAATGTGAATCCATGTTGTAAGAACTCTCACAACACACAAAAAATGCGTACTTTGTATTATCTATGTAACAGAGACAGAAAGGCGCAAAAAGGTTTTTGATAATATCAAAGTTGTGTAACCAATTTGTAAGAACTTCCACCAAACTAGAATAAAAATGCGTACTCTGTATTATCTAGGTAACTTATACAGAAGACGTTCTTTTTTTGACTGTGAAAGGATAGGTTTTGTAACAGTAATGGAGCAAGTGGGGGTGTAGCCAATTAGATAATGCATAGTACGATAGAAGAATACGCCCACAGAATAGTGACATTGTTTTCTTTCTATGTATCCATACAGAAATTACTTAAATATATATGTAGAAGCCGGTGACCCCAAAGAGACGGCAAGTTCTGATGAAGGTGTTACAACATCAAGTGCAATAACACCGAAACGCGTCGACGCTTTTTCTGGCTATAATCCTATAAAGGTCAAGAAGGTAGCCGATATCCATAAATTATAGATACTGTCTACTGTACCAACACCATTAATGTAAAGACCTGAGGATCTATAGGATCAGTGGCAAAAAATATTAGGGCAGCAAGTTTAGGGGGTGTGTGATAACAATCCAACTGTCTTTTTTCTGTAAAACTGTACTGATTGAATTTTTTCTCCTTTATTTTGTTATTCCCATGAATGTGATATTATGTTTTCTATGTACTATGAATTGTTTTTAACTGTTGTTTAATATTTTATTGTATTGATCCAAAGAATTGTACTTTGGTTTTTTTAACCCATGTTCGTGCGATAAGAAATTTAATTTTTAATAAAAAGAGTGTAAACGTTTACTTTTAGTGTGGAACTCCTTATCTAAAGATCTCATTTTGTTTAATTATCTTTCCTCTGTACCTTTATAAGGAATGTCTGCATGAGTGGTCATAACACACTTAGTGCCCTTAATAGATTCAGCTTAATGTACACCCAGGGATTTCTCTTTGACTAAGTTGTCACTGTACCCTGTTCCCTGGGATAGTGGGGTACTCTCTCTTATATTTACTTTCCCATACAAACCTCGCTAACACCAATTAGTGTTGGTTTGTTAATCCCCAAACGGGTTTAGCGTCGGGTTAGCCTTACAAAAGTAACACTAACCCGATGCTAAACCTTTGTGAATCTGGGCCCTATAGGCAACTCAGATTGTAGTGCGCGCTGCACAAGACTCATATGTTACATGAAAAGCAAAACTGGTGAAACAAATCTGGGCAAAGAAAGCACTCTTAGGAAATAGGGACGCACATACAGTGCAAGAAATTAAAAGACTTGAAAGACAGGGCCACACGCCATGTTTCAAAGTCTGTTTTTAAATATTGCCCACCCACATAAATCCCTGAATCACACATTCGCACTCACATATGCTCTCTCACGCACACACATACACACACCCTCTCTCCCAACCGCACTCCAATAACAGACAACCCATTAGTGTTCTGCCACCAGGGCAGTGCCAGTCTCTCCCAGTTTATATAACTCTAAATTATCTGTTAAAAAGCAGCTTTTTTCAAGATCAACCTGAACCCTAGTGTGAGTACTGGCAGCCACCGGCACAAATTAACTACTGGTTAATAGCCCACTTGACTATGAATCGGAGTGCTCTTTGACTGTTGCCCTTTGCCAGTAGAGCTGAGTGCTCCACAGGTGAATGCCAAAAATCACATTGAGCAACGTCCTTGCAAGTATTGTGCACACAAGGTGATGCTATGCAGAATAACATGAGGAATTTACTGCAACGGTACTAGTTTTCCCAGCATGGCAGCTTGAAAACCCATTACTTTTACTAAGACCAAACTCCAGGTCTAACCTGAAAGATTTATGCCTGGAAGACGGGAGCATTAATACCTCACTCTGGGAGACCTGGAACATTAATTCCGCATCACAGGTGACACTTGCCCCATTGTGCTGAGGGGCATATTAACAATAAAATGTCACAACACTGTGACATTTTCAAAATGCAGGAATGCACCGTATTCATAAGAATATGCGCACCCCTGTGTTTCCCCTAGCTCTGGCACCAAAAAAGTTGCCTAGAGCCAGCACAGGCACACTGCTGCCATGTTGCAAGGGTCCCTGCGCTGCAGGGGGGAATGTTTATGTGCAGCACAGGACACCTTCCTGCACATAAGCAATCAATAATGGTGATTTGCACCTTCTATGTGTGCTGCCAGAGCAAGAAATGAGGAGAAATTCATAATTTCTCCTTGTTGCATCATTCTAACACGTGGCATTCCATGGCGTTTGTTTTTGTCACTGTCTCACCCTTCTAAATCTGGAACATCGTAAAAAAGCAATGGGCATTCCACTTTCCACAGCAACACCCATTGCATGCCCCTTTGCCGCAAAGGACTGCGGCAGAAAGGAGTATATTTACATGGTGGCGTTAAGCCATGCTAAGAGACTTAGCCCACCTTGTAAATATGGAAAATGGCGCTGCGCCACCAGAGCGTCGAAAAAAAGTTGCTCCATTGGCGGTGAGGGCTTGTAAATATGACCCATAGTGTCCCAATAATGGTGTAAGAGGAAAAGAAAGAAGCCCAAAAAAAGTTAAACACTGACCCACCGGTATTGCTTTCCTCGCTGTGCGGGCCGCGGGGATCTTCCTTTCGCCACTTGTCCAAGCTTCAAGTGGGATTGAGTAGGGGGTGGCACCTCAGTGAAGGGGTGTGCAAGGACCCTGGAGTTACAGCACAGCAGAGGACAGCTGGGCACTGCCAGGGATGGCACTGAAGTGGGCTATTTGCTTTGCGAGCAGTGCCTGACAGCTCTGCTTCAAGCACTTAATGGAAACGAAGACTCCTGAGGACGCAGTCGACGAGATAAAAGACAAAATCCTTGATATTTGTTTGGAATAAAAACTATATCCTAAGTATGTACTGATGAAGGGCTATGAACGGAAGAATTTACAAAACTATTGGAAAGTATTGTCTGTGATTAATGACTTATATAATGACAAAAGTGTGTTTTGTGTTTTTGGTTTTTCTGGTCTTTTATCTATTGTGTTTCTTTTTTGTTATATTCATATCTAGAATTTTACATATTTTAAGTAACTTGTGGACACGATTTTTACGGTTTACTGCATTAATCAATTTAGTATAGACAGTGATGAGTTAAAAAAATTTGTTTGATTGTTTGGGCATATGGGAGTCACACCAGTTTGCTCGGTTAGAGGAGGCCTTCGCCTCTACCCATCCAAACAAACACCATCCTCTACATTTATGGATCCCTGGCAAGCATTTCATTGCCAATAGTGCATCTATTAATGTTGCAGATTCTCTTTTGGCCAAGCAGAGTGGCGGATGGCCTGCCATGCTGGCTGGGTCTGGTGGCTCAGTGGATAAAAGCATCCACTCCAGCCATCTTTGCTCGACCTCTTGTTTTTGTGTGGTTTTTTTTGTTTTATATAGCTGCACTCGACCTGAAGGTATCAGACACTTTACACAAGCACCAGTTGTATTATTGCATTATAGATGGACTCATTCATTTTTGTAAGGCACAAGGAGATTGAGGGCTTCATTTATGAACCTCTTGTGACACATTTGCTCTGCCGTTGCGTCACTTTTTGTGACACAGCAACGGCGTAAACAATGTGCCACGTTGTGCTATAGTTAAAGGGTGATGCATCTAGGCAGATGCATCACCTTGTAAAGCCGTGCTCCACATTATACCTGTGTCAGGTGTAATGTTTACAAGGTGGGCATTCCCACGCAACAAAGCCTCATAGGAGTGGCACAGTGAAATCTATCAGGTTTTACTGCACCACTTCTAGGACGTCCCTGCATCAAAACCTTACGCCTGCGGCATAAGGGAGGCCTGCATCATGCATTGCTGGAGGTGCATCATGCTTGCGACACAACTCCAGTAATGCGTTATTTTCGCGCCGACAGGTATGTCAGGATTCCTGATGCAGCTGTCACTCCTTGCGACATGTAGCGCCGTACAGTAAATATGACGCATCCATTGTGTTGCAAGGAGGGGCGCATTAAAAACTGTTGCATCGCTGGTTTCACGCTGCGATGCAACAGTTTTCATAAATAAGCTCCTAAGTGATTTGCCCCATCACATGATACTGAGAGTCCCTGCCGAAACTCGAGCCCGGTTTCCCAGCTTCGATGTCGACCGCTCTACCCATCAGGCCACATGTTCAAAACCCAGCGACTCCACTTATCCTTCTAAAATTAATACAACTGAGCTGGGTAAGAATTAACGTCTTATTTCAACAACAGGAGGCCCAAGTATGAACACAAACACACTTTCTGTATGTATGCTGTAGTTTCCCGCTCAGCATTCTTTTTTCTTTTTCGGAACAAATCCCCAAAGGGGGTATTTGTTACTGAGAAGGAAATAAAATCAATGTTCCTGAGGTGCGGGGAGTTTGTGCTGAGGCAGGTTTATGATTGTTCAGGTACCAATGATTATTACTTTGTTTAGGGGGAGAAGAAGTAAGTGGGAGACTGGCTAATAATTGAGTTTACTCGTTGTTAACGAGGGATTTGGCTGTCATGAAAGGAAGGTAAATGTGGAGATTTTCAATTTCCGAAATTGACTAGCATGCCTATACTTCTGTCGGGGAAAGGAGTTAAATGTAAAGTGTACATGTAAATTGATACTTGTATAGCGCACTACTCACCCGCAAAGGTCTCAAGGCGCTTGTACGAATACCGCTGTGGAACCCATCCTGGCTTTCCCTGTGAGGCGTCCACTCCTGAGCAACCCGAAGGTGGAGGCCAGCAATCCTTAGCGTTGTGGGGGCCGTTGTGGAGATTAAGTAAGCTATTGCCCAGAGTTGCAGAGTGGGACTCCATTAGTGGAATAGGCACCGAGGCGAGAATTATCAGGTCCGTGGAATTTTGAGCCCAAGACCCGCCGAGGTGGGAAATTGAACCCTGGTCCCGGGCTAGATCTCTGCATCAGGGTCTGCCGCTCTAACCATTGAGCACACTAGAATAACAAGGGCTATGTTAGCCTAAGCATACGATGCAGGTAAGATAACCTCAGGTTTGGAAGAGCAGCATAAGAGAGCAAAGACATCTTTCAGAACTCAGGGGCATATTATCAAGGACCGGTGTTAAAATTATCGCCGTTTTATCGGCAGGAAACTGCTGATGAAACGGCGAAAATGGGCTTGATAATACACCCTTGTTAAGTCCCATAGAAGCCCATGTTCTGGTGTTAACATGGGCTTCTATGGGAATTAACAAGGGCGTATTATCAAGCCCATTATCGCCGTTTTATCGGCAGTTTGCTGCCGATAAAACGGCGATAATTTTAACACTGGTCCTTGATAATATGCCCCTTAGTGACTTGTAGGCCGTCTGATATTCAAGTTTTGAGGAGAGAGGAGAAAGATGTAGTGGGAAAAATATAGATTTTGGAGCCATCCACATAAAGGTGGTGGACACAACTGAACGTGATGTCAGTGAGGAAGGTTGTCCATACGGTAAAGTTGGCTACCAAGGACAGAGTCTTGGAGAGGTATGGGAGCCGTGAAGAGAACTATTCTAACTAGCATTGTGATGTACAGCTTCCAGGGAGACAAAGGCTCCCAATGTTGCAATAGGAAGGTTAAAGAGAATCAAGATCAAAGAATGGAGACTGCAAAATGCAGCAGTGATGAAGTTTGAAATGTGTGAGAGAGGCGCCTAGCTGAGGTGGAGCAAACATAAGACGCACTGAACAGGATTCATTAGTAGAGGTAGGCAAAATTAAAATGTTACTGGTGTACTTTGCATAATTTCAGGGATTCAGCGTTATGTGAAATTCCTTAAATTATACTATTACGCCACCGACATCGTATAACTACGCGCTGGTTGCAGCAAAATTGTTCTGTGAGCACTTGAGAATAACACAGATGACCAAACGCGAGCGACTGCTTTGTTTTACAAAATGCATCTTTGCGCAAAAATTGATGCACGGGCTCATTTTGCAGTAAAATATAGTACTAAGTGACAGATTTGTATTTCTCGTAATTATGCATAATTTCATGTCATTTTGCCTAAATTGTGCATAATTACCCTAAAGCAAATTAAGCGAATTTCGCACACCCCTATAATTAGCTTGTAAGTGGAGAGTTAATGAGTGAGTTGTTTGAACAATGGTTATTCAAACCTTTTGGAAAAGAAAGGGCAGTTAAGGAACAGGGTACTAGTTGGAAAGGAAGGAGGGGTCAACTTTTTATGTCTTCAGTAGTGGTATAACTATTGTCAGTTTAGAACACAAATTCTGGGGACATGAGAGTGTTTGGATGACATAGTGAAAGTTTGTAGGACTCTGGAAGACAGGACTTGAAATCTTGATAAATTGAGGATTGAATGGATCAAGAGAGAATGTAGAAGGGGTTAGCCTGACTTAAATGAGTAAATGAGCTCTGTAGAAGTTGTGGGAATAAAGAGGGAGTGTACGGCAGAAGGACAAGGAAGAGCAGGGGTAGTGTACAAATGTCAGTGGCATGGCGGAGAATGTTTGAGGGTATACTTTGCAACACCGTTTAGAGAGCAGAAGTGTGAAGCACAGCACTTTAGAGGCTTGATAGGGTTAACGTAGGCTAGAGGGGGATAGTCATTCAGGTTTGAAGGGATGGGAGAGAAGTAAGGAGTTCCTCGAAAGGAAGATGATTTTCAGGTCCCGCTTTCCAACAGCATATGTGCTGTTGGAAAGCGGGACCTAAAAATCATCTTGGGGGTCTGGGTGGGGCATTGAGTACAATACAGGCTTGGAATCCACCCATTGCTTACCATTCCTGGCTTCATTTTCACACTTTTTAGCTGCCTTCTAGTTGGCCTGTGCATGAAGGACGTCACTTCCTGTTTCTTCTGTGGAGCATGGACCAAGCAAGGACTGATTCCTCTTAATTCGTTTCCTTTCGCTGCTCGCTCTGGGATTGAGGTACTATTTCTTCTCCTCCCACTCCCCCTTGCCTGTGGTGCTTCTTCCCCTCCCAACCACCCCGTCAACATGTTTTCTCATTCAGTTTACAGAATTCAGTTACCGCTCTTAAAATGCCCTCGTAAACTCTCCCATCTTGTTTATTCATATACACGCTGCTATGCTCATGCTCTGCCCTATCCTGAAACCAGTATGGCACTTCATTAATCAGCAAACGCCGCGGTTTCCTTAACATCTGCAGTGTGCAACTTGTACATCTGGCACATTGCATTTCATTGCTATAATTTAATCTGTGTGCAAACAACCTGTATCTTTGATGAGGTGCGCTGTTTAACATCTGTAAAAAAAAACGCAAACTCCTTGCATTTTAATTTCTCATGCTTCACGCATATTTTGAACCATTTTTCATCAGTGCCACAAATCTTATCGCAAAGTTTAAAAAAATTGAATGAATTTGTCTGTGCTGAGCATCGTGAAAAGCTGAAAAACAATCATCTGAGTAGTTCTGGTGAAATGTGACAGCAATAGTACAAGGGAGAGACAGGGGCTGGCTGACAGAGATTTGGGTGCATGCCACACAATTCCACTACACTCCACTCCACAGAATACCAAAGAATTTCACCCCACTCCACACCACACAATCCAACACAAATTTACTCAACTCCACACAATACCAAACAATTCCAGTACACTACAGTTCCACTCTATCCATGCCACACGATTAAACTCAACTCCACTCCACACAATTCCACTCTACTCCACACGTTGCCACAAAATTCCACTCCACAGCACAAAGTGCAGCACAATTCCACTTCATGCCACAAAATTCCACTCCACGCTTCTCCACAGAATGCCACACAATTCTGCCTCCACTCCAAGCCACACAATTTCACACAATCCCACTCCACTCCACATCACACAATGCTACACAATTCAACTCCACTACTCCCACTGCCACACAGTTCCACTCTATGCCACATAATGTCACACAATTCCACTCCACACTATGCTACACAATTCCACTCCACTCTATAAATGCCACACAATTCCACTCCTTTCCACTGCACTCCGCTCCACACAGTGCCGCACAGCTCTACTCCACTTGACGCAATTCCAGCCAAGTACACTCCACTCCATGCCACTCCGCTCTATGCCACACAATATCACAGAATTACACTCCAATCTACTCCAATCTGCACAATGCCACACAATCCCCCTCCACTCCATTCCTTTCCACACAATTCAACTCCATCCCACACAATTCCACTCCAAACAATTCAACTCCATGCCAAACAATGCCACACAGTTTCACTCTAGTCTATGCCACACGATGCCACTCCACTCCACACCACACAATACCACTCCACTCTACGTCACTCTATGTCAGACAGTTCCACTCCACTCCATGCCACATAATTTGACTCCACACAGTGCAATCGTATTCCATTCCATGCCACACAATGCAACACAATTCCACTCCACTACACACACTGCCACACAGTTCCACTCCACGCAATGCCACACAATTCCACTCCACACTATGCCACATAATTCCACTCCACTCTAAACAATGCCACACAATTTCACACCTTTCCACTGCACTCCACACAGTGCCACACAGTTCTACTCCACTTGATGCAATCCCTGTCAATAACACACCAATCCATGCAACTCCACTGTACACCACACAATGTCACACAATTACAATCCAATCAACTCCAAAGCACAATGCCACATAATCCACCTCCACTCCATTCCATTGCACACAATTCAACTCCACCCCACACAGTTCCACTCCACACAATTCAAGTTGATGCCAAACAGTGCCACACAGTTTCACTCCAGTCTACGCCACACAATGCCAGCCAATTACACTCCACTCCATGCAATTCCACTGTACGCCACACAATGTCACACAATTACACTCCAATCTAACCCTATCCGCACAATGCCACACAATCTCCCTCCACTCCATTCCACTGCACACAATTCAACTCCACCCCACACAGTTCCACTCCACACAATTCAACTCCACATCAAACAATGCCACACAGTTTCACTCCAGTCTACGCCACACAATGCCCCTCCACCCCACACCACACAATACCACTCCACTCTATGTCACTCCATGTCAGACAGTTCCACTCCACTCCACAGAATTCCACTCCACACAGTGCCACTCTCCACAGTGACACACAATTATACTCCACTCAATTCCATTCCATCCTACTCAATGCAATGCCATATAATTCCACTTCATGCCAGAAATGCCACTCTAATCCACGCCACACAATTCCACTCCACTCCACTTTTCTGCATACAATTTCACTCCGCACCACACAATCTATCAATCAATAGCAGCTTTATTCGGTTATCATAAGAACCATAAAAGCATCACATATGTACAGAAATATGATATATACATAAACACATACTTACAATAGTTAAAAACAGCAAATGTAAAAGACATAAGCGCTAAGCTATTCAAATGTGAAAAAAGTGCTATCAGTACCCCATAGAGTTACTTGATTGCAAAATGGCCTTTAAACAACTTGCAACACCACACAATGCCACTTCAGTCCACGCCACTCAATGCCATTCCACTCCACCCAGCACAATGCCACTCCACTCTACTCCACACAATGCCACTCCAATCCACACAATGCCACTCCATACAATGCCATTCCACTCAATGCTGCTCCACTCATTGCTACTCTATTTCACGTCACACAATGCCACTTAACTCCACTCCATGCCACACAATGCCACTCCAGACCACACAATCCCACTCCACTTCATGCCACACAATGCCACCTCATGCCAGACAATACCAATACACTTTACTCTGCACAATGCCATTCCACTTCACTCCACGTCATATAATGCCACTCCACTAATGCCACTCCACTGAATGCCTCACAATGCCACTTCGTCCCATACAATGCCACTCCAATCAAATTTAATTTAATTTATATATAATTTATTACCCTTGACAATGCGTTGAAGTGCTTTGCAGCATGCCAATCCACCCAATACCACTCCGCGCCATACCACACAATGTCACTCAACTTCACACAGTGCTAATCCACACCACCAAATGCCACTCATTCCCTTCCCTATGTATACATAGATAACTCTAATTACTTGTAAATGCAGTAGACCTTTGTACCCTCTACCATTCCTATGTGACTCTTAGAGTATATCCATTCGTATCCCTTCCCTATGTATATAGAGATAACTCTAATCACTAGTATATGCAGTAGACCTTTTGCACTCTTTACCATTCCTATGTGACTTTGAGTATATCCATGTGTATCTCTTCCTTGAGTGACTTTACTATTTGTACATTTGCACTTTTTCTTTGTTTGTATCTCTTCTTTGTGTGACTTTACATCTTGTACATTTGCAATTTTTTCTGTTTGTATCTTTTATGTAACGCATGTAATCCTTAGTCCCTATGTTTTGCAACTGATTCTTACGTAAAGCGCTCTGACACCTTCGGGTAAAGTTCGGGCTATAGAAAATCGCATTAAATAAAAAATAAAAAAAACTTCTTACCACCCATTGCCACTCCATGCCACAGAATACCACTCCACGCCACACATCACAATGCTACTCCACTTAATGCCACATCAATCAACGCCATACAATGGCACTTCATTCCACTCTACACAATGCCAAGCCACTCCACTCGATGCCACTCCACTCCCCCATAGTCAATAGATCTCACGTAGGTGAAACCTTTTGCCTTGCCAATACTTGTTGTTGCCAGGCATGGGCATGCCTGTGTGTCTTAAAGACTCCAACCAGTGGGAAAGAATGTACTTTAATTCAATCTCACATCATTCACATTAAGGGTTTCAGAATGTGTCTTTATTTGAAGATGTCTGTCTGGGTTGTAAAACCTATTATGACATACTTCATTACATAAACACAGAACACCCATACCGTGACTCTGAATGTATAACAAATGATATGGAGCACAAGTTGTCCTTTCTCATTGTGACTGTTTGGAAAATGTATTGCTAATGTCTTTTTTGTAAGTGAATGCCTGAGGTCTGAAAATCTGTTGAATTCCATACCGTGCTACTCAAACCACGAGATTGTTAATGTACTGCTTTTCCTTATGTATGTTGAATAAACATAAACTTTTCCATTTGGATAAATCAACACAGCGCTGATTTGTGGTTCTGTGTTTATGCCTTGTATACGGATTACTGACACAATATCAACAGAAAAAATATCGACCTACACAAAAATCGACGTTGGAATATCGGAAGCAAGAATATCGACAGCCTATCTACAACATGGTAAGTACAAAAATATCAAAACAAAAATATCGAAGTTAAAAATATCGTAATTAAAAATATTGTTTTTTTTCAATAAAAAATGTGTAAAATAAAGTAAATAATACTTATAAACCAATAAATATAATTACAAATATTTAATAATGTTTAAAATTAATAAATAATACATATGCAATAATATAACATTAAGCAATTAGGAGCAAACAACTCAACCCTAGTTTCTGAAGATATGAACATTGTGAACCTGGGATTTGTGATTTCCCAAGAGTACAGAAGGGCATCATGGGTCCTCAGGTCTGGTGATGACTACCATCAAACTGGGAGTCCTCCTGTGACATAAAACAGTGAACTCCTTCAATAGGATGTACAATCCCCTCAGTTTTGCAACTCAGTGCAATTGCCTAAGCAAAGAGAGCCAATTTGGTTTTAGTTACTATCCTTGAGGAAGGAGATTGGTGGCTGACTACCCTCACTCTTCCCAAGTATGACATACTTGCGTAATTTACCTGTGAGGCAGCAGGGTCTACTTTCTGGGTAATCTGGAACATGTTCCTTTCGCCAATGCAGTGGCAGGGGTGTTCGATGCAGTATGCATGCCCAACTATCAACAGAGATTTGCTACACTTGTTTGCAGTGCACAATATTTTTGCTGGTGCAACATATACTTGCATGGAGTGACTTGAGTGCAAGCATTTCACATAATTTTGTTTTAAGTGTTGTCTCGCATATTTCTTTAGCCAGTAGTATTCTCTTACAGGGCTACCTAAACCAGGAAATCGACTTAGTGATGTGAGTATGCAGCACATATTGCAATGTTAAGAAGCAGCATAATTGCAGTGGATTGTATAAATGATTGAAGATTCGGTTTAGGGATACAGGACCTGATGAAATTTGGAGACCTCGCATGGGGCCGATGAATGGCTGAAACATGTTGACCCACGTAATGCAGGAGCAATAACTCGTATACATCCCCCTGCTGTTTTAACCACTCCTCTGACCTTCAGAGAATAAAATTACAGTGCCTCTAAGATTTTTAGACTGCTGTTTCGGTTCCAGCATTATCTCAAAAAGTATACTCTCTGTAAAGCAGGAAGCCTATTCATTACCATAATAATATCTGACTAATCAGGCAGCCCAATGAGGAAGCATGCCACCAAGGTTGGTGGGTGAGGGTTCACCTTAATCATTTTGCCAATACCTACAAATAAACAATAAATTATGTGTTCCTTTAGCAGTATAGTATTCAAATAGTATTCAAATGGGAGTCCTATTCCAATGTTGCAACGTCACAATTGCCTTTTTTATTTGTGTAGGAAATTGGGTTCCTGTCTGGGTGGGTCGGTGGGCGGTGGGCGGTGGGTGAAACCCTATTCAAGCAGCAACCGCAATTCATGTCAGGGTGAAAGACAAGCAAACCCCAAAATATTCTGTACTTAATCCTCTGGTAGCTAGGCACAAACCAGTCAGGTTTAACTTAGAGGCAATGTGTAAAGTATTTATGCAGCACTCCTAACAGTAATAAAGTGAAAACACAATATAAGAAAAAACCGACACCAATTTAGAAAAATATAGTAAAATGTAATAAAATATTTGACACCACAACAACAAAAATCCAATTAGTAGAACCGGAGATATGTAATTTTAAAGGCTTAGGTAAAAATAGTGCTTTGAAGCCCAAAGCAACAATTGTGGTTATCGAGTTGCGTTTGACCAGGAAAAAGTCACAAGTTCATGCCAACCACAATGGAGTGCAGGCTGGATACAAGAACCAAGTTAGTCCAGCTGAGAAATGCACCTTAAATCCTTCTTGTAGAGCTTTGCGGTGTGCAGCGGCGGTCCCGAGGAACGATGGGAATGCGTTGTGCAGCAGCGAGTCTGATGAGCTGCGAGGTCTGCACTGGGGACTTGCATTGAGTTAGGTTGGTTCCAATGAGGATCTACAAAATCTGCGCTGAAGATGCCCCGCTCAACCATGGTCTGATGAGCAGTGAGCGCTGCCATGCAGGGGTCGCACTGCGTCGGTTACAATGATGCTCTGCAAGGAGCAGCATCGGCTTTGCATTGCACTGCATTGGTTCTGATAGAGACCACAGCTAGCCTGGCAGAGCACCTTTAGCCTTACTTCCAAGGGTCAAGGACAAGAGGGGCACCACTTGGGGGGTTATGACTCACACCAGTCAGAGTTCAAAGCAGGAATCAAGATGGTTGGGGCCTTTTCTGTCCCTGGGCTCTGATCAGGAGGCCAGCCAGCTAGCCTTTGGAGTGACTCTGGTGGGCATGGGTTCAAGTTGCAGACAGCAGGGTGGTGGAGTAGCAGGGCAGCATGGCAGTCCTTCTTTCAGCAGCACAGCAGGCCTTCTTCTGAGCCTTTCACAGATCCAACTGTGTACTGTGTGAGGGTCCACCACGTATACCTGGTGCCACTGTTCCTACTAAAGTGGGCGCGTAGGCGCACACGCACGATGGTCCCCCGGAGCGCGCAGTGTCCTGCATTTAGAGCGCACACTGTCAGAGACATCCCTACAAGACTGTTAGCGCTGCCGCTTTTTAAACGCGAGCGGCGCGAAATCCAGGCGGAAGGCAGAGGAAGAGACATCTTGCTTGCAGGCGTGCAAAGCCCATTGTGCTTAAAGGGCTTCAGCCCCCCACTCTCCCGTTGTGTGTCAGCCCGGGTTGAAACAGCTTCCGGGGCACACAACAGCCGCACCGAGTACTTCACGAGTCTTTAAAAGACCATTTGCATGTTAACGAGCTTCTGTCATTTTTCCTCCCTGCATCTCCACACTTCCTACTGCTGAAAGAATTGAAACACCCTCAAGCGACTGGCAGCCGCTCGCCGGGCCAGATGTAGGTAATTTTTATTTTCCGACCTCTTAAATACCGAGTCGTACCGACTCGGTATTTCAGAGGTCGGAAAATAAAAATACCGAGATGTAGGTAATTGCAGATATGCAATTACCGAATCGGAAACAGTCGGTAATTTCCGATGCGGTAAATACCGACCAGTTGATGCCCATGCATTCCTATGGGCTTTGAAGCCCATAGGAATGAACGGGCATTTACCGGTCGGTATTTACCACATCGGTAAATACCGATAGCCACAAGGGTGCAGGGGGTGTCACTTTGACACCCTCTGGCACCCCCAAAAGAGGCTCGGGTGCCATGTGGCAGGCATACCTGCCCTAAGGGCAGGTCTGCCTGTCATATGGCATAGGTGTGCATGCACACATGTGCATGCACACCTGAAACGGTATTTTACCATCAAGTAGTATTTGATGGTAAAATACCGATTTTGTACTGCTTGTGGGACTCAGAAGAGTCCCACCTACATACCAATTTACCGGTATCCATAATGTTACCGACTCGGTATTTTACATACTCGGTAAATTTACCTATCGGTAAATTTACCGAGTCTGTAAATTACAGGGACCTACATGTCAAATTGCTTTTACCGGGTGGTAACGGCCGAATTCGGCCGTTACCATCCGGTAAAAGCCTACCTACATCTGGCCCGGCCGTGTGCATGTTTTAGACCATGTTTGTGTTTGCTCGAGTAATACAGACAAGTTCAGCAGTCCTATGAACTCTGGGTGCCAATTACAAATGCCACGGGCCTCTCCGAGGGTGGGGGCACCTCCTCTGAGGTTTAAATGCAGCCCAAGAAATTAACCTGAATGACTTACTAGCCAGCCTCTGTAGACACTAGCCAGACAAGACAGTGCTAAGGAATGTGGTGGATTAATTCTACAGTGTGCGACTACTTCATGACTTCTGTAGTCATTGGGATACATTTCAAACACTGGGAAGTGTTAGACATTTCAAATCTTCTCACATCTTTATTGTAATTGAAGTGTTAAGAACAGATCTTGAGACTAGGCTTGTTCTGAAGATCTTGCATATTGACAGATAAGGAGCCGGAGGCGCAGGTCGAGTATAATTAGGACGAGTATAATTTGACCAAGGTCAAAACATTTTGTAAAGTAGGAGATCCGAGACTGCAATGCTGTGCTGTTTGCCCCAAAGGCTTTACAACTTCCACTGTAGGACATTTGGTTGGCGACCTTGAGACAGGACTGTTTCCCCTGACTATTTTCTAGGCTAGAGTGTGTTTGGTTCCAGTCCAGTGTTTTAATCTTTCACTTACTAGAACCTTTCTGTCTGATTGTAAGTGCTCCTAAATTCGGCAAAAAATGGGAGAAGAAAAATAAGGTTAAAAAAAGAATAATACCGAAGTACACAGTATTTAGCCAAATGAAGAAGTCAGAAATAAAAACTATCTCTTGAAGCCACAATTTCCATCTAGGCCAGCCCTGGGGTGGGAGGATTTTGATGGCAATGCTAAGAAAATATCCATCATAGGGAAACACCACTGCATGGCGAGATATTTTTAATACAATATTTAGAACCAGCATTAACATGGTAAACCCAGTATTAGATGTCAAGTCTCCTGCTTTCATGGCTAAAACACAGCCACTAGACAACATTCAGTGATGGTGTCTCCCCACCACAGCTCCCTCTCGCCTGCCCACGTGCGCGGCCAACTACCTTGTCTCTTGATGCCGCTCATAGACCTGCAGACATGCCAACCCTCCCGATTCAGGCGTGAGACTACCGATTTGAAGGCTAGTCTCCCGCCTCCCGATTCGTGCAAGCAAAAACCCGATTTGTCTGAGGTTCCAGCTGACACGGATTGGTATTGTGTAAAGTGCTAATGCTTCCAACAAAGAGTGGCGATACAGGGGCTCTCGAAGGGGTGAAAAACCAACAAAGTGTCATTAACTTGGGAATCGTCTTTCAAAAACCTGCGAAGTACTTGGGGGGGGCTGTTTTAGCCCGGGCTGCCACAGGGGGGTAGGGGGTGCATGCACTATCAACAACCTGCCAGGCCACTGCCCAACACTTGCATCACCCTCTCTGCCTGCCATTATGCTCCATGTTTCCAAAAGGTAAGAAAAAAACGTGCATTTACGTTTCAAATGTCCGATCCTGCAGCAGCCACTTCCAAAGCCCATACATGCCAGTAACCCGATTCAAAGCCCCATTCTCCCGATTTATTTTTTTAAATCTCCCACTTTGCTCTCCTGAAATGTTGGCATGTATGGACCTGTATGGAGCTCGCACACAGTCAAGTCCCACATGTGAAACTTAATGAACACAGCTGTTACTGGGCATTCTGATAAATGCTTTCTGAGACCATTTGCATGTTTATGAGCTTTGTTGTTTTTTCGCCCCTGCATCTCCACACTTTCTACTGCTGGAAGAATTAGCCCCCCCCTCCCCCCACCCGAAATGTGGCCCTAGTTGCGCCTCTGGCGCTTTGTAAAGGGAGGGAGAGAGACAGAAAGACAGAGAGAGATTTTTGTTATATCGGGAAATTCGTAGGCATATACCCCGACTCTATGCATAGTCATACAAAAACACGTTATTTTTAAATCTCTTTCCAATCTTTTTTAATCTCGAGGTGTTAGAGTTGAAAAGCTCTGGGCAGGTTTAGGAAATCGACCCACCCTCCTCTTGTAAATGACACTGGTTTAACTGGTTTACAGACACCCGCCTCAACTACACCTGCTTTGTCTCCTCAGGGCGCACATACCAGCATTCCCAGCCTTTCAGACACATCACATGATAATGTTTTAATCCAAAGAAAAACCAAAGGGGATGATGGACGGAGCGTTGACAATACAAACACTCACCCACAGTCAACTGATCTGGGTTTAATCCATCACCGTTCTTTAGCCCACTCTGCCACCACAGTTCAGACATGGCTATATGCAAATCAGTCTGACCCTGTGCCTCATGGGAACAGTCCAGCCCGAACTGCCAAGCCATGTCTTCCCTGGACCGGAATCAAGCTTCCCAGGACCGGTTCCTGGCATTACAATGTTTTAATCCAGCCTGGGCCCCCTTAATCCATCTTTAATAGTTGCTTTTGTTTTGACCTTTAATTGTGCGCCACATCTTTCAGGTGCACTGCTGTAAAAGGGTCTTCAAACTCGCCTTAGTAGGAGGTGTTTGCTTTCCTTTCAGTGCTTTTGCGGCCTTGTTTTCTATCTGGAATGTCTTCTGCTTGGCCTTTAAGTTCTCGGGCACAGCTCATAAACGGTACAGCTAACGCACACAGACCGTCTTTGTAACACGCACCACGGGGTGCATTACCAGCACTTTGCTTTCTCCAGTGCTTGTCTGAGTGTGGTGTGTGTTGGCGGGGAATTTCGTTTTGCATCCTTACCTAAGTGATCAGAAATGAAACCCATAAAATGTTTCCAACTCTGTTTAGTTTAAAATATGGTGTACCATGTTTTTAGTCATCGAGGGAGGGTAAGTCCAGAATGTGGAGGTGACACAACACTTTAAAGTCTTGGCTGCCATACAACGAAGAGGTACGATTATTTAAAGGTTTGACGTAACTCCTAAACTTATGTTCAGCTGTGTGCTAAAGTCTTACCCTGTTGCATTGCTGTTATCCACCAGAAACACTGTCAAAATGACTCTGGCCTTCGGACTCTTTAGCTGCCTTTCTTTCTAATTTGTACCCCGATTTGGTTTAGCCCCTTATGCCTAATTGGACTTTACCATTGTTAATGAAACATAGGATTGTGGTAAGCATTGGTGTTTTCAAAGTGGAAAAAGAACAAAATCAAGGTGATTTTTCATATTGCAATATTTTTTCACTGTGCATCTAGAGTTGTCTGAAATGTATGGATGGCTGAGTATCACAGATACCATGTAGGTGCATTGAACTTGAATAGACACAGGTCACCCTGCCACAGCTTACACTAGGCCAGTGGTAAGGAGCAAAAAAGAAGTGTCTGTATGCGAAACAGGTGTCTTCTGTGCTTGAGGCAATACAGAAGCAGGGATAAAGGACATTTCTTGTGTTGGTTTGCAATCAATTATTTGTGACCAAAGTGGTTTTCACAAATCATTGATACCTGTCATCGTAGATCGCAAGGAAGGGGTGATGTTGTGAACGTTGCCAATCAGAAATCAGTTTGTGACTTGTACTGCCTCCCGCTCGTATCAACCTCGGAGAGCATCATCCAGTGGAGAGAACAGAGGCATACTATGAGGTTTTGACAGGGGCTGTGAAGCCATGAAGTTCTCCTCCTAAGCCTTCCTCCCTCGCCTGCTTTTGCTTGGTTTATCTTGGGAGAGCGGCGTGCAGTGGGTGAAGGCACAGAGGTACGGAGGTCTACATCGGTGGGAAGCTGGGGAGTGCTCAGGGTTGGAGCATGGTGCTCAACCCTGAATCGCTTGAGGTTGAATTACTGAAGCGTTCTGCCATGAAATGCCATGAGATGCTTGTTGCTTGTGGCCCAGTGCACAGGCTTGAACCAAACTGAAGTTCGGAACTCAAGAATCCTGAAAAGGGGCTGCGGTAGGGTGGATGCTAGTGTAGCCAAACTGAGTTGAGCACGACCTCATTGAGACGGCCCTACAAGGTTAATGAGCAAAGTGATTGCTCCCCCATGACACACCAAACATACGACAACATTTAAGCCTCCTGTTATTCTTAAGATTGCAATACAGGCTTGACCTATCAAGGGAACCAAGGCGTCTACAGGAAAAATGAAATCAGGTAAGATCAGACAACAGGCTGCGCAGAAATGATTGAATCAAAAAAAGATTGCATGGAAACCCCAGATTGTGCCAGATGACACGACTAAAGCAAGTGAAGGCCGTGGCAATCCATTGATATCGCCAATACAGACATTTGGGAAAATGAACCGTTGCTGTAAATGTATGTTTTTAAAAGACTCAGCAGCAGTCATTTATTCAACAACAGAAAATATTGCAGAACTGCCAATCCACTCATTCCTCAAAAGTCAGATTCACTATTGAATCCAGATCAACGGTCCAGCATAAGTCCATCTATGAATTAAAAGTAACAGCACCTGGAAACAGTGAATTGTCAGTGGATAGAGTTATTATTATACAGGCCCAGGTTCACGCGCCAAGCTATTCATATTCAACGCCAAGACCTCACCCAAACAAGCGCTATCCGCATACAAACTCCATCATTGACTCCATAGAGGAAGCGGCGAACTCCTGGCTGTGCTCAATTTTACTAGCAAACCATATAGATCTAGTACAGGCAACGGAAAGTTAAGACCATCAATCTGGTTGATGATCCTGTAGGGCATGAGCAAACTGCTACTTAAATCACAGATTCATATGAGCAATTACCCCAAGAAGAGCTAATTAATGAACATAAGTTTGCATTTAGCGACCAAGTAACATTAACTCTGCCACAGCCAGAAGATATCAACTGACATTTGATGGGCCTTCGTTGAACACTATTAGGAAAATAAAGACCCCGCATACTGTTGTCTTTACTAATAAGAATGTATTTCTACCCAAACCAACCCTTTTTACCATCATTAGTCTAGTGAAAGATAAGGAAAGAAACATAACTCTTTAACCTATACCATGCAGTTTGCAAGCAGCTCTTTGACACTTCATAGCTTACTGTCCTATATCATAATTGTAACTTATGAACTGCAAATAACAAAAGGTTCTCTACAACGAAAGCAGTAACCTACTGAGTTATCCACATAAAATACAGTTCTGTTATGTGTATGGTACACATTTTTGTAACTCTGTACTACTTTATGATGAGTCAAAACTGCAACCAGACAAACATCTCTCCAGCAGAAATATTAATCACGGGAAACCTCCTTTACCCCGCAGTCTCAACAACAACCAGTCTTTGCAAAGCATTCACTACCCAGACTGCGACTTTACCACAAGTTACTTTAATCCAAAAGTTGTTACGACGACTTGCTGTAGGGGACTCGTTGTGGACTGGTGACAAACTATCTCTGACGGCATATCCAGACATTACTCCATAGCTTGCACCTCTGATTGTAAATATGTTATGTAATTGTGTATATATGTGAACTTGTATAGGCTCACAACATTCCCCACCCTATGAACAGTCCTTGAGCTGAGGATCTTCAATAAAATCTTATTATGATACCACCATTGGAGTCCTGTGCTTTCTAAACCCAAAGTGTACTTGCCTGTGTAACCAAATTCATGTCATTGCATGTATATCTAAATTGAAAACCTGCCTTAAGACACTTCATGTGGCGCTACATGTGTGGAAATGCACTCTCTTTTCACTTTTTTAAGCAAAGGTTTGGAGCGATATTTGGTGCTGCACCACATACACGGTCTGCTTCCCGGCACACATAGCCTTAGTTGCAGCGCACAGATCCTTATACTGCAGCACACAGAGGAAAAAAATTAGAGGGAACATTGCCTGGTGCCCACTTTGAAGTGTGAGAAGCTTCTAAAGTCCTCCCCTTACAGAGGTGTCTGGAATTTCCTTCATCTCTGCCAATGCCCCAGTTTGTCTGGGGGCTCAAAAGACGGTTGTGAAACCCTTTATGAGTGTGCTGAAGCAGAGTGTTTGTGATGTACAAGTGTGGTAGGCGACAGCTCCTCCCCCTCCTCCTAACAGAGATGGCCCATCCTGACAACACCTATTCCCCCTTTGTCTTACTGTCTAGGAGTAATACACAAGGACCAACTGCCAGCTATACCTAGTCATGTGACCCAGGGTACAGGCTACTGGCACCAAAGAAAATGCCAACTTTCTAAAAGTGCAAGTTTCAGAATTGTGCATAACAATCCAACTTTGCCATTAAAGAGAGTTTCAAATTACAATTCTTTAGAGGCCAAACACAACTTCCCTACTTGCACCCAATTGAAAGTTATCACTTATTAAATGCAATAAAGTAACCCTATATAATCCTATGAGAGAGGTAGGTCTTACAGTAGTGAAAAACGAATTTAAGAGTGTTTCACTACCAGGACATGTAAAAGTTAAAAGTACATGTCCAGCATTTTAAATGCACTACATCCTGCTCTATGAACTGTCTTGGCCCTACCCTAGGGGTGACATGAATGTATTAAGAAGGAAGGTTTATTTTACCAGTTGAAATGACAGTTTTCAACTGCAACAGGCTTCAATGGCATGCCTACAACAGGTTTAAATGGCTATTTATGTGAATGGCACAATCAGTACTGAAGGCCCACTATTAGCATTTAATTGACAGGCCCTGTTTACATGTAGTACCACTTTATTAGGGGCTTTCAAGTAAATTTAATGTGCCAATTTGGTGCAAGGTAATTTTACCATGTCTAAGGGAGGAAGCACAAGCACTGTAGCACTAGTTAGCAGTTATAAAGTGCGCAGAGTCCTAAGGTCTAACAAAAACAGGTTCAGAATACAGGAGGGTAAAGGCAAAAGTCTGGGGATAACCCTGCAAAGAGGGCCAGGTCCAAAAACTAGTATTTCCAGATAGCCTGGTTTTGTCACAAATCTGTAGTTGCAGAGAAAGTATCATTCCTGTGAGCTTGCAACGCTTGGCCTTTTTTGGGCCCTCTACTAACTCTTATGAAAGAAGTAATACATCTTGAGATCATTTTTTATAAAAATCTTTAAATAGAAAAAGCAAATAGATGCTGTAGTTAAAACCATTTTTCTGCACCACCACCATCTGTGGTGCATTTTTCCTTAACTTGACTCCCTGGAACATACACTTGCAGTTGATGCATTGCTTGCCTAGAATAGTGGGTCATTGTGTATTTGGGCTGTTCAAATATCTACTTACAACAGGTTCAAATCTTTAAAATAGGAGTTCTGCCTGGGTTCCAGAAATCAGTCATAGGTAGGGCCACTGGAATTATGTTAATGTTAATGTTATGGGTGTCTTATATAGCGCTCGGCTACTCCAAGGAGTGTCCCGGCGCTTTCTAACCCACAGCAGACTACAGAGGGCAGGCAGAAAAGTAGAAAAGAAACAAGCAGATCACTGTCCAGAGAGCCACATCTTTAGACCCTTTCTGAAGGCCAGCAAGTTCGAAGTACATCGGAGCGACAGAGGGAGGGTGTTCCATAGCTGGGGAGCCAAGCGTTTAAAAGAGCGACCCCCTACCCTTGCTTTCCTAACAGCAGGGACAATGGCAAGACCAAGAGATTCCGATCTGAGGGATCTAGTTGGTTTGTAGAAAGCAAGACGTTTCTGAATATATTCAGCTCCCACAGCATGGAGTGCCTTATGCGCCAGCGTAAGTGTTTTAAAAACAATCCGCTTCCGAATAGGGAGCCAGTGTAGGGAGTGTAGGAGGTCCGAGGCTCTCGCTCGGCGAGGTAGGCCAAAAATCGCCTGTGCCGCCGAGTTTTGGACCACCTGGAGTTTTTGTAGTAGATAGTCCGGAAGACCCAAATATAAAACATTTGAGTAGTCCAGCCTAGAACAAATAAGAGTCTGGACCGTGGTCTTCCTATGCGCCAGCGGGAGCAGGGAAAGGAACTTGCGTAACATTTTGAGGAGACCATAGCAAGTGCCAGTCAGTCCAAGGATCTGGGACTTAAGCGATAGGCTGTTGTCAATTTTGACCCCCAAGTTCTTAGCAGCCAGAGAGGAGGACGTAGGAGGGAACATGTTCACAGGCCACCAATCCTGCCAGCTCGGGTCAGCCTGGCACCCGAAGAAAAGCACCTCAGATTTATCTGGGTTGCACTTGAGGCTATTTCGCTATTTCGCTATTATGCAGAATTCGAGGATAAAATTATGAGCAAAAATTCACTAAATTATGTGGAAAGAAAAGACAAAGTATGTGGCGTTATGTGGCATATTTTGTGAAAGTATTGCTTCTTTATTTCGTAATTTTTACAAATGTTAGCATGATTTGGGCACATGTTTCACTGAAATCTTGCAATAAACAGCAGCAAGCTGACCAGTTGTGTAGTGCCTTCCACTGGGCAGCAACACATTTTGCTGCCCTTTAGGAACTTTTGATCCTTTTGAAGCAAAAAACTGTTTTTTGTTCAAATCTGCAGATTTGGCAGAAGATGATGGATTATGTGGCAAATGTGGCATCTCAATTATTATGTGGAAAATGCAGCGACCGCAAAATCGCATAATTCCAGAGACCTTGACCATAGCTTTCCAGCTCTTATACAGCTGTACTGGCTCCCAGTCACAAAGCTAGTGGTCGTATGCTTCTGTCTTTTGTACACAAATTCATTGTCTAATCCTTTTTATGTTTTTTGGCTAAAATGTTTAAGTCCTAAGTAAGCTTTGGTCATGTCCTTCTTAGCTTGTGCTTTCAACATTACCAATAAACTATTTGTGTATGTGTGCTTTATAAAAATAAGTTTGGATTGGATTCACTTTAAATGGTTACTGGCGGGGGGAAAGCTGCAAATAATCTACATTACACAGCGTTATCCTTTTTTGCATAACTGTAGGTAAACTTTTAAATTACAAACAGGCATTGTGCCTTTTAGAGAACTGTGTGAAGTGCCATAGTATGCTTCCCACCATAGTAAAGAACTTCAAAAGATAATACTTACATGAGGTTATTGGTTATGCAACAAAAAAAGAATACTTTTGCCAGCATATGCCATCAAATGTTATATTTAGCTGCTGTTTGATTAAGGGATGCTCTCAAGGACTATTACAAACCAGAAAGTTCATTATAAAAGGGCCTCCAACATTTGATGACACAGATATTTTTTCTATCACATGCAAAGCACGTCACATTCTACCTGCTGCCCATAGTCTGCAACAACTATGGAATGGGTCATGTGGACTTCATCCCACTAAAGACCTGATTATGAGTTGCTCTGTTAATTCTGACCTGTTCCAAAACCACGGTTTATGCACAGGTCAGAATTACGAGTTTGGTTTATATAACATGTTAAATAATTCAACATTTGTTTTATTTCAGCAGCCCAAACCTGTTGAAATTTAACAGGGAAAAGTATACAGTATCAATCAGTAGATTTGTAGAGCTCTACTTGTCACCTGAGAAAAACATCCAGGCACTGGCAGGGTCAAGTTGATTAGACGAATAGCCAGGTCTTCATGGACCTCCGGAACTCTGGAAAGATGGAAAGGTCTGTAGACAAAAATGTTATAACTCGTTCCAGGTCTTCACTGCTAGGTAGGGAGTGACCTTCGCATCTGCTATGTCAGATGCAGGGGTGAGGGCTAGAGAAAGGGATGCAAAGCGGGGCTGTCTGGTGGGTGGATGGAGGTTCTAGCGGTGGTTCAAGTAGGCGGCCTTTAGTTGTATAGGGTTCTAGATGTATGGATCAGGAGCTTGAACTGGCATCTTTTCTGTACAGGAAGCCAGTGGAGTTCCTTGAGGTAGGGGATGATGTAGGTTCGTGTAGGGAGATCCAGGACGAGTCTAGCTGCAGCGTTCTGTATGGTCTGCAGTTGTCAGAGGAGGTAAGCTGTGTTTCCTGAGTAGAGAGAGGTGTCATAGTCCAGTTGGCTGGAGATGAGGGCATGGATGATGGTGCGTCTTGAGGTTTGGGGTAGCCATTTGAATATCTTATGAATCATGCAGAGGATGAGGAAGCAGGAGGAGGAGATGGAGTTGACCTGAGTTGTTATGGTTAGCTTGTTGTCCAGAATGATGCCTAGGTGCCTAGTGTGGTCAGTGGGGTTAGGATTAAGTTCAAGTTCTGAGGGCTACCAGGATGCACCCATTGGGGAGCCTTTGTGTCAGAAAATCAGTACTTCTTGTCCGTGTTGGGCTCCAGGCAGTTGTCCTTCATCCAGTTGGCGACATCAGTCATGCAGTTGTTGAAGTTGGTCTTGGTGCTTTTCTTCGGAGAAGGAGAGAATGAGCTATGAGTTGTCGGTATATGATAAGATATTGAGTCCATGGGTTACTGCAGCAGGCAGATTTTGGTGCAATGAACACTAAAATCTGCATATTATTTCCCAGAAACTTGTAATAGATGCTATTTATTGTACTTGATAAATAACAAACCCCATAGTATCCTTATTTACAAGGTGTGATAAATATCCCTTAAACTTGTAATCAGGCACTAAGAACCTGCTTCTATGAGCCCGGTAATCTCAGTGGGGTTACTAGGCACATCAGGATTCAGAGATCTGGGATAGCTTGCAGATCAGGAATTGTCTCACTTGGACACATTGGTTGCCAAAAACAGCTGAAATGTCTCGATTAAACTTCAGGACTATAATGTCTTGACAATAGTTCCTGTTTTTAAAAAGGGAACTAGTCAGATCCCAAGTGCTGTAGACCTATCTCCTTAATGGACTCATCAGTCAAAAATTGTAGGGTCATTTTTAATAGAATACGGGAGTGGGTGCATGATGAGAATGTTTTGACCCCTTGTCAATATGGTTTCAGAGAGAAGCTAGGTACAATGCAACAGTGCCTAAATCTTCATCTGATTATAAATCAGTATAACATAGATAGGTGCAGTCCATTGTATCTGACCTTGAAGGATGCATCCTCTGCCTTCGGCAAGGTTAATCAAACTAAGTTATGGTTGTTTTTATTAGAGATGAGGCTAGACACAACTCTTGTACATTTTTTATCAACTCAGCTTGAGAATTTGATGGTCAGAATCAGATTTGGCCCCGGTGGTCAACTCTCCTACCAAAGTATTTTATATTGTGGAGTTAGGCAAGGATGTGTTTTAACTTCCTTTTGTTTATATTGTACATTAATAAACTTAATGGATGTTTGAAAGCAGCTACTCAAGATGTCCCGCTTGTTAACCCTGTCCCCATACCTCTACTTTTCAATGCGGATAATGCTATGCTTCTTGCACGACCTCCAAAGGCTTTGGGATGTCTGGTCAGAGCCTCTTCGGAATTTATGTCGAACCTTGACTTGTTCTCGAAAGTCTCTAAGTCACACGCCGTGAATTGGGCCCCAAAGATTATCCATTAGGTACCCTCTCTATTAACGGAAATAAACTTGAGAGTGTGAATAGTTTTCCATACCTGGGGCTTGTGTTCTAGTCCAATGATTCATAGGCTAGAAACACTAAGGGGCATATTAGCAAGGACCACATAAAAATTATCGCCGTTTTAGCGGCAGGAAACTGCCGCTAAAAAGGCGATAATGGGCTAGCTAATATGTGTCATAGAATTCCAATAGAAGCCCAGGTTAGATGTGAAGGACATCTAACCTGGGCTTCTATTGGAATTCTTTAACGCATATTAGCAACTCCATTATCGCTGTTTTATAAAACTGCGATAATTTTAACGAGGTTCTTGCTAATATGCCCCTATATAACACAATGTAAAGCTCTCACAGACAGTGAGCTCAATTTTTAATATCTGTCAAGCTGTAGGGAGTAAGCCTTCCTCTTATGGCGATTTACTAAAAATACTGTGTTACAACTGTGAGTTATGGGAATGGTTTTTGGGGTTTTGTAAACTGTTGAGTACCTCAAGCAGAGCAGAATAGATTTTGCAGACGCTTTCTTGGCCTTCCACATTCTATTCCACATTATTTTTGTCATAAAGAACTTGCCTTGCCATACCTCGAGGATCATATCAGTTGGGGGTCCCTTTTGTTGTGGCGCTCACTATGGAATACTCCTCAGGCTACCCTAAATCATACCATAATTAATGATTGTTTGTTTGTGAGCCTGGCCTAGTTATTCCTTGGCTTAAATATGTTAAGCAGAACTTGGATGAATTGAGCAGGTCTTCTTTGTTTGATAGTCCAACAACTACATGTAAAGATGACAAGTTGGCTGTCAAACGTCTTTATACTTTTTAGGTCTCGTGTTTGGCAGCGCATGCGCTGCATGCGCAGTCTCAGCGAGACATAAAGTAACCTGTATATTGGCTTCACCTCCGTGTCATTTCCCCTGCCCCTCGTGATTGGTTGAAGTTTGGCATTGCTGTTGTTTTCTTGCTTTCTGTTGGCTGTTGGCCCTATGGTCACTTCCATGTAGTCCCGAGGCAGCGACGCCTAACTACAGTTTCGCTCCGCTCGCACTTAATTGCATGCAGTGTGCCATCTGGTTGGGGGCGTGGCCCCCCTCCTCTCCCTCGTTCCGCGCGGCCGCTTGTTTTTCTTCCATGTACAGTAGCTGAGAGGGTTGAAATATGAACTCCGCTCTGCAGATCGCTCTCCCCTGTCTGCCCTTTGCCCCCTCCTTCACACGGCAGCGGGTCTATCCAAGATCAGTGAAACAAAATGAGCACCGGCATTCCCTGCTCTTCCGACAAACCCCTTTTAATTTTACTATTTGTTAACTCTTGCTAAGCACCACTCTAGGGATTTTCACCCCTTTAGACGTGGTGGGGGCGACGCTCGCCCGGAGATTGAGGGTTTTTGTTGTGATGAGAGCAGCCGATAACCCCCTTGGACGGTGAGGGACATACAAGGCCGCAGTAAGTACTTTAAACTTTTGTCCAGTGTCTGCACCCCAAGATTCCTGTGAAAGGCTCCAGGCGTAATGGCGACAGCTTGTTTATTTCTGCATAGCGCTTTCACTTAAAGTAAAAGCAGGATGCAAATGTAAACAAGCAGCTGCCTTTGCGCAATATCCAGAGCTTGTTTTTCTATTTGTTAACTCTTGCTAAGCACCGCTCTAGGGATTTTCACCCCTTTAGACGTGGTTGGGGCAGCGCTCGCCCGGAGAGTGAGGGCTTGCGTTGTGATGAGAGCAGCCGATAACTCCCTCTGGATGGTGAGGGACGTACAAGGCTGCAGTAAGTACTTTAAAATGTTGTCCAGTGTCTACACCCCAAGCTTCCTGCGAAAGGCTCCAGGCGTGAGCAGTAAAGGGGAGGGAAGGGATAGCCGGTTCTGTATTTTCTGGGAGTAGGCACATGTTGAAAGTGAGTTCGAGCAAAAAAGTGGAAAAGCTCTAAAAAAAAACTACACATTGTGAGCTGCCATAGCGCATTAAGTCACAATAACTCTTCTTAGCTAGCTCACCATCACCAGTGTGCAGTGTCTATGCGCTATTATCGTCTTGCAGACTCAACTCGGCTATCATTGGACTAAAAAAGTTAAGTCCGTCGTACTGGGAAACAAGTTTGTGTTCCATGAGAGCTTATGCCTCTAAGCTTTGTTAAGTCGCTGCAAAGTTACGTGTAACTTTTCTATGTATCTCCGACACTTTTCACTTGCTGTGGCTTATGCTCTGCCAGTTTGTTGTGACTGAGATGCTTGCATGGTTGCTGCCTGTGACGTGCTGCTTTCTGTAGGGTGAAGTTTGGATTGATGATGTTAAACATGCTTTATAGATGCCTCTGAGTTTAGTGAGGGGAGAGTAGTGCTACATAAATAAAATGAGGAAACTTGCATTGCAGCTGCCCATGCTGAACCCCTTCTGTGTATGAGAAGGAATATTTCACGGCTGTTGGCCTTGCTGTACATTGTGTGTGCTATGGTAGCGCGAACTGCTGCTGTGTGCCATTTCTGCGTGAGGACGTCATGCACTGTTGCTGGCTGTGCTTCTGCAGTTATGTATGGGATGGGAGTTTGTACTGCTGCTGGCTTTGCTACAGCTGTTCTCTGTGTGCTTCAATCTTGCACTGCTGCTGGCTGTGCTTCTGCAGTTTATGTAATGGGAGCTTGTTCTGCTGATGACTGTGCTTCTGCAGTTTATGTAATGGGAGCTTGTTCTGCTGATGACTGTGCTTCTACAGTTCTCTATATGACTGAAGCTTGCACTGCTGCTGCCTGCACCCATTTGATCAATATTTTTTTTTAATATATGCACGGGCGCTGCGCATAATCACGGCCCCCGCTTAATTTGACATGCACGGGCGGCGCATATGATGTTATTGCACGGCGCCCATTTGATCATTATTTGTTTTGAAATATAATCACATGCGCTGAGCAAGCATTTACAATGCAATAGGTCTTGCATTTGCGAGAATTTGAGATAGTGCCATTATAATTGATGGTGCCTTTTATTTGCGTGTTGTTTCAAAAAACATAAATAAAAGGCTTTGCCATTTACAATGCCAATAGCTTAAACTCTCGCAAATGCGAGACCTATTGCATTGCAAATGCTTGTTTTTCAAATCTTACAGTGTTTTTAGGTTGCGTTTGTTTACTGCCACTTTTAAGAATGTACAAACGTAAGCAAAGTAGAGTTGCCCTACGTTCCTTACAACTGTTGCATTATGAGGACATGCATTGTAGAATGAGTTGTTTTATTAAATCTGCTGATTTTATAGGCAACATATGGATTTATAGCTGTAACGTGTGCGTTGTTTTTTTCTGTTTTTATGTGTATGCTTTTATGATTGTCTCTGACTTTCGAATAAAGACTATTGATTGAATCACCAGGGGATTCAGGAGTCATATTCCTCATGCCCCTCCTAATTCCTGATTTATGAAGGTATCTTAAAGTTGTACCTTGTAATACCTGTTAATTAATCCCCTGGAGATATCATTGCCCTTGTTATCGGTGACGCCGGGGACAGAGGAAGGGGGATACCAGGTATGATACCAGGTCACTCCTAATAAAGTCCTAAATGTCTGCACTTTAAGGTATAACTACCTGTTCTGTTTTTCCACTTCAATCAAAGCCTCAAGTATCTGGCTAGTCCAGCATGGATCCGTAAATTCAGGAGTCTTGTTTTCAGCTGTCTTTTCTGCACCTCTAGGGGCATGTGGTGCACAACAAACAAATGCACTTTCATCACCCTCATCATCCTTTCCTATTGAATCATGACTTTTTAAAACCTTGCAAAATTAGGGTAACTCGTGTATCACTACCGAAAGTTTTAAATGGTGGCGACACGGATTTAATGAAAATGCTTATTTTCATTCATATGGGGAGACTAACAGAAATGAGATATTTTTCTGAGAATCTGGGACTATTTTAACATTAATAATGTAGGCCTCAGTTTCAAAATGGTGGTTGTAGTCATCTTAATCAAATAGACAGGCAACTTTCTGTATTTCCATGCCACGCACCCAGCACACTAGAAACAATCTTTTGAAATATGATTCCCTTCTCTCACATATAACCTTATGCTTCAATCATAAGCTTCATTCTCATGCCGCCTTAGTAAAGTGAATACTTTCTCAATGTCTCACCTATTGGGACTACAATGTAATTTCTCATGAGAACTTAACCCTGACTGTAACAGAATGTGTACTAACCATAAGGTGTCACTGGAGCAACAGGGATGGGAGCTGCATTAATTATAAAAGCCTGTGGGACAGTGGTGACAAATGTGATTTAAAATTGTATCATTTGGCAGGAGTTTTATATAGTGCAACTTGACCTGAAAGTATCGGGTATCAGACCCGATACTTTACACCAGCACCAGTTGCGTTACATGAGGACAAATTCATTTTTTTGTTAGGCACGGGGAGATCATCAGCCTGATTCATCAAAGACCCGTTTTGCGAGTCTGTAATAGCGATTCATAAGGAATCGCTATTACATGCTCGCAAAACGGGATTCATGTAGGAATCGCCAAAAAAATTTGATTCCTACATATTCCTTATTTGCGATTAGCAAATTGCTAATCGCAACTAAGGAATAACTCCCCATTCATTCCTATGGGCCAAAAGGCCCATAGGAATGAATGGGGAGTATTCCTTATTTGCGATTAGCAATTTGCTAATTGCAAATAAGATAGCGATTTAAATGGTGCCAGGGGTGTCCAAAGGACACCCTGTAGCACCCCTTAAATGCTAATTTAAACAGGTGTTGCGCACACACATGTCCAAAGGATATGTGTGTGTGCAACATGCAACTTAGGAAAATGCTTTTAAAAGCATTTTTCTAAGTTTTCGCTATTTACCACGAGGATGTAGAAGGGATGAAAGCGATGCTTTCGTTTCAAATGATGGGAGGCCAGTGGCTCCAAATTCATTACTTCCCACTATAGTGCAACACTTCCGTCGGCCTACATTTCTTGGGTGGGATGGGTCGATACGTACATTCCAGAATTACTGTTTAACACCAGGTTTATGTCAATAGCAGAGAGTTTATACCAGGGACGCATTACCTGTCAAATGCCAGCAAAAAGACAGTTGTGATTATGAGTCACATCAGGAAGTCAGACTGTCTTTTTTTCTCACATTCACGTCGATTATTTCAAAATACACAAACACACACACACACGTATATGAATATGTATATGTATATATATATATATATATACACACACACAAATATATCCATACTAATATAATAAAGAGAGAGCCCAAACCTTTGAGGCGGGTAATCTCAGGAACCACAGCATCAATCACAACACCCAATACAGCGTTGGAAAGGGCAGTTGCAGCAGAAGGACATAGGCTATGCAGACGGCCACCATATACATTTAAAAGGTAAAAGAACCGTGCCAGCAAAGTAGTCCCTTGTGGGCCTGTCTGTGTTGTTCTGTGGGTGTGCCCTGGGGGCGTGACAAAAGCTGGGGGTGTGTGGTACGTTCCGCCCTTCATGCCATGTCTCATATCGTGTGCTAATCCCACCCTGCTCCCTTTAAATACCCCTGCACCCCATAATCATAACCCACCCGTACTCCTTAAAATACCCCAACACTCTTAAAAACTAACCCATCTTAACCCTATAAATATACCCTGTACCCCAAAACCCAAACCTATCCCTAAACCCTAAAAATACCCCTGTACCCAAAAACCCAAACCAAGCCCTGAACCCTATAAATACCCCTGTACCTCAAAACCCAAACCTACCCCTGAACCCTAAAAATACCCCTGTACCCCAAAACCCAAACCTAGCCCTGAACCCTAAAAATACCACTGTACCCCAAAATCCAAACCTACCCCTGAACCCTAAAATACCCCAGTACCCCAAAACCCAAACCTAGCCCTGAACCCTTAAAATTCCCCTGTACCCCAAAACCCAAACCTACCCCTGAACCCTGAAAATACCCATGTAGCCCAAAATCCAAACCTAGCCCTGAACCCTAAAAATAGCCCTGTACCCCAAAACCCAAACCTATCCCTGAACCCTAAAATACCCCTGTACCCCAAAACCAAAACCTAGCCCTGAACCCTTAAAATACCCCTGTACCCCAAAACCCAAACCTAACCCTGAAAATACCAATGTAGCCCAAAACCCAAACCTAGCCCTAAACCCTAAAAATAACCCTGTACCCCAAAACCCAAACCTATCCCTGAACCCTAAAATACCACTGTACCCCAAAACCCAAACCTAGCCCTGAACCCTAAAAATACCCCTGCACCCCAAAACCCAAACCTAGCCCTGAACCCTTAAAATACCTGTGTACCCCAAAACCCAAACCTACCCCTGAACCCTAAACATACCCCTATATGCCAAAACCCAAATCTAGCCCTGAACCCTAAAAATACCCCGGTACCCCAAAACCCATACCTATCCCTAAACCCTAAAACTACCCCTGTACCCCATAACCCAAAACTATATCTGAACCCTTAAAATACCCAAACACCCCAAAACATATACCTCAGTACCCCAAAACATATACCCCTATACCCATACTTACCTTATCCAAACATTTAAAAAAAACATGCTTTTACCATTCATGCATTTACAACGAATTTCGTTGTACATGTATGCGTGGTAAAAGCATATAAAATGTAATGCCATGCGTTATAATAGCATTGCGGAGTCATGTTACTTTCATAATGAAAGTATGTGGAGTGATGGTATACGGAAAGAAAGTTGCGGAATAATGGGTGTTTACCCTCCCCTGGTAAGTACATTGGTGGCACGGCGTCCCACATCTCCAGCAACATACTCATATTTTTTCACCACCCATTTGAAAAATGCACAGGTCTCTCTCATTGATGGGAAGCACCAACATACATTTTTAGACACACCTCCCGCCACAAGTTCCAGAATTGCCAACTTTAGAGCTGGGGAGCTACGTTCGAATCTCGGCATCAGCTCAACATCCTGTGATTCAAGGCAAATCGCTTTGTCTCCCCGTGCCTACCACAATTTAATGTGTTCTTCTGTAATGTAAATTGTGCTCATGCCATGTTGTCGAGTTTGCGCTAAATTATATTGCAAGGAAAAATAAAGTAGGGAAACTCGAGTTCACACACTACTGAACGCGCACTCTTAAGTGCATCAGCAGTGCACTGTGAATCGAAGCGTTTCACAGGCCTGTCACAGATAAGAAATGCTATCAAAACGAAATTCTACAAAACAATATACTACTGGCCGGCTGCAATTCATACTCGGACAACGTCGGGACGGGATGCTAGTATGTATATGAATATGTATATGTATATATATTTTATATATTGGTGTTTGTCATCCTTTTATCCCACTGGTTTGAGGCATATCTAAGTGAAAGTTTCACTGTAGCCAAATTGTTGCTGTGAGGGAGTTGATCCCTCGATTTGGCTTGCCTGTTTCTTTTAAATCAGATAACAGAACTCTTCAATCAAAAGTTCAACTGTAGTTACCGACCAGAAGCCTCATGAGTAGTAGAACAGGTCAACAACACTTTGATATCCAGATTGGCTGTGCTATCTACCTCCTCCAAGCTCAAATGGACTGATGAAGTTCCATTTGTTTTTCTTACTAACAATTGTTATTGAGCTATATAACACGTTAATCCACATCACCAAAATCACATCATCAACACAGCACAGCACTTACACAGAAGGGAATCAATGCATATGTATAAAACATCCTGTAGGTATAGTGCCCTCCGCACGCCCCCTCATGCCCCACCCTTAGTGCAATTCAGATAAGTTGTGGAAGACTCAGATAAGGGCCTGTTTCAGTGTTCTCAGGGAAGAGCCTCCAATGTGTATCCCACCCCCTTGCCCCCATCGTCAGGGAGCTGCCTCAGTCGGGTTCACCCTGTTGGCATGCCTGCCAGGCACCCCATATCTTGTGATGTTTGTTGTGACAGACTCTCACAAATAGCCCTCCTTCTCTATAAGTGTGCAGTAGCTCATGTCTCTCCTCCAGTCCCAGATGGTCCGGGTCTCACTGGAGATCCCCAACAGCAGCTGCCCATCTCTGGGGCTCCCCTCTTCTACTAAACCCAGCAGTGCAAGCTTGGAAGTGAGCTTCATCAATTTCACTTGTCTTAATGAGTCTCAGATGCACCATAAACAAAAGAATAGGACTCTCCCCCCAGTGAAGCGTAGATGGGGAGGGCCATGAGAATCCCATCAGTACCTAGAGCTGCACTTATAAACATCATAGATGATATTATTCTTCAATATTGCAGAGGACTTGCTGATGTGGTGCTTTCTATCTTCCTTCAGGTTGAATTTGTCAACCCCATCCATGGAGCATGGACAGCCCCACAACCTCATTCCTGGAAACTATATCCTGGTGAAGACTCATCTGTGCAAGAACTGTTTGAAACCTTGCTGGAGGGGCCTTCTACAGGTTATCCTTGTGGCCAACACTGCTGCAAAGTACGCTGGACTTTCGCAGTGGATTCATGTGTCGTACATGAAGAGGATGAGACAGGCGGATGAAAAAGGGGTGGCAACAGCCACCAATTCACCAAGTCAAATCGGAATCAGACGAGTGAATCCTGAAGGAGAAGAATTGCAAGTTGAATCTCTCCAATACGGGTACCAACAGGCCCAATCTAATCAAGCCCTAGAGCTACAGGGGCAAAAACAAGGTGAAGAGACTCAGAAGTCCTGTATCCTGGGAAAGGGACAAAGACCAAAACTTAAGCTCTGCATCTCCCAAATTCCTGGGGAATCCTGGATTACTCTGAGGGCGAAGATGGTCAAGGGGAAAATATCCTCAACCTGTGCCAAATAAAGTGAGAGCTCCAGTAGTGGTTAAAATCAGATCTGAAAACATAAGCGAGTATTGGGATTCACAGCCTGTTGTAAGCATCTAAAGTGAAGTAGTATATTTTGACTAAAGATGGGTAAATGGTACAGGAAAAAGGAAAAGAATACTGAACCTCAAACCCCATTCTCATGCAGTGTAAGCAAAGTGAATGCTTTCTCAAGGTCTATTGGGACCATAATGTAATTTCTAATGAGAACTTAACTTAACTTCATTGTTACAGAATTTGTTCTCACCATAAGGCGTTACAGGAGCACCAGGTATGGGAACTGTACTGTTAAAGCCTGTGGGACACAGCTGACAAATGTGATTTTAAATTGTACCATTCTTTCTGTAATAAAAGTTGCTGGGATCTTTGGCTCTTTGCATGCTCGCACAAAAATGTGTAGCCTAATGAACAAAATGAGCTTCACCCAGAGGGTGTTGGATTCACTCTCCTCTTATCTTTAGAAGACAACACTCTGTCATCTGATTTCCTTTGGGTTCACCGGCAATGTCAGACTATTCTTTGATTTATGACCTATTTACTGAGCAGCATTATACTCAGGACTGCTATTTTCATGATTTGCATTTTATTCTGAACTTCATGCTTTTATATGAGAAATGATTAACTGAATCTTTGCCATTGATTTTCCTCTTTGTAAGGCTTTAAACGTTTGTTAAACCTTCAGGGTTTTCATTTTTAATACCTTTCGGTCTTTATTTTGAAGCCTAATGCACTTTACATTCAGTTCTGAAATTGTATTGGATATTGAATGTACATGTTCACCTACTCCAGTTGTGGAGCAACAAAATCCCAGAGTCGATTAGCACAGCTCTCTGTTCATCAGGCAGTAGCGCTTTAGATTGGAGGGTAAACGCTCTACATCAATGGTATTGTTTAATTATAATTGTCATTGATTTACTGAGGAATATTGTAGCCTTGGGGTTAGACTGAAAAAGATAAACAACTGGAGTAATGGGAAGTGAGAGCCCAATCACTGAAGTAAAGTCCACAATCCTTATACTCTACTTTGCAAGCCTTGCAACAGTTGGGTTTAGTTATAGGTAAGCAGGGGAAATTCATGTTGCGGTGGGAATGTCCCCTGTGTGGTAAATGGGCACATACCCCTGCCATGAGTGCCCAACTGCATGTGAAACTGGCATCCTGGCGTTTCTTTTTGCCCCTAGTGTCACAGTAATCCAGTTTGTAGCCAGAGGCCTGTACCTGTCCCTAGTAATGCAAGATCTAGAAACTGTGCTGTGACCTGGAGAGCATACAAAGCGTGCCCCTCTAGTGGGTATAAGATCACTGTCAAAATCATGGATGAATAACATAGAGTGGTGGTGGAAGCATACTCAGTTGAATCATTGGTATGACCAGACATTTTTAGGTTTCGCCTGGCGTTGCAGCGCGTATGCGCCGCCTGCACTGTGAGGGGTTCTTGGAATCAATATACTTTGAGAAGTTAAGTTTCTGCTCCACCCGTTATTTCCATTGGTGTGGGTCATTTTGTGTCATTGGTTATGTTAAACTGTGTCTTTTGATTGTGAGTGAGGCTTTTTAGTCCCTCCTGGTTACCGCCCTGTCCACTTTTTGCCCCGCCCACCCCGACAGGATCTATTACTCCGCGGCGTGACACAGTATCTAATTACTGGGTGGCACTTTCTTTTTTCATTTGCACAATGGCGTGTTTTTAAAGGCTGCCGTGTTTGCTTTTGCAGGTCACTGGAGCCGTCCATGTATGGGCTGGTTTCTGACAGAGACAGAGAGTGCAAGGAAAAGGAGGAGGCAGAGGCGGGCTCTAGCCAAGTTTTACAAGCTCAGCTTTCAGCAGTGGCGGCACACGGAGCTCTCTTCTCCCTGGCTCAAACTGCTTCTGTGACTTGTTCTTTCATTGCATTTCATTCGGCCGCGAAACCTCCTTTATTAGTCTGTGTGCCATTCGTGAGGTGTTTTTTCACGAGGCATGCCGACTGTCCTAATTATAGTCATATTGCCTGTTTACCTCTAGTGCTTTGTCCCAGACCGGTACTTTACTTCTGAAGGTGAAATTACATTTTGTTGAAATCGCAGAAAGCACGCAGCTCTGTGCATCCATGGAGCCAATGCTAAAATCTATCGAATTGCAGTGGTGTTTCTAAATAAGCAGACATTCACTGAAGGCACTGGCTTCTTAAAGGTTTACGTAAGCAACCACGCCGCAACTGCGCAGTGACTATAATCCATGCAGTTTACAAGCGGCTTCCAAATGGAAACGTTGTGGGGGGCATCTGTCTACCGATAATGCAACGAGCTGCAGCTGTTTGCTCTCCAACTCCAGCATATTTAAATTACACATTCCGCACCAAAACAAGATGCAGTGCTGAGGCTACAGGCTCCTTTGTTTACCTTGAGAGGCGACCCAGCGTGGGGGTGGAGATGGGAAAGGGGGGGTTCTATGGTAGACACTTGAGGGAGATCCACCGGACACACTGAAGGCAGGAGCTGGTTTGGGGTTTGGGAGACGAGGATCTGTAAGGACAGTCATCCGTCCCTACCAGTTGTGAGCGCGGCGCCCGCTAGGGACACCACACTCACTTTATTTATTTATAATTAACTCATTGTCCTTTTTTTTTGCGGGTTCAACATAAAGAGTACCGTATACTTAATGCTGTTTCCAGTGTTATATATAATTCCCACCCCTCCCCGTCTCACAGAGGTACCGTTCCCTTATTTGTGTGCTCTCACACACGGTGCATCCCCCTCCCCCTCGTCTCCCCAGTCTGTGCCCCGCCCCTCGGAGCCCTCTTTGGACAGTCCACTGTTGTCTCTGCACCAAACTTTGGGGCTAAGGGGGTGAGCAGTGTTCTGCTTCCTAACGCTGTGTAGCGGCTGGTGCCGCGGTTCACCCAGAGGTCATTCTACTCTTTGAGGAAAATAGCAGACGAGCGTGCCTCACTGTCGCACTGTTTACCTTAGGCAAATGGTGCGTGCTGCTCTTCGGATTTGGTAACTCTCACCACAGGGAACAGTGCTCTAGCGGCAGCAATGGGCAAAGTGAGTAACAGCGACAGGAGGTCTGGAGCCGGGGTGTATCCTGTAGGAACAGGCAGCAGTGGCCCTATCACTTCTATGTATACCAAGTGTTGTGTGTCTGTGCTGCTCGTTTTTGTGCACATAGTGGGGGTTGGTGTCTCTGTGCTGCTATTCTATGTGCACCTACTGTGTGTGTCTGTGCTGCTGCTGTTCTGTGTGCACCTAGTGTGTGTGTGTTTGTGCTGCTGTTCTCTGTGCGCTACTCTTTACCTTTGATGAGCCCTCTGCCTCTGCATTTGACCCTCTGAAATCCTGCCTTAGGGATATTTCTAAATGGATGGATTCCAATTCATTAAGGCTGAATGCAGGGAAAACGGAGATCCTGTTTTTTAATTCACCGTCTCCTCTTGAATCCAGCCTCTGGTGGCCTGGAGATTTGAGCCAAGCCCCCATACCTAAAGACTCTGTCAAGAACCTGGGGGTCCGTTGGGACAACCATCTTACTTTTAACGCCCAGGTTCAAACAGTAGCAGCATCCTGTTTTGCTAAGATTAAAATAGTAAACAGACTCATCAACTATCTCCTTCTGATTGCCGTAAGACTGTGGTTCACGCATTGATAACCTCTCATCTCGATTACGCCAATGCGCTGTACCTAGGCATTACGGCAGGTTTATGTAATAAACTCCAGACTGTTCAAAACGCTGCCGCCCGTCTGGTGGAAAGAATTCCTCCCAGATAACATATTTCTCCTCTTCTCTGTAGATTGCACTGGCTACCCATTGCTAAAAGATGTGTATTTAAGGCCATGACTCTGGCCTATAGAGCTTCTAAGGGTAAAGGACCAGCCCATCTGAAAAGCAGCTTACGTCCATACCAACATGCCAGAACTCTGCGCTCTAATTCCGAATTCCTTCTCACAACTCCTAGATTTAAAAGGACTCATTCAGGAGGTAAGACTTTCGAGGTTTGTGCTACCCAGCATTGGAATAAACTTCTGATTGCCCTCCGCACCTGTCAGACAGAATCCGTATTTCGAAAGTCCCTTAAGACCCATCTCTTTTGTTTATAACTCCCTTTTCTTTCTCTGTAGTGCCCCTGTTACCAGATCTATCAGAGCCGGGACGCCCAGTTGGGGCAGCTGTGCGCTCTATAAAATACACAAAATAAAATAAATAAATAAGTGTGAGTTGGTGTGTCTGTGCTGCTATTCTGGGTGTACCTAGTGTGGGTTTGTGTGTCTGTGCTGTTACTTTTCCTGTTTATGTGTGTGCTGCTTATTTTGTGTGTAACCAGTATGTGTGTGTGTGTGTGTGTGTGTGTGTGTGTGCTGGTTCTTATTCTAAAGCGAGGGTTACAATCCATAAAACTGGAGGATGCAAAATCGGATGCTTAAATATGGGGTTTAAAGAGAGCAATGCAATAGATTTCGTTCATTTATGGTGATAAGGTCGGTATATCATCCATACTGACTTCTGGCTGGCGTATGACCGCAGAGCAGGAAGCAAAGGGTGCAATTTATCAAGCATATGACAGCTAACTTCATTAAGAATAGAACTCACAAAATAAAGTAAAACATCTTATGTACTAAGATGCTGCTTCGAAAGAGACAGTAGTGCAGAGAATAGAGACTGCTAACCCTGTGTATATTATATTCTTGGGATCCCCTCAGGTCTCAAGTCTGATAGAGTCCTTTTTGCTTGGCAGATTGATGACGACACCATGTTTCTTAAGGGATCAGCTGAATTAATTAATTTGTCAATCATGTGGGCCAGGACTTGTAGAAATCTACTCCTTCCATCTTTCTGCCCCTCGGTGATGCTGCATGTTATGAATATTTCAAAGGCGGCTTATTTTGGGGGCTGTGTGGTCACAACATCAGTGGAGAGGGCTTGCAAACAGGGCGGTGTGCAGGAGGCGCTCTCTGCTGCAGGCATGGGTCCACACTGTACGCAGCATGCAGCTGGCTGCCCACCCTGCCCCTTCCACCCGCCTCGCACCTTAGGTCCATACCACTAGTGCTGATATAACACACAGTCTTTTATTAGGTCTCGGCCTAGCGTACACTGCGCAGCATTGTCGCGCAGCCAGAGTCGTTTTCTCAGGGGTTTTGAAAATGGACCTGGAAATTCCACGCAGCTTGTGCGTGTTATTTCCTAGGTCCATTTTCATTGGCCTTTGCGTGCGTGTACTTTTAAAACATAACACGCAATAGGCCTTAGGCGGTCACGTAGCTCCGCCCATGGCCTATTGTTGTCTGTTACGCGCACCAAAGGCCATATGTCTTCAATTATCGTGCCGACACGAGCGCGATAATTGAGGACATATGCCTGCAGTGGCGCGTGCACCACTCGCGGGTGTTTTTTTTTTTTTTTTACAATTGGATCGCTTTCGCGATTGCTTGTTTGTCCTAGACTTTATCTAGCCGGTACAGTCCGGAACTTGCATTTGCGATCTATTAGTCTTGTGTTATTATTAATTTTTAGTCTTGTGCCAAGCCCCGATGATAAGATATATCAGAAGTTACCATTTACAACAAATTGGAAAGTTTAATTGTTGCTAGACACAGCATATTTCTGTACACATAGTTATGATATCACCCATACATCTAGTACTTGGCAATTGATTGAGACTTTCTAAGCAATTTAGTTCGGTACCCGTGACTATTTTCATGGTTACACAAAGCATGCCACTAATCTCAACAAACTTTATTTGCCTCAGTATTTTGAACACATTTGTTGGTACACACGGAGTATATTAGCGTCATGCGCTCATTTGTCTCGGTTCTCTGCACATGTCTAGGACCATTTGTGTGAATGCACACTACTACATTACCAGTAAAATTAGCATAAGCATTATATATCAGTGTGTATGACTCTTTTTATGTTCAGTACGCCACTAATGTTGATATACTTCATTCGCCGCTTCTCTTTGTGCACACAATCGCTGGTTTACAAATAGCGGTTAACGCTCATTTATTAGTTTACTGGTACACGTCTAGGTTATTTGTGCATATTATAAAACCATATTTTCTATTATATTAGCACCGTGAAACAGACAGAGGTTTTTGTCCTCTTTCTATGTTCACAGGTTCACAGGGTCGACAGGAGGAATATTCAAAGAGGCAATCAGCTGACTCCAGCTTATTCTCCTATCAGTGTGCCTGATGGGGCACGCGTACAGGCAGCATTTTTGATAAAGGTAATGCGCAATCTAGTATATTATGTTTATCGCTTCACAATGCGGCCATTTGGCATATAGTAACAATGTTGCCTCGCTTTTCTAGTATCCCAGGTTCACGTTATTTCAGTATAGACTGTCAAACTCATCAGAAGCCAGATCCCATTTTTCGGTAAACACCATGATTTTATGCTGCCAAACGTTACGTTATTTTGTTTCGTTTAAGGACACAATAAGTGGCATAAATTTTCATTTTTAATATTTTGCAGAGTGAGGTACACATATTTTCTAAATCGAGTCGCAAGACAATGCATTTGGGTGAGTGCATTTTGTTGCATGCACGTTTGTGTAGTACTGTGTATTGTCATATAACTAAAGGGCGTTACTGCATAAGGTTTTAAGCTTCATCGTATCTTAGATCAGAGTACAGAGAGTTAAAACATAGGTTTTCTTTTGGTGAAACATGAAGTTAATTGTAGTGCACTAAGGCAGTTGCAAGAAGCTATCATTAATAGAACAACGTGGCACGCCACTAGTAACCAGTAACCATTTAATTCAATTGCTTGCGGGATGAGTAATCTGACATAAACGCTCATTTTTATAGGGTTACCACCACATAATTTGGGGCATTTCAGCAACGTAACAATTTATGGGAACGTTTGCTACCGGACAGGTAGGTACCTGGCAGAGTCCGTCGATATCTGGTAATCAATGGCGAAGCTGATTTTTAGTCAGACCAACCTCACATCGGTTTACCCATTGTCTGCTTTGCCCTCAGAAATGTCAGTAAATTAATAAAGCAACATGACTCAGTGGGTTGAGGCACCTGCTACACTGATGTTCGGGTAACCTAGCTAGAACTCACAGCTTGGAGTGGGATCATGGCTTTTCACTCGTGCAGGGCCGACATAAAAGTTTACCATAATGATAGTTTATAGATCAGCAAGACTGTCCTCTAACACTACACAACGAGCTATCTCTGATTTTATTAATAGTACAGCAGATTTTCTGCGTAATACACAGCCTAAAGGTGCTTCGCAAATCCCTCCATAGTGTCTTGCACTTTTCACACCTATGCTAGAGGTCAGCAAAAATTCTCTCTCAAATCCGGCAAAGTTTAGTTTACAACACCCCCCTCCCACGTGGGTGGATTTCTCAATTTTTTCCAGTTGACATAAAGCAACCCCACATGTGGGGGAAAGGAGGCAGCACAGACAGTGTCACAGGCCCGGCCCGTGCAGGGCGTTATACGGGGCGGTGACGTCAGCCGGGGGAGGGGCAGGGTGGGGGGGGTTTGAAAATGCGGGATATGGACCATTACAGGTAAGTACGAAAAAAAAAACCTAATTTTGTTGCCTACGCTGCATCACATTTGGCGATGCAGAGCGGGCAACGAAATTCGTTTTATTCATTTTATTTGTTACTTACCTGTAATGGTCTATATCCCGCATTTTCAAACCCCCCACCCTGCCCCTCCCCCGCCTGACGTCACCGCCCCGGTATAACGCCCTGCACGGGCCGTGCCTGCAGTGTCACCTCGCGGTAACCCTGCAATGCTTGGAAGGGCCTCTGGAATGAGCCCTCGCGGCCACACTTCCGGTCGCTCACAGTGCTCATAGAAGTATCGTAGCGTTTCTTGACTGTCCAAAGTTGTCAATACTTGAGCTTCAGAACTCGAGTACGAATATCCGAGGTACATGACCGGAGACTACTTGATCTCCCACTGACGTGTGTTGTGGAATTCATAATGTCAGTGCCAAGGGGAGGGAACTGCCGCAGTAGTTACAGTTTTCATATAAAAGTAGGCAAACATTTAGAAAGCCTTTCATCGGTAGGAAGTGCGAGCACTCCGTATAGTGGCACGCTGCCCTCTGCGGTCCCAGATGCTAAGTGGAGGGTCATTGTTGCATTATGCGTGCCGTACACAGCTGTGTGAACGAGATGACTAAGACACTGCAACCCACTAAGCAGCTAACCACATGCCCACCTCTAAGGCAGTGTTCATTGACTTTACCATGGAATGCATAAAATGTTATGAAAGGGGAGTGTGAGAGAGTTGGCCTTGGTCACCTTGATAACTTGTATGAAGCCCCGTGTGTTTGTTTTCTTTTATATTTTTTCCGTTGCTGACATCTCCCTTCGCGTGCCTGCCCGGAGCAAGCACTTTTGCACCACCTCTGCTTTGGCAGATAATGGCTGGTGTGATTATAAAATGCTGCGTGGGGTCCGGTCCAAAACCATTGTGCTTTTCTTTTAAACGAACAGGAGCTGGAAAATAGTTTGGTGCCTCTTGTGAGCATAGCACAAACTCGTCCTGGCTGCTGCTCTTACTTAACACATAGAATTGTATTTTATTTCATGTTTAATTGTTCAGCAATGCTGGGGCTGATTTATAATTGGCTATCGATTTTTCCTTGTGCTTCCACCTATGGACAGTGCTGCTGTTATATTGATTGCTGCTTTCATTATTTCAAAGTGTTAGCACGTAAAGCAGGGAGTAGTTTCAGTGCCCTGCATGAGTCCGTGTGTGGGCAAAATGTGGGTGTTTCAGCGTATGTGTAAGCAGCATGTGTCGGTGTGTGTGTATGTGCAAGCATAAGTTAGCTTGTGTAAGTATGGGTGTGTGCATGTTTATCAGCGTGTGATTAAGTGGTGGGTGTGAGTGTCGCCTGTGTTCAAGTTTTGCTGCTGAGAGAGGCTTTTTTTGTACCAAAAATCTGTCCTCAATCTCCCAAATAAGCTGGTGTTTGATTAGAAGCAGAGGCTGCCCAGTCGAAGGACACACACACACAACCACCCACACATACACACACCCAAAACCATACACAACCACACACATACACACACACAAAACCACACACACAAACACACACACTACCACACACACACTACCACACACACAACCACACATACACACACACTACCACACACAACCACACCCACAACCGCACACACAACCACACACAGCCACACACACCAACACACACACACACACAACCACACACACACAACCACAACCACACACACAACCACCAGCACACTAACAACCAAACACACAACCACAAGCACACACACAACCACACACACATACAACCACACACACACAACCACACACACTCAACCAGAAACACAATACACACAACCACACACACAACCACACACACACACAACCACACACACACAACCACACATACTACACATAGAACCACACATACAACCACACACACACAACCACACACACTCCCACACACACAATCACACACACAATCACACACACACAAACTAACAATTCCAACCCACATAATTCCACTACACACCACATGCATACACTTCATAACACATGGCTAAAAGACATTGCCATTTACAATGCCATTTGCTCTAACTCAAATAAATCCGAGACCTATTGCATTTTCAATGCTTGATGATGTATTGGTGTTGCATAGGAAAAGTCAGCTGAGGCAAACCGGTGCAGAAAGGACTTGGACAGAGACACACACACACACTTCCACTTACACACACAAGTACACAACCTAACACACGGTTACATTCACACACACACACACACACTAGTACACAATTAAGCTTACACAGATATTACACACATATATACACAGGCACACACACTCAGAAATACACAAAAAAATACTCGCATATATAACGAAGCATGCCCCCAGACACACAAATACACATAAGAACGTACCGAGACACACCCAAAGACACACTAATACATACACCTACCATCTATTACACGCAGATACACACAAACGTCCTCAAACTAACACACACATACAATGATACACAAGTAGAATGTGCAACGAATCTGAAAGGGCCATGTGAGCTGGGCAGATACATTGAGGGTGGTGGTTGTTCTGTGTTTTTGACAGAGATTAAAGAAATGATCAAGACTTTGATGCCTTTTATTTATGTGTTAATTATTAAAACAGATAGATAAAAGGCACTGTCATTTACAATGCCAATAGCTTAAACTCTGGCTAATGCTATTGGCATTGTCAATGACAATGCGTTTTATTTATGTTTTAAAAAGAAAAGCAAGAGAAAAAGACATTGTCATGTACAATGCCAGAAGCTCAAAATCTCGCAATTGTGAGACCTATTGCATTGCAAATGCTTGTTCTGTGTGTCATGGGGAGTGCTGTCTACTGAATCCTCTATGTTAAGTTCCACTGTTATATGAATTCCATAACATTGCGCTGACATTTCATGTGTGTTAAGTGCATGTGCGTGCAGTGAATGGGTGACACATGTATGATAGTAGGATTGTGGTGGCAGTGTGTGGTGAGAGTACAGGGGGCCATGGTCTCCATTTTGGAGCCCCTGGTTTAGAATGACACAAGACAAAACGTGGATGCAGTTTCCTAGGACAGTGCAAGTGCATTGACTGCATCTTGTGAGTAGAAACCCTGTTACTGAAGTGAAAGAGGATGGGGACAGGGTTTTCATTAGAAATTCAATGAGGACCTTGTTAGAAATGGGCTGCTAGTTAGTTCTTTCAGTACACTGACATTTGGTAGAGGATAGTTGTGGGGATGGTACTGTGGATTCTGTTGGGTGAGAATATTTCTAGGCAGGACCTTTTTGTGTCTGTTTCTAACTACTGCTTTATAAAGGCGGGAGGCAGTCAGGTGCAGAGATCTCACACTTCATTGTAACCTTGTTTTAGATATTCCTGCTTGGAGCTAGCACCCTTGCAACAAGCTCTGACAGCCAACATCCTGCACAAAGACTGTATCTGAGGAGCAGGCAGAAAAAAACATTTGAAGAAAAAGAAATTCAAATCAGTTTTGATACATTAGCCAGTGTATCCCCATCCACTGTCTGGACAATGTCTATATAACAGGACACATCCTTTACATTGCGGTGAGTACACAGCGATGCAGTTCCAACGCAGCCGTTACAACGCAAGTCGTTACATTGAGTTGCGCTGGATGGCGCTATAACCTAAGGAATAGTGAGGTTTACTATTCCAACACCTTCCCTATTGTACGTAGACTGGTGTTGGAATAGTAAATCGTACTACTCCTAAGTCCAGGCCCTCCAGCGCCCTCCAGCGCAAGTCGTTGTAACGATTTGCATTGCAAAAATTGCGATGTAACATACCACGATCATTTTGATTGCGTTGTTACATCACATATCCGTATATAAGAGGGTCCTAAAACCATCCACTTGGTTCCAGTTCTTCACAAGCACGGAAGGGAGTGCTCAGCAGATTACTGTAGGATTGATGTGAGACCAGGGCTGGCAGCCTTCCTCCCCGTTGAGAGAGTGAAGGAGTGAGTGTGCCTGATGCTGCAGAAGGATAGAATGTCCAGCAGGAACAGTTCAGCGTATTCCCTGCTTGTGGAATAGCCAGACAGAGCCAGAGATTCCCACGGAGCAAAGCAAGGAGCAGTCCAGGTCTGGAAGTGGTCCCCTAGTTTCCCTAAATGGCTCTAGTCATGAACGGCATGAAGCCTACACAAATCAACTATCAAGTGTGATTGTCAATCCACCATGACTGAAAGACTGGTGCTGCCTTCGTTAGAGTCCAATTGCTCCAGGACTGCCATGGTGAGTGCCATGATTGACCCAGAGACTGCTGCAACTTTCAAAGTCATCCATGACATTGAGGTCACTCTGGAGGCCACACCTGCCATACCAGCGTGCCTAGTGCACCTGGCCAGGGCATGCCATAACTACCGGCTGCCAGAGGAAGGCGCTGCGCTGCAATCAGTGATGTCTTCAAGTTGAAGGGAGGCAGCCGTCACCACCCTGACAGCTCAGAGGCCACTGCCACAGAAGAGGTACCGCTGCACACATCTGTCCCACACTCACTCAGACAGCAACATATAGACAGAGGTAACCATTGGACTTGAGATGTGTAAAGATGTCATTCTTGGAATATTAATGTGTTGCCTAGCAGCTCAGAATGTTATGATTTGAGAGCACTGTACTGAGCTGTGAAGCAGTTTGTGGGTGAAGCTGGAGGTTCCTGTACAACTCTACAATAAACCTTTTATTTCTTCTTACTTGCCTGGACTCATCTTTACAAGAAGTAGGTGAGACCAGTAACAGACAGAAGTCTGGAGAACTCACTGAAACATTTTACGAGTGACCTTAAGAATTGAAAAGCAAACTAAACAGTTTAGTGCACATAAGCCTTGGGAGTGATTGATTGAACTGCACCTAGGCAAGTTCATAGCTGAACCCAAGACTAGATGCTAGGGATAACAGACGCTGGTATACTCCATTTAGAGGGGTGGGTACCGAAGGTTGTAGCAGCTCAAGATCTTAAACATGATTTCAACCGTGTGTCGCATCACCCTAAATGCATTTTGTAGTATTGAGTAAAGCTGTTTGATTAAAGTGTAATAATTTATTCAAAAGATAAGCACTGGGCATGACAATATTTTTTGTGTCTGTAATGTATGTGGTCTTGTAAAGCGGACTGCTGCCCTGAGGCGTCGTGGCGCTGTAGACTGCTGGGGAACCCGTCCTGGCTATCCCTGTGAGATGGTCCCTACTGGGTATCTCCAAGGTGAAACCGGGCATCCCTGGTGAATGTGGGGGGCCGTTGTAGAGATGAGGCAAGCTAATGCCCAGAGTTGCCGAGTGTGATCCCTGGTTAGAGTAGGCACTGAGGCAAGAATTATCGAGTCCGCTGACCCTGGTCCACGACCCTGCCGCGTCGGGAATTGAACCCTGGTCCCGGGCCGTTCTCTGCTTCTGGGTCTGCCGCCTCTAACCAGTGAGCCATACCACTCCACTCCCCTGTCTGTAGCTTGGCTGTTGAGTTTCTAAGGTTTTTCACCCACAATGCTCCCTGAGAAGCCTTTGACGCTTTGCTCTCGCTAGTCTGGCAATCAACTGTGAAAAAGGTTCACATGGCCTAGTTTGAAGCGCCATAGTAAGGCAGATCCCAAAGCCCCAGTGAAAACAACCTCAGCCACCATGGTTAGGGACCAGACGCCCCTTTCTGCCCTGGGGCCAATTTAATGGGATCTGACAGTTATATTTCAGGACCTTTCTGAAGTGTATGTAGTCTGGTCCCAACCTTATTTTGTACTCAGGGTGTTCAACAACCTTTCACCCTTGACTCTAGATGTACCCTACCCATATTGTAGCCGCTTAAAGGTTCTCTGGGAGGCCTGGTGAGCAGTTGTTCCAAGACTCTTATAAACCTGCTGCCATATAGGGCAACTGGATAGCAGACGTGTGACGTGTTTGTGTACTCTTATGCATGGCTCTCACTGAGAGTTAGTGTGAATACCCGATTCTAAATGTAGTTGTTCACTGCAACAGTGGGTAACAAAATGCAGGTTGTTACCCACTGTTCTACATGATATAGGAAGTCCATGCTGCTCTGACAAACAGAGCCGTCTGCTGTAGAGGGCACAGCTTTTAGAGGTGATAGGGCGAGATGGCACAGAGGATGTTGTCCTGAATAGAGATCAGTTTAACAAAAAAATATTTGGGACTTTGAGGAGAAGCCATGTTATGTGTGTATTGCTCCCCATTGCTTCTCTGCCCCTGTGTAGCAGATGAATGATTTGTCAGATGATATAAAATTATACATGATTAAAAGTGAATAGTAGGGATGTTTTTCTATAAGGGGTTCTGAGTGAAATCAAAGAGACAACAAGAGCGAAGCTTGAGTTGTCTATGATGTCGCGCAGAACTCATCTGTAATACTCAGAAGCTATCTATAATTCTATATGAATGTTGTATGCATAATAGCAAAATGCAACGGAAATCTCCCTTTGAGCAATGTGGTATTGTCAATTACCATGAGACTCAATGGCCTATGGCCACATTACCAAAAGTGCAAAAATATTGATTTTAAGCAAATGGGAGAAAACGTAGCATCATCACAGCAGTAGTACAAAAGAGCACAATTTGTGAAAACAGTCCCAGGCACCAAATAAATGTGGCTTTAGTTTGTCAATAAGAAAGCTACAACATTGGCTACATTTGCAAATTGGGACTACTTTGAAGGAATCACTGACAGAATATCGAGGACAGAAATATCTTGTGACCAGAATATTGTGTCAAAAATATCGAGGATCAAATTATTGAGAAGGTAAGTGCAAATAGGTGAGTATAGATTCCCTATTCTTAACTCCACATGTACGTAATTTGAAGACATATATGTAGTCAAGGTACAAATACGTGGAGCTAAGTATGGTAAAGCGCTGCTTTCCCATAGAATGTTAACTTCCCAATATTCTTGTCCTTGATATTCCTGACATAATATTTTGTCTACAAGATGTTTTGGAATCGATATTGTGGAAAAAACACCCTTTGGACTTGTAACGACATACTGTACAGTCATACTGTCCAGTGGCGGCTGGCATGAACCAAGGGTGGTGAGGCAGGAAGTGGGGGGGGGGACAAAAAAAGAAAATAATGAAATAAATGTACTTACCTTCGCAACGTGATGTCCTCCTCCCTCGGGTGTCTTTCAGGAAGCTCCAGATGCAGGAAACTGCACTACCCAATCCTGGCTCTGCTTTCACAGCATGAAAGTAGCGCCAGGATTGGATTTAGCAGGCTCTCCCAGTGATCCTAAGAGCACTGGAGGCCTGTGCTTTCTCTAACCCAGCTGTCTAAGACAGTTGAGTTTCAGACCTTTAAAATGCACATGTTTGGCTGGCCGGCCCAAGACGGCCGGCCAAAGAGACATGCGCATTGTAAAACGCACAGCTCCCTGCTGTTACCACTCAGCAGCGCTAGCCCCGCCCTGCCCTGACACCTTTTTATTTTTCTGCTCTGGGGCTTGTATGCTTTTTAACAGTGCATTAAAAAAATAAATAATATAATATGAAATCTGCACTTGCAATTATCCCTTAACATGGTAACAAACCTTTAAAAATGGGAATTATTCTTAAAGAAATAATTATTCTAACTAGTTGCCTCATATTTTTGCCACAGAATGACAGTGCTAAAAAAACATTAATTACACATATTAGGAAGAAAAATATGCATACATGTGTTAAACATCTATCGAGACGCAGTGTATGGACAGACAGGTTACTGCTGACAATGACACAGGCAAGCAGACATATTTTCCAGGTGTCCGTCTTTATCACTTTAAGCGTAGTGCCATCTACCTTCTGTTCGAGGCAAGGGCACATGAAACACACCTTAAACCCATACAAAATCTCAGAGAGCTAGGCACTCGATATATGTTCCACTAATTAATTTAGAATACAAATCGTGCCAAACCTAGGGTTACAGTGCTGATAAAAATGTAATACAGTGACCCTGCACGGAGGAAAAATTGCCGATTTTTTATCGTATTTTATTATTTATCCTTTTCGCTTTTATGGTTCTTTTGAACCAAATAAAGATGTATTACTGACTGACAATTTTATTTTGATAAAACTAACAACTTATTAAAAGAGATAATGATATTAAAAACATTTTAGAAGGAGAAGGAAACCAATGATCACCATCATCACGAAAACAGGATTACGCGATAACGAATGAAAATTAAGCAAAGGTGTATCAAAACACAAAAAAACAAGAATCGTTAACTAAATGCATAAAATTCTCTTCGAATTGTAAATCAAAAAAAAACCCTACACTATCTGTTAGCAATATAATGTAACCTCAATTACTAACAAAACATTTTTTTTTCGTTTTTTTTTCAGAAACGTGTCAAAAAAACGTTTATTGTAATGTTTCCTCTAAAGGACTCACTGTCAAAACCACACCCAATGTGAAAAAGAAAGCACTAACAACAGACACTATCCTTTGAAGAACCTGGAAAACATAAATCAGTAGAAAGAAAATCAGTAAGGTAAGGAAGACAGTCCTCAAAAGGGATATGTTTAATTAGAAGTGAAACAGTAAAAGAACAAATCTTTTTTGTTGTTGTACTATTACTATTAACACACTGAGGGGTATTTTCAGAATAACCTGTGATAACTACCGCAAGAGTAGCTTAACGCAACTTTCAACATCGAAGCCTATCACAGGAAAATAACCCTGTGTCAACGTGGAATTCACAACATGGTGGTAGCATGCGATAGGCACCAGATAACGCTTCAAATGTCTGCGTTAAAAAGACTCCAAGCCGCAAAAATGCGATACGCGAACTCTAAAAAACATGCGATGAGGCCAATCGCAGTACAAAAGTAGTGAAAACCAGCCACAGGCCTGCAAATCCCATGTGTCTGGCGGAACAATGAACCATAAAAACCGCAGAAACAACACACCAGAAACAAGCCAAAGCACGTAGCAACATGGATGCACCCTGACCCATTGTAGAGGCCAACTCGAATCCCACAACCCCCTCAGACAACCGGCAAGGAATTACGGGGTCGTGGAAGGCCAAGGAGAAGAGGGAGAGGAAGACGGGGTGCAGACCGCAGGAAAACAAGACCAGTGTCACGGTGGTGACAGAACACTACCAGCAACTGACCCACAAGCAGACCACCTGGAATGCAGTTGGAGTGCCAAGGAGGCCAATCGAGGAGGCCAATAGGCGCTGCCATGACATGACACCTTGACCAGGCACAAACCCGCTGCCAACAGGAAGGCAGCAACAGTGACAGGAGGTGGCGGTCCAGCGCCACAGGAGGAGATGGAGGAAACCCAGGCCAGAGTCATCAGTGTGGAAATGGTGCAAGGAGTAGGGAGTACGGACACAGCAGGAGAGGACCTGACACAACATCAACAGGGAGTGCAATGAACAGGGACTCGGGGGTCGGGGAGATATGCACAATGGCACACAGGCACAACGGGGTGTAGCACGCTGCACACCCACAATTACCCAGGATCATGCCCTAGATCCCCTTGGCACACTGCAGCACACACACATAGCAAGAACAGCACACCACATTGACGACAAGAATCCAGCACCTCCCAAACAGTCACAATGTATATTGCCATACTGTCTGCATGCAAACCAGCACAATGCACCAACATACATGTCAACACAATGTCAAAATGCATCTCCCCTTCACATTGCAGAGGGGCACAGAACACCTTCAGCAGAGCACGGAATACAACACATCTGTGATGCCGGAGATGACCACCACACCGTCGACACCGACGCCCTACAACAGCTCATGGATATCCCATGCAACTCCCACCAGGACCTGGCCAGCCAAGCTACTCAGAGGAGAACACCGAGCCTGCAACAGACCACACAGCAGGAAGCACCCACAAGCACACCTGGCTCACGACACTTCACCCACCCACATATGGCACCCCAATGCCATTTGTCAGCATGCCAAAAGGAGGTGGCCCAACAGGTGTGGGTGGGGGCCGAACCCATGGAGTGCGAACTGGAAAAGATATGTAGGTGTCTATCACCCTACAGGGACCACACACACCCCACTAAGGAGACCCACACTGCCATAGAGACACATACAGATGCACATTCACAGTCAGAACCACTCCCAGGGGCACTCAAATAACAGTCACACACCCATATTGGCTCTGCGTACAACTGCACTGGCCACTCCCCTTATGAATTGAGTGGGTAACGACAAAGCTACATGTCCAAGCTCCAACCTGCTGCCTGTGGTGACATGTCTGCATCGGATGTATACAGCACAATGTAATTTCATAGAGCCCTGGGCCCTCATGCATACAACAAGACCACAGAGACACATGCAAATATCATGTTGAACTGGCTAGGGGCACATGCACTCGACCCCTTAATTGGCGGGGCCACATGTACAGTGACACCTGTGCTGGATGTGTGTGGGGTGAGTGTAAGCCATTCCGCACTGAATGTCTGGTGCTGGCAACCACTTGAACATTGGACACCAGTGCAACAGAAACAGAAAACACATGCATAACAGAGTCAACTGCAGAGCAACATGGAGTGAGCCAGAGAAAGTCCAGAGGGCAGCCAACATGCAAACAGAAGTGTCCATGAGTTGCAGTGCACTGGGGTTGGGACACTACAGATGAGCGCGCTCATGTGAAGAAAAAGTCTTGGATTGTGTCCCTTCAATATATTCTTGATGCAGATGCAGTGGGGTGTGTTAGACCAGCATCATCTTCCTCATAAACGTCTCAGGGCCCCCACACTGTTTGAGGTGACATAGCTGCGCAACCGCTCCACAGCACAAAAGTCAATCAGCAATGAACAAAGGCCTGCGGTGCACTGAGTCACTGGCACCTGGAGTGCTGAGCAGGTTATCAGGTCAATGATGGCATCCACGACAGGTCTGAGCAATTCCGTAAGTCTGTCAGGACCACCGTTTCGACTCTGCCAGATGGTGGTTGAAAATGGTCCTTGCGGTGGTGGGGTGTGCCTCCTGCGGTGATGCGACATCCGGGCTAGTCAGGACTCGCTTTGGTGAGTGAGCCCTGGTGGGACGCAGTTAGGCCTGGAGTCTGCGTACAGCGCAGGGCCACGGAGAAATGGCATTGATGACCCCAAGGCCAAAGCTTCAGGGGCCATCCAAATTCTCTGAAGAAGGGGTCCAGGACTGGACCAGCACAGAGTCAGTGGCCCGGATGCACTGTGGCCGGCACAGGCACCCAGCCTCGGGACGGTGACTTGCGGTGCAGTCAGATGGGCCATGCACCCTGAGCTGGTCCTCATCAATGGTGTATGTTGCGGAGGGTTGCGTGAGACAGTGGAAGGTGTCCTCCAGGGCATAATGAGGAAGGTCTGATGTTATCCAGAAGTAGCAAATGGAGGAGTGGAAAGCGCAAGCCCTGTTTTCACCACCAATTAGGTATCAGCTACATGAGGATGTAAATGAGCCCCTAGTCCATAGACTCAGACGCCACCAATGTACGGCCAGTGAGTGTCCATAAATTGTCGGGGAACAGACTTAATAGCACCGGTGCTGAGAGGGGATGCAGTCTGCGATGATGCCTGTACACTGATATGAACTCCGCCATCGCTAAATCAAGACTCATTGACCTACTGGACCGCAGTGTAGGCCTGAGGCAGCGGTCAGCACGGGCCATTCACCGAGTGTCGCCGGTATAGGTTGGTGGCCCCAGTCGCCTGCATAGTTCAGGTTCAGTGGCACCACGTGTTCGTTCACCTCCGTTACTATGATCCGGCTTTCATCCGGACTGAGCCGCATCTTCCTCTTACTCCTCTCCGTGCGACCACTGGTGTGGACTCTGCCATTCGTGATTCGTGACTAGGTGCTGGATGTGAGACCTATTGATCTGCAGGGTAATCCTGGTCCTTTATCCACGAGTCGCCGGCTGGCTTTGAACAGGGTTAGTGGCACCACGTGTTGCAAGATGCCCATATGGAACTATGCCTCACTGATCGGAGGGGGTTCTGGTGCTGTGGCCGCTGGCCCAGATTTGGGGTCACTGCCATTCAGGACCCAGGACACAGTTTCACATATGGGACCTACTGGGACGAAGAGGACACCCGTGTACTATGTGAATGAGGAAGGAGTAATGCGGGCCAGCGTCGGGGGGCCAGCGATGGTCTGAGAGGCTGGCAGGGTCTTGGGCCTCAGGCCTGGAGCTTTCACAGGCACATGGTGAGCCCTCCTTGACACACGCCGGTGTCAGCAGGTGATCAGTGTGGCCTGGCTGCACAGGGGCAGGCCAGATGCGTTCGCGGTCCAGTAGGCCCGGGTATGGCAGGTGCACAATATCTCAGGGAACTCTACTCAGGAGGATGGCATAGGCCTCATGACGGGGTGTGAGGCGCCCCCCTGGCAGAGACGTTTCCGGAAGAGGACCACGCCCAGGGATACGTGCTTTTTATTCACACCCCTACACTGGCCTGGCGTACGCCTGGCCATCCCACTCTGCTCACTCTTACAGGGGGACGTAACAGGCAACATTTCTGCGAGGACCCACACTGGCTGGGGTGACATGGTTGCGACCACTGTCCAATACACTCCATACACCAGAGGTGTATGTCGCCGTGGATATGGGTGTATTCTGCATACTGTGTTCTGTCCAGTACATCTCCGCTACTCTTGGCATTGTGTACTTTCCCAATCAGGGTTCGAATTCATCCTTCACACATGTCTGGTTGCCACCTCTCCCCACATTCGGCTATTGTGTGGCTGAGGTGCCATGTCGTTGATGGCTCATGTTCACGGCTTGCCCAGGTAACCCTTGTAAGTGGTTCTGTCGTGTCTGGTAGGTGGGCATGTTGTTGTGCATGTTGGTTGTGATTTTGCGACATGTGCATTGCCAGAGTTGGGAATTGCTTGGTTGTGGAGTTGAGTTGAGTGGGGTGTTCATTTGGAACTTGCCAAGGGGCTGTGCATTTCCCTTGGTGCCATCCTGGGAACTCTGGTTGCTGATGGACTGTCCGGGGATGAAGGAATCACGCACACTGGTTGTGTATTTGGAGGCGACATTGATGAAGGTCCCACGGTGTTCTGATGTTGCCTGCACATTGATGTGTGACTTGTGCTTCCTGTTGCAGTGATTGTGTGCTGTGTCACCAGGGGGCAGAGGTAGGACATGCGTATTATGGATTGCCCCCAACACGTGCGTGCATTCGACTATGGCGTATGGTACTTGCTTGGTCTCCAGCGGATCCTGCGCATTGTGTTGGACGTATGGGGACGTGGGTGCCAGGGTGATGGTGATGTCCAGGACAGGTGTGGAGGACTTGGATGTGACTGGCTGTGAGGCTTCTCCGACTCTGGTGGGTGTTGGTTGGGATGGGCCAGGGGCCAACAGGTGCAGCACAGCCAGCAGCTTGGTGTGTGATGAGATGTTGGTTGTCCGCTGTGTGGGTGCCTGTTGGGATCTGGTTCTAGAGAACTGAGAACTGAGAACTCTGGTGTGAGAACGTTACCTGTGTGGAACAAGGAGTGTTGAGTGTTCTGGCCACAGCAGTTGCTGCTGGGGAGTCCCTGTAACTGGAACCAATAAAGTATCTTCCTACCATATATCCAGTGTGGAGACTTACTTCCTTTTACTGGCGACGATTACTTCAGTTTTCAGCCTCCCCATCGATGGATTGAGGTGTGGCGAGCCGTTCCGCTTCCTGATGACCTGTTGAGATCGTGGCTGCTACGTTTTATCTGCACTGACTTCTACGTTCCCAGCACGTTCGTCCTCGATGTCCTGCAGTTGTTGTCGACTCCGACTCTTGCTAGATGCCTGTATGTCGACGCAGTCAATATTTTAAGGTACTTTCTGAAATTCCACTGTTCAGCGCGCGATTGAGCTGTTCCCTGCTCTCGTGTCATCACGCCTGCGCATTCTCTTCCTGCCTGATTTGCCTGATTTTCTTTCGTGACGTGCACGCAACATACTGACGTTGCGTGCGGCCATCTTGTTTGTCATTTCCACGGGAACTTCGCTGACGCGCACAGCTTTGTATTGTATGCGCTCAGCCACGAATGCGCTATGTGTTGTATGTGCTCAGTCATTTTCACGGCAACCTCGCTGATGCACACAGCTTTGTATCGTACGCGCTCAGTTATGGATGCGCTTTGTGTAGTATGCGCTCAGCAAAACACTGCGTCACTGTGACCAGCTGTGCTTACTACATGTTTCATTTCCGCTGATGCGCACAGCTTTTATCACATGTGCTCAGCAGTGCAAGTTGTAATATTTTACCTTCGCTGATGCGCACAGCATTTATCAAGAGTGTATTATCTTCGCTGATGCGCACAGCCTTTATAAAGAGTGCATTTCAACTCATTACTATCATTCATTTACTATTTTTGGCGCATCACTGATGCGCACAGTTTAATTGTAACATGTTTCAATTATTATGCGCACTACTATGTAATACTTTGTTTGATCTCATTGCAGAAGTTTTCTCTCTACAATTTGTATAATATCTGTGTGGGGCAGCAACTCACCCACGTGCTATTATGGATCACATTTTGGCACCTCCACCTTTTTTACAGTCCGCTGGTACACCTCCTGTGAAATGGGATGATTGGAAAGATACTTTTGAAGCGTATCTTGAGGCAATCGACGGAGAAACTTTTACTTCTAAGAAAAAGAAGGCTCTTTTAATTTATAACCTTGGTGCAGAGGGTAGAAGTGTTTTAAAAACTTTACCCAATAGTGAGTACCTTAGTAAATGGTGGGGACGGGGGTGACTCCCTTTTGGTCGATGATTACGCTTCAGTCATCAAAACTTTGGATAAACGTTTCAGTCCTAAAAGGAACATTGTTTTAGAACATCACAAATTTCTTCAGCGTGCTCAAACTCCTGGCGAATCTATCGATGATTTTGTCGCTGCGCTCAGAATTCTTGCAGTCAACTGCAACTATAGAGAGTTCAGAGATGAAATCATTCATGATCAGCTAATTGAAAAGACTTCTAAAGAAAAAATTCAAGAAAAATTGTTATCTTCTAATGATCCTGACTTAGAAACTGCTCTCCTCTCACCTTAGCCAGATCTATTGAACATTCCCAGTTTTGTGTGAAATAAATGAGCACTTCGTCCTCAACTACCGAAGTGAAGGTATTGAAATCCATTCCCAAACCTACTAAATCGTCATCTGTTAATGTTGCTAAACCATCTCAGGTTAGCGTTCCACGTTCCTCAGTAGTGACTTCCAACAAAACTAAAACTGAACAGAAGGATGTAATGTGTTTTCGTTGTGGTAGTACAACTCATCTTGGCAATGCCACATTTTGTTTTGGCTTAAATCAAACTTGTTACAATTGTGGAAAGAAGGGTCACTACTCTAGGATATGCAAAGCTGCTTCCATCAAGAAGAAACCCGATCAAATAGTGAAGGCCATAGCTGATGATTCAGGTGAAGAGAACTATGAATTACTTATGCTTTCTTCTTCATTGTCCCACGGTGAAGGTGTAGTTGAACTATCTGCTCTGAACGGTGTTCATAAAAGAAAATCTCCTTATTGCAATATTTCTGTAAATGATACTTGTTTAAGTTTTTTAGCTGATTCTGGTTCCCCATTTACTTTAGTTAATGTTACGGATTGTAATAGAATAGGCAATGTGCGATTGGAACAATCCAATATCAAAATTTTTGCATATGGTGGAAAAAGAGTGGAGGTTTTAGAAAAATTTGTTGCAGATCTTATGTTCAATTCTGATCACACCACAGGAACTGTATTTCTGGTTAAGGATAGGGAAAATGTATTAGGTTGAGATGAGCAAGGAGCTCTGAACATTGTTTTGGATCCTAACCGTCCTGACATGGTCATTTCCCGTAGTGAATTTTATAAATCCATTCTTGGTTCATCCTCTGCTCACATTGTGACCCAATTATCTAGTGTCAAGTGGGAACAAATGTTTCCTGAAGTATTCAATGGTAAGTTAGGGAAACTTAAAGGTTTCCAACACTGAATCATCCTTAAGGATGTTGCCAAGGCCGTTACACACAAAGTTCGTAAGGTGCCCTTAAGTCTTCGTCCTGAACTCAAGAAGGAATTGGAATGTTTGTTCAGCTGGGGTCATTGAACCCATTGAAGGTTATGAATGGCTAACACCAATTGTTTTAGCACGGAAATCGGATAATTGTCTTAGGATGTGTGTTGATTTGAGAGATCTAAATGCTAACATCTGGGTCCATCATCAACCTCTTCCTAACATTAACGAACAGTTAACCACTCTGGATAGTGCCAAATTGTTTACTTCCCTAGACATTTCTTCTGCATATAATCGGATTGAACTGTGCAAAGAGTCTAGACACTTAACATCTTTTGTAACCCCTGAAGGTGCTTACCGTTACATCCTGATGCCCTTCGACCTTGCCTCAGCTTCGGCTGTTTTTCAGAGGTTAATGAAAAATTTATTTAAGGATGTTCCCGGAGTTGTTTTTTTCCAGGATGATATCCTTATTCATGGGAAGAATGAACATGAGCATGATGAAAGAGATAAGCATGTATTAAGTATCATTAGAGCGAGTGGTTTAACATTGAGTGCTGACAAGTGTACGTTTCTACAAGATGGTGTTGATTATTTAGGCTATCATATTTCTCACAATGGTATTGAGCCCAAACTTAAAATCATAGAGGCTATCCAGAATGCACCTACTCCCACAAACAAAGACCAACTTCGTTCTTATTTGGGGTTGGTGGAATATTATGCAAAGTTTGTCCACTAAGACTGCCTCCATGCGCAGTTTACTGAAGAAAAATGTCAAATTTGTATGGGATGATGATTGTCATAAAAACTTTGAATCGATTAAGAATGAAATTGTGCAGGCTGGTCCCCTTAAACTTTTCAACCTCAACGACTTGTGCATTATATCAACTGATGCTAGCAACGTTGGTCTGGGTGCTGTTCTTCTTCAAAGGAGAAGTGATGGTCATGAAGAAATCATTGCTTTCGCTTCTAGAACTTTGAGGGGTGCCGAGGGTACTTACTCAACTATTGAGAAGGAGGCTCTGGGTTTGTGGTGGGGTGTACAGCATTTTAAGAACTTTTTGTGGGGCAATGAATTCATACTAAGAACAGACCACAAACCTTTAGTTGATTTACTCACAACCAAGGGCGGTGGTAGAGCTACGCCACGTGTTGCCAAGTGGCAATTCAGATGGCAAGAGTTTCGCTATCGTCTTGAATATGTGCCTGGAGTTAAAAATCATGTTGCTGATTGTCTGTCTAGATTGCCCCTCTGTGCTGAAAATGATGTTTTGGAGTGTGATGATTTGGAAATTGTTTGTGCAGTGTGTTCTTTAGAAGACACTGTGGGTTGTGCTCTTTCCGAATGTGAGTGGGTAAACAGTTCATCTGAGGATGTTGTGGTTATGAAAGTCATTGACTATTTATCCGGGGTGCGGCCCTGTGACAAAGATTGTCCCTTCGAATTGATTCCCTACAAAAGAGTTAAAGACGAATTGTCTGTTGTTGATGGTGTGTTACGCAGGGTTGGTCTGCTTGTGGTTCCCTCTTCTATTCGCAGCCGAATTCTGAGTTTGGCTCATGAAGGTCATCCGGGTATTCGTGCTTTGAAGCGAAGAGTTAGACAAGATTTTTGGTGGCCGGCTTTAGACAGGGATGTGGACCACTTTGTACGTGATTGTTGTACATGTGTCTCCAGTGACAAGTCTCAAGTGACACAACCTTCTCTTATCGAACCTATTGTTGTAAAAACTATACCTTGGACCAAACTGGCTTTTGATATTGCTGGTCCGTTTGGTCTCATTGGATGTTCTCCCAAATATGCCCTTGTTCTAATTGATTATATGACTAAATGGCCTGAGGTTAGGGTTGTTGATAATGCCAACTCCACATCTATCATCAGTTTTTTCCATGACATCTTTTTCAGGGAGGGTTTTCCGGAAGAACTTGTATCTGACAATGGCACTCAATTAACTTCAATTGAAATGCAGAGTTTTCTCAAGGATGCGGGGATTAAACACATTTGTACTACTCTTTATCACCCTCATAGCAACGGTTTAGTTGAGTGGTTCAACCGTGTTGTCAAGGAACACCTGCAACTTGCTTTGGTAAATGGATTGCATTGGCGCAAGGCACTTTTTGATATGTTGTGGGCCGTGAGAACCACTCCTCATGTCAGCACTGGAGTTGCTCCTTTTACTTTGCTTCGGGGAAGGGTGGCTGGTTCCTATCTGAATAAGGAGTGGATGTCCGGAAGAGTGGTTGATACTAGCAAGTTGTCTGTGGTAACTGATGTCAGAGCTGCTGTACAGTCAAAGTATGATTCTAGGCCTGGTGCACGTCATTCTCTGGATGTAAAGGTGGGTGATTGGGTGAGAATCAGAAAAACGGCTTTTCTTCGTAAAGGAGAGTCTCAATTTTCGTCTCCTAAAAGGGTGTCTGCTGTAAAGGATCAGGTGGTGGTGTTGATGGATGGAAGAGTGTGGAATAAATCTACAATTTCCATTGTTCCAAAACCTATGGTTGACGAAAAGACAAAAGACTTGGCACACGTTCTCCTTCTGTTAGTGTGTCCTCTGATGTTCATGGGAGGGATGGTGTTGTCCATTCTGATCATGTTTCTCCTAGGAGGGTGTCTTCCAGGTCGAAATGTTTACCTGTCAAGTTCCGTGATTATAATATGCAGTAGTTCTTTGGATGTTATGATGTTATCTTTGTCTCTATTCATTTATGATGTTATCTTTGCTTCTATTAATTCCATCTTTGTTGTTTTTTTTTCTCTTCACTCTCATCTTTTCCTTTTTGTTTTTTTTTCTTTTATGAAGAAGGGGAGGTATGTTGGGATCTGGTTCTAGAGAACTGAGAACTCTGGTGTGAGAACATTCCCTGTGTGGAACAAGGATTGTTGAGTGTTCTGACCACGGCAGTTGCTGCCGGGGAGTCCCTGTTACTGGAACCAATAAAGTATCCTCTGACCATATATCAAGTGTGGAGACTTACTTCCTTTCAGTGCCGTAGACCTGTTAGATGATGATGGTCAAGGGGATGGTTGTCCCTTTCAGCCTGTAGTGGAAAATGACATTGTCAGATGATGGGTCTGTGAGGCAGGTGCGTTTTCTGGGAGGCCGCTGTGTTTGTCTTCGCTGCCTCTGTGGTGGTCAGGGAGGGGGTGTTCCGGGTGGGGGTTGGGGTCCTGGGGTGGTGGTGGTGGGTGTTGTGGCCCTCTTGGGTGTACGGGCTGCATGAGGAGTGGCTCCAGGGCATCTGCTGCCTTTCCAATGACGCCCTGGGCTGGGCTCCTTTTTGTGGTGCAGGCTGCCGTCTGACTTTACACCAGGTCAGAGCAGGTGTTAATTTCCTGCTGTTAACGCGCCTTATTGCCTATTTTGTGTTCTTATCACCAATCTGGCTGGTCGTTGAGAGTGTTGAGGTGTCGTGTTGTCGCAGCTTTTTACATGGCAACGCCTACTCTGCATCTCATTTGCGATAGTTGCGGGGGGTCCACTGTGGCAATGTTTTATGCGGCTGCTATCGCGGGTAAACTAGTGCTGTAGGCTGTTAACACCAGCTTGTAAATGGGGAGGTAAATTTATCACAACTTTGGCTGTGATAAAGTGCCGTTAATTCGGCAATAGTTCCTTGTGAATATGCCCCTAAAAATAAAAAATAAACTACCACCTTCTCCACATATTACGTTTATTAGGGGCAATACATGAAGCAAAATGAGCAGGACCGTTTCTACCATTAGGCAAGACTAGGAGGCCGTCTAGGGCGGCAAAAGGGGGAGGCCGGCAAAAAACATGAGTTTGGGAATATCTAGCACATTCATTCTTCTAGCCTGGAGGACAGGGAGAGAGAGTAATGGAAGTAAAAGGGAGGGAGCTGCATTTTTCAATTCTCGCCTAGGGTGGCAAAACACCTAGGAACGCCCCAGCAAATAGGATATGTGCACTGTACGTAGAAAAAGGAATACTGACCTCTGGGCTCACTGTAATTGCATTAGGTATTGAAAGCAAATGCATGGGCATAGCTGTTACTCTTGCTTACTTTGTAGAAAGAACCTCAGAGCACAATCTCTCTGCCTTTTCTTTCATTGCTGAGGTCAGCGAAAGAGTAGTTAAAATTAAAACCAATTGCTAGAACTACCAGTGAGCCCTCGGTTGTAATTTTGAAGAGAAAATTCAGGATTATCGTATCTGATGTAGCAGGTTAGATGTCAGGTGTCCACGATTGTATGACGTTACAACGCATGCTTTTACCCCGCATGCCGTTACAACGCAAGTTTTTACAACAACATGCTGTTGGGAGTGCACTGGAGTTTGGAATAGTATCATTTACTATTCAAACTCCATACTGTGCAATAGTAGGGAAGGTGTTGGAATTAAATCCTACTCCTTATATCCCCTACAATAAGCCATTTCATAGTAATGGCATGGGGAAAAAAGCATGCGCTGTAAAGCATGCGTTGTAACAGTTGTTTCCCGGTGTCCACGCTATGGCAGATGAGTGTCGCCCCCCAAAAACGTCAGGAAAGAAAAAACAATACAACATTCCAACTGCCCCCTCTCACCCACCTGCCCGCCTGCCCGGCGCCTCACCACTCATCACAAAAACTGGCCTCTACTGTGTCCATGATCTGGAATGCACCATGATTAGGAAATGACAAATGAATAGAGAATACCCTTCCCAACCCCTAACTTCCCCGAAAACCTAACATTAACATTTTATAGCAAACCATTCTTGCTTTTAAACAGTCTAAATAATGAAAAATATTTATGTACATTCTCTAACATTAGAAGCCTTATTAATATCAAAATAAGTAATATTTGGATGATGGATAGAACATTTTAAATGATGTCGCTGTCCATCCATTCAAATGTATAGAATTTACAGTAATATTTACAACAGTAACATCCTGCTAATATATGGTTTGTGGGCATTAGCTTTTGCATCCCCAGAGTGTGTGTGTTTGTGTGTGTGTATATGTATATATATGCAGTTAGAAATATTGGAACAATTACTTAAAACCCACAATTCCAACATAATTCCTTGCTTTTATATATATTTTTTTAAATATCGCATGATATTTATTATTAATTGTATGGAAGAATGTAACTTTTTTACCGATGTGTGCACAGTATTTCTTCTATGTTCATTGTCACATGTGGTGTTTGAAAAAAGTATATATAAAAAAATGGCAAGCAGAGAATCGACTATCTGTGATCAAGGGCACCCGCCCGAAACGCGTCAGATCTTGCAGCTCTACTCACAATAAAACATCAGTGCCGAATTCTTGGGACCCGTGTAGTTTTTTAACCCACCAAGGTACTATTCGAAGACGGCGGATCTTTCTCATGTAGAATTCGGAAGGTGGTTGCTTCCGAGACGGGTCCACTCCCGGATGTGGGCGGCTGCTCTCAACCAACGTAGGGAGTTTTCGCAAAGGAAGTTTACAGCAGCGGCCCCCGTTTCCAGTTGATCACGCATCTGAGGCGAAGGGGAACGACAACGCGAGGAACACGCGAGCATCACAAACTGTGCAGCAACGTACCCTGTCCTCGGTGAGTGTATCAAAGGAAGGGAAACGGTGGGGAGGACTAAAGGCACCAGCGGACACCTTTGTACAAACACAATTTTAAGGCAAAAAGGTTGTCCCCAATATTAAGTGTACAAAGGAGGAGCAGGCAAGATTATGTCGACAGAGGCGGTACGCGGCAGGGAAGCAGCCGCAGATGCTCTCTTTTCGAATTTGCCGAAAACAACAGGCAAAGGGGCGGCAGTAAAAACATCAACTGGCAATATGGAGAATACAAGTGAAAATTAAATCTGCAACTTGCTCAAACGCCTGGAAAAATTTATGCGCTCAGAGATCACCAAATGGTGGTAGCATAAATCACTGTCTAAATACCTTGAAGAAGGACGAGTACCTAGAGGGCTACGTATTTTACTGGCCCCTAGTTATGAACGCCCAAACCCAGAAAAGTTGAAAGAGTGGGGCCACAGCAATTTAGAAGCATCAACAAATTTAGTGAAAATTCTAGTAAAATACGCTACTATCGACAGGGAAGTATTGCTTAAAGAAATTGAGGAACTGAATGAGCAATTGAAGAAGTTTGAACCCAATGAGCTGATCGATAAAATTAAAAAGGAAATTGAAGAAAGATTAGTCAAACATGAAGATAAAATAAAGGCACGCAAAGTATATAAGTTCGCTTGCGGCAAGGAAGATTATGAGCAAGGGCGAATTTATACGTTTGCGCGAAAGTATGAAAATGCCAAAAGATCAAAATGTATTCAGCAAATGCATTATACAGAACATTAACAGAAGCCCAAGGTGACAAAAATAACACTGAACTGGTGGTAGATAGTAATGACAGTGAATCCTTGGTGACCTCTATGTCTTCGGGTGAGGGAAGTTCCAACAGCCTGGATACAGTGGAGTATTAGACCTAGGAGAAGAGGTTGATTTTTTAGTATTCAACCATTTGCAAACTCTAAGACCACGCAATCAAAAGAAAAAAGAACACATAATAACCAAAGACGGGGAGAACGCCGAAAAAAGTGGAAACTCTTTCAAAAAAACAAAAAAGCAATTTTGGCGGAAAAAACAATGAATGCAAACACGATAATCAATCTGTCTACAACAATTCTGACCACAGCAGAAAAACAATTGCTCAGCTTGGGACTGTAATACTGCCCTATTTCTGACTTCAATTATACACGCACACGGGTAGACATCTTATGCTATATTCAGAAATTAAAATTGCAAAAGTTTTTCAGTATGAAAGATGGTCTAAAAGAAATGGAATCAATTGCAAATAATCAATCAAATCTTAAGCTCACAGCGGCTGATACCAGAATGTTCCTTACAATGCATCAGCTTGGAGGCAATAGTACTGCTGCAGAAACAGAACAAAGATCGACCCAACAGGAATTAGCAGATGCCGCAGTCACGCAAATCGGGACAAACACAAGTCCTTTTAAACCTAAATTTCTATTTATGCCTAACATGCCTAAAGATGCTATCGACACCTTCCACGATGTAATTGTGGAAGATTTGAAGAAATTGCATTTTAAAATCAAGCACAGAAGAAAGCACAAAAGTGAGCAAGAAAAGGAATATGAAACCCTCATTAAAAAAATTGAAAAATGACAATCATATCATTGTAACAACATCGGATAAGGGTGGAAACATTGTTATTTGGCTGCAAAAGGAATATATTGCAGAAGCGCAAAAACAACTTGGGGATCAAAGTTGCTATGCCAAATCCACCTTTAAACAATACAAAACTGCACAAGATCAAATCAAAAAGATTCTGCTCAAATAGAAAAGAGAGGGCATGATATCCACACAAGAATTCAAATTTTTACACGTGGACAATCCTGTTCTACCGAGATTGTACCTAATACCCAAGGTGCATAAAGAGATACTCCCTGTCCCAGGACGCCCAATCATATCAGCGATACAAAGTGTGGCGGAACATATCACAGAATATATTGATTACTTCCTTCAGGATCAGGTTAGAGGTTTGCAAACATATGTCAAAGACAACGGTGATTTCCTCAGAAAAATCAAACATGTTCCTTGGTCCGAAGATTTGGTATTCAAGACATTGGATATCAAATCGTTATATACAAGCATAGAACATCACTCAGGACTAAAAGCGTTGGAGCATTATTTGGGGACAAGACCTGTTACAATCATAACAAAATGATTTTAGAATTAGTAACATGGTGTCTTTACAATAATTATTTTATGTTTGGCAATGATATCTACTTGCAAAGACAAGGTGTGGCGATGGGGGCCTGTTTCTCCCCCAGCTATGTGTGTTTACATGTGGGCTGGTGGGAGGAGCAGGTCCTCATGCGCACACACAATGTAGCCTTTACAGGGCACATTTTACAAGGGATGCGTTAAATTGATGACATTTTTGTCTTATGGAAAGGTGTTGAAACTAGCGCTCTAGAATTTGTTAATGAAATCAATAAGAACCATGAAAATCTTAAGTTTACATCGTTCATTAGCAATAGGGAATGTGATTTCCTAGATGTAAAGGTTTTCATTCATGAAGGGAAAATTAACACCAAACTCCAGCACAGCTGGCAACACTACACTCCACGCCAGCAGTGCCCATCCAAAACATGTCATCAACAACATTGCCTACGGGGAGTTACTCAGACTGAAAAGCATGTGCAGCACTGAGTAGGATCTAAATAGATGTACCTCACAAGCATTGGAAAGATTCAAACAAGAGGTTACAAAGATGCTATTTTAAACCAAGCAGTCAAAAAGGTTCGAGCTAGATCTAGGGACTCTATGCTCAAGGATGATGACAATTTTTAAACTATGTCATCAGTAAATGATCCACATCCTGCTCCTAGGCTCATAACAACTTACAATCGTCAGGAACGAAAGATCAGGTCCATAGTCACACAAAGCTGGCCCATCCTTTCAACAGACACAGTTTTAGCTCCCAGACTTTCATCAGCTCCAACGATTACCTATAGGAAGGGACCTTCTATGAGAACTCAAATCAGTAGAAATTGTCCAGAATTGAGTAAGAAGCAAACGTAGTTACAATCCCGGCCGGGATTTGTTAGGTGCTCCAGCTGCAGAGCGTGCAGGTTTGGAGCCAATACCACAGAATATTCCACCCCATTCAGTCCTGAGTTGGTTAAAATTAAAGGGTCCTACAATTGCAAAACGGAATTTGCTGTCTATGTCCTGACATGCACCTGCGACTTAAGATATGTGGGCAGCTCAAAGTTGCAGGTGCATGTCAGGATTCTCCAGCACCTCCGGGCTATCGTTAACAATGATAGCTCATATCCAGTGGCAAGACACTTCAGGTCTGTACATAACAACGACCTGCAATGTCTCAAATATTTTGTAATATCTGCCGTTGCCAAACCACGTAGGGGAGGAGACAGAGAAAAAATGTTAAGGAGATTGGACTCTCAAATGATTTTAGAACTAGACTGCAAATTCCCCAATGGGCTAAACACCACAGAAGATTTATACCACTTTTTATAAATTTTTATACTATGAGAGCAATATTCAATTGACCCGGATAAATTAAAATAAGGCAGCTTCCGTGCCACGTCGCTTATTGTCTTTCCTTTTTTTCTACTTTAGATTTTATAACACCGTTTTCTCTTACAGAGTCTTAATTTGGGATTTTTTAAGTTTTATTTAAGCGTGATTTGCTCATTTTACTGTAGCACTTACATTTAATCAGGAAATATAGTTACAGGCTTCTTTGAGGCAAGGCACAAACTATAATTAGTCAGTCTTCTTATATATAGCCACAAGAAATAACTTTTAATTTTCAGGAATCAGTCAGCATTAAAGCTACTAGGACATTAACAGTGGTTCAACAACCATGTTAACACAAATATCAACAGCCGCTTTCCATATCCTTATAATAAACAGAATGACAATTTTGCACTAGTGAAATACTGTTATGTTTATATTTTTATGCGTATTTTGCACATGTACAAAGATAAAAGCGCATTTTGCACATAAATTGCATTACTTGTGTATTTTGCACATATCATGAATTGATACAAACAGTTGCACATATTTATTGCGTTATTTGCACATGATAATTGCGATATATTTGCACATTTTGGATATGGAGTAATGTTTGTTGATTATGGTATTCTAAAAAACAAAAAGTACAATTCAATGGCATTTTTAAGGCAGACTGCAATGTGGGTTATCTTTCATGCATTCATGCAGTTAGAAATATTGGAACAATTACTTAAAACCCACAATTCTAACATAATTCCTTGCTTTCATATATATTTTTTAAATATCGCATTATATTTATTATTAATTGTATGGAAGAATGTAAATTTTTTACCGATGTGTGCACAGTATTTCTTCTATGTTCATTGTCACATGTGGTGTTTGAAAAAAGAATATATAAAAAAATGGCGAGCAGAGAATCGACTATCTGTGATCAAGGGCACCCGCTCGAAATGCGTCAGACCTTACATCTCTACCCACAATAAAACATCAGTGCTGAATTCTTGGGACCCCTGTCGTCTTTTAACCCACCAAAGTACTGTTTGAAGACGGTGGATATTTCATATATATATATATATATATATATATATATATATATATATATATATATATATATATATATATATATATATATATATATATATATATATATATATATATATATATATATATATATATATATATTCAAAGAAAAGGTGTCCCCGTGCGAAAACGCACTTGACAAATATGGGGAATACTGTAATTTTTACAGCACCCTTTATTCTTAATAACCAGACATCATATTACTTCCAGGAAAGTAAACAAATAGTAAACAAATAGTTCTCTCTGCCGGGACCGGACAAATTTAAATATTCAAAGAAAGGTGTCCCCCTGCTAGAACGCACTTGACAAACAAGGTTCCATGGAAAGAGCAAACAGCAGGGGTGAAAGTGGGCACCCCTGCCGAGTCCCACTTAATATTGCAAAAGTTGGTGAGAGTAGCCCTGCATAACTAATTTTAGCATTAGGATCCCTGTATATAGCCTGTATGCTTCTAAGAAAATGATATTTAAACCCAAACTGCATTAGCACTTCCACTTCCACAGGTAATCCCACCCCACTCGGTCAAACGCTTTTTCTGCGTCCAACAGTATCATGCCGAGTGGGGTGAGATTAGTAGCAGCTATATCAAATGCCGTAATCGCCATATTGACATGAGCTGTGGTATCCCTTCCAACTACGAAACCATGTTGTTGTTCGTTAACTAAATGCGGCATAAGGGGTGCCAATCGTATTGATAATAGCTTAGAATAGGCCTTAGCATCAGTGTTTATTAAAGAAATTGGCCGATATGACCCACATGCCGTCGGTGGTTTCTGTTTTTTAAAAAAAAACATAATTTTCGCAGTTTTCCAGGATTCCGGACCCTTACCTGTTGTGCCTATTGAATTCACAACTAGATACAAGAGGGGAAGTATTTCTTCCGTACAGATTTTATACAATTCAATAGGAATCGTGTCCTCCCCTGCCGCTTTATTGGATGGGAGTGAGAACACGGCTAAGCGTAATTCTTCTATTGTATAGTTCTCTTCCAAGTTATCTAGAGTATCCTGATCTAAAAATTGTTTTACGGGAAGTTTATCATTTAAGTAAGATTGGATCTGATCTGGGCTGACCCTAGTCTCTGGAGTGTATAATTCTTCGTAGTAAGAGGCAAATTGCTCCATTATATGTACAGGCTGCGTATGCAAAATATCATTGGGGCCTTTCTTGTGTTGATGCTCGATCTTCGTCCACCTTATACACCAAGAGCTTTCCTACTCGATCTCCACATTCATATTGTGAAATTTTGTATTTAAGTATCTTACAGCTGTTTTTTTTCCTGAGAGAACTTTTGATATCTGTACGTAAGATCAAGAGTTTATTTTCCAGAAGTAATATATCGGACCTATTCCTAGCCCCATCCCTAAGACTGTCAGCTAGTTGTTTTTCGATGTGTGAAATATTATCTGTCAGTAACTTTGCTTCTTTTTTTCTTGTTGCGTTTTGTTTGAAGATATATTGTTGAGCTATTCCTCTAATGAAGGTCTTGCAAGCATCCCAAACTGAAAGAACACTAGCCGTGTCCTTGTTATGTGTAATAAACTCCTTTATATGTTTTTTAAGGGAAGCTACAAAAACCTCATCCGATAATAAATATCTTTGAAAGGTAAAAGAGTGCCCTTCTTTTACCCTTGAAACTAAACCAAATGTAAATATTATGGGATTATGGTCAGAGGAGATTTTTGGCACAACCTGCATATGGCCGAGATACCCGCCACCCCCTCTCAACACAATCCCCAAGAATTGGGAAACCGGAAACAGTTCTTGAGCTTTTGGAAGGCGGGAAGGGAGTCACCCTTCCCGGCCGTATTTATTAAAATATGAAACAAAAAGAAAACATTAAAATAACAGTTTCATATAATGTACAATTTCATTTCCACATTACGATGTTTGGCTAACCTTAACAGATCTCTAATACAAAGGTTCTCCTAGCCGAACTAACATCCTACAAAACATTTGACTTGAAATTGTACATCCTAACGTTAAGGGCCAACGGCAAGGTCGTAACCGGTGTCAGATCCCTAAACCAGACATACCCCCCTCACTTGTGAGAGGAGCGACCGCACAGAGGCGTACCTCAAGTGCATCTACCAATTTCCCTTTGTACTTGACGGGGGCCCCAATAAACTCGACGCCATTTAACGGTCGTTCGAGGACTCGTGTGAGGTGTCTAAAAAGGTAGCGTAAACCCCCTCCCGCACCCCACACAACTTACCCATCTGCCGTCGCAGATGTCCTGGCCCCGGGAAATTCCCCAGGAGGGGCCGTAGCCCCTCCTATCCAGGAAGGGGCCTTGACCACCTTTCCTTTCCTTCCGGCGGCCTCTCCTTAGACAGGACCGCCTCCCCGTTGAGGGGCCAATTGGCCACCTCCCCCGCGCGCTCCCATCCGTAATGGGTGACGCCCCCTCATAGGGATCTTCGAATTACTGCTCACCGATCATGACCTTACCGCCCAACCAAAATAAATACGACAGTTCTACCTAAGTTACTAAGATTTACAAAGCAAAACAACATTTATTATCAAGCGTAAATACTGATCCATCCTTGTTCAAAATTACTTTTATTTGTAAAACATACTGAAAAATAACCAATCTTTATTGCATCTTTAAGAAATTTCACGACAATCATCACAACCTGTAAGAAAACAGAGAAAACAAAAAAGATACTATATCAACTGTATTCATGACGAATCGCTGTCCTCAGGGGCTGGTGGGTGGGTCAAAATTGCTCTTCGTTCCGTCTCGAGCTCACGTGCAGCGGGGAGGTGCAGCTTCAGAGCACAGGAACAAGAGGATGCTTTCTTGGCTTCCGCTCCTTTTATCCGTCTTCAGGGTGGGCGTGAACCCGCCCCCGCCTGCCTCCGAGGGCGTGGCCGGCCGCGTTGGTGTCTAGGCCAGCCCACTCTAGGGCGGGAAAAAGGCGCGCCCCGGCTACGCCGCTTCGGGCATACCAGCCGAGACTCGCCTCCCGCCCCAAGATGGCTTCCCGGGGGGATCGTGGTACTCCACCATACGTTCGGGGGGACCGATTGGTCGCCCCTTTCCATATGGCCGAGATACCCGCCACCCCCTCTCAACACAATCCCCAAGAATTGGGAAACCGGAAACAGTTCTTGAGCTTTTGGAAGGCGGGAAGGGAGTCACCCTTCCCGGCCGTATTTATTAAAATATGAAACAAAAAGAAAACATTAAAATAACAGTTTCATATAATGTACAATTTCATTTCCACATTACGATGTTTGGCTAACCTTAACAGATCTCTAATACAAAGGTTCTCCTAGCCGAACTAACATCCTACAAAACATTTGACTTGAAATTGTACATCCTAACGTTAAGGGCCAATGGCAAGGTCGTAACCGGTGTCAGATCCCTAAACCAGACATACCCCCCTCACTTGTGAGAGGAGCGACCGCACAGAGGCGTACCTCAAGTGCATCTACCAATTTCCCTTTGACTTGACGGGGGCCCCAATAAACTCGACGTCATTTAACGGTCGTTCGAGGACTCGTGTGAGGTGTCTAAAAAGGTAGCGTAAACCCCCTCCCGCACCCCACACAACTTACCCATCTGCCGTCGCAGATGTCCTGGCCCCGGGAAATTCCCCAGGAGGGGCCGTAGCCCCTCCTATCCAGGAAGGGGCCTTGACCACCTTTCCTTTCCTTCCGGCGGCCTCTCCTTAGACAGGACCGCCTCCCCGTTGAGGGGCCAATTGGCCACCTCCCCCGCGCGCTCCCATCCGTAATGGGTGACGCCCCCTCATAGGGATCTTCGAATTACTGCTCACCGATCATGACCTTACCGCCCGACCAAAATAAATACGACAGTTCTACCTAAGTTACTAAGATTTACAAAGCAAAACAACATTTATTATCAAGCGTAAATCCTGATCCATCCTTGTTCAAAATTACTTTTATTTGTAAAACATACTGAAAAATAACCAATCTTTATTGCATCTTTAAGAAATTTCACGACAATCATCACAACCTGTAAGAAAACAGAGAAAACAAAAAAGATACTATATCAACTGTATTCATGACGAATCGCTGTCCTCAGGGGCTGGTGGGTGGGTCAAAATTGCTCTTCGTTCCGTCTCGAGCTCACGTGCAGCGGGGAGGTGCAGCTTCAGAGCACAGGAACAAGAGGATGCTTTCTTGGCTTCCGCTCCTTTTATCCGTCTTCAGGGTGGGCGTGAACCCGCCCCCGCCTGCCTCCGAGGGCGTGGTCGGCCGCGTTGGTGTCTAGGCCAGCCCACTCTAGGGCGGGAAAAATGCGCGCCCCGGCTACGCCGCTTCGGGCATACCAGCCGAGACTCGCCTCCCGCCCCAAGATGGCTTCCCGGGGGGATCGTGGTACTCCACCATACGTTCGGGGGGACCGATTGGTCGCCCCTTTCCATATGGCCGAGATACCCGCCACCCCCTCTCAACACAATCCCCAAGAATTGGGAAACCGGAAACAGTTCTTGAGCTTTTGGAAGGCGGGAAGGGAGTCACCCTTCCCGGCCGTATTTATTAAAATATGAAACAAAAAGAAAACATTAAAATAACAGTTTCATATAATGTACAATTTCATTTCCACATTACGATGTTTGGCTAACCTTAACAGATCTCTAATACAAAGGTTCTCCTAGCCGAACTAACATCCTACAAAACATTTGACTTGAAATTGTACATCCTAACGTTAAGGGCCAACGGCAAGGTCGTAACCGGTGTCAGATCCCTAAACCAGACATACCCCCCTCACTTGTGAGAGGAGCGACCGCACAGAGGCGTACCTCAAGTGCATCTACCAATTTCCCTTTGTACTTGACGGGGGCCCCAATAAACTCGACGCCATTTAACGGTCGTTCGAGGACTCGTGTGAGGTGTCTAAAAAGGTAGCGTAAACCCCCTCCCGCACCCCACACAACTTACCCATCTGCCGTCGCAGATGTCCTGGCCCCGGGAAATTCCCCAGGAGGGGCCGTAGCCCCTCCTATCCAGGAAGGGGCCTTGACCACCTTTCCTTTCCTTCCGGCGGCCTCTCCTTAGACAGGACCGCCTCCCCGTTGAGGGGCCAATTGGCCACCTCCCCCGCGCGCTCCCATCCGTAATGGGTGACGCCCCCTCATAGGGATCTTCGAATTACTGCTCACCGATCATGACCTTACCGCCACAGGCCGGATAGTTGACCGGCTATCCGGACCCCCCACAACACTCCTGCCTAAAGGTCATTTCATAAAGTCTTTAGCCAGGCTATCAGGTCTCCTATGAGTAATTCGTTCCCCAACCGGGACAAATGAACACCATCCCCCGAATACATACTGTCCCCTTTAATACAACCATGCGAAATAGAATGCAGTGTATTTGAACGGAACAGTCTACTCACTTTATTATTAATTTTCCTTACTGAATGATTCAGAGCAGAAACAGAAATAGCCCCCCGCCACACTTTCCGTGGGATCATATGGGACCATGCAATTGTGCACCCTGGAACTCTTCTCGCCAACCAACTTACCGTGGAAAGCATCGCCTCAAGAAGAAGTCGTCTACCAGTGGTCACCAAATCATTGCCCCCAAGATGTACTATGACTACAGACGGCGGTGACCTTGTCCGCCCTAACAAACCCTCGAAAAATGATCGAAACTGGTCAATACAGAGCCCGCCCTTTCCGTAGAAGGACACACTGTACCCGTATTCCCCAGCCACGTGAATCAAGTCACCTGCTTTGAATACGTCCGCGGCACGCCTCACGTATGAGTGGCCCACGACCCACACCTCCTTTTTCACAGCCGGTAATGTCTGACCGCTGGCCCCCCGGTGTCGGGTCGACTGGACAGTCCGCCCCGCCTCGTAGGCTTGCGCAACTGAAAACCAAACAAAAACAAGAAGCGTGAGTACATCGTTACAGCTTCACAACATGTGCAACCGCACATACCTCTTATAACAGTTCGAGGACCAACGCCCCACACGTTTTACTTGTTCAACATTCAGACCCCTGGCTGTAGCTTCCGTAGCAGCCCCTATCCGAAAGGAATGGGTCCCAAAGTCGCCGGGGTTCAAGCCCGCGGCAGAAATCGACATCGCAAGCACCCGCTGAAACTGAAACCTCATCAGTGGGGTGGCGTCAGCGTGTCTTAACAAGGTCCCCCCCCCATGCTGCCACCCTCTGGGCTAAATATTCCTCTACGCACCCAACAGGGCACATGGCAGACCCGGGGATCCTCTGGATGATTACGCAGTCCCCGATTGCATCCTGATCGGATTTGGACTTGACAAACGAGACCGTCATCATCTCCTCCCTGACCTGAATGTGTTCCCGGCACAGTCCCCCCATCGTATCCTGCTTGTTCTTTGCCACTAATTCGCTTACCCGCATAGCCCCATGGAATGCTAATGCAAATGCGGCTCGGAACAACACTGTTTCGTACTGGGATGAACATGTTACCGGTAGCACGGATAATAACAGGGCCAACCTATCCAGACCTATCGGGTGCCTATCGTCTACTCTGCGACCCTCAAGGTGTTGCCACCCCCGTAGCGCTTTCTGCACAACGAAAGACGCTGTCGGGTCCTGGATCCCATGAGCCCTTGCCATGAAGGAAATGGCGGCCCGATACCTCTGGGCCGTAGCTACTGACTTGCCTGCGTGACGTAAAGAGAGCAGGAATCTCACTACACACTCTTCCAGACCCCAAAGCTCCCTCCCGGCAGTACCCAAAAAGGCCCAATAGGAACGGAACGCCCCTTCATATGCCTTCCTCGTCCTGGGTGCTAAACTCTCTCCCACGAGGTCTTGTCGTTCGGGGCACCGAGAGACCAGAGAGCTTCGGGAAAGGGTGCCGCCACCGGGTCCGCTGTGGGCAGAAAACCCCAGAAGGCCTGCATACGGAAACGAGAGAGCGCATCAGCCGCTTGGTTCATCACCCCCGGCACGTGTCGCGCCCTAAACAGTACATTTAGTTGCATGCACAACAACACAATTTCCTTGAGCAGTCTCAGAATCAATTTGCAACGTGCTGCCTGACTATTGATACACTCAACCACGGTCATGTTATCAGACCAGAACACCACAGAGTGATCCCTAAACCCTTCTGGCCATGTTTTCAAGGCCACCAGAATAGGGAACAGTTCGAGAAAAGCAATGTTACTCGTCAACCCGCACTCATGCCACCATGACGGCCATTTTTGAGCCGACCATTGTGTACCCAATATGGCGCCAAAACCCATACTCCCCGCCGAGTCTGTCCATAGCCCCAACTCCTCGGAAGACACTGCTGGTTTATTCCAGACAATTCGACCATTGAAATCCGCCAGGAATGCAATCCAAATGCGCATGTCCTGGCGAACCTCTGCCGAGAGTCTCGTACGATGATGTCCTTCCCTCAAGCCGACCATGGACTGTGCAATCGAGCGGGAAAAGGGGCGTGCCATCGGCATTACTCTTAGGGCAAAATTCAACTGACCAACCACCTGTTGCAAGTGATGCAAGTTCACTTTCGTTGCACGAATACATGTCTCAAGGGATAACCTGAATTTTAACACTTTTTCTTTAGGTAAACGAAAACAACCTTCCACCGAGTCGAGCTCGATCCCCAGAAACTCGATCAAGGTCGAGGGACCCACCGTCTTACCTGGCGCCAATGGCACACCGAATTGATTCATTAGGACACAAAATTCATGCAAGGCCTGTCCACACTCAGAATCCCCGGCTGCCCCCAGAAACAGAAAGTCATCGAGATAATGCATAACATGTTGAAAACCTGTCTTCCTCGTGAATACCCACTGCAGAAAACAACTGAATTTCTCGAAATAGGCACATGAAATCGAGCATCCCATTGGCATACATTTATCCATGTAATAGCGACCCTGAAACTGGAAACCAAGGAGACGCTGATCGTCTGGGTGTACCGGGAGCAACCGGAACGCTGACTCGATGTCCGATTTGGCCATCAGCGTCCCGGGCCCCAGGCGATTCAACATGGCAACGGCCTCATCGAAAGATGCGTACCGCACCGAACATACTTCCGGGTCTATCGCGTCATTCACGGAAAGACCATGTGGGGCTGACAAATTGTGTATCAGCCGAAACTCGCCCGGGTCCTTCTTGGGAACCACCCCTAGCGGAGAACACACAAAATTAGCAACTGGTGGCAAATCGAATGGACCGGCGACACGACCTCGAGTCACCTCTTTCCCAATCTTTACCTGCACCACTGCCGTGTGCTGTAAGACCGACATTTGATTCTTACAGTCCGGTACCCCCTGAAAATCCCCCACTGGGATGCGGAAACCATATGAAAACCCGTTCCGTAACACCCCAGCGGAAGCATGATCTGGGTATTCGCTGAGCCAAGGAATCATTGCCATGGTATCAAACGGGGTCGGTAAAGGCGCCCCTCGGACTATATTAGACCTGTTTGGCGCCTCCCTTACCACCGTTATCACCCGTTTTGGCTCTGCACATGGACTCAGGATGGGATGGCTGCCCGCACCCCCCACACTCATGTCTGAATTTGCATGACCCCTGGGGCCTGGTACATTTGCCCCTGTTGAAATTCCAACAGATCCCCCTTTTACCTGTGTTGCCACTCGGCTTCGTGTGGAACTCGTTACCTGCACCCGTCCGAAAGGGCGTCCCAGAGTTTTGGCGGGAGGATTCCCCCCGTTACTCCCAACTAATGGCACCTTCAACATCCCTGTACTCTCCATTTTTTGCCAAGACACAGAGTCGTAACAATCCCAAGACAACAACGGGTTGTGTTCTTTAGCTTTTCTAAACAGATTATCATAGCAGAACCACTGATTGCCCCCATATGCCACAGAATACTCCATAATACGTGACTGATAAATGGGTAACTCGGTCAACAACTCAGGCCTGCGCTCCCCCATGATGGAAGTAAAAATTCCCCACGCTCTGCCCCAAGTACCAATGGTCTCGTCGACTTTAAAGGCGGCCATTTTTGCGCGCCAAATACTCGGATGCATGAGCTCCTTTTGACTCTTTACATGCTCGATCTCGTAATGGTCGGTAAGCAATGAAAACATGTTTACATATTTATCCGCCCAAATCAATTCCTTGACTTCTAGTGGGACGTGCTGGGCAATCTTCTCCTTTCGAGAAGGTGCAGACTCCCCCCCCGCAATCGGCAATGGCCGCTTACCTGAAGTAGACCCCACGCTTGTCGCCGAACTTGGGCCTGCTGTACTTCCAACCGCCGGGACCTGTGGAGGAACAGAAGATGGCGTCTTCGCAGCCTCCCTAGATTCCCGCAGTTGCCTCATCACTGCCCGGGCGTCGTCAGCCGTGGCGCCCTCGCTATCGTTTCCCAACCACACTGCCAATTGTGCCGCTAACTCGGGGGGCATATCCTCCCTGTTCGCAGGGGTGACCACCACAGGGATTGGATTCCCCTCCTTTGGCGCCGGGGTTGGCTCCTCTCGTGGCGCTTCGGGAACCGGGGTCTCCCCCCCAAGTGCTCCCCTTCTGGGCCTCTTGCTCTTTCCACCGGGAATTGTTCCCTGTAAAGGCCGTTTCGGTCCTCCCTCCCCGTCCTTAGCCTCAACCTTTCTCTTCAGATCGGCTATCTCCTTCATGAGCATTCGGAGCATCTCCTCGGTACCGACCCGCTTTCCGACCTTCTTGGGCATTCTTAGACGGGATATCTGTAAGACAAAAAGAGGGATTACAACGCTCAAAATTGCTCTTCGTTCCGTCTCGAGCTCACGTGCAGCGGGGAGGTGCAGCTTCAGAGCACAGGAACAAGAGGATGCTTTCTTGGCTTCCGCTCCTTTTATCCGTCTTCAGGGTGGGCGTGAACCCGCCCCCGCCTGCCTCCGAGGGCGTGGCCGGCCGCGTTGGTGTCTAGGCCAGCCCACTCTAGGGCGGGAAAAAGGCGCGCCCCGGCTACGCCGCTTCGGGCATACCAGCCGAGACTCGCCTCCCGCCCCAAGATGGCTTCCCGGGGGGATCGTGGTACTCCACCGATTGGTCGCCCCTTTCCATATATCCCCTACTCACTAGTTTGTCTGAGGCCCAAGCCATATCTATCCTGGAGCAAAGTTTATGGGGAGATGAATAGTATGTATATCCAGGTATGCCTGGGTAAAGGCTACGCCATATGTCTTTTATGTTATGTATTTTTGCTAGTTCCAGTATTGCTGCTCTAGTTTTACGCATGCGTAGCCCTATACCTTTCTTGGTTGCATCCTGTTGATAGTTTAATACACTGTTAAAATCTCCCATTAAAATAAGCTTTAATGCCCTGCAGAATCAAGAGAAGATAACACCGGTAGAACACGAACACAAAACTCTCAAAATTACAGCATATGCAGACGATTTAGCTATATACACTACAAATGTAACAGATGCTTTAATTGGAATTACAGATGAAGCAAAAAAAATTGGCGATATCTCAGGCTACAAATTAAACTTTAATAAAACTCAAACTATTATGAACTATCAAACTAACCAACCAGTCACTGGGTTATGTAATTCGGCTGTGAACTTAGGGGTGAAAATCTCTTCCAAAACTAATGAAATAAACAAATTAAATTATGACTCCTTACTTAAACAAGTTACAACGGTGCCTAAAAAATGGCACAAAATTCCACTGAATATCTTGGGTCGAATCAACTTGTTAAAAATGAATATTTTGCCCAAATTTTTATATCTTTTTCGTTCTATCCCCCTCCGAGTTAATAATATATTTTTTAGGAAACTAGAAGGAATTTGCAGCAGTTTTGGTTGGAGCTACAAAAAACCTAGGAGATCGATGGCGATACTAAAATTACCCCTAGAGAAAGGAGGACTGGAATTTCTAGACTTTAAGTCTTACTTTTTTGCATCCTTTCTAGGACGGCTTAGGAGCCTATTAAATAAGAACCAAACTTTTTTTTTAATCAATTTATGTTAGGCACAAATTCATCTCAATTTCTAGCAAGAGTACAAGACCCAAATTTTTTCAAACGAGTTAAATTCAAGACAGCAAGGGACTCGGTAGTGATTTTTAACCTGAATATGAAATTTGGTGATACCTCTTTTTTTCATACAGACCTACCATTATGGGACAATCCAGGGCTACCCGGTATTTTTAATGATAAAGCCGGGAGAGATTGGGCCATCCATGGGATTAAGATACTGGGAGACTTATATGGCCCTGATGGTTTTCTTCAGTTCTCGACTTTCCAATTACTTTATACTTTGCCAGGGGAAATTATTCTTAAATATATGCAAATTAGGGATTACTTAATACGGAAAATGAAGCTGAAAAAAATTACAAGCTCGGATATTTGGGGATGTCTGTATAGTATGATGGAGCGAGCTTCAGAAATAATTTTATTCTGACTCGTGAAGTTTATTTCCTGTAACATAAATTAATCTATTAATGAGTTGTTGCATGATTTGTTATACTAATTCAACTTAGATTAAGTTTGCACCACACATGAACACGCGGGAACTAATAACATGTGCTCTTGTTGCATTTGCGAGTCTGTTTTATAACACATGATTAATAATGTTTTGTTTATCATGTTAGTCCTTTTGTCTTTGTCACTATTAATATGCGGCTGATCATTTCATGGCATGTGCTTTATTATATGTGCTTACATGTTTGTCCTATGTTGTGTCTGTCTGTGTATCATTTAATTATCTTTTTACTCTTTCAGAAATATTAGGCTGGACTATATGAAGAATGGTAGATATTTTATGTGCTGCTTTATTCGTTTGCTTCTGCTAGTTGTCATTTATTAATGGGTTAATTATTAGCATTGGTCGGGTGGGTAACAGAAGGGTTTATTTTACCTGAATTAATATTTCTTTTGTCTTTGTTTAAATACTAGCCTGAGAGAAAGGCTTGAGGCCTAGTTTTGGTTCTGAAGAAATATTAGTTGGCCTGTACGTGAGCAGACTCGGAGCCAAGTGCAGTCATCTTGGAACTTTTCCATGGAGAGTTTTACCTTTGAAAAGACTGTGGCTCTGACAATAGAGACTTGTTCATGGACTGCTCTGAATGTTCTTTTTACAAGGCCGAGGAAGCGACAGGGATGATTTTGCCGAGCTTTGGAGGAAATCAGGAGAGCAACTTTTAAAATTGTTGCAAAACACTCGGAAGTCGTTGTCACTCCATGTCAATGAACAATAATGTGGTGACGTTTTCTCCCTGGAAGAGGTGGTTTTGGTGGTCTGACAGTCAGCAGCCAATCAGGCTGCTGGAGTTTGTTTAAAAAATTACATTTAGTTAGATTAGCGAGCAAAAATGGTATAAAAATTGGGCCTCTTGAAGGGAACGGGTCTGACTGTTTCCTGAGGGCGAAGTGCTGTCCGATTTCCCATGGATTTAAAGCATTCAACTGTTTCTTAAATATAGTTTCCTTTTCAGGTCAGAAAGCTAACATAGGGATTAGGGTTAATGTTTTCTTAAAATTCATTATTTTATGCAATGTTGAACTGTCGGATTTTTGAGCCAATGATTAATGAATTAAACTGATTTAATAAAATTAAATGTCTGATATTAATAAAGAGCTAATAAAGTTTATGCAATTTGAGAATTATAAAATAAACTTTTAAAAATGACAAGCTGGTCTTGTTTATTGTAGAAAGTTTAAACAACATATCAGATTCATTCGCCTCATGATTCAGCTGCTCTGTTATTCTTATGGGCCTGGTATTGATTGGTAAGTTTGGTGGTAGATGGTGACATCATTTATGCAGAATTTTTGTAGGAGCGCTGGATCAGTTTTTGGTAGCATTCGTACGGTTATATGTTGTTTTTGACATACTTGTTACATGCATGATACATATATGTTAGTATAGTCATAGGAGAAATGTTTAACATATGTTGAGTTTTTGATTTTGTCAGATTGTTATATGTAGTCTTAAGGGTTTTTCCAGCAGTGTGAAAAACTCTTGGTTATTGCCGGCAAAGGTAGTGTGGCTAGAAGAGTTACACAGTGCATTTGTTCTGTTTCAAAATTGTGGTATAGAATATATCACGTGTTGTGGACGTACAACACAAGTTTAGGGACATTAGATTGACTGGTTGAATGTTATAGTGAGGATTGAAATCGTAGCATTAAGCATAGGGTCTGGGTGCCTCGTTTTAAAACTTTTTGTGAAAAGAGTAGTAGGATTTATCCAAGCTTGAGTGAAGGATGAGATAACGTCGTCTATTCTTATTAACGTTTGATGTTTTCTATGGTTGGTTCAAGTCCTGCCAAGATTTCGTGTGTGAATGATCAGGGTTTTCGTATGTATGCGTGAATAAATGATCGTATAGAAATAGCGTTGTCTATTTTATGCGAAGAATGAGTTCTGAATGACTGTAAAAACTATCACTTTGTTAGCGAAACAGACAAGTGGTTTGTTTATTCGTAGTTACTAATTAAATTCATTGGAAAGTTTTGCTTAAAATGGCGTCGTGAAAAAGTTTTGTAAGGGAGGGGTGAGTTTACGGAGTGACACGCAGAGAAGCTGCAGCGACTGTGTACGTCATTTCGGTTCGCGCTGTGATTGGTTAACATACGTCACAGAAAGCGCGCTGATTGGCTCATGTGACAGTGACGAGCTGGTATCACATTGGTCAGTTCTGAACACTGTATTTCTATTGGAGGAGCAAGGTGGTGACGTGGCTTAACCTGATTGGCTTGTTGGTGTCTTTCGCGCACGGATTGGTTAGAATAGCGGAACACCAGGAAAACATTTTCGAAGCATACGGAACAACGATTTTGACTTAAAATCATGAGTTCTTGGGACGATTGTGAGAAAAAGAAGCCTTCATGGTTTCAGAAGGTGAAAAATTATTTTAAGCCTGACAAGAAAATTGAAACGCGTGGTGGTAAATTACTTCATGAGTACAAAACACCCGCAGCCTATATGGAAGGTGAATATGGCTATCATACTGTAATTTGGTTTGATAATTGGATGCATTATACCAGGAATGATGGTGTATTAGCCTGGCCAGAAGATGGGTCATTCAATATGAAAGTTTTGAGAAACTTGAGAGGAAAAATGATGGATCTTGTGCCGAAGCCAAGACCTACACAATTTGAGGCATTGGTTGAATGGGAGGTTGAGATGATGGAACTTGAGCGCGAAAGAAAATGCCTGGCACCTACAAAATCAAAATATATTTTAAATAGAGAAACTCATGAAGACAAAGTGAGACGCTGGAGAAAGGCAGATATGTACGATGGTCTGTATACAGTGAGAATAATGATTACTGAAGATTTAGAACAAAAGACAGCTGGAAGGAGAATTGATGAGGAATTGGATGATGCAGTTTTAGAAGACATTTATGCTACTAAACGCAAACCGCCACCTTATCAAGCAGGTTCTCAATCTACTCCGAGAGTTTCTTCAGGATCCTCTCCAAGTGCACCTCCTGGAGAAGCTGAAGAAGGTTCTCCCAGATTTTTAAAATTACCTGAAAGAGTAGGATCGGTAAATAATTGTAGCACACCTAGAGAAAATAGATTCCCGCAACAGGAAAATAATTTTGTGAGAAATCAAGAGAGAATACCTGCTGACATTCCAGAAATTTCTAGTTACAATAAAGCGAAGGAAGATTTAATTCAACAATTGACAAAAGGCATGGAAGCAGTGACAGTACCAGTAACTATTGGTCCTGTTGTACCGATTTTTGATCAAGGAGGCAATAGACATTCAGCTTTGACAGTTCCATTAAATGCGGAAATTCAAAAAGTTGCTGAGAAATTTTATTCGGAACTCACAGAGATTCATAGAGAAAAATCTATGATGCCAAATTTAACATTAAATGGAAGTTTGTCAAGTTCGCAAGCACCATCAGTGGCAGATTCAGATTCAGGTCTGTCTGAGAAAAGTTTAAATAGAATAGAATTATCCCAAAATGGATTGAGCCCTGAAGCTCCTGATTATAAAAAGCTTGATGTAGCTAAATTAAAAGCTGACCTGGCGGAATTAATCATTGGCACAATTGGTACTGACAATTTGAAGTTGTATCAGGATGATGAATTGCTGTTTATCTGTAAAAGTATTCAGTGGAAAACGAAAAACAGGTATGAACAACTGGAAGAAATGGCTGCTGAATTAGAAATTGATTTGAGTAAACAGAAACATTTGCAGAAACATTACAGAGTGGATTTCTCTGAAAGAGACATTGACAATCTAAACGCTGCTGGAAGAATGACACATATAAGAGAATTAATAAGTTTTCTCAGAAAATTAGGCGAATTAGGTAAATGGAGAATAAAATGGTCAAAAAAAGAACAGGATAAAAGATTAAGAAATTATGTAGTTTCTGAATTTCCAATGAGAGAAATAGCTGGTGGAGGGTATGTACATGCTCCTTGGTCTAGACAGGATATTCTCCTGTTTACTAATGATTTTCCACGGTTGAGAGAAAAGCCAGTTGAGTGGTACCGACAGGTAGACAGATTTATAAAAGTGTCAAAAGTTCTGTGGATTGATCTAGATGGATTCTTTGACATTGTTGTCCCATCAGATCTTTGGACAGAATGCAAAATTTCTGTGGATTGGCCAAAAGAAGAACCTCCTCGAGACCCGGTTACAGGTGCTCCAGCAAAAGATGTCATGGACATTTATAATAAAGTAATTTACTGGTTGAAAGGGAAAATTCCCCCGAAAGAAGTGGACTGGGTTAAAATTGACAGAACAAACCAGGAACCAAAAGAATCAGTTCACTCATTTTATGAAAGGTTACTGTTAGTCTTTAAACAGTACAGTGGTTATGAAAAATTAAGTGAAAAGGACATGAGCCACTCTATATACAGATTTGTATATGGCATGAGACCTGAAATTGGTGACATGATTAGGAATGGAATTGTCTGCTGGCAAGCACTTTCAGTGGATGACATTTTGAGAAAGGCAAAATATTGCAGTGATGAGATAGATGCGAAGCAGAAAAATGTCAAGGAGAAAGCGATGTGGGCACAAGTGAAGGTAGCAGAGCAGCAACAACAACAGTTAGCTTCTATGCAGCAGCAGAATCAAGGGAAATTCAAAAACAATTTTAATAATAATAAGCCAAAATTTAATGTGAATGTTGAGGAGTTGAAACAAAAGCTCCCATGTTTTAATTGTGGAGAGATTGGAGACTGGAAACGTGAGTGTAAAAACCCGCCCAGACATTTTAAAAATAATTCATTGAATCCACAGGTGCAGTGTGAGCTAAATCAGCAGCAACAGCAACAGCTACAGCAGCAGTTAAATAAGTTAAGTCAGCAGCGACAGCTACAGCAGCGACAGGTAGCGAATCAGCAGAGCCAGATACAGCAAAACCAGTTTCAGCAGAACCAGGTACAGCAGAGTCAAATTCAGCAGAGTCAGGTACCTCAAGCACCATTCCCTAATAGTGGTAACACAGAGAGATTTTCTCCCGAAACAGGTTTCTGTGGAGGTAATTTGGTAAACAATGTGTCAAAAATTAACATGTCAAATGCTTCTCAATTTTGGTTAAAAGACAAAGAAGAGAGTGATTCTTTAGAAGATTACTCATGACGGTGCCTGAGAGAGGAAGAAGAGTGTGTGCTTGGACCCACTCTTGAGGTAGATCAGTCTGGTCCATTTGTTAATGGTAAAGTGAATGACAAAGATATCACTTTTCTTGTGGACACAGGTGCTACCCGTTCTACTGTTAGATCAGCAGAAATAGAAAACCTTTCTCTCTCTGGTGAGTCCATCCAAGTTGTAGGTGTAGGTAATCAGCAAATTAAAACAAGCTTGACAGAACCAGTAAAGGTGGAAATAGGGAACTATAAAGATAAACACAGATTTCTAGTTTGTGACAGCAGTCCTGTGAATCTGTTGGGTCGTGATATATTATGCAAAATGAATTGCAGGATATATTGCTCACCAGATGGCATTGAAATGCAAACAGCAGAAGAAGATGGGCTTTATAAATTGACTATGCTAATGGTTGATGAGGAGAAAACATCACTATTTCCTGTATTTGATTTGCCAGAAGAGCTCAAAAAGCCAGTTAATCCAGCAATTTGGGACCTAACAGGAAATGATATGGGTCTTATGAAAAATATAGATCCAGTAAAAATCACTGTTAAGCAAGGAATAGATTTTCCAAATGTTCCTCAATATAAAAAGAAAGCTGAAACAATTGAGGGTGTCATTCCAGTGATTGAAAAATTCATAAGTCAAGGTGTGCTAAAAGAAATTGAGAGCAGCCCATGTAATTCTCCGATTATGGGTATTAAAAAGCCAAACAGAACATACAGAATTGTTCAGGACCTGAGAAAAATTAACCAGATTGTTGTTCCATGTTGTCCAATTGTTCCAAACCCTGCAGTAATTCTTTACCAGATTCCACATGATGCAGAATGGTACACGGTCATTGACCTGTGCAATGCCTTCTTTACAGTTCCATTACATCCAGAAAGCCAGCAAATTTCGCTTTCAGGTTCCAAAATAGGATCCTAGCATGGTGTCGTATCCCTCAAGGGTATACTGAGAGTCCATCTATCTTTAATCAGTTGTTAAAGAAATCTCTGGAAGATCTGATATTGCCTGGTAATTCTATGCTGGTACAGTACATTGATGATTTGCTTGTGGCAGCTAAAACACGAGAACATTGTGTTACTGATACCATTACCCTGTTAAATCGTTTGGCAGATGAGGGGCATAAAGTGTCACCAGCAAAATTGCAGTTTTGTAAACAGGAAGTGAAATATCTAGGTCACAGAATTGCAAAGGGAACGAGAAAAGTGACAATTGAAAGAATTAAAATGATTCGAGCAATTCAACCACCAACAACACAAAGACAGGTGAGAATGTTTCTGGGAATGGTTGGTTACTGTCAAAAATGGATTAGTGGGTTTTCAATAATTGCAAAGCCACTTCAGAGACTAACAAAAGCAGACATAAAAGATCCAATCAGTTTGTCAAAAATTGAACTGGAAGCTTTTGAACAATTAAAAAAGAGTCTATGTGAAGCTCCAGCACTAGGTATGCCAGACTATGAAAAGTAATTTGAACTGTACTGCAGTGAAAGAGACGGTTGTGCATTGTCTGTGTTGATTCAGAGACACGGAAAGTTGAGAAAACCAATTGCATATTTCTCAGCTGTTTTGGATCCTTTTTTTTTTTTTTTAATATTTTTTTTATTTTCTTTCACTTTTTCTGTTAATTACGATGCAGTATTTACAGTACAGGAATTTCACACCGTTATACATACATATACAATACAACCAACTGTATACCCATAACAAAACCAAAATTTATGAAAATATGAAAAACATAGAGACTGAAAAACAAATCAGATCAAATCATAGTCTAACAAAACCCATAGAAAATTTTATGTCTTGCTACTCTTCCACTCTTCGATGGGGCGCCAAATCTTACCGCCCAGCGATCTTGCCCTTCTGCCTTTCCTATCATAGATAGCTTTCTCCAGATTATATATATGTAAAATCTTTGCCATCCATATCTGAAACGTCGGTGCAGGTTTGTCTTTCCAAGCTTTCGCAATAATAAGCCTAAAAACTGCTGTGACCACAAACAAAAATTCTGGATGAATATTGTTATCACCTATACTGATGCCTAATATTATCAATTCATCCGTTAATTTCACTTTTAGCCCCAGAGATTTCTCCAGAAATACCTCTATTGCCACCTTTAAAGTAAAAAGCTGTGGACACTGTGAAAACATGTGCGTGATATTAGCACTCGATGAGTTACAACGTGGGCAAGTTATTCCAGTGCTGCCCCCCCATTGTGCAATTCTAGCTGGTGTGTGGTATAATGAAAAGATGGTCTTATAATGTTGGGTTTGTAAAGTAGCTGAACAAAGTATGGTTCTTCCTAAGTCTAGTGAAGCTTGCAAGGCTTCCGGATGGGCCCTTACTTGTTCCACCCATTTGTTGCTATATTTCTCCCTATCGTCAGATTTGTATGCCTGTAGTTCTACATATAATTGCCTAATTGATCCCCTTAAACTACTCCCCAAATAATCCATAATCCTGCAACTTGTCATTCCTACTACTCCCCCCTGTTTTTTATGAAAGTAACTTCTAATTTGTAAATATTTAAAGAAATTGTTCCCAGGTATTTTAAATCTATGTTGAATTTCTTGGAATAGTAGGAACCCCCCTTCCGCATCCAACAAGTCTCCTAATTTCTTAACTCCTCTACCATCCCACTCTTTCATAACAGCATCCCTAAAAATTTCTATTGGGAGATCGACATTCAAGTATAACCTCAGGTATCTATTATATCTTCCTAAACCTACCTTCTTCCTAATAACCCTCCAAATTTTGTATACTGCGCCCAAGATCTTGAATCTTGTATGTTTAAAATAGGCGAAATCTACTGTAGTGACTAGAGCATTCTCTGCCCTTTCCCCCAGCAGTTCTTTATAAACATTCTCTATACCTGCCCCCTCCTCTTGATGATCGCTGCCTCCTAAGAGTCCTTTGGAATATTGCAAAACTGCCGCCCAATAGTAAAATCTGAAATCCGGTGCCCCCCAACCTCCCTTCTCCCTTGGTAGTGTCAAAAATCTATAGGCTCTACGTGTCTTCCCTTGTGCCCAAATTAATCTATTCAGTGTTGCTTCTATTTTATTAAACCACGTACCATCAAAAAATAGGGGGATTGATCTAAACAAATAGAGGAATTTAGGGAAAGTAACCATTTTGATGAAATTAATACGGCCCATTAGTGTCAGATGTAAATTGTTAACCCTCTCCAAATTTCTCTTAACCTTCCCTAGCAGTGGATCCATATTAATCTCTACCAATTTCCCTAACTCCGCGGTCACCCTAACCCCCAAGTATGTTGCTTCCGGGACTACTCTTGCATCTACAAATGTTGAGTATCTATTCTGAACTATCTGTGTCTTCCCTCTATTTATTGAATACCCTGAGAACACACCAAATTTCCTCGCCTCCTGCTCAATTTCAGACAACGCTCCCGCCGGTGCTGATGTTATAATAGCCACGTCATCTGCGTAAGCGAATAATTTGAAATTTTTCTCATGCAATGTAACTGGAGGGATCCTACAGTTAGCAGATAGTCTTCTCAGGAACGGGTCCAGGTAGATGGCAAACAGCAGGGGCGAGGCCGGACATCCCTGTCTAGTCCCGCGCCCAATCTGTACCGTCTTTGAGTAGGATTTATTAATTCTTATCCTAGCAGTAGGTTGTCTATAAAGTGCCTGTATTGCTGCAATGAATCCCTTACCTATACCTGCCCATTCCATCGCTTTCCATAAATAGGCCCAAGAGACCCTGTCGAAGGCCTTCTCGGCGTCCAGAAAGATCGCTGCGACAGGATCTCCAGAGGCCTCTGCTGCATCTAAGATAGTGATCATCTGCCTGGTATGTAGGGTGGTCCCTTTACCAGGTATAAACCCATGTTGTTCCGGGGATATCACTTTCTCTATAACCTTGCTCAGCCTGTTAGCTAAAGCCTTGGCGAATATCTTAACGTCAGCATTTAGTAGAGTAATTGGCCTATATGAGCCTGGTTCTGTTGGCGGTTTATCCTTTTTTAAGATCACTATAATGTCCGCGTTGGCCCATGACTGTGGAATAATTCTACCTCCCTGTGCCAGACAGCAGATTGCCCACAAATCTTTACCTACAACATCCCAAAAAGTTTTGTAGAACTCTGCAGGTATCTGGTCTTGTCCTGTTGCTTTGCCCGATGGCAAATTAGCTACTGCATCTCTTAACTCCTGAACTGTTAACAACTCGTCTAATGTATCCCTCTCCTCTATACTAAGCTCTGTCTGTGGTCTTTGTGTTAGATAATCCGTACTTTCTTCCTCTAAAGCTCCCGTACTTGCATCTTGTTTGTATAAAGCCTCATAAAACCTCCTAAACACCTCCTGTACCTCCTCCACCTTATTTACAATTGTCCCAGTGCTATCCCTGACTTCTTTTATCTCCCCTGCTGCTAGCGTTTGTCTGGTTCTGATTGCCAGAAGGTGCCCAACCCTCTCATTGAATTCGTAGCACTTCTCCTTTTTTGCTAGGTAATTCCTAGCTAACTTCTGCGCTAATGTAACGCCTGTTTCTGCTTTTTGTGTTTCCAAATCCAGTAATATCTGTTCAAAGGGTTCATGCTTGCTTACTGCCTCCACTAGAGCCTCTTTCAATGCCACCAGGGTTCTGATCTCCTTTTCCGTTTTCTCCTTCTCTCCTCTATTTCTTGCGATTGTGTAGCTTAATGTCTCCCCTCTTATGCCTGCCTTAAAGCTATCCCATACCACATCCGCCGAGGCTGAGTACCTATTGATATCCCAGAATTGTGTTATCCATGCATTCATTCTTATAATATACTCCTCCTCTTTCAGCAACCCTCGTTCAAATGTCCACGCAGATCTTGTTCTTTCTTTATTTTGAGAGGTTTGAATACTTAGAACCAGTGGATTATGATCTGACACTATTCTGGGGAGCCGTTCTATTCTGGAACTACCTACGAATGAACTAGAAATGAAAAAGTAATCCAATCTCGCTATAGTTTTGTGTGGGGCAGAATAGAAGGTGCTACCTGTACTCAATGGATTCGATTCCACCCACATATCAACTAATGCATTATGACGAGCAAGATTTTGTACTGATCTGCATATCTTTTTCTTCCTTCCAATGTATCTCCCCCCCTTCCTATCGAGAAGACCATCTAAACCGTTAATGTTAAAATCCCCGCAGCATATCACAGGTTCTGGCCATAATGCTAATTCTCCATCCACAAATTCAAATACCTCAGGTTCATCGTCATTTGGACCATACAATGAGATAAGTGTGCATCTTCCTGCAGATGTTTCCAGCTCAAGCATTACCAATCTCCCATCACCGTCCTCCTTTTTCTTTTTAACTTTTGTGCTACCTTTCCTTGCCAAAACTGCAACTCCCTTACATCTTTCTTCCTGACCTGTGTAGGCAAGAACCTCAAAACCCATTTGCTCCAACAAATACTTATCCTTGACAGCTACATGTGTTTCCTGTAAACAAATTATATCGATTTTCCAGAAACGTAGTAATGCACCCAACTTTTGCTTTTTTTCCCTGTTATTTAGGCCACAGATGTTCATCGTGATTATCCTAGTTTCCATGTAACATATTTTTCTTTTTCCAACATTTCAATTGTCCACGCACAATACTTCCCGCATTTTCTCTCTTCGTAGTGACTTTTACAAAACTGTACTGTATTACTGCTCCAACCAACACCCGTGTTCCCCCCCCCGCCACCCTCCCCTTTTTAACCCCCCTCCCAGACTGCTGTCCCACCCCCCCTGCAACAGGCAAATAGGTCACTCCTGACCTATGCGTGTCCACTGTGCATTGCAGCGTCGCCCCCCTCTCCTCCCCTTCCAAAAAAAAACTACTACTCCTGACAAATCCTACCGCCCAGGCAATTGAGTGGCTTCACCCCTTTCTCTTTACCATTCTTTACAGCTGTACCTCCTTTACCTTTCCCACTTTTCTAATACACCCCCTTGATTACTACCTTCTAGCTCCCCCTTGCTCTTTTAGCTCTTCTAGGTATTCTCCAGCCTTAACCTCTGAGAAAAACATTCTGACTCTACCACCTAAAATGACTTTTAGTTTTGCTGGGAACATCAAATATGCCTCAGCGCCTTGACTCTGAAATGCTGATATCAATTGTCTGAGTCTCCACCGCCTCTCCACAGTTACATGGCAGAAGTCAGGTCTTGCGAAGAATGTGATTCCATCCACCGTCTTCTTAGAGTCAGGTCTGGCTTTCTCCATCAGTTCTTGTCTTGCCAGGAAGTTTCCAAAGAATACTAGCATAGCCCTTGGCAGTGCGCCCTCATCTCTTCTTTTCTTTGCCGTGAGCGGAAACCTGTGAGCTCTCTGCACCTCGTGCTCCCATTGCCATGGCGCCTCTGGAAAGGCACCTTTCAACAGCTTAATAACGAAGCCTCTGGGGTCTTGCCCCTCCGCCCCTTCCTCAATTCCAAGGAGTCTGGCATTATTGCGCTTCTGGCGATTCTCCAAATCCTCCACCTTCCATTGTAGGTCCTCCACTATCTTCATCTGCTCCTCTCTACTTGCCTGCCAGTCAGTAACTTCCTCCTCTATTCTGCCCGTCCTTTCTTCAACACCTATGACTCTTTCTTCCACTTCCTCACATTTTTTATTTATTTTCCTGATAGATGCTTGGATTTTTTTGGTGTCATGCCTGGCCCTCCTACTTTCAGTTCTAGCTTCCGTTTGTATTTGCTTTAATGTTGCAAATATCATATCCAGCTTCCCATCCTCACTTTGAGTGTCTTGCCCGTCTTCCTTATATAAATTAGAGGTAACAGAATAGTCCCATACCAGCTTTTTGTGAGTGTTCTTAAACAAGCTTGGAGGAGAACCTGTTTTTCTGACTGGCAGCTTGCGCTTTTTTTGTGTTCCTCTCCCTTTGGAGCCTCCTGTGTCGCCGGAGCTAGAGCATGAATCCAATGATTCTCTTTCATCTTCACTACTTGTTATCGTGGAGTCTGATTCTTCGGGGACTGAGAAAAATCTATACCCCTCTGCACCCTCTGCACCCTCTGTAACATCAGTGTCTAACTGTTCCTTTTGCCCTCGCCGTGGTCTGGGGCTCATAGCCATGTCCCTTTGTGTATCTTTCACAGATTGTGCTTGCTCCTCTAAGATCTCAGCCTCCACCTCCTGAAGCGCTTCTAACATTAGGTCTGTGCTCAACGCCTCTGTCATTCCAACCCCACCAGCAGAATCTCTCACCTCTTTTTCCGCGTCTGTGTGCTCCATGTCTCTCTCAGCGGTAATTGACCAGCTTGCTGCTTGGTGTTACGCGGGAAGCGTGAGCTCTGTTTGTGCTGGTTGCCTGGTTACGCCTCCGCTTGCGTCCTCGAGGACGCTGCTCCCAGGACCGGCTGCCGGCAGGATTACTATGTTTGACAATGCCGCTGTGCCTGCTCCTGAAGCCGCTGAAGCCGCTGTGCCTGCTCCTAAAGCCCCCGGGGGTGCTTTAGCGCCGAAGACTTCTGTCATAGAAGGCTGACGGAAGGTGAGGTCGCCTTTCTTTTTCTCCGTTATAGCTCTTCCCGCTTGACTGTTGTTGCCGCTGCGAGTATCTGAATTCAATTTAGTCTCCTTGTCTTTTTCGCCGGCTTTCTCGTTCTTCTCTATTTTCCGCTGCTGAGCCCTGGAAGCCGTCGATAACGTGGGTGTTGAGCATTTGCTGGGGGGTGGCATTTTTGTTTTGGGTATAGTGCCGGTCCTTCCTGAGTCCTTCTGGCACGTTTCTTTAGATAATCCGATATTCGAGGTCTGTTTATCTTTCCCTCGGTTTGCCATCTCTGCCTCGATGGCCTTTAGGAATACAGTAAACAAAGCCTTCACTTTATCAGTGACCCGTTTCAAGCTGTAGGATCCGTCGCTTTGTTCCTCGGATCTCAGCCAGCAAAACCTCCGTAGCATACTGTCTTCCGAAGCCCATCAGGTGCCTGGTCTATCCATGGGTTGGAGAGGGGTCTAGATGCGACTAGCACCTACAATGCTACAGCGGCCATCTTGCCATCACTCTGTGCTTTTCCTGTTGCGTCTCTGGCTGCACGACTGCCCACGCTGCCCGGGATTCACCCCAGCTGTTTTGGATCCTGATGCAAAAGCTTTGCCAGGTTGCTTAAAAGCAGTGGCTGCAACAAGTGTAAGTCTTGAACAAAGTGAGGGTATCATTATGGGATTTCCTGTAAAAGTATATGTACCTCATTCAGTTGAAATTCTTCTTACCAGAAGTAGGACTCAACATTTGACAAGTAGCAGACTGACAAAATATGAGAAAACAATTCTGGGATCAGATAATGTGTCAATTGCGAGATGTGTGAATTTGAATCCTTCCACACTGTTGCCAGATGGAGTCGTTACTGAGGTAAATAATGAAAATGACATTGATCATGAATGTCTGGATGTTGTAGATTACTGCACAAAACCACAACAGGACATAAAAGATGTTTCTTTACCTGAATCAGACATAGTTTACTTTGTGGATGGGTCTTGTTTGAGAAATGATGAAGGGATTCTGAGAGCAGCATACTCAGTGTGCACAGTTTCAGATGTTGTTGAAGGTTCACCATTGGATGGAATTCGTTCTGCTCAAATTGCAGAGTTAATTGGTCTAATTCGAGCTTGTGAAAAAGCAACTGGCAAAAGGGTGACCATAGTGACTGATAGTCAATATGGTTATGGTGTGGTTCATGACTATGGACAACTATGGTCTCAAAGAGGTTATTTAACCTCTGCAGGTACACCAATCAGAAATGCAAAATTGATCAAGAGATTGATTGATGGCATTCAGTTGCCAGAACAAATTGCTGTAGTCAAATGTGCAGCTCATAAGAAGGGTGATGATTACATCACCAAAGTAAATGCGTATGCAGATGAGATTGCAAAATATTGCGCCAAAAATAATTATTCAATTAATCGGGAAAAAGACAAAAGTCACACGATGAATTCTCTCATGTTAATTTCTGTAGTAGAAACATGGCAGGAGGTGAAAGAATTACAAGATGAGGCAGAAGAAGAAGAGAAAAACACATGGTTAAAAAATGAGTGCAGGCAAAGAGAGGAAGATGGAATTTGGGTTTACAAAGATGGAAGGCCTGTAATGCCAGATTGCATGATTGCAGACATGGCACGAATGTACCATGGTCCAGGACATCTAGGGAGAGATTCCATGATTAGAATTTTCAGAGAAACATGGTTCAATACAAAATTCAGAATCATTGCAGAGTCACTTTGCCAAAGATGTTTGACCTGCCAACAGATTAATCCAAACAGGAAAACTATTGTAAGCTTGGGAACCATAGGACGGGAGGGTGGTCCTTTTACCAGATTAAAAATGGATTTCATTGAGATGCCGTTGCACAACAGACTGAAATATGTATTGGTATTTGTTTGTCTGTTTTCAAGATGGGTGGAAGCTTTCCCGACTCGTCACAATGACTCAGTCACTGTGGCAAAATTGCTCCTTAGGGAGATCATACCTAGGTACGGATTTCCAGTTACGATTGAAAGGGATTGTGGAACCCATTTTGAAAACAGATTGATGAAACTGATTTGTGAGGCTTTAAATATTCAACAGAAGCTGCATTGTGCTTACAGACCAGAAGCATCAGGTGTTGTTGAACAAGTAAATGGAACTATCAAGAATAGAATTTCAAAAATGTGTCTAGCCACAGGAGTGAAGTGGACGGATGCACTTCCACTTGTTCTAATGTCAATGAGAAGTACTCCTGAGAAAAAGACAGGTCTTAGCCCTCATGACATCGTGATGGGTAGAGTAATGAGGCAAGCATTTGTTCCAGTTGGCAAATTAATGAGTATTAATGATAGTGCAATCATTGAATATTGCCAGAACCTGTTCGATATAGTTAATTCTGTATTTCATCAGGTGGGAACAGATGTATTTTCAAAAGAGAAAGTGCAAGCCCATGATTTGTTACCCGGAGACTGTGTAAGGACCAAAGTTCATCGAAGAAGAAACTGTTTAGTTCCAAGGTGGCAGAAGGCAAGACAAATAATTTTGGTTACAACAAATGCAGTTCAATGTAAAGGGCTGAAAAGTTGGGTGCATGCAAGCCATACGATTCGTGTGCCACCTCCTGAAAATCCTGAGGAAGACAGCGACACAACAGCTGATTCAGATTCAGAAGGAGACCCAGAAGATCCTGAGTCTGATGATCAACAAGAAAGTCAACATCAAGAAAATCTAGATGAGAATCAGAACTTGAATGAAGAAGATCTGAATATCGAAACTGGAGATCGAGGTGTTGATGAAGATCTGCTTGAAAAAGAGTCTCTAAAGGGAAAAGGAGATTCAGAAGAAGCAGAATATTCTGAGCGAGACGAAAATCTGAGCCAAAATATTGAAAAGCAAAAGAGTAACTCCGTGTTCAAGAGCAAAAAGCCTGAGACTGGGAAGCTGAAGGTGATTCCTGAAGAAAAAGAAGAACTACCAAGTACCAGTAAGGGGATTGTTCCGAATGGAGTGAAGCTGCCGAGTAAAGAAATTCCTAGGTACAGATTTGAAATCTCAGATACAGACACTTATGCAAGTGATGAAGAATCTGAAATAAGACAATTCAGAAAAAGAGCTTTGAAAGCTGAATGTAACAAAAACGTGCCAAAGAAGAAAATCCTGAGGAAAGGGGATATTTGGCCTGAGGACAATTTGAAATTCAAATTGGTGAAAAAATCAAAAGAGCAGATTAACGAAATATCGAGTCAGGGAGGTGACTCTGATAAGAAAGGAGAGAAAAGCATGAAAATAGAAGTAATTACTCGTAAAACAAGAAGAGTAATAAAGCCAAATCAGAAATATAAGTCTCCAGAATGGACATATATAATCATTCCACCAAATGCTGAGGTGGAATCCAGTGGTCAGGAAGATTTGCAGAAATTAGTGACAAAGATTGAGGTCGTTAAAATTAGATAGGGGTTTTTGATTACTGGCATAAGGCTGAAGAAAATTTGTTAGGTGACTTTACGTCGAAGAAAAACTGTTTAGTTGGAGAGCACATATTTATGTGACACAAGGTCGAAGAAAAGCTGTTTAGGGTTTTATTCTAAAAAAAAAAATTTAAAAAAGGGGGGATATAGTTCTCACGTTTACTCACATTTTGTTTACTCACATTTTGAATTTTTACATTTTGTTTTTCAAAGTTTTTACAATGCCTAGATCAGATACTTCTATGTGTTCGATACTTAAGAGATGTTGTAAAATGACTTCAATTTGTGTGATATTATTAATCCTACTTGGGTTAATGTTAGCTGTGGTCTATCCTTTTGACGTTAATAAACAAAAACTTAAGACTAATATAACAAGTAAGGTAGAGCCTAAACATGAGAAACATGCTGGCAAGTCTAGCAGAGGTATTGAGCATAATCCAGAGATTCATCAAGACAGATCTATTGGAGATTTCTCAAGCAATTCATTCTCAAGGCTTTTATCTGAATATGTTAAAGTAATGAATGTTAAGGATTGCTATGTTTGTGTAAAATTGCCTGCTTCTGTTTCAGAGGGGGTGACTTATAATATGCTACCTCTCACTTATGGCATTACTTGCAGTGTAATTGCTAGCCTGTTTTATGAAACTGGTCGTCTAGAGTATTATTACTCAGACTTTGATGAGGTTTTTGCAAATCTCAAAGTTGTAAATAGCTTAAACAAAGTTAGGCCTGCGAAGCAGATGAGGGAATTATTTTTAGTTACTAACGAACTCAATTATGAGTACGCTTATAGAAATAATTTAACATGCAAAATGAGAGCTGAAGAAAAGACTTTCCTGAACATAGTTGAGTAGAGAAGGGCTGTTTACAAAAGAAATGAGATGCTTAAGCATGCTAAATCTAAATACTGGCAAATGGAGGACGCCAAATTAAATGGTGTTAAAACAAATGCTGCAATTCACATAGATGAACCAGTTAGTGGTAAATTTTGTATCAGGAGAGACAATACGCTATATGATAATTATTTTGTGGGTGCTAGTCAATGTGAAGATACTTATCGTATTATAGGGTGATGGGGATTTAAAGGTGGTAAGGATCCAATTTTTCCTGGGATTTATTTTATTTGTGGTAATAAAGCATATTTTAGCCCCCCAGACCATTGGTATGGGACTTGCTATCTTGGCTGGGTTTTTCCAAAAAAATTTCATGTTGACAGAAATGAAAAAGGTACCTTTGAATTTGGTGAACACCTGAATAGGTACAAAAGAGAAAGTTTTACAGAAATCCAGGGAGACATCTTTGGTGCTGTTATTCCTATGGTGGGAATTACTATGAATTCAATCAAAATCAGAAAAGTTTCTACAATTGTAGATAGATTTTCAACAGATACTGCAAGTGGTTTCCAGTTGGTTAGCACAGACCTTGTTGCTACCAGAAGCATGGTTATGCAGAATCGTCTTGCATTAGACATTCTGCTTGCAAAAGAGGGAAGAGTTTGTGGGGTTTAACATGTTCAGCCTTGCTGTACTTATATACCTGACAAAAGTCGGGATATAGAGTTGCTTGTTAAGAACATTACGTATTTTCATGAGGAAATAGAACCTATGGAAGAGGAAAGTTTCACTGAACGAATTGGGAAAAGAATGGAAGCTATAAAAGAATGGTTTTCTGAAGTTGGAGGCTCCATTATTGGCAAAGTGCTCTATCCAGTAATTGTCATCATTATAGTGATAATGCTGCTAAAAATTAGCTGTTTGATTCACAAAAGGAGGAAGCATCAGAAAGAAAAGAGAAGGATTTTTAAACTCAGAAAGGAACAAGAGAAGGAATATGAGTTGGAAGAATTGCGAAAGGTTCAGTTTGAAAGAGATGGCCATACAGCAGAAACAGGAGTTTAGGGAGACTAATATTGAGAGAATCCAATGTGTGACGTCTCCAAATTGGGTGAAAATTTTCCTGAAATTTTTGGGTGTTGTTTGGTGATTTTAAAATCACCAGATGAGGGAATTGATGGAGCAAGCTTCAGAAATATTTTTATTCTGACTCGTGAAGTTTATTTCCTGTAACATGAATTAATCTATTAATGAGTTGTTGCATGATTTGTTATACTAATTCAACTTAGATTAAGTTTGCACCACACATGAACACGCGGGAACTAATAACATGTGCTCTTGTTGCATTTGCGAGTCTGTTTTATAACACATGATTAATAATGTTTTGTTTATCATGTTAGTCCTTTTGTCTTTGTCACTATTAATATGCGGCTGATCATTTCATGGCATGTGCTTTATTATATGTGCTTACATGTTTGTCCTATGTTGTGATTGTCTGTCTGTGTATCATTTAATTATCTTTTTACTCTTTCAGAAATATAAGACTGGACTATATGAAGAATGGTAGATATTTTATGTGCTGCTTTATTCGTTTGCTTCTGCTAGTTGTCATTTATTAATGGGTTAATTATTAGCATTGGTCGGTGGGTAACAGAAGGGTTTATTTTACCTGAATTATTATTTCTTTTGTCTTTGTTTAAATACTAGCCTGAGAGAAAGGCTTGAGGCCTAGTTTTGGTTCTGAAGAAATATTGGTTGGCCTGTACGTGAGCAGACTCGGAGCCAAGTGCAGTCATCTTGGAACTTTTCCATGGAGAGTTTTACCTTTGAAAAGACTGTGGCTCTGACAATAGAGACTCGTTCATGGACTGCTCTGAATGTTCTTTTTACAAGGCTGAGGAAGCGACAGGGATGATTTTCCTGAGCTTTGGAGGAAATCAGGAGAGCAACTTTTAAAATTGTTGCAAAACGCTCGGAAGTCGTTGTCACTCCATGTCAATGAACAATAATGTGGTGACGTTTTCTCCCTGGAAGAGGTGGTTTTGGTGGTCTGACAGTCAGCAACCAATCAGGCTGCTGGAGTTTGTTTAAAAAATTACATTTAGTTAGATTAGCGAGCAAAAATGGTATAAAAATTGGGCCTCTTGAAGGGAACGGGGCTGACTGTTTCCTGAGGGCGAAGTGCTGTCCGATTTCCCATGGATTGTAAGCATTCAACTGTTTCTTAAATATATTTTCCTTTTCAGGTCAGAAAGCTAACATAGGGATTAGGGTTAATGTTTTCTTAAAATTCATTATTTTATGCAATGTTGAACTGTCGGATTTTTGAGCCAATGATTAATGAATTAAACTGATTTAATAAAATTAAATGTCTGATATTAATAAAGAGCTAATAAAGTTTATGCAATTTGAGAATTATAAAATAAACTTTTAAAAATGACAAGCTGGTCTTGTTTATTGTAGAAAGTTTAAACAACATATCAGATTCATTCGCCTCATGATTCAGCTGCTCTGTTATTCTTATGGGCCTGGTATTGATTGGTAAGTTTGGTGGTAGATGGTGACATCATTTATGCAGAATTTTTGTAGGAGCGCTGGATCAAGTACAAAAAAGAAATAGCTAATTAGTACGGGATGCAAACATCTAAGTCAGCATAATGCGGATGATTGCCCTAGACTGTCACAAAAATAGACTTTAGAGTTAGGAATCAATGTGACACCACAGAACATATCAAATGCTTTTGTCAATATCAATAAAATAGTTCACTCCTCGAGTTTAAAGCTTCAATTATATAGGACGGTCAGCCAACTTTACCATACTCCGCTGAAAATTTCTAAATGGTCACAAAATAATGATCGTACCAAATGCCCTAAATGTGATCTGGTGGCAGCAGATCTCATTCATATGATTTATTCATGCCCTTCGTTGGCATCGTTTTGGCAAGAAATAGAAAACACTCTACACCAAAAACAACTGATTTGCTCTCCACTCACTGCACCTAACGTCTTACTTTCTTTACATGAGAGGGGCAACAACAATTTAAGTTGGCTAAATATAGCGATATCTTGTGCTAGATTGTGGTAGCTAGAACCTGGATCTCACCGAATCCACCTCATAGGACAGAATGGTTAACTTTATTACATGAAATATATACTATGGAAAAGGCTCTTGCTAAGAATAGAAGTCGAAAGTCAGTAGATAAAATGGAAAGGATTTGGGCTAACTTTGTATAAAGTTTAAAGGATACAAGATGAACTTTTTGTGATTGTGAAGTTTAAATCTGGAATGTTCTTTGTTTGCTTTTCTTTTATATTTGTCTTTTTGTCAGGCTGAAGTTGTATTATTTGAAGAATATTGTGTTACTTTGTATATTTGATCTTTCCCTGATATCACTCTAAAATATGTTTCTGTTACTATGCTTTTTTTGTGACATGCTTGCCAAATAAAACATTTTTTAAAATAAAAAAAAGGCAAGAAGGGTCAATGCACTGTCAGCTTCGAGATGGAGAGAGGGGTTAGACATGGGTGCATCCTTCCACCCTTCTGTTTATGCTATATATCAACTGCCTCAAGGCGGTCTTACTCCAAAATGCTATTCAATTGCCTTGTGTATACACTAGGCCCATTACAGCATTGTTATATGCCGACCATATGGTCTTGTTAGCCTGTACATCTTTTGGTTTAAAACTTTTACTACTTTCTTTTAAAGAACTTGTGATTTTTTTGTCTCTATAAATTCAACTAAGTCCCATATCATGATTTTGGGTCCTAAGTCTACAAAATGTTGCTGCAGGTATATACCTGCAAGGCACACCACAAGGGTATCTGCATTCCCTTATTTGGGAGTCCAGTTTGATCAATCAGGATCCTTCTCTATTTCCGAATCTTTCAAAAAAGTTTGATTGCTTAAAGCCATTGCAGCAGTTTGGGACTTTGCATCCAGGCTGGGCTCTACACTGCTTACGACTATGCTTAAGATTTACCAAGCTAAATCTATTTCAGCTACAGTATATGGTATCAACATATGGGGCTACACAGACACTCATAATCTGCAAATAGTGGAGAATTGTTTCTTTAGGCGTCTTCACTCTCTCTAAAAAAAAAAAGAAAACGCTGCCGTCCATCGCATTGCGCTCTTCCTCCTTCTTCTTCTGGGCACAGGCTCCCAGACTGCACTGCTGCCAATCCTGACGCTGCATGAAAGCAGCATTAGGATTGATCTGAGTGCTGGCAACTTGCTCTCCCTGGCAGACTGGGAGCCCCGTGCCTGCTCTCTCCAGCCTCCGCAACGCAGCTCGAGCAGGAGAGAGCTTCAGTGCGCATGTCGGTTTGGCCGGCCTAAGACAGCCGTTCAAACCGGCATGCGCTCTGTAACAGTGCCTACCCCTCCCCCACCAGCAGTTTCATCTACCTTGATCCGCCAAGACTCGTCAGAGACCTGGGGGTAGGTCCAGGAGGATTCAAATAAAACGATAATGTAACAGGTTTCAAACCCATTTTATTATCGTATTATTTGGAGGCGGTGGCAAGAGGGGGCGATGCTCCTCTACCCTAATGGAGGGGATGCCGCTGGTCCCGATAATGGTTACTTAATAATTTTGCACTGAAACACGTGAACTGCGTTCAATCAATCATCTCTCTCTGAAAATCAAGATTTATGCTAAATTCACTACATTTGTTGGAACAGATGGTAAAGAAACAGAACTGTGCCTATAGTCCCAGAACGCTCCATCACATGAGAACATTTACCGAAAAAGAAGGGCACTTTCTGTTCTTTATCCCTTTCTAGTTTTTCGTCATCTTTTTTTGTTTAAACTATGTCTTCAGATTATTGTAATTCAAAGTCAATTATGCCTTTTCTTTGCAGCAAAGCAGCATGTTCCACCTACTGAGCTGTAAAATTCCAATAGGTTATCAAAACATCTTAAATGAATATGTATAAGATGAAGTTACATATAATGAATTTCACTGGAGCTTGTATGCACAGTTGGTGTTCATTCTGAAGTCGCTGCTAGATTGGTGTCGCATTGACCTGGGATCCGAGCCAAGTTTCCAGGATCTGTAGGTCTGTGCCTTAGGTGAGCAGGTCCTTACAAGAATGGCCACTGCAGGAGCAGCAAACAGATGAAAGTGTGTGTAGAAAAGGTGAGGAAGTATTCCTGGAGGCTACAATATTACCTTTGGTAAAATATCTTGACCAGTATTAAATCTGTAAAAAACATAAGTGCCGGGACCTCGTCAGGAGGCCACCACAGTTTGCACCACACATTTCCACTGTTCTTGTACAACTACTAATCATCGCAATGCTACAAGTTGACAGTTCATACTGTTCGAGGCCGCCAAAGCTTTAAGAATGGCTTGAGAGGCAGGTATGATTAGTTTTTAATGTATGTAGAATTAACAAACAAATGTTTTTCTATTCATTTTTAAATTGCACAAACAGCGCCACCATGCAGCAGTTGTCCTAAGTGCCGGTGCCGGCAATTAAGTGCTGGTGTTGAGCACCTGAAACCCCCTGCTCAAATTAATCACTGCATGAGGCCTCTTCAGCACTCTAAGAGAAGCCAACAAAAATGAATGGAAATGTGTGCATCAAACTTCACCACTTTTAATTACTCAAACAAGTTTCAGCCTAGTTTGCAGGGCTCGAGTTGGGGTACCACGCGGGTGGATGGTGTCCCCCCACTTATTTTACTGGGAGCTCGATAAAAGTTGCAAATGGAGCCACACCTTCACTCTTTGGCCTCTCTGGGACGAGGTCGGAGCCCATTCAGGACGCTACTCATGGGCTGGCTTCTCTGATGCAATCGCATCTAAGGGGTGAGCGAGGGGAGGCAATGAGTCTGATGGTGAAAGCCACCTTTCATGACGTCACTTCCTGTCGCGACGTCAGCGTCCCCCCTCTTCATTTTTTAGGACTTGTGCCCTGCTAGCTTGGTCATATCTCTGGAATGGTGCACAGAGTAATTATATTTGGATCAAGTTGGTTCAAACATTTCCTTGCATGCCTTTTTTGCTGTCTCAGTGACTCACCATAATGCCACAGGTTCGCACAGATGTAAGTCGTGATTACACTGTACCATTAGTGCCTGTTCTGCACCACACTAATGAGGTGCAATGAAAAATGCCTTGAGTTGTTTGTGTGCTCGTTCAGAGGGAACCCGACCTTGAAGTTCAGACTTGCTGCCCTTCTTGTAGCAGGACCAGGACTGATTTGCAACATTAGGGATGTGCGAATTTCACATAATTTGCTTTCTTGCTGTGAAATCACAATTATGTATTCCTTTTGCTTTAGCGTTAATGTTCCCCTCCATCTGTAGATCGCAATGTGCCCTGATGTATTCTCTCATTAATTTGAAGTGCCTTTTAGCCTCAATATGCTTGGTAAACTCCAAGACCTTAGTAGGCCTGGAAGTCATTTTATTTGAGATAGTACTTTCGCACATTTTCTGCATTTTGTGGTAAAGCATAGCTTTACTATCAATATTGGTATCCAGAAGCTTGGTTTGAAGGAATTAATGAAGTCATCTGTGTGTTCATGTACTGTATCTGTGTTTACATTTTCGACTTGAGAAGATCCTGCCGCCTGCTTTTGCCTAAAGTAACGTGTTTCTGTCACATTGTTATGCGTTAGAGACATGTATTGAGGGGGAAAAACGTATAAAACCTGTTCAAATATGCATGAACTTTAGCATTACATGCTTTCACTGGCCATTTTGGGCAAGAGCTCTGATCAGTTGAACTGGCAATTGACAGATTTGCTGGTGTTGCTATTTTCATTAAACGCATGTTAGAGTTTGGGATTACCAAAGTGCTGTGTTTTATTTTCAAAGTGTAACTATGTGAAATTATGAAGAATGATGTGAAATTATACATAATTACACAAAATATGAATCCATCATTTTGCGCTTTATTTTAGCATCAATTTTTGAAAGAAGGATCAGTTTTGCACCATATAAATAGCATGAAAAGCACAAGTTGCACTTACAAAAGCCACTCACGTTCTATTCACGTTTTTGCCGCACTCACTCCTGTATTTTTGCCGCGAACTGTGGCGGAAATCCTCAACATGGGGTAAAACCGTAACTTCATGAATTTCAATTAACAGGCGTACTATGAAATACCAGAATTTACGTGAATTAGGCCAGCGAAATTACAATTTTACCTGGGCCTAGTTTGCAAATGTTTGTTCCTTTCTGTAATGGCACAGATAAACAACAAAACAATGGCGTGAAAGTCAAATCAAGTCAAATGATCTTTATTCGGATACAAATATCCATAAAAGCACAGTTCATCACCACCAATAAGAAATACAGTACAAGTTTTAAAACATATAAATATACAGTGTCATCCAATACAAGTGCAAAGTTGCAGTATTAAAATCACAATAAAAATGTAATGTAAAAATGTAAAATCTAGCAGCGTTAATAGCATAGTGCAAGATATAATATTTAGAACAATTGTGCAAAATCAGCAATATGTTACAAATAAAGTGCAATAACGTGCAATAAGTCAGGCAGTAGTAGGCATCAAGATACAGATATAATTAAAATAAACCCTCTTTTTTTAATTCTACCAATACTTGCAGCATCATCAAGGTATTGGTTGTGAAAGGTGACCAGAGCAATTACCTGCATTTAAGATTTATTCAAGCATTTACAACTATCACGTTTGCGTAAAGACTAGCTATACAGATAATTGGTGACATTGTATCATGAATTGTAACCTCTTTTAGGCAGAATTAGGAAATACTAGAGGTGGCATATAAACTAGAGAGGGCAAAAGAAGGGAGAAACTGACATCCCTGAAGTGGCTTTGATTCTCACTAGAAGTTCCTAAATAAAGCATGAGAAATTCTGGGAATCTGGGAGAAGGCAAACAAGCATTTACAATGCAATGGTTTTGCCTTTGTTAAAGTTTGAGCTATTGGCAATGCTCTTGACATTATTTTTATTTATGTTTTTTTTTAAACATAAATAAATGGCATTGTCATTTGCAATGCCACTAGCTTTATCTTTCGCAAATGACACCCACAAACACCTACAGAGAGCCCCCCAACACACACCCACACACTGCGTGCCCCCCACACACTGCGAGCTCCCTCCACACACTGCGAGCCTCCCCCACACACTGAGAGTCCCCCCACACACTGAGAGCCCCCCCACACACTGAGAGTCCCCCCACACACTGAGAGCCCCCCCACACACTGAGAGCCCCCCCCACACACTGAGAGCTCGCCCCACACACAGAGAGCCTCCCCCACACACAGAGAGCCCCCCGCCCACACACAGACAGCCCCCCGCCCACACACAGACAGCCCCCCGCCCACACACAGACAGCCCCCCGCCCACACACAGACAGCCCCCCGCCCACACACAGACAGCCCCCCGCCCACACACAGACAGCCCCCCGCCCACACACAGAGAGCCCCCCGCCCACACACAGAGAGCCCCCCGCCCACACACAGAGAGCCCCCCGCCCACACACAGAGAGCCCCCCCTTGTCTGGCAATGTACATCAGGCCCTCAGAGTTCTATACAGCTGGAGAGAGTTATTCTGCAACTGTTCATTATAAAGAATATATTCGTTCCCAACTATACATTAAAATGATATTGCAAGATACCTGAAGTTCCAAGACCTTTTTAAGTAACCCGCTTTCTGACTCTTTCCTCTAGAAGGTCACAATGCTCCTTGGTGACTTGAATTGCTCATATTACAAATGTTATGGGGGACAATATATCTCATACAATCCACTCTCAGATGGACGCAGGCAGCTGCTTAGAAACTTCTTTAAACAACATACAGTGAGGTCAAGGTCCTAGAATGCGAGTGTACGTATTGTTGTAAGACATCAATAAGGCACATGAGGATGACACACAGAAGCATGCATAGGCACAATCTTGCACAGTGACTTCACTAGATTGAAAAACACCATAACTTCAGAAGAATCTGAAGATTGATGTATAAAAGGTTGCATGGATGAATGATGGATGTGTGAAAAGGTGGGTGGGTGAATGATGGGTGGATGGATAGAAAGGTGGATGGCTAAAGGATGGATGTATGGATGGAAGGATGAAAGGGTGGATGGATGATGGATGCAAGGATGAAAGGGTGGATGGATGAAGGATGGATGGAAGAAAGTGTGGATGAATGGATGAAAGGATGCATGGAAGGATGAAAGGGTGGATGGATGAAGGACGGATGGAAGAAAAGGTGGATGGTTGCATGGATGAATGATGTATGGATGTGTGAAAAGGTGGTGGGATGAATGATGGGTGGATGGATGAAAGGGTGGGTGGATGGATGAAAGGGTGGGCGGATGGATGGGAGGATGAAAGGATGGATGGATAGATAAAAGGTTGCATGGATGAATGATGATGTGTGAAAAGGTAGGTGGATGAATGATGGGTGGATGGATGGATGAAAGGGTGGGTGGATGGATGAAAGGGTGGATGGATGTATGGTTAGGAGAATGAAATGGTAGATGGATGTATGGATGGAGAAAAGGTTGCATGGATGAATGATCGATGGATGTGTGAAAAGGTGGGTGGCTGTATGATGGGTGGATGGATAGAAGGGTGGATGTGTAAAGGATGGATGGATGGAAAGATGAAAGGGTGGGTGGATGGATGAAAGTGTGGATGGATGTATGGTTAGGAGAATGAAATGAAAGATGGATGTATGGATGGATAAAAGGTTGCATGGATGAATGATGGATGGATGTGTGAAAAGGTGGGTGGTTGTATGATGGGTGCATGGATAGAAGGGTGGATGTGTAAAGGATGGATGTATGGATGGAAAGATGAAAAGATGGATGAAGGATAGATGGAAGGATGAAAGGATGGATGTGTGAAAGTTTGGGTGGATGAATGATGGTTGGATGTGATGAGGTCTAACAGGCGCATTTATGGTTGTCAAAAGTTGATGAGGAGTACCAGTTTCTAGAAACTTTTGTTGGAAGGGTGTCCTTATGCCAAAAAATGTTTTACAAGTGTGTCTCAGCATCAAAAAGTTTGATGACCTCTGCCCTACACACTCACACAGAGCTCCTCACACACATCCACACAGCTCTCTTCACACTGCGAGATTTTTCCATACACTGTGAGGCGCACACACACTGATGTACTCTCACACACTGCGAGCCCCTCTCACATACGGGGAGCCTCCACACACATTGCGAGCTCTACACACTGCAAGTCGTACACACTGCAAGCTCAACACACTGTTTGGCATTGTACATGAGGCCCTCAGAGTCTATACAGCTTTGGAGAGTTATTTTGCAACTGTTTATCATAAAGAATATATTCTTTCTTAGTTTTACAATAAAAAAATATTGAAAGACACTTGCAGTTGTAAGTCTTTTTGAAGTAACTTGTTTTTCGACTATTTTCTTTCGAAGGTCACAATGCTCATTGTTGACTTGAATTGCCCATATTACAAATGTAATGTGAGACAATATATCTCATAGGAGTTCCAATGAACTTGTGATTTGTAATTTTTTTTACTATTCACTCAGAAGTTAGAAGACAGATGAACTTGCTATAGGATATACAATGAGTGCATTTGTTATAGCTTCAAAAAAAATATGTTTGCACAGTAACATATCTTATGCAGTTCGTAAATAGATATGGACTGTAAGTGCCTATCTCATTCACATTGTTTAGCTTGTTGTGAGTGTTCTCACTGGAGTAGCAGTTCTAATGAACATGGGATATGTTTATTTTTCACCATTCTTTCTGAAGGTATAAGACAGATGAATTTGCTACAGAACATAGAATGAGTGCATGTGGTATAGCTTCTTTAAAAAAAAGTTTGCACAGTAACATATCTTAGGCATTTTGTAAATCGGCCTTGATTCCTAGTGCATATGTTATTCACATTCTTTTGCTTGCTGTGAGTTTTATAAGTGGAGCAGGAGTTCTAATGAACTTGTGATATGTTTATATTTCTTCTTTTTTCAGAAGTTCTAAGATAGATCAATTTGCTATAGAACATAGAATGAGTGCATTTGTTGTAGTCTCTTTAAAATAAATTTGCCCAGTAACATATCTTATGTAGTTTGTAAATAATAATGCAAAGACAAGATAAGAAGGTTTAACATTTTTATTTAAGTAAATATATTTACTATTATTTTATGAAAGCAAATGAAACTTTAATGAAAATACTGTTGTTTTTTTGCATTTTTTATGAAACATAATATAATTTGAATATTTTCTCTTTTTACTTCTTTTTACAGTAAAGTATTGTGTCCTTTTTTTTTACGACGCATGTCTTTTTAGTATGTATCCGTTTTGAAAAATGACATTAACATTTTTTGGCAAGTTTGGAATTAGAGCTTCTTGAATGTCGTCAATGTCGGCTGGTATATTGAAGAAGTCCATTAGAATAGTGTTATCTATTTCCACAGATTGTAACTTTTTGGCGTTTTCAATATGTACATTTAGTGTACAGTGTTCCTGATTTGCAGTTTCTAGCCCACATATAGTCAGATTTATTTCTTCTTGTGGTGGTTGTATTTTCTGTGAAGGAAAAAGAAAAGAGTTAGTCGATTACATTTTTTTGAAGTTCTTTTGTTTCTTTTTTTTTTGTTGTGTTGACCTAAGAAAAAAGTGCTTGTTATATGCAGGCTTAAATCATGTTAATAAGTGGTGAAGATATTTGAAGAAAGGATAGATGTGAGTAAACATAGTGAAAAGGTATAATATAGTGTGTATAATAGAGGATTCGAGACTGTTTTGTAATGTTATAGCTACTTTAGTAAAAATACGTATTAATAAATAGTGACTAGTAGGTAATAGTATTGTGTTTTAGAGTAGTATTGTAAATAGTGATTATAGTTAATAGTGCAGTGTGAGTAGAGTTTGTGAGTTATTAGTAGAGAGAGTGTGTATGAGTTCTTTAGTGCATTGTCGAATATTTTTGGGAGTATTTCAGTTATTGGCGGACTAGTATAGAGAGAATTAGAAAGGGACAAAAAATTGTGTACTAAAGTGTTAGTATTGAAGTCATATTTGTAAGTGATAGTTGGGCATTATTAGTAAGTGCCATTTTGAAATAGTGAATGTTATTTTTCCGTAATAATGGGTTTTTTTATGGTGTGAGTAATAAAGAGAGAGTAGTAAAGATTGAGTAGTAGATTTATTAGGGGAGAGTATTAGTGAGTTTTATAGTAGTGATTAGTAGAATATGTAGTATAGCTTAATCGATTTAGATAGTGAGTATTAGAAGAGAGAGGTAGAGGGAATTGTATTTAGTGAATATAGAGTTCTATAGTGTTTTAAAAAGTAAATAGTATGGATTGAGTAGTAGAGCAAGGTATTAATAGTTTAATAATTTGTACTTACTTGAAATTGTGTATTTCTTGTTGTGTTCAACATTTTATTGCTGTTAAATTCATGCACTGTCAGGTGCGTCATCTTTATGTAGGAACCAATTTCTATGGGGAAGTCTGTGGCATCTCTCCAAAGAGTTATTTTCACTGAGTCCGTTGTATATTTCACAGTTATTGATTTAAGTTTTGTATCTTGGCCAGCGATAATAATTGTTTTTGTTTCTTCTTCCTGTAAGACAAACAATTTGTATTAGAAATTTGTTTATTATGTTACAGTGTTGGTGTGTAAGAGTGTGTGTGAAAGTGTGTTTTTTTATGAAAGAGTGTGTGTGAAAGTGTGTTTTTTATGAAAGAGTGTGTGTGAAAGTGTGTTTTTTATGAAATAGTGTGTGTGAAAGTATGTTTTTTTATGAAGAGCGTCTGTCAAAGAGCGTCTGTCAGAGAGCGTCTGTCAAAGAGCGTCTGTCAAAGAGCGTCTGTCAAAGAGCGTCTGTCAAAGAGCGTCTGTCAAAGAGCGTCTGTCAAAGAGCGTCTGTCAAAGAGCGTCTGTCAAAGAGCGTCTGTCAAAGAGCGTCTGTCAAAGAGCGTCTGTCAAAGAGCGTCTGTCAAAGAGCGTCTGTCAAAGAGCGTCTGTCAAAGAGCGTCTGTCAAAGAGCGTCTGTCAAAGAGCGTCTGTCAAAGAGCGTCTGTCAAAGAGCGTCTGTCAAAGAGCGTCTGTCAAAGAGCGTCTGTCAAGTCAAGTCAAGTCAAAAAGCTTTATTTCGATAAAACAATTATCATAAAAGCAGCACAGTAGGTCAAATGGTACATGTAAAAAAAGTGATAGATTAAAAAAAAAGATTTTGTTGTCTATGTGCATAACATTAAAAGTAACAGTGATCTCGGTAATAATTGTTTGTACAATCAAAAAAAACTAGCCAATTAATTGGTTGAATTTTCACAGATTTCTTAATCAAGAAGAAAAAAGATGGCAGTTCATTCAGTTAAAACGTTTTATAAAAATAGATTTAAACAGTTAATTTCAGCCTTTTGGCTCGAATAGCCCAAGCCCATGAGAGAAATTTGGCTAGGGCACAAGCATAGGGTACACTACTATCGGATATGAGTATCCTAATTGCCACGTCATGGCTCCTAGTCCCCAGCTGGCGGCATAAGTTTTTGAGCCAGACCCTCCTTGGAGTTGCGTACTCGCTGAACTCGAACATGAAATGTGCCAGTGACTCCGGTTTGGCAAGGCAGGCTGGGCATAGCTCGGACATTTCCATGTGGGATTTCCATCTTGCGGTAAAAGTATTAAGTGGAAGGGTTCCCACTCTGAACCTAAAGTACAAGGCCCTATCAAAGGGTTTTCCAATAGCATCAAGGTACAATTCCCGTCTGGGACAATCTTTGAACTTCAAGAAATCCTCTGTGAGCCTGCCCAGGGTGGTGCTAGAATTTCTTTGTGAGCAGATCCAGTCCCAGTAAAGCTTTTTGAGGACTAGCTTCGGGGGTGATGTTCTACTCGACCATGATTCAATATGGCCCAACTTTGTTAGTAAACTCTTCATGTCTCTCAGCCATTTGATTTTGTGCCAACTTGGCGATGACATGATTTCTGCTAGACCTCTGGCATATCCACTTAGTTCTTCCACCCGCCAGATGCGTGCCCATAGCAATAATGGACGGAATTTGGCAATATCATCAATCTGGGGGCAGCCTAAGTCCAGCATTAGAGGAAGTGTAGGGGTGCCTTGAGGGAGGGACATAATTGCTCTGCAGAATTTGTTTTCAGATCTCTGCAGAGCATCAGTGGTAGATGAACCCCAAAGTTCAGCCCCATAGAGGGCAGAGCTGACGCATTTAGCTGAATAAATCTCGAGGACTGTAGCTATAGGCCTTGTTGTGCAGGATCGTTGCTCTTTCAAAAGGGCTCCTGTAATCCTTTTGTGACTCATCAGCATTTTATCTAAGTGTGGGGTCCAGTCCATTTTGTGCGATAGTCGTATCCCAAGATAGTCAAAGACCTTTACCCTTTCCAAGAGCTCGGCATTCAGAGTGGGAGAGAGCACATGTTGCTTCGGTGGATTCAGCACGAGGTACTTCGTTTTGTTTGTGTTTATTACCAGACCTCGTTTGGTGCAAAAGGATTGAAAATTGTCCAAAAGTCTCTGGAGTCCCATTGGGGATTTGGAAATTAAAAGCGTATCATCCGCGAAGAGGAGGGTCGGTATGCGTTCACCAGCCAGGGATGGTTCATCAGAAGGATGTTCGAGGAGATGCTCAACCACCCCATTGATGTAAAGAGAGAAAAGGGTGGGAGCCAGAACACATCCCTGGCGGACACCTCTCTCAACCGGAATACTACTCGTTTTCTCCCCTCCAGGGCCCCACCTGACTTGGGCAAAGCTATCTTGGTGCAACCTAACTAGTAGGGACAGCAAATAGTGTGGCAGCCCCATGTCAGCGAGTACTTTCCAAAGTGATTCCCTAGGTACAAGGTCAAAGGCAGTCTTTAAATCGATAAACGCGAGATAAAGACTGCCCTTGCCTATAACCACCACCTTCCAGTACACCATCATGAGCCTAAAAGCTTGCTCAATCGTCCCAGTGCCTACTCTGAAACCTGCCTGAAAGTCAGAAAGAATTTTATTTTCTTCTACCCAATTTAGAATTCTAACTAACAGAACTTTGCCGACAACTTTTTGGCCAATGTCCAACAAGCTGATCGGCCTATAGTTGGATGGATCAGCCCTCGATCCTTTCTTGTAGATAGGGACCACCTCGGCCCCCTTCCACGATGAGGGAATAGGGGCACCTTTACAAATGGCAACAAGGAGAGAATGGATCAATTTACCCCATTTTGCACTATCAGCCTTTAAGAGGTCACCAGGAATGCCATCGGGACCAGCCGCTTTTTGTGGAATAATAGTGCTTATTGCATATTCCACTTCCTTGACCGTAAAATCAAGGTCAATATGCCAGATTTCATGATTTAGAGTGAACGAAGGTAGGACCACCCCACCCTCATCAAGATCATCATGGCAAGTATAAAGTTTAGAGAAGTGATCGACCCACGCCTGGCTTGGGATATTACAAGTTATCAGATCACTATCTGGTCTATTGCGGGCTCTTATGGTATCCCAGAACCATTTCGAGTCTTTTTTAGAGCTAGCTTCTTTGAGAGTTGACCAATAGGCGTCTTCCCACTCCCTTTTCACTAGCTCCAAAGCTTTTTTATGTTCTCGCCTAGCCGTCTGTATTAATGGTTGGGACTTTCCTTTGACTGCCTCAATTAGGCGTGCTTTGGCTTTCCTATATGATGCAGAGTACCAGTCGTGTCTCCCTTTAGTTTTGTTTTGGGGCATGGTTTTCCCTGCAGTCCCTTTTACCCAAAAAACATCCCCTATTGTTTTTACGGCTGCTTCATAAATAGGAGTTACCCTGTCAGCTGCCATGAGTGGGTCTATGGAACTGATTTCCTCTTGTGAGCCTTTGAGCACTTCTTCGATAGTGGAGAGTTTGTCAACATTACCCGAGATTTTATTCCACTTAAGGTGTCTTCCACAAGAGGAAACCGTGATCCCCTGGGGACAGTTCGGAGGTACTAACGGCACTCCGGGGGACCAGGGATTCATTATGGATAAAGAAAGTGAATTATGGTCACTATGGTCGGGATAATAGCCATATCAATGACCGAACTCCAGAGCCCCCAATCCAACAGAATATAGTCAATCCTCGAGGAATGACCAACTCTGTTGAATGTTGGGGCACCCATCTGGTCAGAGGATGTGCGGCCATTAGCTGCCCTTAATCCGAACTCTAGAGTCAATGCATTGAGCTGTATTGCACTACGAGTCCAGCGCTTAATAGGAGGGATAGAGAGCGTAGGAATACCCCATCTACTATCCTCTTCTCCTAGATCAGGTATTCCTTCTAGGGGAAGTGGCTCATATGTGCAGTTAAAATCTCCTGCTATTATAATATGATCAGAATCTGTATGATCCCCAAGTTGGGCCTCAAGCTCGGATATTACGGGTGAAGTACACCCATTTTTGGAACCTCTAGCATAGACATCGTAGAGATCTACTGTTAATCCCCCACGATGGCCAGATAGAGAAATGCCAAGAATATCTGGGTTATCTGTCCGCTTAATAGTTATTCGACAATTGAGCGAAATGCTTACCCAAATGATAAGCCCCCCTGATGGACGCCCCTTCCTATGCTTAGGTTTATCAGCTGGTGCAAAAATGGTAACAAACCCAACTCGATACAGTGGCTCAGTGCTCCAGGTCTCCTGGAATACACAGATCTTGTGGGCTTCAATCAGGACGTTCCACTCAGGCAGACCTAATTTCCTAGTAATCCCCGCAAGGTTCCAACTAAGGATTTTTATTTCACCATATGTTAGATTACCTCTAATGTTGGTAGTACTTTTGGGGTTAGTTAGGTCTTCACAATCCCTGGTTGGAGCATCGGATAGTGGTATAACAGCTGCCACTGTTGGAGATTCGGGACAAATAGGGTGAGGGATGGCTGAGGGAACATCCTCCATATCCCTATTGGTATCAGAGTTTAGGGCTGGAGCTTCCGTGAGGTTAAGTCAATCTACCTCATCTAACACACAGAATCTATTTGGGTGAGCGAACTGTGAAAAAAAGGGATCAAAGGGAGGGGGCAATCCTTGCCACGGCTGTTGCCACTGGTGATTTGCAAGTTGTGTGGGCTGAAGGGGTTGCTGCCACTGCTGAGCAGGATGATGGAGGGGTTGTGGAGGTTGAAAAGGTTGTTGCCACTGAAGAGTAGTATGCTGTGGAAGTTGTGGGAAATGTAGAGGTTGCTGCCATTGTTTGGTAGTATGTTGCGGAGGATAAATAAACCCTCTGCTATTTGGGAAAACAGGCCGATGGGAGTTTAATCTTGGGGGCAAGGGAAGAAAATAGGACAAGGGGAGTGGATTGATTTGGGTAGCAGGTCCACTGTTGGATGTGTTACATATATAACTTGCTGCCCCTATATCCCTGAAGTTAACTGTGATTACATCACCTGCTATAGTTTTCGTATTCCTGCCCACCCAATCCCCTCTACGCACAGAGAGAATTTCCCCACTCATATGGCTAGGTAGAGGCTTGTGTAACTGGAGCCACTGGGCGCATTTATTTCTTAACTCTACAAAAGTTTCTTTTACGCCCTCCTTCAGTGGCGGATCGGCCGTCAACACTACCACAAAGGGAGAGACTTCCGGTGGCAGGCTAATTGTCTTAAAGCGTGACTGTTTTGGCTTAGAACCTTGAGGCTTGTTTGATGAAGAAGGTACTGTTGGGTTGGTGGAATTCCCATTTGAATCTTTGGCTTGTAAATTGTCTGCTTTGGGTAGACCAGTAGATGTTTGTGATGCTGGAGCAGAGCCCACCACATTAGGGGTAGGTAGGGATAAGGGTAAAGCAGGATTGTTTCCTGTTAGGGTCGAGTGTAGTGTAGCTGGATCCTTACTGGCTAATGGTATATTAGCCTTGCTGGATGGGTCTTTTACATGCTTAGTGCAAGGTGCAGTCTTGGAAAGTGCTTCTTTTGTCCCTTGCGGCTGAGTGGGCCCAACCCCACTCGTCTTGTTAGCGCATTTCGAGTTTATTAACGACGTTAGCCTATCAAGTTTAGAAATTAAAGGCTTGATTTGCGCTGCTATTGTAGCTTCAAGGTCCAGTTTTAGATCTATTACCATATTTTCGACCCAGCAGGGTATGCCTGATGCAGAGTGTGGGGTGGGCGATACCAGGTTGTGATTCCTAGCTTTAGTCTTGGGTTTATCCTTGGTTTTAGTCTTAGGCGCGACCTTTGCAGGAATAGTGGCCCTTCTCCCTGAGTCGATCAATACAGGAGCCGCTCCTATGTCAGGTTGCCTATCAGCACTTAGATCTGGCTTATCAGATAGCTGGCAGGCTTCTAAATCTGGGGTGGCCTCAAGGTCAACATAGGACGGATCGGAGTCGGATTGAGTCACTGATAGATCGATAGCGTTCGGGACTGTGAACGTGCCGGCAGTAGTTAGGGGTAGGGGTAAGGAACAATGGTTCGAGGCTTGTTGGGAGGGAGATTTTGCAGTTGCAAGAGAGCCCAAAGATGAGCGCTTAGCGTTCATGAGATCCAAGGAAACTCTTTTTTCCAGCAGTATGATGCTCTTGTCGATGGTTTCATTTACCCGTGAAATGAAATGATCTATGGGTCCAGTCACTTGTGCAACGGCCATAGCTTTTTTTGTGCAACTTCTGGTTCTATTGCGCATGGTTGACATCTGCGCTGCGGGGCCTAATACAGCAAAGTGGTCCTCAGAAACCGTAAATGTTATGTTTAGTAGCCGGCCACTCTATGCTGGAAGAAAGGATGAGAATCACAATGCCGCCTACCTTGCCAATAGATAGGAGGCAGCGATGCAGGGGTTCAGGGCCAGGGCCGTCCTCTGCCGTCCTCGAACGGCCTCAAACGGGCCGCTCTTAGCCCGGTCTTCGCCCCGAGGCTGCGTCCCGCGCTGCGGGAGAGCAAGCAGTGTTTATAGTGTTTGACAAAGGGCGGGGGGCGGAGCTCCAGGGAGAGCGGACCGGAAGCTGACCACGGTCTCGCAGGGACACCTGGGTAAGGTAGTCCCTGCACGCTCGCAGCCCTGGGGTTCCCGAGTTCACCAGAGGTCACCCCCACCGAAGGCGGGCAGAGTCAACACCAGCAGGAGATCCCTCGGCGAAGCGGCACCCGCGAAGCGCCACCCGCGAAGCGGGTCCGGCGAGCAGCACAGCAGGAAACAAACGGAGAGGTGAGCGCTGGTCCACAAGTGCGCTTGACAGCAAAACGATGTGTTTGTCAAAGAGAGCGTTTGTCAAAGAGAGCGTTTGTCAAAGAGAGCGTTTGTCAAAGAGAGCGTTTGTCAAAGAGTGCGTCTGTCAAAGAGTGCGCCTGTCAAAGAGTGCGCCTGTCAAAGAGTGCGCCTGTCAAAGAGTGCGCCTGTCAAAGAGTGCGCCTGTCAAAGAGTGCGCCTGTCAAAGAGTGCGCCTGTCAAAGAGTGCGCCTGTCAAAGAGTGCGCCTGTCAAAGAGTGCGCCTGTCAAAGAGTGCGCCTGTCAAAGAGTGCGCCTGTCAAAGAGTGCGCCTGTCAAAGAGTGCGCCTGTCAAAGAGTGTGGTTGTGAAAGAGTTCATTTGCGAAAGAGTGCGTTTGTGAAAGATTTATATCTTGAAAGAATGTGTTTTTTTAATAGTGTGTTTGTGAAAGAGTTTGTATGAGAAAGAGTGCGTTTGTAGAAGAGTGTTTTGATAAATAGTGTTGTTGTGAAAGAGTGTGGGTTTCTATTAGTGTGTTTGTGAAAGAGTATGGCTGTGAAGTGATGTAGCTAGTAAATAGTGGTTGTGAAAGTGTGTTGGTGAATAGTCGTTGTGATAGTGTGTTGGTGTGTAATATTGTTTGGGTGTAAGAGTGTTGATGTGTAAGAGTGTTGTTGTGAAAGTGTTTGTGTGTAAGATTTTTTGTAAGAGTATTGTTTAAAGACTGTGTAAGTGTTTTGTAAAGGGTGTTGTATATTGTGTGGGTGCAATAGTGTGCTAGTGGTAAAGAGTGTGTGTTTAATATTGTTGTAGTTAAAGACTGTGTTGTAGTAAGTAGTGTGTGAAAGAAGGGTGTATGTGTAATAGTGTGTGTGCGAAATAGTATGTAATAGAGTTGTTTTGGAACTGTGTGTGAAACAATGTTTGCTAGTTTTTGTTTGAAAGATTGTGTGGTAAGTATTGTGTGCAAGAGTATGTGTGAAAGAGTGTGTGGTATATAGTGTGTGTGTAAGAGTGTGTTAAAGGGTGTGTGTGATAATTGTTTATTTTTCTAAGCTTACCTCTGCAATTGTCCCAGAAATGCTCATTAATGAGCGTAGTGTAGCTTCTTGAACTGTTTTTATAGGTGATATTGGTGGAGCAGGGGGTTGTAGGATATATTCTGCCTCTTGTATAATTTCTTGAGGTATAGTTAAGGGCATCATGCAGGAGATTTTTGTTTGTTTCGTGATGATGATCACATTGTTTTTGGATAAGAAATTTCGAATCATAATAGCTTGTCCTTTAGTTTGCTGGTAAAATTGCTCATTGTAGCATGTTGCTTTAATGCAACTACTTTCATCAGCTAGAGCTAGATGATACATGACTTTGTTCTCTTGTTTTGCATTTGTATAGTTTGTTTTTGTTGAACATTTTACAATGTTGGCTCTGATTGTTTTTTGGTACGGTTTGCTGTCTTCATGTTTAGATTTTTTGAGGTCTTGTATGGAAATCATCTGAAACGAGAGTAAATGTTAGTACACATTCTGAACATAAATTTTTCCCCTTTGCCATTACCTGTAATGAAATAGCATGTTAATGAAGTGTTTGCATTTTAAACTGCCACTCATAATGCTTTGTGATCACTATAATATGATTCTAATGTACCGTAGTGCATGATGTTTTCATTAGTGTAGATGTGATCTAGGGTTGAATTGTAGTCTGTTGTGTATTGTTGTATTTTTTGCTGGCATTGAAATTGCTGCAACATATATTCTAATAGCAAAGCTCCGTTTGGTGACATTTGTGTTAAATCTATATTGAAGTCTCCCATTATGACATATTTCGAATTTGGATAAAAGTTAATTATGCTACTTAAAACATGTAATAATGTCTGAAAACGTACATGTGGTGGTTTGTACAGTATAATAAATAAGTATTCAGAATGATTAAGATGCTGAGTGAAAAATAAAATGTCAATTTCGTGTTGTGTTTCATATATTGACGATAAAAGCATGTTTTTCTTGTAATAAATGGCAATACCATGCTTTGTTTGCTGTTTGTGAAATTTATCAAATACTAGGTGATATTGTTCTATTAAGAACATATTATCTGCTTTTCTAGTTGTGTTTATTTCAGTGAGGCATATAATATCACTGTTCATGATATTTTTGTCTGATTTAATAGCAGTGTAATTTCTTTGCAAGGACCGTATGTTATGGACAATTATATAATTACACTGTTGGTTATAGCTATCTAATTGTGGTACTGATATTTGTAATTGCATGTGTGTTCTTAAGCGTGTCATTTCTTCATGTACTTTTGGATGTAGAGCTATTTTGTCTTGCTGAAAGTTTCTAATGTATATGTTGGCTAAAGATTTAGCTCTGCTTAAAGCTACGTAATGCATATGATGTACTTTACTGTTAAAGTGAAGGTAAAGGGGCTCAATTGTTTCTCCTTGTGTTCTATGTATAGTTCTTGCAGATGATTGTCACAATGGGAATTGTTTGCGTATAATTGTTATACATTTCTGGGTATATTGGAAATGCCGTGTAATAGCATGAATTGGTGTCCAATGAGGCAAAATATTACTGTGATATATGTGTTTGTTTTCTTGTCTTGTTAATTTGCCTACTGTTTCTTTATCAAAATTAATCCAAATTACATTTGGGCTGTTATTGATAGCTTCTACAAATTCTACTATACCTGTTGCACCATTTGTTAAACCATCATTGACATTTATATTGTTAGTTAAATCATATCTTAATTTTAATGCAATATGTAATATTGATGGCAGGCTCATTGTTTTAGTAGGATCTGTGGGCAACTGTTTGAGTATTTTTTTTTTACTGCTTCACTTAAGTCTGCTGCAACTGTATCTATTGCTGTAGCTGTGTAAACTGGGTAATGGGTTATATGTTCTAATAAAACTGCATTATTTATGCTATTCACTTCATTGTTAGTTCCCATAATGTAAGGGATCGTTTTCCTAATGTTTTCAGGTGGTTCTATTTCTCGTGTTTTTATCTGTATAATATCTTCATTTGTTTGTTTCCCTTCTCTTAATCTGTTTAGTAGTTCAGCAAATGCTAAGTCATTTTGTTGTCTCATGATTTTAGTTAACTCAAATAACTTGAAATGTGTCTGCCATAAATTAGTACTTACTGGCCTGTATGAATGTTTTGGGTTGTCAAATATGTATGGGTCAAACATTGGCTTCAATTGGTAAAAGTCTCCAATTGCTAAAATAGATATTCCGCCAAAAGGGAGATCAGACATTTTTATCTCTTGCAATCTATTATGTATGAAATTGAATACATTAGCCCCTACCATTGATATTTCATCAATTATTAGCAATTTAAGATGCATTAGCTGACCTTGTAGTGTGCTTCTATTCATGAGTTAGCTGTCTATGAGTTAGTGTTTGTGAAATTTGTATTTTAAAAGTACTATGTAGTATTTTGCCTTGAATGTTATGTGCTGCTTTGCCAGTTGGAGCTGTAAGCAATACATATATGTTATCTGGGTTTTCTCCTGCTTTTGTATTGTAATAACGTACTAATGTTTGGTAAAGTGCTGTAATAAGGAAACTTTTGCCTACTCCTGCACCACCTGTACAAAATGTGTAGCATGGTGTTTCTTTTGTTTTAACCCAATGCAAATGATGATATATAAAGTTAAGTTGTTCTGCTGTTAGATTTTGCATTATACTGTCATATTGTTCTTTTGGCATTATGTTATTGGTTAGTGCTTCTTCTGTACTTGTACTTCTAATGCCTAAATCAAATGATAAGTCATATAATGGCTTTTCATTATTTTGCACTTCATGGAATATGGTGTTATCTGCTTCGGTATCTATTGGTGGTAGCAATGTATCTAATATACTAGTTTCATTGCTATTAGTTGTTAGTTGTTTATTATATTTATTATGGTTAGAGTCAACTGCATCTTTAAGTTCTAGATAGCGTTCATAATACGTTTCCTTGTTATTAATTATATTATGTTCATTTCGCCATGGGTAAAAAAGCATGAGCAATTCTCTATAGTAATTTTCGGAGTCATTTTTGATGTTAAATCTGCAATAGCGAATTACTCTAGCTTTTTTTCTTTTTATGTAGTCTGTTTCGTGTACTAAATTAATCTCAAGTTCTTCGTCATCTGAGCTATGAAAGTTATTTTCAATAAGGAAATTGTCATGGCCTGTTTCTTGTTTTGCTTTACATTTCTTCTTTTCATTATACATAGATGCATAGTCAGCTAATGTACATGTTTCTAATTTTACAGGGCGTTTGCTGTACCTCACTATAATATTATCATATTGTATTTTACAAGACGCATCTGGTAAAGAATTGATAGTTTCGATGTCTTTTAAGAAGTATGTACGCTTTTCATTAGGACTTGTATTGATAAATACAAAAGATCTTGAACTTTTCCGTAAAGGAATTTGTAGTATTAGATATGCTGCTTCTTGGGCACTTATTTCTGTACAGTTTAAGAATTTGTTACCTATATGCTTAAGTTGTTCTTTAATACTTGGATTGGCATGTACTTCTTTAGCAGCTTGGGCAATTAATTTGCTCATTCCTCGCTGTGATTTACTAATATATGAAACAATATACACAGCACATGCACATGCATCTAAGATGTATTGTATATCTATGTTTGCTTGCCATGCTTGCAAAATAGTCTGATTGTAGTTATTTATAAAGCATTCAGCTGGTGTCCTTTTTAAGAAAATAGTATTTTTTTCTATAATAGATTGTATACATAAAGTATATTGTTTTAGATCTATGTTCATTGAATGTAAAAAACTGTTCAAAAGTTTAATTTGAAAATGCTTGGCTGTTTATAGTTAGATGTATTAGTTCAATTTGCTGTAAGAGCTCTTTATCTGTTTTGTCTAGCTCTATTGGTTCTAGTATAAAGGTTTCAGGCATTGGATATCTGGGATAATGATATTTGCATGTTCTTTTATGTTTGATACAGCAGTTTTTTGTATGGCCGTGTCTTTGTAGAGGTAGTAAAGACTATATCTGGATCGTGTGTTTTTGCACATGTAACATACTTATTTATGAAAGTAGTGACTTCATTTTTATCCGAACTTTCATATAGTGGAGCATTTTCTATCCATATTATAGCATGTATATGTGGTGATCCCCGTTGTTGGAATTCCACTCTATAAAAGTAATCAATAATTTTGCCAAATGGATTACTTTCATGCAATAAAATAGAATTAAACAATTTCCTAACTTGGAAGTCGAAATGTCTTGCACATGTAATGGGATTTTGCTGTATTAATTTGCATTTTGTTTCCCATGACATATTTTTAAATTCTTCTTTTGTGCATTCTGGTCTTTTTTCTGTACGTAATAATATGTTAATTAAGTGATACCATTTAGTTTCTGCAGCTGATAATGTTAAAAAAAATGTTGGTAATCCTAATTGTCTAATCATAGCAAAGAGGTCTTTCTTGCATTGCTTCCAATACGGTGGTGAACTACGGATTGTTTTAAGTATTTTGTATCCTTCATTATACTGTAAAATGGTATCTAATTTATCTTTTATGTCTTTGGCAGTTATAATGTTTCCATTATTAAAGTATTTCCTAAGAGAAATAAATATTTTGCTCTGTATTTGTTTAATGTGTAATGTTTTTAATTTAAAGAAAAGATTAGTACTACTCTTAGATCATTACTTCTTACTTCTGATTGACAGATTGTGCTGTAATGTATTGGGACATGCCTTTCTTTATTAGTTGGCCTTCGTTTTCCGCAAAATATAGTTGGGAATGCCAAATATTCGGAATCTTTGTCTTCATACAAGCCTCTTGGTGTTTTATATTCTGCAGGTGCTAAACTTAAAATATAATTTGTTTCTGTAGTAATTGTTTCATTATCTAACATAGTATCTAAATTTCCTGCTGGAATGTTGTCTGAGGAATCTGACGTATTACTTGTATCTGAAGTCTCATCACAAGAATGTATATCTTGTGTTGTATAATCCCAATCTTTATTAATAGTGATTCCATATTCTTGAAACAAACTGCTAGTAGTTGCTAAATATAAAGCTGCACGTTTTACTTTGTTTGGTCTAACATTTTCAAAATGTGTATAAGATTTATAACTTAATTTTCTTTTTAATTTTATTGGAATTGTCATGTTATCATTAATTTGCCTTGGTAAAACAGTTAGTTGTCATAACATCTGCAGGTACATTTACTACTGAACCTGATAGAGATTTTTGGAATCCACGTGGTAATGTTCTAATTTGTAAAAAAGGTATTCTTGGTGATACTAATCTTTCTTCTAAGTTATGCAAGTGTAAGACTGCTGGGATATCAGGAAATGTCATCCCATTATAAACTGAACATGGAGGTATTTTGTCTTTACATATATATGTGTAACATGTTCTGCATATCTCATCTGTTGTGTATTTGCTAATGTTACATTCTATGAATTTAGCTCGCTTACTAATACGGTTTGTTTTTTGAAGACTTTGCTTATGCCATAGTTGATTGCAAATAGTGCAAGTGTACTCAGGTCCATATCGTATTTCTTCCTGAAATATCCTAATTATATCATTTGTTGTTTGACTTGTCATATCTATTATTAAGTGCATTTTCTCTGTTTTGTGTATGTTTTCTTTTCCTATTACTGTTTATTTCTAGAATTTGTATATTTGTTGTTTGAATTTGTGATTCAACATCAGGTGTTAATGTGTTTATTATATCAGTATTGTTAAGAGCTATGTGTGAAGCTAAATAACTGTTCTGTTCCATGCAGTCTATTGTCTTGACTATTGCTGTTTTGTGTGTTTATTATTGTAGTTTCTACTTGTAAGTTATTTGAAGGAATTTCTAGTAATGCATTTATAGATATATGTGTCGTATGAACATATATGCTTTTTCTAGACTTTACATTTCCTTGTTTATGATTTCGTTGTGTTTGCTGTAATCCTTTTTTTCTAATTGTCTTTGTTCACTGTAGTTAAATCTAAATTAATACTTTCAAAATTTGTAATCTTTTCTATATCGGCTAACTTTATGATGTATTCTATAATAAGATTAATAGAGTCAATTTGGATAGCAATACATGTTCCATTAGGATGTTGTATTGCATTTTCATTTTGGCTATGTGAATCAAATAGAGAGTATGTATGTATAGTTTTGAAGACTGAAATTGTATATCTACCTATAGAGATCAATACACCAGTTTGTGAATTAATTGTAGAAGTTAATGCTGATATAAATTTAGTATGTAAAGTTTGTGCTGATTTTGTTAGTTCTTCGCTAAAGCATTTTTTTAGCTTTATAGAATAGATTATGTCATTGCTATGTATGTAATTTGGTAACTTTAGAGGTTGCATACAATCTTGTTCATTAACAGAGTGCATTTCTGTGTACAAAGCATCTCCAAGATTCATAATACAATGTTAATCTACACTATTTTGCAGAGAATGTGTATAGTGAATACTTTTTGCACTATGTGTATTTTTTTCCTGTGTATGTGTCTTATGTAAAAATTGATTTTCTTGTGGTGTTTGTGTTAAAATACTTGAATTTATATTGGTATTATTTGTGGTACTTTGCTTGTTGTGCAATGTGCTATTGTGTATATTATCATGAAGTATACTGTTGTTACTTCCAGTAATAGGTTTATATGTATTATAGTAATTACTTGAATATGTGTTGGTATGTAAATTACTTGTGGATATTGTCTGTTGTACATTTATGTGTGTACTATTAATTAAATTACTTGAATATGTGTTGGTATGTAAGTTACTTGCTGGTATTGTCTGTTGTATATTTATGTGTGTGCTATTAATATGTTGTCTTTCTGTGTTGCCCTTTAGTGTTTTCTTAAGTATACTTGCATATGTGTCAGTAGGAGTAGTCTCTTGTGGTGTATTAGTATATTGTGTTGTGCTTATCTTCTGGCTGTTGTTTTTAGATAGATTATTAGGCCCTGTTGGAATGAAAAGTGCACTGAAATATGTACTAGTACAAGGAGTATTATCTAAAGATGCTAATGGCTGTTCCTTATTAAAAAAAGTGTTTGTTTTCGATTTACATCTCTGAATGAATTTTTTGGCACTTTCTATACGCATTTCAAATGCTTGTGTGAAAAAATGTTCACATGCTTTAGAAGAATACACAAAGATTTTTCGGTGCAACTGCATTCCTATTTTTTTCATGAAGCACCATTGCTTTTTGAAGTGATTCTTTTTTAATCGTACTTATTTGTATTGGAGTTAATTCATATGGTACGCAATTCATGTTTGGTTTCTTTAGATAGTGTGCCAGATTTGTGATGTACTCTAAAAGTTTTTCAAATATGAACTGTATAGTAATACATGTTCCATTTGGGTGAGGCATTCCAGTGTTATCACGACTATGTGAGTCAAATACAAAGTACGAATCATTTTTCTTAAAAATGGATATAACATAAATTTCCATGCAAAGTATAACACCGGAGTTGAAATCAAGTGCATTTTTTAATATTTTGTTCAAATTTGGAAACGAAGGGTCACATTGTTGTAATATGTCTCCATAATAAGGTTCTTTAAGTTTAAGCGAATAGATAGTAGTATTGTGATTAATAAAATTTGGTAACTCATCTGGATGCCTAAGTTGTTCGCTATTAAGAAAATGCATATCTATATATAAAGCATCACTTAATTTCATAATGTAATGCAAGTCTTCTTTAGTCCATGTATGTGCATCTTTGTAATAGTTGTGTATAATTGCAAATGTACTATTTGGCAAGCATTGATAACCTCTAGAATTACATGTAAATTTGTCATGGCCTTGATAATCTGCTGCTAGTATTTGCATCTTAGCTTAGCTAATTTATTAAATAATTTGATATTACGCTATAGTATTGCTAGATTTTTTGTTATAGCTGTGTCTTATTTTTTGGTTATATATATATATATATATATATATATATATATATATATATATATATATATATATTTTACATTTGTCTTGTAGTTAACTATAATTCAAGGTAATTAATTTAATTTAACACTATTTGCTTTGGGTTTTAGGTAGCAACTTTAGATGTATCGTTTTTACAATTATTTTAGCGATGTAGTAGCTATAATTTATAATATATATATATATATATATATATATATATATATATATATATATATATATATATATATATATATAATTTGAGAGTTCTTTTTGGTTGATATATATATGTAATTTAATGTTTTTAAAAAGATTTTTCTAGTTACAGGTTGATAACTTATTTAAAAAATAGACTTGTAATTGTGTATATTTCCAAACAATTAGCAATTTTCTTTACTAAAGAAACAATTGGCAATGGGAAGTATATGAATATATATATATATAAATATATATAAAAATGTATTTATATATATGATTAGTTCGGATCTAAATGCACTATTGATGTTTTTGACATGTTTTATAGTTGGAGCTGGTAGCAAAACAAAGCAATTACTTTTACTTTGATGAAGTTTTGCTAGAGAATTAGCAATGTGAAATAAGAAATAATCGATTGAATTTTTTCTATTTGATATATATCTATATATTCCTTAGGTTTTTTTGGCAGTTAGCTAAAAAGAAAACTAAATTATGCAAGCTATATTATGTTGATGCTTACTTTGTTTATTGCTTTTCAAACAAATTTGTTATTTTTTTCTTAACATTAATCTTACCTATGTAAATGTTCTATATGATATTACCTAATTATAAGTATATATATATATATATATATATATATATATATATATATATATATATATATATATATATATATATATATATATAGTGTTGATATATGTGTCTTTTATTGTTTTCCTCGCGATTTCTATACTTACAGGTGAATACAGAAGCAAAATAGATACTTTTACCTTGATGATGTTTTTACTGATGATGTTGTGACAAACAATTATGAACGTCTGATCTTAAATAAACAATTGGCAATCTAAGGAAGAATGAAAACAAGCATGAAGATTGAGTTTACATATTAATATAATAAAAGTGGCTCTATACTCCTAATCATTGTTAGTATATAAAACTATTTAGCAAAAATGTTTTTAATTAATGCATTACTAGTAATGAAAAGTGTATTACAGTAAGTTATATAGAATAGTATATAGTGTATTATATTGTATGTTAATATGTGTTTTTGAAACATTGTGAGTAGAGTGCATGTGTAAAGAGTGCATGTGTAAAGAGTGCATGTGTAAAGAGTGCATGTGTAAAGAGTGCATGTGTAAAGAGTGCATGTGTAAAGAGTGCATGTGTAAAGAGTGCATGTGTAAAGACTGCATGTGTAAAGACTGCATGTGTAAAGAGTGCATGTGTAAAGACTGCATGTGTAAAGACTGCATGTGTAAAGACTGCATGTGTAAAGACTGCATGTGTAAAGACTGCATGTGTAAAGACTGCATGTGTAAAGACTGCATGTGTAAAGACTGCATGTGTAAAGACTGCATGTGTAAAGACTGCATGTGTAAAGACTGCATGTGTAAAGACTGCATGTGTAAAGACTGCATGTGTAAAGACTGCATGTGTAAAGACTGCATGTGTAAAGACTGCATGTGTAAAGACTGCATGTGTACGTGTGTGCCGAAAGTATATGTATAAAGGCATATGTGTAGAAATTATGTGTGTACAAAGTGTACATGTAGTACATGCTTTAAGACTGTGTAGAAGTTGTATGTGTAGTATGTGTGTGGACTGAGGGATGAAGTATATTAGAAGTTGTAAATAGAGTATTAGAAGTAGTGTATGTAGTATAGAGTAACTAGTAAAGTATAGTAGTGAGGAGGATAAAGTGAGCAAGATAGAGAGGGATAGAGATGGAGGGCAGGAAGAAGAGAGATGGAAAGAAAGAGGGGAGGATAGGCAAGATTGAGAGGAGGGGAAAGATGAAAAGAGAGAAAGATAAAGAGGGCAAGATGAGGAAGAGAGCGAAGTATGATAAGGAAGGAGAGTGGATATAGAGGGGTAGAAAGGAAAAGGTAGAAAAAAAAGATAGAAATGTGAATTACACAATGTGAATTATATTTGAAGTTGTAAAGAGAGTATTAGAAGCATTGTCTGTAGTTTCAAGCAACTACAAAACAACAATAGGAGAGGCAGGGAGATTAAGGAACACTCTTAGTCCCCGGTTAAATCCAAATAAACAAGAGAAGAGAGGTTAAATAAGTCTCAAATTGCCACAGAGACGGAGCGAAGCAACTGGGGAATCTCACACCCACTTTAGGTGGAAAAGAAAGCCCTCACACACCGACCTAGTCAGTGTCATGCTTCATCATAGGGCCCCACCAAAGAGGCCGAATGCCTCTTTGGTGTGCTACGACGCCAGAAGACTGCGGAGCTGGTTGTGTGAAAAGGGCGTGCTGTGAGGTTTATAATTAAAAGTGCCTAAAGGGTATCTACAAAAAGGTTTAATTGTTGATCCTTAGTACACGAATGAAAGGGTTATGTGACTGAATTTACTGCCAAAGGTAATGGATTGGTTAATTCAGAATACTAATTAGTCAGTCAACATGTTTCAGCCTTTACAGTGGTTTAAATTTACCTAGGCATTCATCAGGACAGAATTATACCCCGGCGGTATGGACTCTCTAATCGTCCACCCTGACCTGGGGGCGTGAAAGTGAAAAAATCAAAAAAGTGATAAAGTGCATAAAAAAAAGGGGGAAGAGCAGGTTGCTCATTCCAAAAATACTCCTAATTGCGGAGTGTTTCTGCACCTGTAAAACAAATAACACAGACAAACACATAAGACCTACACGCAATTAGTTGTAAATATAGGTCATTACGTTTGTCCAGGGTGCTCCATAGTTGTGGCATAAATAGTGTTCCTAAATAAACATTATAGTTAACACCATCTATATAGCCTTATATGGATGATACCACTAACTTTGGGAAGTGAAGTGGAAAAAGGTGTGTAAAACACACAAAGTAGCTAGAAAGGGTTGATGAAGAGAGAAGACGCATGAGAGAGATCAAGAGAGAGGGAAGGCAAGAAGAAAAGTAAGAGCAGAATAGAGTGAGAAGGTAGCAGGAGGGAGAGGGACAACAGAGGGAAAAGAAAGCATAAAGGAGATGGAGATAGAGATAGAGAGAAGAATGATAGATAGGGAGGAAGAGGAACATGGAGAGGGTTAGAAAGAGGAAAAGAGAAAGATAAAGAGTTAAAAGAAAAAGAAGAGTGCAGGAGAGAGAAGCATGATAGATAGAGAAGGAGCAAAAAGGAAGGAGAGAGAGCAGATGGAATAGGGGGCAGGAGGGAGAGGGAAGAGAGCAGAAAGGAGAGGGAGATCGAGAAGAGAGAAGAGAGCGATAAAGTAATAAAAAAAGGAAAAGTGCAAGAGAGAAGCATAGATAAGGAGGAGGAGAGGACGCATGAGGGACATTAAGAAAAAGAGAAAGCAAGATGAAGAGAAATAGAAAAGAAAGACGAGAGAGCAAGAAAGAAGGAGAGAAAGAGAGAGCAGATGGAATAGGTTGCAGGAGGGAGAGAGAAGGCAGAGGGAAGAGAGATCAGAAAAGAGGGAGATATAGAGGAGAGAAAAGAGAGAAAGATAATGAAGTAATAAAAAGAAGAAGAGAGTGCAGGAGAGAGAAGCATGATAGACAGGGAGGAGGAGAGAAGACGCATGAGAGAGATTAAGAGAGAGGGAAAGCAAGATAAAGAGAAATAGAAAAGAAAGACATGCGAGAGAGAGATAGAAAAGGAGAACATGAAAGAGATGAAAAAGGAGGGCAAGAAGCAGAGAGAGTTAGAAAAGGAGAGAGGGGCAAAAGAGGGGCAAGATGAAAAGAGATAGTTTAGGAACGGGAAGAAAGAGATTGTGATGGAAGGAAGAAGGTGAGAGGGGGTAGATAAAGAAGAAAAGCACAAGAGTGTGGAGGTAAGATGGAGAGAGTGGGCAGAATAGAGAGATAAAGAAGGAATACAAGAGAGAGAGCGAGATATAGGGAGGAGAGAGATAGAAAGGGTATGCAAGAAGAAGAGAGGGGCAAAAGGTAAAAAGAGAGCAAGAGGGAGAGAGAGATAAAAATAGAAGGAATAGGAAAAGAGGGCAGGAGAGAGACAAGCGAGAGAGAGATAGAAAAGGAGAACATGAAAGAGAGATGAAAAAGGAGAGCAAGAAGCAGAGAGAGTTAGAAAAGGAGAGAGGGGCAAGAGGAAAAGAGATAGTTTAGGAACGGGAGGAAAGAGATTGTGATGGAAAGAAGAAGGTGAGAGAGGGTAGATAAAGAAGAAAAGCACAAGAGTGTGAAGGTAAGATGGAGAGAGTGGGCAGAATAGAGAGATAAAGAATGAATACAAGAGAGAGCGAGATAAAGAATGAATACAAGAGAGAGCGAGATATAGGGAGGAGAGAAAGGAAGAAGGAGAGAGATGGAAAGGGTATGCAAGAAGAAGAGAGGGGCAAAAGGTAAAAAGAGAGCAAGAGGGAGAGAGAGATAAAGATAGAAGGAATAGGAAAAGAGAGGGCAGGAGAGAAGCATGATAGATAAGGAGGGAGAGAGCAAGCAGAAGGGAGAGAGGACGCAGGAAATAGAGAGCAGGAGAGAGAAGGAAAGGAGGAGTAAAAGTGAGAGCAGAATAGACTGAGGGGGTAAGAAATAAAAAGAGTGCAGGATAGAAAAGAAAGAAAAGATAGGAAGACAGGAGAGAGGTTTAGAAGAGAGAGGGGATGCAGAAAAGAGAGGGAGAGGAGAAGAAAGAGAAAGTAGGAGAAAGAGTGAGGGAAGAATAGAGCAGTAGTAAATGAAAGAGAAAGACTGATGGCAAAATGGAGAAGGAGATGCAGAGTAAATGCAAGAGATAAAGAAAGGCAAGAATGCAAAATTGAAAGGGAAGGCAGGAGAGAGGGAGATGTATGTATGTTGCATGTGCTGGCTTAGTATCTAAGCATTTGCTGCAGGGACCTGTAAAGAAGATGGGGAGGAAGATATAGGGTGTGAAGGCAGGAGAGAGAGGGCAGAAGAGAGGATGCAGGAGAGAGAGGGAGAGTAGAGGAAAGAGAGAAAGTAGGAGAAAGAGGGAGGAAAGAATAGAGCGAGAGTGAAGGAAAGAGAAGGACTGTGAATAAGAGGGGCAAGAGGAAAAGAGATAGTTTAGGAACGGGAGGAAACCGATTGTGACAGAAGGAAGAAGGTGAGAGAGGGTAGATAAAGAAGAAAAGCACAAGAGTGTGAAGGTAAGATGCAGAGAGTGGGCAGAATAGAGAGAGATAAAGAAGGAATACAAGCGAGAGAGCGAGATATAGAGAGGAGAGAAAGGAAGAAGGAGAGAGATGGAAAGGGTATGCAAGAAGAAGAGAGGGGCAAAAGGTAAAAAGAGAGCAAGAGGGAGAGAGAGATAAAGATAGAAGGAATAGGAAAAGAGAGGGCAGGAGAGATTAGCAGGGAGAGAGCAAGCAGAAGGGAGAGAGGACGCAGGAAATAGAGAGAGCAGGAGAGAGAAGGGAAGGAGGAGTAAAAGTGAGAGCAGAATAGACTGAGGGGGTAAGAAAGAAAAAGAGTGCAGGATAGGAAAGAAAGAGAAGATAGGAAGACAGGAGAGAGAGGGTAGAAGAGAGAGGGGATGCAGAAAAGAGGGAGAGGAGAAGGAGAGAAAGTAGAAGAAAGAGTGAGGGAAGAATAGAGCAGTAGTAAATAAAAGAGACTGTGATGGCAAAATGGAGAAGGAGATGCAGAGTAAATGCAAGAGAGATAAAGAAAGGCAAGAATGCAAAATTGAAAGGGAAGGCAGGAGAGAGGGAGATGTATGTATGTTGCATGTGCTTGCTTAATATCTAAGCATTTGCTGCTGGGACCTGTAAAGAAGATGGGGAGGAAGATATAGGGTGTGAAGGCAGGAGAGAGAGGGCAGAAGAGAGAAGATGCAAGAGAGGGAGAGCAGAGGAAAGAGAAAGTAGGAGAAAGAAGGAGGGAAGAATAGAGCGAGAGTGAAGGAAAGGGAAGGACTGTGAAAGTAAAATGGTGAGGGAGAAGCAGAGTAAATGCAGGAGAGAGATAAGGAAAGGCAAGAAAGAGAAATTGAAAGGGAAGGCAGGAAAGAAGGAGATATATGTATGTTGCGTGTGGTAGTTTAGTATCGAAGCATCTCCTGCAGGGACCTGTAAACAAAGTCTTGGTTATAAGTTTTCCTTATTCTTTAGCTCTGTCCTCTCTCCTGACTACGACCTCACCAGTGCAGCTTTCATCTACAAACGCGTTAAATGTGCTTTATGAGCCAAATTTTGTGTATAACCATCCAGCAAAGAATGCCCAGTACAGACAGCAAGTACTACAAAAAAAAATGTATAAAGTGAAATAAGTTTTAAGTATGAACGTACCGTGTTCAAAGAACGATTTTGAAAGATGTGTAGTCGATAGGGCAGTTGCAACAAATGGCTATTTTTTTTTCCTATAAAAGTAAAATATACTGTTAGCAAAAGATTGAAAAGAGTGAGGACATTTATTGTGTGAAGTTGTCAGGGAATGTCCGGGACTATGTGGGGAACACAGTCAGGGACTTGGACAAGGACTGGGAACTGGGTAGAAGACGTACACAGAAAGGAGGAGTACAGTGCTGCCCAGGATCATACAGGGAGTCCGAGGAGAAAGAGGGATCCAAAGGGGAAGCCTGTACAAGTGAACAAGATGGGTAAGACTCAGAACGGAAGGGCACTCACAAGGCAATTTAGCATTCAGACTAACTACACCCAGGACAGACGTGCAAGACATATATATATAATACAACATTAACAATAAAGGGGGTGTGGGGTAAAGCACTCAGGAGCTCCACATGGTAAGACTGAAGCTCAGTAAGTTTCTTACCCGCAATTGCTGTTACAGATACTGACTGCAAATACCCACATGTAGGATATGTCTGCAAAGGCAGGGTCTGTGGAGCTTATACCTATAGTGATGTTATAAATGTAACTCAAAGACAAAACTCACAGTGAACAAGAAACACCACCTAGGTAGTCAGCTGAGCCCACGGATCCTGGCGATCAAACAGGAACAAGCAAGGCAGTAACAGCAAAGGGGTAGAACTAAACACAAGCACAATAGACAAGGAGCCAGCAAGGAGGAGTGCTTAACAGGAAAGGAAGGAAATGACAGGGCACACTTGGCAGAAAGCAGGTAACAAACGTACAAGGTAACAAAAGTAGGACAGCAGAATAGAACTGGAACCAAGGAAATGGGAAGCAAGGCAGAGACTGGAAACGGATATACAGAAGGGGAGGCTACAAGGGTATACTAGAATAGTGCAGGTTAAGGAATCAAGAAAACAAAGTAGCAGAGAAGGCAGTGCTGGGGCAGGAACAAGAAGTGAGCTAAGGCTCAGGAGTTAAGGCAGTACTGCAGACAGTACTGGTTCAAGTAAACAGGACCTAGCTACAGTTCAGGAAACAAGGAGTCAAGAGAGCACTGCATGCAGTGCAAATCAGGAACAAGAAATAGCCAAGCCCAGGAACAAAGAATAACTATAGCTCAGGAACTCAGGAAACAAGGTAGTACTGCAGGCAGTGCTAATTCAGGTACAGGGAATAGCTATAGCTTAGGAACTCAGGAAACAAGGTAGCACTGCAAGCAGTGCTAATTCAGGAGAAGGGAAACTGCTGCAGTTCAGGAACAAGGAATAATAAGGCTATGGGGTCAGGAAACGCTGGAAACAAGAATAACAAAAGCTCAGGGAACTCTGGAACCAAGGATTGGTCTCACCTGTAAACAGCTACAATGACCAACCTTTGCCTGAAGGGAGCTGGGGCTTAAAAGAGCTCACAGTAATCACATGCAGCTGGTGTGAGCAGGCTAGCAGCAGCCAGCCACAGGTGAGCTGAATTCCTCCACCCATCCTTGGCCTGCAGGGGTGGAGACAAAGCAGTGAGCAGGGATTTCTGGGTAATGGAGTTTCAGGCATGAGTAGGCTGGCTTTAAGTCTAAGCAGGCTGGCTTTCACAAAACCCGGCATGGATTGGGAATGGATGTCAATTCCCAAATAGTGTCCAAATGGCTGGAAGTCAAGATATGCATGCAGAGGAGTGCCAGGAAGCATATTAGAACACTGGAGAGTCCCACAGTTCAGCCCCCTGGTGGTGGACACGAGAACATAGGGAGCGAATCGTGACAGAAGTATATTAGAAGTTGTAAATAGAGTATTAGAAGCACTGTATGTATTATAGAGTAACTAGTATAGTATAGTAGTAAAGAGGATAAAGTAGCAAGGTAGAGAGAGATAGAGATGGAGGTCAGGAAGAAGAGAGAGATGGAAAGAAAGAGGGGAGGATAGGCAAGAGGGAGAGGAGTGAAAATAAAAAAAGAGAGAAAAGAGAAAGATAAAGAAGAAAGGATGAGTAAGAGAGTGCAAGTGAGAGAGAAGCTTGATAAGAAAGGAGAGAGGATGCAGAGAGGAGGTGAAAAGAAAAGAGAGAGAAAGATAAAGAAGGAAGAAAGAGGAAGAGAGTGCAGGAGATAGAAGTATGATAGATAAGGAAGTAGAGAGGATGCAAGAGAAATGGAGATCATGAGAGAGAACTTAGAAAGGGGGAAAAGAGAATGCAGAATGGAGACAGAGGGCAAGAAACAGAAGGAGTGCAAGATGGAAAGGGAGAACAAGATAGGGAAGGAGATAGAGAGTGAAACTAAGAGAGAGGGCAAAAGGGAGAGCGAGAGAGAGAGAAGGCAGGAGGTAAAGGGAGGGTGGGAGGGAGGGCATGAGCAAGAAAGAAGTAAGAAAGGAGCAGTTGGAAGAGGGGGCAAGAGGGAGAGTGATGACAAAGGGAAAAGAGAGCAGAAAGGAGAGGGAGATAAAGAGAGAAGCATGATAGAGAGGGAGCAAGAAGGAAGGAGAGAGAGCAGATGGAATAGGGGGCAGGAAGGAGAGGGAAGAGAGAGCAGAAAGGAGAGAGATATAGAGAAGAGAGAAGAGAGAGCGATAAAGAAGTAATTAAAAAAAAAAGGAAGAGAGAGTGCAAGAGAGAGAACGGGAGGAAACAGAGATTGTGACGGAAGGAAGAAGGTGAGAGAGGGTAGATAAAGAAGAAAAGCACAAGAGTGTGAAGGTAAGATGGAGAGAGTGGGCAAAATAGAGAGAGATAAAGAAGGAATACAAGAGAGAGAGCGAGATATAGGGAGGAGAGAAAGAAAGAAGGAGAGAGATGGAAAGGGCATGCAAGAAGAAGAGAGGGGCAAAAGGTATAAAGAGAGCAAGAGGGAGAGAGATAAAGATAGAAGGAATAGGAAAAGAGAGGGCAGGAGAGATAAGCATGATAGATAAGGAGGGAGAGAGCAAGCAGAAGGGAGAGAGGACGCAGGAAATAGAGAGAGATAAAGAATGAATTCAAGAGAGGGAGCGAGATATAGGGAGGAGAGAAAGAAAGGAGAGAGATGGAAAGGGTATGCAAGAAGAAGAGAGGGGCAAAAGGTAAGAAGAGAGCAAGAGGGAGAGAGAGATGAAGATAGAAGGAATAGGAAAAGAGAAGGCAGGAGAGATAAGCATAATAGATAAGGAGGGAGAGAGCAAGCAGAAGGGAGAGGACGCAAGAAATAGAGAGAGCAGGAGAGAGAAGGAAAGGAGGAGTAAAAGTGAGAGCAGAATAGAGTGAGGGAGTAAAAGAAAAAGAGTGCATGATAGAAGGAAAGAGAAGATGGGAAGACAGGAGAGAGAAGGTAGAAGAGAGGGGATGCAAAAAAGAGAGAGGGAGAGGAGAAGAAAGAGAGAAAGTAGGAGAAAGAGTGAGGGAAGAATAGAGCAGGAGTAAATAAAAGAGAAAGACTGTGATGGCAAAATGGGGAAGGAGATGCAGAGTAAATGCAAGAGAGAGATAAAGAAAGGCAAGAATGCAAAATTGAAAGGGAAGGCAAGAGAGAGGGAGATGTATGTATGTTGCGTGTGCTAGCTTAGTATCTAAGCATTTGCTGCAGGGACCTGTAAAGAAGATGGGGAGGAAGATATAGGGTGTGAAGGCAGGAGAGAGAGGGCAGAAGAGAGAGAGGATGCAGGAGAGAGAGGGAGAGAAGAGGAAAGAGAGAAAGTAGGAGAAAGAAGGAGAGAAGAATAGTGCGAGAGTGAAAGAAAGAGAAGGACTGTGAAGATAAAATGGTGAGGGAGATGCAGAGTAAATGCAGGAGAGAGGGATAAGGAAAGGCAAGAAAGAGAAATTGAAAGGGAAGGCAGGAAAGAAGGAGATATATGTATATTGCGTATGGTAAATTAGTATCTAAGCATCTCCTGCAGGGACCTGTAAACAAAGTCTTGGTTATAAGTTTTCCTTATTCTTTAGCTCTGTCCTCTCTCCTGACTACGACTTCACCAGTGCAGCTTTCACCTACAAACGCGTAAAATGTGCTTTATGAGCAAAATTTTGTGTATAACTATACAGCAAAGAATGCCCAGTACAGACATCAATTACTACAAAAAATAATGTATAAAGTAAAATAAGTTTTAAGTATGAACGTACCGTGTTCAAATAACGATTTTGAAAGATGTGTAGTCGATGGGGCAGTTGCAACAAATGGCTTGTTTTTTTTCCTGTAAAACCAAATATAGTGTTAGCAAAAGATTACGAGTGCACGCAAAACAAGCAGTGATTTTCTAATGCATACTGTGTAAATTTAATCTTAGCTAAAGCTTTGCGTATTAGCGATTAATGTGCTCCAATTTAATACTATGGCAATTATTTGCGTCACGTTACTGCTTTGTATATGCGTTTAAAAATATAGAAATCTGCGCATGCACTTAGTGAAAATAAAACAAGGAATGTTGTCAGTGTTTTCTTTCAGTTCTCGCATCGTCCAAAGCACAGTTTGTGAACTAAAGTTGTAACTAAGCATATATAAATGTGAAAGATTAGTCTTACCTGGACCTATGACCTTTTGTCTATCCCCAAAACTATGTAAAAGACATAAAGCTCCCCACGGTACTAAGACGCTTCCGTTTTTGGATATCTTGGTATGGTATAATTGTAACTTATAGTCATCATTTCAAATTTCTGCTTGTAAAGACATTAACAATGCGACTATACTCTTACATAGACATTTGTTTCTAACTTCAAGCGTCTTATATTCCAAACGCTTAATAGAAGTACTCCGCAGCAGACTGCGCGCGGATAGCTCTTCTATTACGACTACATTTTGCACATCCTGCGGTTCACCGCCAACTCCAAGGAGTAATTAATGGGCAATTGCCGCGAGCCACTTTACTCTTGAACTCAGCTGCACAGAGTTATTTTAATATGCCGGAAAAGCTAGCAATGTTAGCATTTGTTAGAATCTGCCAGCCCCAAGATCGAAGCACGAAAAAATAAATATAGCTTCGCACAGAACGTCGCCGGATGTCACTTTATCATAACAGACTTTCATGCTCTCTGTTAGACGGACCGGGAGGGTCGGCCGAGGATAAGGGGAGAGGTCTCCGGGGAGAGCCGTCTCCAGCGATCGTACAGACAAGTAACTTCCCCCCCACAGACGGACACCACACAAGGGTAAAGTTCAACGATACTTTATAGGCAATTCTTTAAGTACGATGGAATGGTACAAGGAGGTCTGGACTCAGGGGTCCCCTCGATTCTGGTCTCTGGTTTGGGAAAAGGGTAGCGGGACAGTCTTGTTACCAAAAGGTGGAGATAGCTCTCAATCCTCGAGCTCGGCGTTCTAGATGATCGGGCCGCGGCGGAGCCAGCAGGTCCCGAGATGGACGAAGGAAACGACGGTCCGCGGCGGAGCCAGCAGGTCCCGATGAGATGATGGTTGCAAACGGTCCGTGGCCACGCCAGCAGGTCCCGACGACGATGAAGGATTGGAAGGTTACGAAGGTTGCGGCAGCGCCGGCAGGCAAGACGAAGGTGCACGAGGCAGAGCTACGGCAGCGCCAGTAGTCCGTCAAGGATGAGTTCTTCTTTGCGTCTCTCGACTCCAAGATACAACTGCCCTCCTGCTCTGGAGCTGCCCCAGTTATAGGGCTGATGTTCTTTGATGTCCGGACCCTCGCACCTGGAGGTCGGGAGGTCCGGGATGAGGGTGTCCCGACACCCAGCAGGGGGGTGGAGCCAGCGCCCGGGGAGGCGATGGCCGAGCGGCACTTGGCGGGGGAGAGCCATCGACACCTCTTTCTCCCATTGACTTGCCAAGTAGCCCGCTCACCTCCTGGGTGGATGGTGGTGCCGGGGTGTCTGAGGCCTGGCTAGGCCCAGGGTTGAGGTCGATCGGGGGCCAGGCGGCCTCGTGGTGGAGTGTCCAAGATGGCGTCCCGGATGGGCGCGCGGGCCAGCAGTGGATCGGGCCCACGAGGTTGATATGTTCGAAGGCAGGGGTCCCTGAGGGGACGGAGGACGTGCAATGGTGGTGTGTGGTACTAGCGTGACCGGGCTCGGGCCTGGTCGGGCCGGGGGAGAGCGGCCCTTCATGTGGCCTGTCCAACATGCGTCCCCCCCAGCTGAAGGCGGGGAGAGTTACCCATCCTCTTGGGGACTCTCCTCGTCGAGGCGGAAAAACCGGGACAGGCCATCTGCGTTGGCGTGATCTGGCCCAGGCCGGTGTTCAACGGTGAAGTCCATCCCTTGTAGGGAGATGGACCAACGTAGTAGCTTCGGGTTTTCCCCCCGCATCTGCATCAGCCACTGCAGGGGTCGGTGGTCGGTCTGCACCCGAAAGTGTGTGCCAAAGAGGTAGGGCCGGAGCTTCTTGAGGGCCCATACCACCGCGAAGGCCTCCCTCTCTATGGTGCTCCAGCGTTGTTCTCGTGGTAGGAGTCGTCTGCTGATGAAGGCCACTGGCTGATCAAGGCCCTCGGCGTTCACTTGAGACAGGACTGCCCCAATGCCATGGTCGGAGGCATCCGTCTGGACGACGAACTCCCTGCTGTAGTCGGGGGCCTGGAGCACAGGGGCGGAACACATGGCGGCTTTCAATTGCTCGAATGCTGTTTGACAATCTGCGGTCCAGTTGACTTTCTTGGGTTGATTTTTGGACGTAAGTTCTGTGAGGGGCCCCACTATAGTACCATAGTCTTTCACAAACCTTCGGTAATAGCCCGTGAGGCCCAGGAAGGCTCGTACCTCGGTCTGGGTGATGGGGGGCTGCCAGGACTGGATGGCGGCAATTTTGAGCTGCAGAGGGGCCACCAGGCCGCTTCCCACCTGGTGTCCGAGGTAGGTTACAGACCCTTGACCAATTTGACATTTGCTGGCCTTGATCGTGAGGCCAGCCTGCTGAAGGGCTTGTAGCACTGCTCGGAGGTGGTGGAGGTGCTCGGGCCAATGGTGGCTGTATACAGCGATGTCGTCTAGGTAGGCGGCGCTGAACCCTTCGAGCCCCGCCAGGACCTGATTGACGAGCCGCTGAAATGTTGCGGGGGCATTCTTCATGCCGAAGGGCATGACCTTGAAATGGTAATGGCCATCGGGGGTGGAAAAGGCAGAACGTTCTTGGGCCCGGCCGACTACCGGGGCTGTCACAGTTCGCAGGGGAACAGCCTCGGGGTAGCGGGTGGCGTGGTCCACTAGCACCAGGATGAATCGATGGCCTTGTTTTGTACGCGGGTCCAGGGGCCCCACGATGTCGATCCCGACCCTCTCGAACGGGGTGGTGACCACGGGAAAAGGTTGCAGGGGGGCTTTTAGTTTGCGGCCGCTCTTTCCACTGGCTTGGCACGTGGGGCAAGATCGGCAATGCTGGTGTACATCGTTCCTCATTTTGGGCCAGAAGAAGTGGGTCACCAGACGACTGTAGGTTTTATCTTGACCCAGGTGTCCCGCCAGGGGGACATCGTGGGCCAGGTTCAGCAGAAAGTCTCTAAAACGGAGGGGCACCACTAGTACCCGGCTGGCCCCCAGCTCCGTGATTCTTTGCTCACTGTAAAGCAGATCATTGTCCCAGTAGATCCAGTGTGTTCCGGAGGTATCCCCTGCGCTTTGGGCGAGCGCTTGCTGGCGGAGTCCCTCGAGGGAGGGACAGGTCTTCTGCTCTTGGCGAAATTGTTCTTGCGTGGGCCCCCCCTCTTGAGGCCATTGGTCGAGGTTAGCGAGGTCTGGAGATTGAGCTGGTTCTGGGGGGACGTCACGGTCGGTGGTTTCGGCCGGGGCGACCGAAAGCGGCGGCGCCGGCCATTCGGGTTCCTCTGGGCGGGGGTTGGCACGGGCGGCCATGGACCGGGTGGTGACACACGCCCAGTCCGGGACGCCTAACATCCCCAGGTGTTCTCTTCGTTCTACGGCTGCCCACGGAGAGCTTTCAAGGTCATTCCCCAGGAGGCAGTCTACGGGGGCATCGTCTCGGACCGTTACCTTCAACATGCCGGAGACCCCTCCCCACTCGAAGGGGACGCAGGCCATCCGACACAGGCTTTCTGAGTTATCGGCTGAACGTACAGGGCAGAGAATGTTCGGTAGATACTGTTCTGGGGTCACCAGGTGACAGCGGACGGCTGTTACACTGGCCCCGGTGTCACGAAGGGCTTCGGCCCGGCGTCCATTGATGCTCACCCACTGGCTGTACTTCTGGGTGTTAGCGGGTAGGGGGACCCGCGGGACCATGTCTTTCCCCCCTAAGCATGCTAGGGCCATGGCGGCTGGCTCCCATTCTTGATGTTCCTGTTCATATTCCTCTTGTTCCTCTGAGATCTGTTCCTCCCCCAGAGCAGCAGCTGCTACTTGGCGGGGTTTTGGGCTCTGGTACTGGGGGCAGTTTGGGTCGTTGGCATAGTGGCCGACTCGTTGGCATCGATGGCACGTAACATTGGCTCGGTATCCCGGTCGCGCCGGGGTGCTGCCCCGGTTGGCCGGGGGGGGTGGTGCTGGTAGCGGGGGCGACCGGGGCGTTGTCTCTTCCTCGTCCTTGGCCCCCTCCTCCTCCTCGGGGACGGTGCTGACCGTTGTTGTTCCTGTTCTGTTCGTAGGACCCATTCCGGCCCACTCTGGTGATTTCCCACCGGTCAGCTTCGGCTGCGAGCTGCCGGGGATCCGTTAACTTGCTGTCGAGGAGGTGCTGGCGGAGTTCAATGAAGCAATTGTTCGACAGGTGCTCCCATACCATAAGATTGAACAGTTGTTCGTAGGTTGTGACCTTGCTTCCTTTGATCCAGCCCTCGAAGGCTCGGCTAAAGTAGTTTACATAGTCCACCCAAGTTGTACCCGGGATGCGGGTGCAGTCTCGGAACCTCTGACGGTACATCTCGGGTGTGAGGCCATAGCGAGTGAGGAGTGCAGCTTTCATATGGTCGTAGGAGGTCATCTGGTGGTCCGGGAGCTGTAGCAGGGCGTCGCGGCCCTCATTGAGGAATCTCCCCCATAGACCGGCTCCCCAATCGCTTCTATCGATCCGGTGTGCAGTCATAGCGATTTCATAGGCCTTAAACCATTGCTGGATGTCGTCCTCTCGGAAGTATTCTCGAACGACATCTTTGGGGATGTGTACCTTTTTCTCTGTTGCCCCTGGGGTGTGGGGTTGCTCGGACACCCCTACTTCTTTATTCTGCTTGCGTAGATCGATCTCAGCTAGTTTTCGCTCGTGTTCATATGCCAGTCTCTTTTCCTCGAGCTCCCTTTGTCTCTGTTTCTCCTCTCTTTCTTCTCGGAGACGCAGGTGCTCTAAGTTGATTTTTTGTTCGGCCAACTTAAGTTCAATGTCCATTTTGAGTCGGGCCATTTCCAGCTCGTGTAGTCGGGTTTTTTCTCGTTCCTGGATCTCGTCTTGCGAGAGACCCGTTCTTCGCTCTTCAGGGGCCGTGGAGGTTTTTGCTGCGATGCTTTGATCAGGGGTTCCGGCAGCCCCGGTTTCTGCCCAAGATTCTAGGGCATGCTTAAAATCGTCTTTGGTACTTAGTCCGGTGGTAGCGATACCTAGTTCGATGCAGAATTGTTTTAGTTCACGATGGCTGTACTCGTCCAATTTCTCCATCTGGAATTTCTCGGTTGCTCCGCTTTCTTTAGTCGTCATCGTGATTTCGTCGTGGGGTGAGCTACTCTCTGTACGGTTATGCGGTGATTCGGATCGCGCCGCTGGCCACCAATGTTAGACGGACCGGGAGGGTCGGCCGAGGATAAGGGGAGAGGTCTCCGGGGAGAGCCGTCTCCAGCGATCGTACAGACAAGTAACTTCCCCCCCACAGACGGACACCACACAAGGGTAAAGTTCAACGATACTTTATAGGCAATTCTTTAAGTACGATGGAATGGTACAAGGAGGTCTGGACTCAGGGGTCCCCTCGATTCTGGTCTCTGGTTTGGGAAAAGGGTAGCGGGACAGTCTTGTTACCAAAAGGTGGAGATAGCTCTCAATCCTCGAGCTCGGCGTTCTAGATGATCGGGCCGCGGCGGAGCCAGCAGGTCCCGAGATGGACGAAGGAAACGACGGTCCGCGGCGGAGCCAGCAGGTCCCGATGAGATGATGGTTGCAAACGGTCCGCGGCCACGCCAGCAGGTCCCGACGACGATGAAGGATTGGAAGGTTACGAAGGTTGCGGCAGCGCCGGCAGGCAAGACGAAGGTGCACGAGGCAGAGCTACGGCAGCGCCAGTAGTCCGTCAAGGATGAGTTCTTCTTTGCGTCTCTCGACTCCAAGATACAACTGCCCTCCTGCTCTGGAGCTGCCCCAGTTATAGGGCTGATGTTCTTTGATGTCCGGACCCTCGCACCTGGAGGTCGGGAGGTCCGGGATGAGGGTGTCCCGACACCCAGCAGGGGGGTGGAGCCAGCGCCCGGGGAGGCGATGGCCGAGCGGCACTTGGCGGGGGAGAGCCATCGACACCTCTTTCTCCCATTGACTTGCCAAGTAGCCCGCTCACCTCCTGGGTGGATGGTGGTGCCGGGGTGTCTGAGGCCTGGCTAGGCCCAGGGTTGAGGTCGATCGGGGGCCAGGCGGCCTCGTGGTGGAGTGTCCAAGATGGCGTCCCGGATGGGCGCGCGGGCCAGCAGTGGATCGGGCCCACGAGGTTGATATGTTCGAAGGCAGGGGTCCCTGAGGGGACGGAGGACGTGCAATGGTGGTGTGTGGTACTAGCGTGACCGGGCTCGGGCCTGGTCGGGCCGGGGGAGAGCGGCCCTTCATGTGGCCTGTCCAACACTCTCACTAAATCTAGAGTTGCGTGTGCCCAGCTGACTCTTAGCCCCACGATTAAAACACGATAAAAGAAACAGGTCGGATGTCGCCTTATCATAACACACTTTCTTGCTCTCACTAAATTTGAGTATAGTAAAAGTAAAGTAAGCAATGTTAAAAAGAATGTCTAACTACATTTTGCGTTGACATGCGTGCAATGTTTAAGACTACAAAGCTTACATGCGCAAATATTTACATCTTAAATGCACAGTTTGCCGATGTAAAATAAATTACCCAAACATCATAACAAAAACTTTTGAAGACTATAAAGCTTACATGCGCAAACATTTACACCCTAAATGTACATATTGACGATTTACAATAAATAACAGAAAGGCCTTAAAATGTAAGCATTTGTTAAAATCTGCCAGCCCCAGGATCTAAGCACAATAAAAGAAATATACCTTTGCACTGAAAGTCGTCGGATCTCACCTTATCGTAACGGACCTTCATGCTCTCACTAAATCTAGAGTTGACACGAACACATGCTTGTGCTCAGCTGACTCTCAGCCCCACGATTAAAGCACGATAAAAAAAATCTGGCATCGCACAGAAACAGGGCATCCTAAATGTACATATTGACGAATTACAATAAATAACAGAAAGGCCTTAAAAAAGCTTACATGCGCAAACATTTACATCTTAAATGCACAGTTTGACGATGTATAACTTTGCACTGAAAGTCGTCGGATCTGACCTTATCCTAACGGTCCTTCATGCCCTCACTAAATCTAGAGTTGACACGAACACATGCTCGTGCTCAGCTGACTCTCAGCCCCACGATTTCAGCATGATAAATAAAATCTGGCATCGCACAGAAACAGGTCATCCAAAATGTACATATTGACGAATTACAATAAATAACAGAAAGGCCTTAAAATGTAAGCATTTGTTAGAATTTGCAAAGTCCAGGAATAAAGTTGACATGCGCAAACATTTATATTGTAAATATACCTATTGACGATGTACAAAAAAGAACTAAAAGGCATTAAAAAAAAACATGGTTAAATTGGCCAAATGTATATGCAACACAATTTAAATGTAAAGTGATACGTATTCTTACTGCTTTGTTTGTGCGTATAAAACAGAAAAATTTGCTCATAATTACTGCTGCTCAAAAGAAATAATTGTCAGTGAACTCTACGCTAAGAAACAACATATTTCCACAATAGTCTGTAAAGTAAACATGAGCAAATTAAAACAAAAGTCTGATGCAACAGGCTATTTTATTTAGCTATAGACTAAGTAACTTACAGTTTTTCTAGAGAGGCTCCAGTCCGCTGTCTCGAAGTATACCTTCTGAGCTCGCTCGAAGAAATGTTTCTTACCGTGGCTGTAGTCCTTTACATACTGTGGAAGACAAAAAATCTCAGTTACTTAATTAAATAACAAAAGACTTGAAAACTTTGTTGTAAAGAACATGTAGATGAGATGTTGTTTAGGATGTTGCTGTCTCGACATATGTAAATTGCAGATAGGAGGCTGTCTGTAAGAATGAAAAGCTCGTGCATGTTGTGACTCGTTAGAGTACTTAGTGGCTACGTGCGACTTCTGCCTGTCTTGAATATCAAAGCATGGTGGTAGACGAGTTGGAGCCACGCCGCCTGCAAAAAAAAACGTGCTGTTGAATGTCATTTTGGAAAAGTTGAAAAAACACATGATAGCTTTTCGCAAACATTTTCTACACAGAAAGTACACGTATAAAATAGCTAATAAACTAAGCATAACAGAACTAAGTGCCCCACCCTGCCGTCAAATACCTGCAACGAAAACAAAATAGATTTATTAAAAAATACAGAGCATTCAAAGAAACAAAACAGTATTTTTTGTTTTACAAAAGACAAAATCGACACAATCGCTTACCTGAAAGTCCTTGCACCACGGACACAGCGAGCCAAAGATCACAAGAGACACGAGCAAACTCACCAAGCGAAAATACCTAAAAAAGAAGCAGAAAAGAGTGATTAATATCGAACACGCCAAATAGCTTACTTGCACCACGAGCAAAGCGCATGGAGGACACGGCCGAACATAGAAAGGAAACACAAGAGAGAGCTGCAAAAGAAAAACAATATATTAGAAGATTATAAACAAAGGAGCATGAAGTTACCTGTAACAAAACACAAATTACATTACAAACTATCTACGACGAGTCGCACTTACCTGAATAAGTCACGCCAAGATCACAAGACAAAATGGCGAACAAAAATACATGACCCACCCATTACAAAGTATCTACGACGAGTCGCACTTACCTGAATAAGTCACGCCAAGATCACAAGACAAAATGGTGAACAAAAATACATGACCCACCCTTATTAGTTTTAAAAAACACAAAATTTACAAAATCGCGTACCTGAAAGTCCTTGCACCACGGAGACAGAGACAGCGAGCCAAAGATCACAAGACAAAATGGCGACCGGAAATAGTTGCCCCACCCTGCCGTCAAATACCTGCAAGGAAAGAAAAATACATTTAGTCAAAAATTCAGAGCATTCAAAGTGACAGTATTTTTTGTTTTACAAAAGAGAAAATCGACACAATCGCTTACCTGAAAGTCCTTGCACCACGGAGACAGCGAGCCAAAGATCACAAGAGACACGAGGAAACTCACCAAGCAGCTGAGGCGACACGAAAATACCTAAAAAAGAAGCAGAAAAGAGTGATTAATATTGAACACGCCAAATAGCTTACTTGCACCACGAGCAAAGCGCACAGAGGACACGGCCAAACATAGAAAGGAAACACAAGAGAGAGCTGCAAAAGAAAAACAATATATTAGAAGATTATAAACAAAGGAGCATGAAGTTACCTGTAACAAAACACAATTACATTACAAACTATCTACAACGAGTCGCACTTACCTGAATAAGTCACGCCAAGATCACAAGACAAAATGGCGAACAAAAATACATGACCCACCCATTACAAAGTATCTACGACGAGTCGCACTTACTTGAATAAATCCCGCCAAGATCACAAGACAAAATGGCGAACAAAAATACATGACCCACCCTTATTAGTTTTAAAAAACACAAAATCGACAAAATCGCTTACCTGAAAGTCCTTGCACCACGGAGAAGGAGACCCGCCACGGAGAAGGAGACCCGACACGAAGAAACCTAAAAAAAAAAGAAAAGAGTGATTAATATCGGACGTCAAATATTACAATTACATTACAAACTATCGACAAAATCGCTTACCTGAAAGTCCTTGCACCACGGAGACGGAGACAGCGGGCCAAAGATCCCAAGACAAAATGGCGACCGGAAATAGTTGCCCCACCCTGCCGTCAAATACCTGCAACAAAAGAAAAATAAATTAAGTCCAAAATTCAGAGCATTCAAAGGGACAGTATTATTTGTTTTACAAAAGACAAAATCGCTTACCTGAAAGTCCTTACGCCACGGAGAAGGAGACCCGACACGAGGAAACATAAAAAAAAAAAGAAAAGAATGATTAATATCGGATTTGTTTTACAAAAGACAAAATCGCTTACCTGAAAGTCCTTACGCCACGGAGAAGGAGACCCGACACTAGGAAACATAAAAAAAAAGAAAAGAGTGATTAATATCGGACGTAAAAAAGTAGAAATTACATTACAATAATATCGGACGTAAAAAAATGCAAATTACATTACAAACTATCGACAAAAACGCTTACCTGAAAGTCCTTGCAACACGGAGACGGAGACAGCGAGCCAAAGATCACAATACAAATTGGCGACCGGAAAATACAAATTACATTCCAAACTATCGACAAAATCGCTTACCTGAAAGTCCTTGCACCACGGAGACGGAGACAGCGAGCCAAAGATCATAATAGAAAATGTCGACCGGAAATACTTGCCCCACCCTGCCGTCAAATACCTGCAACGAAAAAAAATAAATTAAGTCAAAAATTCAGAGCATTCAAAGTGACAGTATTATTTGTTTTACAAAAGACAAAATCGCTTACCTGAAAGTCCTTACGCCACGGAGACGGAGACTCGACACGAGGAAACATAACATTTTAAAAAAAGAGTGATTAATATCGGACGTAAAAAAATATATATATATATACATTCCAAACTATCTACAACGAGTCGCACTTACCTGAATAAGTCACGGCAGGATCAAAATTCCGCCAATAGCAACGCGTCCCGAGCAGGAAGGCAGGTGCCGGCAATGCCGGACCAGATTCAGGGGCGTACACAAAAATTGGCTTTCGGCTGACGTAGCGTGACGTAGCCAAAAGCCAAAAATTCTCGGGAACGCCCCCGAATCTGGTCCTGCATTGACGGACAAACGTGTCTTCCAATGGCTAGCCTCCATTTATGGAGCTAGCCAATGGAAGACGGGGGCGGATTCCAAGCCCCATACTATAGTCATTAGGTTTTCGCCTGCGTGAAAAAGCTGCGCAGTGCGCAGCTTTCGCCAGGCAAAACCTAAAAAGGATACGCTCCACGGTCAGGATTTTGGATTCACTTTGTAGTTCAAGTGAGGAATCTCACCCTGCCCAGATCCCATCTCTCCTCCTGTTATCCTCTGCATTCCTCAACCTGGACTTGCCACCTGTATGTTGGGCATTCTTGAATCATGTACACTTGAATCTGGAACCTACCCCTGTATGATGTTTCTTCGACTCTTGGACTATTCATCCATGTATCACAAATTTCAATTCTCTCCTCTTTTTATAAACAGCTGTGCGGATAATTTGTGACCCGCTTACCCTGATCCCTGGGTGTTTCTATGAAGGACTCCACCAGCCCCAAGACCTCCCCATAGTCAGATCTGTGCAATATACATTCCCCAAAACATATAAAGGGATCAAGAATCATAAACCCTGAAGAACAGCTCTTGCTGTGCTAGATTCAATTAGGATTGTGGGCAATAATTGAAATCTAAGGTTCCGCCAGAAGGGTTTGAAAGCCCATGAAGAGTTCAGGCACAACGGGTGCTTAATTTTGATAATAATAATAATAAAAATGAGGACTGGGCCAGAGTTTTTCTTAGGAGTTTACCTCTGGTGCTGACAGTTTCTGTGGTTGCTAAATACCAATGCTGCCTAGTCTTGATTCCATCTCCTGTCTCTTTGTTCAAACACCCTACACTTCCTCTCCCTGTCTCTTTATCTCACTCTTGCAGGTTTTTTAATCCTTGCTTCCTCCCTTTGTCCCTGTTCTTGTTAGAAATGGGGTACAAAAGAGATTCCACACAGGGTTATATAAAAATATCACTTGCATTATATATAAAGCACATAAGACCACAATCACATAAATCACTTTACCACTAGGCAATTGTCATAATAATACACAAATATAAATCACTTTGCTAACTAGGCAATTGTCATAACAATACACAAATCATAAATCACTTTGCTAACTAGGCAATTGTCATCACATCATATGTAGTGCACTGAAGAAAATACTCATAAGTTGCACAGGTCATAAACACCATCACGAAACAACACCCTCATTGTGCCGCAAGTGCCATCCCAACACACATCATTACATCAGGTCCCCAAAACATAAAGCAGCTGGATAATGCCCCCAACAGTGAGAGAGACAGCTGCCCATAGACATGTGGCGCAGCTGCCAAGACAAATGTGGCGGGGGCCCATCCTGAGCTCACTCCGCAATGCCACAAGCGTAAAGCAATGCCCCCAAAGGTATGAAAGAAGCAACTGCCCGTCTTCATGCAGTGCAGCTGTGGGTAAACACAGTCCCGCCCAGCATTAATTGTGGATGAGGGAGGTCGCATGGGGAGGTGAGAGGGGGAGGATGGAGGGGGTTAATAATATGAAAAAAGAATAAACGTACCTGTCCGCCGGCCAGTTCCAGTGTTTTCTCGGCGCCAGTCCTGTTTGGCGCCTGCTCCTGCTCTCCTGCCTTTGGCAGGAATAGGAAGCAGGCAGCCTCCCTCCCCTCTCCTAAGCCAATCACAAGCTGCAATGGCAGCGTTCTGATTGGCGGGGACGCTGCACAGCCAGGGGCTTACAGGGAGGTCCTTTGCTCTATGTAGGCTGCATTGAAGTCTGCATGGAGAAAGGACAGAGTGCGAATGACTAGTTTGGGCAGCCCCAGAGGGACGACTAAACAGTCATTGTGCCCTCAGGAGTGGGCACACCACTCCTCCCCTAATCACAGAGCAGGCACACCCAGGGGCCCCATAACCATATCCTTCTGTCTGCTTTCTCGCAGTGTGAGAAGCAGAAATATAAAATGGTAGTTATTACCATTTTATGTTTCTGCTTCTAGTGCTGCGATGAAGCAGTGGGGCAACGCTCCTCCGCCCTAGTGGAGGAGCCGACCCTGGGTAAACAGATTATGTAGGACACCTCTCCTGGTGTCGTGTGTCCAACCCCAACAATGCCTGCCCCCTATGTAGGCAGAGCCCCACCACAGCATTGTGAGCCCTCCATGGGTCTTCGATGTGGAGGGAGTGAGGCTCTTCGCTTCCTTGCTGCTGTCGGTCTGGTGCAGCTGGAAGGCTCCTGCTTCCCTTGGCCCCACCTGCACCCACTCACTGTCTTCCATGGCACCAAATGCTCTGCCTGGTTGCCAGGGACAACGGAGGGGGCTCCTGCTGCGCAGGCTCCTGCAGGGCAGCAAGGGAGCTTTCTTCCTCCCGGCAGTGCTTGCTTGCTTCTGTTGCGGCTCCCTCTTTGCTATGGCAACGGGCAGGGGCTGCATCCAGGCTTCTTTCCTTAGTGCAGCCTTCCTGGATGATGCCTGGCCAGTGCTCCTCACACCGGGTCCTGCACAGCACAGGGCCACTTCAGCAGAGCCCCTGCTGCATACTTCCTTGGGCACACGTAGTCCGGTGGTGCATGCCCTGTGAGGATAAGCACTGAGGCTCAACATGCGCTGATCAGGAAGCAGAACTGGACGTGCCCCTCCCTCGTTTCAAAATGAAGCACTCACCACATGCTTCCTTCTCCCTGCAAACAGAAACATACAAGGACAGTTCAGTCCTTTTCCTGCTCCAGGCAGGAGCAGCCACTGCAGGCCATCCAACCCAACACAAGTCAGGGGCAGCGCTCCTCACACAGCTTCTCCAGCTCTTCTTCCAGGCAGGTTACTTTTCTTTGTGGTCTTTGATTTCCCTGAAACGTCCAACATGAGGCAAGCACATACAAGCCCCATGAGATTCTTCACAAGCAGGATACCACAGCAGGGTAAAAAGAGTCAGTCCTCTTCCTCTCCCACAGACAAAACTAGCAACTGCAGGTCAACCCATGCCTTATACAGAAAAGATGGCACTCCTCACACAGCTCTTCAGCTGTTCTTCTTGGCAGGGTCCTCTTGTTTCTTGAAGTAATAAACGTTCAGGGGGTTAAGGTCTTATACATATACCCAATTTTCTCTTTGTGGAAAGGGTCTCTGAGCCTAGTCCAAACCAGTTCTGCCTGCTTGCAGAGGAGGCGCCAGGGTGTGTCAGGGCAGGGTTCTTGGGAGGGGGGCTGCTGCAGAGCTGTGTGGGGGGAAATTGAAAATAAGCCAATGGATGAAGAAATTCAAGTAAAAACTATGGATTGTGTTAACATATATGCTGTGTTTAATTTGATGTAGGAGAGTCTTCGGTTTAAGCAACTAGATGTAGGCTGATGTTGGATAGATTTGTGTATTTTCTCATTTAATGTATGTGGTCTCAGTAACAGGGCAAACAGAAAATAAGAGAAATACAACCGGATGTGGTGTGCCTCAAAGAGACACATATACCCTGGGGGAAGCTAGGGTATACACTGTTAGCTTGCACAAAGCAAGGCTCTACTATAAGAGGTGTGGCCATCCTTGCTGAATCAAACATACAGTCCACTGGTAGAGTTCTTGTTGATAAATATGGCCGATGGGCAATAGTTGAATGTGTAACCAGTAATAGTAAATTTGTAATATGCTCCCTGTATGCCTCTAATATTGATGAAGCACAGATATTAGATTTTCCTAATTTAGAACTGGCTTCTTGGCCCACGCTTTTGATATTGTGTGGGGATTTTAACATCCAGCTAGAAGAGTTTACAGTGTGAACAGGCAAAGATATCTATATGGGTCGGAAACCCAATGTTTTTAAGGCCCTACAGCAGTTTTTATATGACCATTGTTTAACTGGTGTTTGGGCTAAACTAAAATATCCATATCCTAGCCATACACATTATTCATGCTCGCATCGAAAGCTTGCTAGAGTAGACTGTTTTTATTTTTACTAAAACACACATAGCGAATGCGCATATACAGGTTTTCCCCAGTCACATCGGATCATAATCCTTTATTGCTGAAACTTTTAATACACGGTACGGTGCGACCCTGGGGATAAATTAGATTGTAATGAATGTTTTTGGTGACAATGATTGTGTACAATCCTGATGTATCTCTATATTTGCATTACTGATAGTCCTAATTTTGAAATATTTTATTTGTATAATCATGTTATTTATAAGTAGGGATCCCAGTTGTATGGTATTTAAATTTGTAACATTTCTGTCTGTATTTATCCATATTTATTTTTTGGCCACCTTATTGGTATTTATCCATATTAGTTTATATTTTGAGAAGAAATGGAGTCGTAAAATGGTATATTTCCATATTTATTTAACTCTAACACGTGCACTCATATATGGATGCCTGTTGCATTTTAGTAAATAAATAAGTCACATGTAACATAACACTATACCCACAGGTACATATTAGCTTTATACTACAAATATATGTTAACATATGTTTGTATTTAAAGTAATCTCATCCTGTTTTTACCTCCCTATGATGTCTATCTGTTCAGCTGTTGCCCTTGGATTCATAAAAGACAGCATGGAGTGTCTGTCACAAAAAACACAATTTTTCAGTTTTTTTCCTCTTTTAAAATATATACAAACAGGAAACATGTTGTTTTCTGTCTTAATTATCTGTACAAATCTGTAAAAACAGAAAACTGGGAGCCTTATTTATTAGCTTATCAAACCCGTGCCCCCAAAAATAACAGTTCTGTTCTCTCAGGTACAGCTTTACTACAGGAGGGTGGAGACAGCATTGTGCAAAGGAGACACAGCCTATTCAGGTGCTAGCGAAACTCTTCTCAACACTCTAAATGCAGATAAGGACTATTCAGCCTGGCTTTGAGTCAACCAGGAAAGGCAGGACACACCAACCGGCAGAGGCACGCAGAATGGTCAAGTATGAAAATACCCACTTTCTAAAAATGGCATTTTATAACACACAATTTAAAAACCACCTTTATTAAAAGGTGAGTTATGAAATTCTGAGTTCAGAGGGCTTAAACTCCATTTCTCCATCTTGTACCTATTGAAAGTTACACATGTAAAATATTACACTGGAGTCTCAATAATAGCCTATGGGACAGACAGCCTTTCAACAGTGAAAAACGAAATTCACAATATTTTACTATCAGGGCATTTCACACACATCATTACATGTCCTACCTTTCACATAAACTACACCCTGCCCATGGGGGTACATTGGTCCTACCTAAGGGGTGCCTTACATGTAAGAAAAGGGAAGGTTAGGACCTGGCAATTAGGTGCACTTGCCAGGTCAACATGGTAGTTTACAACTGTGTGTGCAGACACTACAGTGACAGGTCTGAGACACATTTACAGGGCTACTTATGTAGGTGGCACAACCCATGCTGGAAGCCAACTAGTGGCATTTGATTTACAGGCCCTAGCTCACTCAGTTCACTTTACTAGGGACTTACCAGTAAATGAAATATGCTAATCATGGGTAACCAATCAGAATCAGAAGTTACACAGAGAGCATATGCACTTTAGCACTGATCAGCAGCGGTAAGGTGCTCAGAGTCCTATAGCCAACAACAACAGGGTCAGAAAAATAGGAGGCAAAAGACAAAACGTTTGGGGATAAATCTGAAAAAGAGCCAGGTCTAACAGTTCTCATGTCTCTTCCTCCTCTTTTCTCCCTTTCCTGCCTTTCTTTATTTTGCTCTGTGTCAAATACCTACAGCCACTGGCACAAATTATCCTGTGGGCACAACAAAGAGCATGCCGCAGAAGGAACGCATACAGGATCTTTCCTAAAAGTGGAACTGCTCTTTTGGGCCAATGGAGTCTTCTCTATGCCTCAGAGTAAAATGTGTGACTGTAGATCAAAGGCTTGCTCTGCTCAAGTGCAAAAAGGATCAATCTATAAGAGAGCACAGACACGTTTCTCATGTACTCAAAGTCTGTATAGGACACTGTGAAAGAAGGAGGCAATGGCAAGAACCCATCATAGACCATTCTAGGGGGCTTAGAAAAATAGAACTGTGATTAGCCAATACCAGGACATCAGGCAAAATCCAGGGGCGCAACTAGACCTGAACTTTGGGCAGAGAGGGGTAAGTTGGCTGGGGAGGGGGGCAAGGGATAACACTTAAAATAAATTAGGTGGGGTGTGCACTTAAAGCAATTGGGTAGTACGCACACAACAGCAAGGAACTCTTCAGCATCATCAAGGAGTTCGCCCAACCCACCAGCGAGTCTACCGACATCCCTCCCTCACAAGACCTCTGCGGCAAACTCAGCACCTTTTTCCACCACAAAATCAAGAGCATCTACGACAACTTCGACGTAGACAACCAACACACTGAACTCTCACCAACCACCCCGACACCCTGAAACCAGCGATTGATGACTGGACAGCCCTCACCACCAAACACACACTGAAGACAATGAAGTCAATCCACTCAGGGGCCCCCACGGACCCCTGCCCCCACCACATCTTCAACAGAGCCGCTGACACCATCGCACCCATGCTCTGCCACACCATCAACCGCTCCCTGGCAACCGCCTTGTTCCCCGACGACTGGAAACACGCAGAGGTCAACCCCCTCCTGAAGAAACCCGCAGTGGACCCCACCGACCTCAAAAACTACAGACCCCTCTCCCTGCTCCCTTTCCCAGTGAAAGTCATTGAGAAAGCCATCAACAGCCAACTAGCCACATTCACTGAAGAACACAACATCCTCGACTCCTCCCAATCCGGCTTCAGAAAAAAACACAGTACGGAAACCGCCCTCCTTGCCGCAACAGACGACATCCGCACCTACTGGACAAAGGAGAAACAGTAGCCCTCATCCTCCTAGACCTATCAGCGGCGTTCGACACAGTCTCCCACCGCACCCTACTACGCAGACTCTACGACGCAGGAATCCAGGACAAGGCCCTCGACTGGATCTGCTCCTTCCTCTCCGGCAGGACGCAACGGGTCAGACTCCCACCTTTCCTCTCAGACCCCACAACTACCACCTGCGGAGTCCCCCAGGGCTCCTCCCTCAGCCCGACGCTCTTCAACGTCTACATGGCTCCACTTGCCCCCATCGTCAGAACCTACGGACTCAACATCGTGTCATACGCAGACGACACCCAGCTCATCCTCTCCCTATCCAACGAGCCCAACACCGCCAGACGCATCTTTCGAGAAGGCATGGAAGCCGTCGCCAAATTGATGAAAAACAGCTGCCTACAACTAAACACCAACAAAACAGAAGTACTCATCATGGGCCCAAACCCCGACGCCTGGAGCGACACCTGGTGGCCCACCGCCCTCGGAAACCCACCAATCCCCACAGACCACGCACGCAACCTGGGAATCATCCTGGACTCCGAGCTCAAAATGGACCGCCAGATCAACTCTGTCTCATCTTCCTGCTTCCACACCCTCTGCCTCCTTCGTAAGACCTCCAAATGGATCCCCCTCGAACACCGAAAGACAGTCGCTCACGCCTTGGTCACCAGCAGACTCGACTTCGGCAACGCACTCTACGCCGGAATAAACAAAAACCTCATCCGCAAGCTACAGAACATTCAGAACGCCACCGCAAGACTGGTCCTCAACCTGCCAAAACACTGCCACATCTCCCAGCACCTGCACACACTCCACTGGCTCCCCGTCGAGGCGAGAATCACCTTTAAGATGCTCACCCACGCACACCGGACCAGCATACCTGAACAGCCGGCTCAAATTCCACGCACCCCAAAGGACCCTACGATCAGCCCAGCTCTCCTACGCCGAGGTCCCCCGCACCAGAAAGACCAGATCGGGAGGCCGCTCCTTCTCCTTCCTCGCGGCCAAAGCATGGAACGCCCTTCCGCTCCACCTCAGACAGACAACATCGCTCCCCATCTTCACAAGAAACCTCAAAACCTGGCTCTTCGACAGACCCCCTCCTTGATGGAATGGAACCTGCACCCCCCCACTCCTAGCGCCTTGAGACCCTCACGGGTGAGTAGTTGCGCTTTAACAAACTCCTGATTGAAGGGTATGCTAAGAGCCAATATGAGAAAATGATGTAAAAAATTGTGTACTATAAACATGTTGGACAATCCCAGCAGGATTATAGCAAATATATTTTTGTGGATTTAACACTTTGCAGGGTATTGCCAGTTATCCTTTAAAAGGGGTTTCAGTGCAATGACAATGAAAATGCAGCATTTACAGATTTCAATACAAAACATATTAGAACCAGGTTTTACAAAGATATTTCAAGGTGATAGCACTTTTTTATTAATTCGCCTTGGTTCCTACTGTGTTAGAACGATGTGCTCATAAACTACTTATAATTGCAAGCCTAGGAAACTGCTCCTGCTCCATTGTAGACCAAAGGTACTTTTCAGTCTGCCCCTCGAGACATTGCAGCCAGTGGTTAATTTGTAAAAAAATAAGTGCTGGGGCTCTCGTCAGGAGGCAGCTTGCACCCACTGGCGTAGCTAGGAGGGTTGGGGGGGGGGGGGTGGGGGGGTGGCGGTCCGCCCCAGGCGGCACCATTTTTGAGGCAGACGCGCCGTACTGGAGGCCCGTTGCGGTCGCGGCAGCTTTTATCATTTATTTGGGATTCTTGGGAACGACAAGGCACAGTGTCCCAAATAAATTATTAAGGCGGCCGCGGCCGCAACGGGCCTCCAGTGCCGCAGCCGCCGCCCGTGTTTTCACTGTGCCTGCCTGCTGCAGTTAAAACTTAAAAGCAAGTCAGGAGTGTGTGCAGGCTGCAGCGCGGGCGCGGCCTAAGTCCCGCCGCCGTGTTAGTGACGTCCTCGTCCATCCTCCGGCACCGACATTTGTGGTTGTTGCCTCCCCACCCAGCCTCTCTCAGAGTCCTCCAGGGCCGTCAATTAGTAGTAGCGTGCGTGGCGCGCGCCACTGCTACCAATGACGGCCCTATATAGACATTCTTGGCCAGCCCTCACCTCCCCAACGGATCACTGAAATAACATCGAGGGACAAAATATCGACTTGCCAAAATATCGTGGACAAAATATCGACAGTCAAAATATCGAGTTTGTATCTACAAACAGGTAAGTACAAAAATATCGAGTACAAAATATCGTTAACAATAATATAGATGTAAAAAATATCGACTTTATTAAAAACAGTGTTAAATTAAATTAATATTAAATTTTAATTACTAAAATATACTTAAAAATACTTAAATTAAATTATAATAATTAAATAATAAATGAAAATAATAAAAATAATTTTTTACAATCTTATTTGTTGACCCTGAACCCTAAAAATACCCCTTTACCCAAAAACCCAAAACTGACCCTGAACCCTAAAAATACCCCTTTACCCAAAAACTGAAAACTGACCCTGAACCCTAAAAATGCCCCTTTACCCAAAAACTGAAAACTGACACTGAACCCTAAAAATACCCCTTTACCCAAGAACTGAAAACTGACCCTGAACCCTAAAAATAGCCCTTTACCCATGAACTGAAAACTGACCCTGAACCCTAAAAATACCCCTTTACCCATGAACTGAAAACTGACCCTGAACCCTAAAAATACCCCTTTACCCTAAAACTGAAAACTGACCCTGAACCCTAAAAATGCCCCTTTACCCAAAAACTGAAAACTGACCCTGAACCCCAAAAATACCCCTTCACCCTAAAACTGAAAACTGACCCTGAACCCTAAAAATGCTCCTTTACCCAAAATTTATCAATATTATTTAATTACCAATTAATTATTAATTAACAATAACAATAAAGTAAATATATTAGCACATTAGCTGTAATTAATTTAATAATTAATATTATTTTTTCCCAAATAATTACTTAAAAATAACACAAAATTATATATATTAAAAATTTACTCTAATTAATGTAATTAACTAATTACAATTAATTAATTACCAATTAATTACTAATACAAAATATGTTCAAAATTATATTAATTAATTAACTAATTAATATTAATGAATTATCAATTAATTATTAATTAAAATATTAACATATATTAATTAATTAATTATTATTAAATTACTTCCCACCCTATTCCCCTATAAACCCACAACCCGCTACAGAATTACATTACGCAATTATTATAAAAACAAAATTCATTTAATAAAATATTTTATAACATTAAGACACACTTTTCACACATATTATTACATAAAAATACACTATAAAATATTATATATTATTAAAAATTCGATATTTTTGCTATCTATATTTTATACAGTCGATATTACTTCACTTACCTGAAAAACGATATTTTTGTAGTCGATATTATGTCCAGTCGATATTTTGTCCAGTCTATATTTAAAACTCGATATTATGTCCAGTCGATATTTTGGAGTCGATATTTTGTCTGTACACCCTCCCCAACGTAGCAGTGACGGTTTACGCGCTCACCGCTATGCTCTCGCCGTGTGACTACGATGTGGAGGAGTCAAAACTGGCCTGGGCGCGTCGGCGGGCAGTGCTTTACACTTGCAGGCACAGTCACTGCAGGTACAGGCAGCTTTCAGACTCAGCCTTGACTAATTAATTGAAGAGGTGAGAGAGAATCATGAATCAGTAATTTTCGTTCATAGGCAAGGCAAGCTCATTCCCATTCCCATGAAATCATCGCACTTCCAGCCGAGGCTGCCATGCCATGCTCACCAGACCACTGTGGTTAATTTGTAAAAATATAAGTGCTCGGGCTCTCGTCTGGAGGAAGCTTTCACAAGCCCATTTCTTATGTTAGTGCCACCTAAAATAGAATAACAATGAAAGTGAGGAGAGGATGTGAAATAATGGTCAGAGCTGCCGACTTTGCAGTGGAGGTTCAAGTCTTGGCGTCGGATCAACATCCTCTTACTGGGCAAATCACTTAATCTCTGTCCTCATGCATAAATGTCCTTAACTGGTGCTCAAGAAAAGCGCTGGTGCTCAAATTAAACAATTACCAAAGTTGCTTTCTCTAAGAATGCATATTGTCAGTGCACGCCTTGGTGCTGTCCTGCCCAGCACTGTAACAATCAGAACACCCCATTCACTGTTCCCTCTGCCAAACACCATTGGAGAGCATTGCACACAGAGAATGACACTGTTCTCATTATTTCCTGTATTGCAGGGTCACCAGCTTTATTCCACCTGTTTCAGGTGATATTCAGAGCTTGAAATGCTGCGTTTTTGTCAATCCATTTATTGCCAGCGCATTTTAGGCTTGACGCTCGTTGAAAAAGCTATTTCCTTTACAAAGAATGTCTCTGGCTGTACAATCTTGTTCACTGACTTTTTTTCATAACTGTGATTTATTAGCTGTCGACAACTGTGGCATACTAGTGCTTAAGGCCTAACCTGCTCCATAATCCTAGACAAGTGATGCAAGGAAGCTAGGACTCGCCAGTGTATACATATCAATAAACTTACATGCATATATTACGTTTTCCCATTCATCATAATTATCTAATTAATCGATTGTCAGTTAGAAATGATGCCACTTTCTAAAGGCAATGTTGGGGAAACTGTAAAAATGAATACATTCTGAGGTAGAAATACCAACACAGAGGCTGAAGAAGGGCTGTTAAGCAGCTGAGACCGGTGGGGGGTGAGTATGAGATTTATTTGCGAACTTGTTGCAGTAAACAAGCTAAAAGCTGATGCAAATCATTTGATTGATTCTACAAAAAAGATGTGAATAAAAGGTTTTGCTTTTGACAGTTATCGGGCTGTTGGGCTGTGCAGTGGGATTTATATCAGGTTTACTTGTTGCATTGTTTTCCTGCATGATCGCGGTAGCAATTAGCAGCAATACTACGTGTCTCTCGGACATCTGTCAAGTGCTCACCATCCTTTTTCCCCAGCAACACCCCCCCCCCACAAGGGCGGCAATCTGAGGGATAGCCCCGGGCGCCACAAGCTCTAGCTACGCCCCTGCTTGCACCAGTCCATTTCTCTTGTTAGCGCCACCTAACACAGAACCAACTGCTAACTGCGAAAGTAGGGAAGGGGGTGTGGCATAATGGCCAGAGCTGCAGACTTCGTAGCTGGGGCACCAAGTCTGATTCTCTGCGATGGCTCAACAACCTGTGATTCTCCGAAAATCACTTAATCTCCCTCTAAATGAATGTGTCCTTAACTGGTGTGCAAGCGCCCGTGTTGATGATTAAGTTCCGGTACTGAGAACCACAAACCACCGTTTCAAATTAAGCACTGACTGCAACACATGCATCTTTGAGACCTCCCCAATGCATGCATGTCTTCAAATACAGAGTTAGTGACTTAACTCATCTGACAGGATGTGACACTGGCAGGTCCCAGGTTTGATTCCTAACCAGCCTTTCTTTGGTCCTGGTATCGATTGAGTCCCATCACTTGGTAATAGCATCACTCGTTGATTACTCTGCCACAAATCTATGCCACACGAAGAAAAAAATAGTTGTTAGCACCCCACTGTGAGCAGTTCTCATACACATACCATAACTGAACTACGTCGATTGAGGAAAGCACCAGGCAGGTACTGACGATCGGGCAAAAAACAGTGAATCACCTTGAAATAACTTTGCAAAAAATCGTGTTCTAGTGTGCAAAAATCTACTTTTATTCTTTCAAGCACTAAAACACATAAAAGGTTCAACCTGAGGGCTGTTACGCGGTGTCCTGCGAAGAGTTCTCTCCAACAGAAACAGTGCATGGCAATTCCTTACATTACAACAACATCCACTGTGCTTTCAATTATACTAAAAAAAAAACACAGAATAAAGAATGAAGTCATTCCTGAAATGGTCTCTCCTAAATGTCTATACCAATTGCATTAAAAAGTGTAATAAACACACTGGACCGGGAAGCAGCACCAGTGCCTTAGGCACAAGAGAGATACCAAGCAGACAGCTCAGGCCAATTTGCCATTTAAGCATTGTAACATAGTGCACAGAGAAGTGTATGCATTCTGCAGTAGCTTTGCATTGGCAGCCTATTATACGTCAACACAAAATAGGCTTATGCTGCAGTTGTATTGCTGGGGGTGGGAAGAGGGGGGGTACGCCCCAGACAGCACTTTTTGGGGGGCAGCAGAGGTGGTTGTATGGCATTACAACGCAGGCTTTTACCACGCGTGCCATTACAACGCTGTTTTTACAACGCAAGTTGTTACAACGACTTGCGCTGTAAGCGCTGGATAGTGGAATAGTTTAATTTTCTACTCCAACTCCAGCCCACGTTACAGAAGGGAAGGTGTTGGAATAGAAAATTAAACTATTCCCTATCCAACAGCGCCCTCCAGCGCAAGTCGTTGTAACGACTTGCGTTGTAATAGCAGCGTTGCAATGGTAGCGCGTGGTAATACCCGCGTTGTAAAGGCTGTTCTCCGCAGAGGTGAGCCAGTCATCTGTCTACTACCACCCACCCCTTCCCCTGAGAACACGTCGTCGGCTGCCACCTCGCGCTCTTACCTGCACGGGTGCCAAACTAAGGGATCGCCCCAGGCAGCAATAGGTCTAGCTATGCCACTGTTATGCAGCTTTTCAGAGACCCTGGCTTAGGTTGGCAGCAGAATAAGGCTTCTCAAGTGGTCTGCTAGCGTTCTACTCTAGTTTGAAGAGGCAAGACACAGAGATGCAGTGTTCACAATATGGGTGTTCTGGAATTACATTGTACCGCCTATGTACTCTATAGGCACTATGCCGGAAAAAACACACAAGACATCGATTAAATCAAATTGATGTTCGACATCTGCATTGTAAACGCAAATGTAAAAGACTTGGGGGCAGATTTACAAGCCCCTTGCGACACTTTTGTGTCACTTTCCCTATGTTAAAAATGACGCAAAAGTGGCACAATGGCCTTGTAAATAAACCCCTTGAAGTTTTATGGGCTGCTACCAGTAAGGATGACTGTGGGTTAGAAGAGGATTTTAGTGCTTCAAAAAATTATAGTGGGCAAAAATGAGCAGGGCAATTTGCGCTGGGCCATTAATGATTTGCAGAAAAACGTGTATCATTACAATATCAGGCAGGCATATGTGAACCTGATAATATACAAGGAAAAAAGCTTCTTTAAACTAAATTGGCAGAAGTTGTTAATGGGTATTGAAGAAGGAGGCTTCAAGAATTTTCCCAGGCAGATAGGCTGAAATTGTTCTGAGGTGACATCCACCTTGGTGCAGTCTATTGTTCGCCCACTATTCATGGCAGTGATCCAGTGGAGTTCCTGTTGCTGATGCAAGCAGAGGTAGCTCAAAGCCACTAAAAAGAAGATCCTGGCATTTCTTCTGGCCGCCTTCTACAGGTCTTTCTTAGACCTTAGAGTTAGGTTGTTGCCAAATAAATTTGAATAAATGTCCAGGAGTGATTAGATGAATGGAGATTACTTGCCTTTGTGGAGTTGTTCTCCCTAGTCACTCTGGGCTATGCTAGATTTTGGTATTTGCCATACACAAATAGGATTACATAGTTGGATTAAGATATGCTTGAAGCATGTATAAGGGTCTTGGTCTTCTATCTTGTTGTAAATATGTATGTTTTTATTTAGTATTCACATTACAGTTCTGTCCACACAAGTCGTGGGTTGTATTTCTTTTTCCTGTTTTATGGTGTTAAGGGCACGCAATCGCATTTGCACTCAGCTCTTTTCCCATCACTCAATAGACTGACATAAGGTCACTTGGGTTTCGACCTACCTACTAAATTTTGAAGCCATATACGATCTTGTAGTAAGACGTGATTAAAATATAACAATTGCTGGCATATACATTGAGCATTCATTCATTCTTTTCTATTCTATTTAGTGAAGGATGTGACGGCTCCCTGAAGAAAGCATTCCCTGCTGAAACGCGTGTAGTGTGTCAACATACCTCCAGCCTTTGTTACCATCTTAGCCATTCACATTGTGTACTTTCTTATTATTATGTCTTGATTTGATTAGTTAATGGAATGTACATCTAAATACACAGAAGGAAAGTGATTTTTTATGACAGTATAATTAAATGTTCATCATTCTTTGTATTTATTGCAATATAGGACATTGTAAAACAACACAAGTAGTCATGTATGCTATTGAGATATTGGAAGTCAATTGTTTGCTGTACATATAATATGCCTGCACATGAATGTACATTTTCACTTGCTTAGGTTTTTTTCTCACACAAGGGTTGAGGTGACAATTATTCGATCGATCACTGCTTGGTACTTACTGACAAGGCACGTAAGACGATCCAGAAGAAGGCCTCACTGCTGCTCTGTGGTTTCAAACCATGGAAGCTGCTTTTGATTATTGTATCACTAGACCACTATTGTGGAAAGGAGTAATAGATTAATGTTGTGGTACTTATAAATACCTTGGTATGAGTAATCCAGATACTAGAACCCCAAAATTGGGAAAAGGTGAGGTTGGGACCAAAATTGTGATGCATCTCAAGAACGTTTAGTTCAGAAGTGGTCATGCAAGGATGCTCATCAGACTCATTGCTGTTTATTTACAACTGATCTAAACAAGGATCTGGAAGAGGGAAGCAGCTTTGTTCCCAAAATCCGTATTCGCAGCACATTTTTACTCCAATGACATGGTCATTTAAGCAAACACAATTGTGGGTCTCCTTGTGTGTAGTCACTAAACTGGAGTCATTTTGCACAGGAGTCACTGAAGTGCAAATCTAAATGAGTGTAAGGTCATGAAGATTGACCCTGGGTCCACACCTGAATCCTGTTGGCTCGAGGGTTGTTACTTGAACTTGACAGAGAATATTCCTATTGGGGGTTATTAATATAGTCCAATCACGCCTGGATATCAGTGCATATTATTGAAGAAAGGCTATCTGAAGTGACAGCGGGAGCATTGAGAGTAGTAAGACTCGCAGGCACGTCTCATTGCCGCCATAGGTTGAGGCATATACTCTCAAAATATTTCCTTTGACTGTATGTAGCGCAGCAGTACTAGGGCCCGCTCTCTAGTCCTACCTGGATTGGTCTGAGGGATGCTTATGGTAGAGGGCAATCTATTGTAGGTAGTCTGTGCTGGGGCAGGTAATTAGACCCACCTAAGTTCTGGATCCTGCTAATTCAAGAGCATTGCAGGATAGGATGACCTTATTGTCTGATCCTTTATTTGACCATAATGACTACTGGAATACTTAGGCCGTATGGTTACGATCGTTAATTCATAACTTACTTTTAAATTGTGTGATACCTAATATTGTCATGTATTTTTGGGCTGTTTCATGTTTTTATTGTATATAGGAATTTTTATACAATTCTAATGAAATGTATCTTAATGCTAATGTTTTTATGATCAATGTACTTTTATGATATGACAATTTCGAATAAAGTATCAATCAATCGACTACTGAAATGTACAAATCCTGTCTGGTACGGAAGAATGGACGTATTGACCAAAGCTGGGCATTGCAGTGGAAGATGTTACTGTTTCCAAATGTCATTTTAAACAACTAGTCAAGAACAACTTTCACATTATGGTCTGGATTTATCGAGAAAATAAACCTTCCTTTGCTAATTATTTGGAGCAGACGGACCTACACCTACTACATAAATACCTTTTATTCATTCTAAATTGGCTTGGTTGGGAATAATTGCTGAATCTTTGTTTTTCAGGTATTAAACCTGCAGAGCAGGGCACAAATCCTAATACAAGAAGTGGGGGGGAGACTAACCTAGTTAGACAATATTCAATTGACATCATGGCGCATGACATCACAGTGCGTGCCATCACACGCACATCACAGGAAGTGGCACCACATCCCCTGACTTAACATGATGTGACATCACAAAAAGTGACATCAGATCTTAACACCTCACACATACGTTTAGCATGGCTATCATGAGTACATTTGAGCGCATTACGAGATTAAAAAAAATTGATTTTGCGTTGTGTTGTGCCAAAAAAGAGAGGCAATCTGGATGCAAAATTGGGGCTTCTACAAATATTTTGTTTTTTACTCTGCCACAAAGAAACTGGCAACAAGGAGAAACGTGGCAGTAAATCTGTTCTGCTTAATTGGTTGCTAACCATGCATTCCTAAAAATATGGTAGGACTTTATGTATGATGGTATTTAAATGACAATCATAGGCTGCTCTTCATTGACAAAACCAATAAAAAAATGAGATATAAAAAAAAATCTTATAGAGTTAAGACATCAGCTGCAGAGATTTTATGTGTGTAGTATATCTCAGGGAACAATATTAATCGTAAGATAACTCTGGAGGTTAATAAATTTGCTGGAGAGATCTGTGCTTTGTCAAGTCCCAGTTTGAATGAAAGTAGTATACCGGGTTAATGTGTCTCCTGCAAAGCTCATCATGCACCATTCAGATGACAGATTTTTATTTTATGTGACTCTGTGTGGGTTACTGCTTTTAAATCAGAGATCCTTTGGTTATTTCCAGTTCATAAATAATCCTTCAAATAAAGCGAAGTGAACTTTGATGGACAGGTGACTCCTACGCCTTGTAACACTCATTGTCTCATGTGACACATCCTGTCCATTGATTACCCGCTTTCATGATTTAATGTCAATGTATGTGCACATGTGATGTAAAGCACTCTGACACCCTGCATTAGGATGTGTAGCGCTATAAAAGAAATAAAACAAAACAGTGGTGTTTCATTTGTTATTTATGTAAATATTGGGACAGACAAGCAAACCTGACATTCTTACAGTGCATGGATATCTCTTAAATACAGAGACAGAGCACAGTCAAAAACATGCCTCTCTTAAGTAGGTGTAAGTAATAATAAGCTGTGTGCCTTGGTTTCCCCTTCATTACATATGCTTCTTGTTGTGAGGCTCTAGATAGCTCCTAGCCTGAATGCTCGAACAAAAGGAGGGATGATGGCCCCTTAACTTCGGCCTTTGTTTTGTGCCCAGCTAGAATTTAAAATAACAAATCTCCCTCGCTGCCCTCACATTGCCGCTCGAAACAAAAGCAGGCAATGTGCAGGTGCTGCTGAATGTGTCCCGGTGTTTGGAAATGACACCAGGACGAGTTCAGTATATTTCAGTAGGGCCAAACTTCTTGGCAGGGTGTACGGTGTCCACCCTGTGAAAATAGTGGGTGGATGCTGTCTACCCACATGTACCCCAGACTTGTGCCTTGAGGCAGAGGCTTACAAAGGGAGAGAAGAAACACAACACGTCTCCTTTCCATGAAAGATCACTCATTGTGCTCTGAGCCCCAGCAGTGCGGCTGTAGATACACCATCAGTGTCACGTGTAATGGCCAAGGACAGAGGGATGCTCTGGCTCATAGACACTGAGCTCTAAAGCCGCCTAGGTTGATATTGGCATCATATCAAGTGGGCGACATGACAGTCATGATCGCTGATTCACCAAAACTCATGGGATAGCGGATGTGACATCAACACCACATAATAACATGGCAGTAATTAACATCACATGACATTTGAACCTGATTCCATTGTAAGAGGCCATGTGACCTCTAGCTTTGGACCTTGATGACAATACAGAAGTAACATTAAAGTATGGCTTTAAAAATCTGAAAACTGCTGTCAAGACAGATAGATGTCTATTTTTATTACTACCTACATATTTACTATCCTACTACCATGATGTGCCCAGAACACATACATGATGCCAGGGCATATCCATCATGTGTGTGGGTACAGCAATTACATGCTTAAAACTGTCGTATAAAATTGTAGCCTAAGGTGCCCAGGCACCCTCCATATGGCAACGTGAACCTCAAATAGCCATTTATAAACATTGAATGCCCACAATCAACCAATTCAGGGTGTCATTTATAGGTAAACATGCAATGGATACCTCACATTTGCCGGTACAGCGTTAAACACTTCCGTACAACATTTTAAGCCAACCATGGTCTCTATATGGTTAGGCATGTATGGTTAGGCATAGCCTCAAATGTCGCGTGCATACTCTCATTAAAATAAACATGCACCAGTTTAGCTTCAAATGATCAGTGCATCTTTCCTGTATGTAGTAATTCCTTCAAATGTCCTGCTCATTGTGAGCAGGTTTAGCCACAAATACCCAGTGGAGTCTCCAATACGCAAGTTCGGTCTCTAACGTCCAGTGCAATCTCCCTTTGCATGAGCTTAGTTTTAGGTCTGTGCATAGTAGGGTGCCCTTGTGCTGTGCTAGTTAAAATCAGACCCCACTCATAGTTTTGGTGACTAATATGCCCTTGGAGACTTTATGTGCAATCATCAGCCTTCCGTGTGTTGCCCTAAAACAGAAGACCGCGGCCCTTATTTATGAAGAGCTTGCGCCACCAATGCGTCAAAAATAATGACGCATCATCGGCGCAACGCATGCACCATATTAAAGAAGTGACGCATCTCCGACGAAGCGTCACTTTCAGCCCACTGCGCAATAAAAACCACTGCGTCAAAATGCCCTGCGACACGTAAGTATTAATGTATGTAAGGTGGGCGTTACCCCGGAAAAACATGCGCAAAAGTGACGCATCCACATTTATGAACTTTCCCGCTTTTGACGCATCCGTAGCGGAAATGGCGCAGCGTTGCGGATGCGTCAGAATTGGTGCACCTACAAAACGGACGCGCAGGAAATGACGCATCGGCACATAGCAAGAGGAGAGGAGGAGAGGAGGCCAGAGTGAACATTGCTGAACCATCCCCACACCATGGAGGTCGTAATGCTGCGAGTAGCTGCCAGACGGAGACGACTAGCTGCAGGAATCCCACCACACACCCCTGCCCCACAAAATCCACCACCCCCCCAAGGCAACGCCGGAGAAAGGAGTGGTTATTCCGTCAAAGGAGCGTCCTGAGAGGCCTCAGGGATGAGGAGGTCATAAGTCTATTCCGCCTCAAGAAGCAGACCATTGAACATCTACTGCGACTCATTGGACCAAGGCTAGAGGTAGCAACCAACAGGCCTACCAACATACCGCCACAGGCAAAGCTCCTGGCTGTGTTGCATATGCTAGCGTCGGGCTCCTTCCAGACAACAGTTGCCAAAGTGGCAGGAATATCCCAGCCAGCTTTCTCATCATTCCTACCAACTGTCCTGGATGCCATCATCCATCTGACACCCCGCTACCTCAGTTTCCCCAACAATCCACAACAGCAGATGGATATCAAGCAAGGATTCTATGACATAGCAGGCTTACCCCATGTGCTGGGTGCCATGGACTGTACACATGTGCAATTAGTACCTCCGGCAGCAACTGCACATTTGTATATAAATCGCAAACATACATATTCAATCAATGTACAGGCCATTGTGGATCACCGTGGACTATTTACAAGTGTGCTGGCAAAATACCCTGGCAGTGTACATGATGCCTTCATATTCAGGAACTGCATCATAAATGATCGCTTCAAGAATGGCCAGTATGGCAATGGACTACTTGTAGGTAAGCAAAAGAGTATGATACAATGCACCATCCATGCTACCATACTGCTAATATAGCTGCAATGACGCATAAATGAGGTTATGGATGGAATAATGTTGTACTAGCATATACATATACATTAATAGAAGGGGCCTAATTAATGACGGTCATGCGCTGCCGGTGCGTAAATACAAAAATGGCAAAAGGTCACGCACCAGTGGCGCAAGTCCCTCATAAATGAGGCCCAAGGTCATGTAGAGGCATATAGGGAGTCAATGCATGTCCTTCCAAATATGTGTCCATTGCACAGCATAACTATGTGCCAAAGGTGTCTTGCATGTGAGTCACTGGGTGTGTTCTCTGCAACATCCATGCCCAATGGACACTGCCAAATGAAATATTACCCACAACAATTGGCCTGTAGTTTACCACAACCATTTCAAACTTTTCATTGTACCTTCTCATTTATTCCATTACAGCTGACCAGGGATATGGCATACAGCCGTGGGTGATGACACCTTATGGAAACCCACAGACGCCACAGGAAGTAGCGTACAACCAAGCACATTGCAGGACAAGGAACATTGTGGAAAGAAGATTTGGTCTGCTCAAGGCCAGGTTTCGGCGCCTGGACAAGTCTGGTGGACGCATGCTGTATTCACCACAGACAGTATGCAAAATAATTTTGGCTTGTGCAATACTGCACAACATTTGTGTGCTCACAAATGTCCCCTGGGATGATGATTCTGATTTAAATCCACAAATGCCCGAGGATGACCAGGAGGATGGGCATGCTCCTGTAAATCAAAGCACAGCAGCAGGCATCCGTAGACGTGCTGACATAGTGCGTAATTTTTTTTAAGAATGTCAAAAATAACATCCTCATTATGCATCTAGATTTTTGTTTGCACTAATAAAAATACATCATACAACCTTTTGTACCTTGTGCATGATTATTTTACAATAATTTACACTGCAAGTTGCATGACAATCTCATATGTGGACTTTATACACGACACTTACTCTCATGTCTGGAGGCTGACATCATACATACATCAGGCCACACATCCATTTACATTGTACTGCCTTGCAATTTCACCTGCAATGGCCACACTCACCAGTGTCTGGCCAATACAGGTACCCTGGCACCATAGTGCATGTGTCTCTGTGTGCAGGGTATGAATGCACATGTGTATGAAGGTGACCCTTCCTGTACAAAAATATTCCTCCATGCAACACAGAATACATAGTGCAGGTAGGCAGGCCGGCTATTGTGCGTCAGCGCACATGAAAAGCACAGGAATCTCCTGTATGTCATAGACACAGCACCTTCCCGCCCTATTTGCTTGCTGTAGGGAAGTGCCGCAGGAATGCCTGCTGTAATATTCTACGCAAAAACATCATAAATTAGGTTCTAAATTCACAATTGTCAAAAAGCAACATTTACCATCCATATTTTGTGGTGCAGAAAATGAAAAAAGCACTGGTGAAGATGAGTCCACATAATGAAATCACACAGCAGGAAAAATTATAAAAAAAGTACTTGTATGTTGCAAAGTCATGTTGAAAGTAAATAAGTAATAGGACAAACATTACAATCATTAACATGTTACACAGTGGATGTGCGTCAAAATATGACCATCCATGAAAAAGTAGCCTTCAGTGCTCACACAAGTTTGCATAATTGAACAAATGTGGTAGGCACATAAATGAAGTTGGTGTATCCTACTTCATAATCTTATCCATGCATTCATGACTCTACACACAAAAGTGACGTTTGGGTCTGCCTACCTCAGTATCTGACCCATGCATTCCTGACTCAACCCACAAAAGTGACGTTAGGTCTGCCTACGTCACAATCTGACCCATGCATTCCTGACTCCACGCACAAAAGTGACGATAGGTCTGCCAACGTCAGAATCTGACCCATGCATTCCTGACTCGACGCAGAAAAGTGACGTTATCTGATCTTATCTTATCTTAGGTGAAATTTATAGAGTGCACTGACACCATAGGCTTCCTGGCGCCATAAGACAGAGTGAGTGAGGAAGGAAGCGTGAGTGGCGGAAATTTAGCCCAGGGAAGGGAAAAGGTGGGTTTGAAGCGATTTCCAGAAGTTCCGAAGGGAAGGGGAGGATTTGAAGGAGAGAGGAAGGAGATCCCAAAGCCCAGGAGCCAGATGAGAAATTGGGCGACCGCCAAATTTCTTGGTTTTAGTATTGGGAGTGACTACCAGATGATGGTGGGCTGATTGGAGGGTTCGTGTTGGGCGGTGAGGGCAGATAAGATATTTGAGAAACGTGGGGCGGGAGCAGTGGAGGGCTTAGAATGTGAGACAGGTCACCTTAAAAGATGCCCTCTGGTCTATTGGGAGTAGAGGTTTGGCTGATTGCCATCTGGGGGTTTTGTGAATTAGACGGGCCGCTTGAATCTGGACAACTTGGAGGCGGTGTGGCAGGGATTGTGGGAGACTGTAGTAGATGGACTTAGAGAAGTCCAGGCGGGAGAGCACGAGTGAGATGACCACTTGGGTAAGTGCGGTGGGAGGGAGTAAGTGACGGACTGTACCGATCTTCCGGAGCTGGTACATACAGGAAGAAACTACCGCACCCACTTGTGCCCTGAGGGAGAGTTCAGCGTCAGTGATGACTCCCAGACCCTTTACTGATTTTACCGGGGCTGGGGGGAAACCTAACTCCGAGGGCCAGAACTGAGGGCCCCAGTGGCCATGACTGAGTCCAGGGAGGAGGAGCTCGGTTTTCCCGGGGTCAAGCTTCAATTGGTTCTGGTACATCCATAATTGGATGTGGATCATGACAGCGTGGAACGTGTTGATGGCATGAGGTGAATTGAGCGGGAGGATGATCTGTAAGTCGTCAGCGTAGTAATAGACAATAATGTCCCATTTCTGTAGAGAATTGATCAGCGTCCGGAGGTATAGATTGGACAGGAGTGGTGAAAGGGAGGAGCCCTGTGGGACTCCACAGGACGTGGGGGGTTTTGTTGCAGTATAGGGTCCTAGGCGGACCGCTTGAGTTCTTCCAGTTAGGAAGGACTTGACCCACTCAAAAGCGGTGCCCTGGATGCCTGCATGTTTGACAAGGTGGAGAAGGATGTTATGGTCCACCGTGTCGAACGCGGCGACAGGTCCAGGAGTAAGAGGGCTTGGGGGGACCCTGCGTCCGTGTTGCTCCTGAGTGTGTACAAGACTGGCAAGATAACTGCCTCTGTTGAGTGGGCAGGTCTGAAGCCGGCTTGATTGGGCTCCAGGTGACAGGAGGATTCGATGTAGTTTGACAGACATCGGGTGACATGGTCCTCCATTAATGTTGAGAAATACGGGAGGAGGGAGATGGGAGACGTTAGGTCTGCATAAGTCAGAATCTGACCCATGCTTCGCTGACTCTAGGCACAAAAGTGACGTTACACAAGGCCCAAAAGTGACTTTGGTCAACATATGTCATAGTCTGACTCAGCTGAATATACAAACACCAAAATTTTGCAGGCTAACATTGTTTGTTCCTGTTGAGACACTTCTATGCTAAGCGTAAACACGCATCTTTTGCCCAGCGTCAAAAATACAGCAGGAAATATATGCAACAACATTGTCAGATAAAAACTGCAATGCGCCATTAATGAAGATTGTGACGCATGCCAATAATGTCGCATCTACTAAAACTGGTCGCACCTTGAGGGGAAAATATGTCATCACTCAGCCATGCTTCAAATTTACGATGCCACATAATAATGATTTGGTCGCATGACAATAATGCCGCATCTACGATAAGTGGTCGCACCATAAGGGGAAATATGGAAGTAGCGTACCATGCTACAAATCAACGATGCGACATAATTAGGTTTTATTCGCATTCCAATAATGACGCATCTACTACAACTGGTCGCACCTTCAGGGGAAAATGTCATCAGTCACCCATGCTTCAAATTAACGATGCAACATAATTTGGTTTTATTCGCATGCCAATAATGACGCATCTACTGCAACTGGTCGCACCTTCAGGGGGAAATATGTCATCAGTCACCCATGCTTCAAATTAACGATGCAACATAATAATGATTTAGTCGCATGACAATAATGACGCTTCCACGATAACAGTTTGCACCGTAAGGGGAAATGTTTCATCACTGTACCATGCTTCAAATCAGCGATGCGACATAATTAGGTTTTATTCGCATGCCAATAATGACGCTTCTACTACAACTGGTCGCACCTTCAGGGGAAAATATGTCATCAGTCACCCATGCTTCAAAGTAACGATGCGACATAATAATGATTTAGTCGCATGATAATAATGACGCTTCCACGATAACAGGTCGCACCGTAAGGGAAAATGTATTATCAGTATACCATGCTTCAAATTAACGATGTGACATAATTCGGTTTTATTCGCATGCCAAAAATGACGCATCGCCAAAAACGAGTCACATCGCAACAGGAAATGATGTACCCAGCCTGCCCTGCTCACAAACAGGAAGTTATATCATACTTTCACTTTCTATTTCACTCCTTTGTAGTCTCTGAGAGGTGTAGGAGTGTGTTTGCCAAGTGCTTGAGAGTTTTGTCCTGTCCTGCAGTTGTTTTACAGTGTGTGTCTTGCTAACTGTGTCCAAATAGTCTCTGTAGTGTTGTGTATTGTCTACCTGTGTGTTGTGTGTCAAGGGGTGTCTGTCTGTTTAGGGCTTTTAATAGTTTTTCATAGGGGGATTAGTGTTCTGTTTACGGGTTTTCATAGTTAGTAATAGGGGGATTAGTGTTCTGTTTAGTGGATTAATATTAATAGGGGGATTCCTGTGTAAGCAACATTTTTTTTGTGGTATTCACACAGCGTGGATTGTGCTTTGTCACAATGCCACCCAGGTCTAGGAACCTTACCGAGCAGGAGTATGGGGGGCTACTGTGGCAGATAGTCCACTACCTCCCAAACATGATTGGGAGTGGAGGCAGGGTACTGCTGGGTTACCCAACCCAAGAAAGGAAGCTGAGGTAGGAGAGGGTCCGGTACCAGATGTTGCGAATCTTTGGAGTGGACCGGACCCTGAGACAGTACAAGCATCGGTGGGCAGATCTCATCAACCGTGAGCAGGATCTCCTGGACCACCTTGGAATTGAGGTTGATGGAACAATTGGTAAGTCTAATTACATTTATTTCATGTATTAACCGCTGTATTCTAAGGTTAAGCTATTCCATTGTGAAACTACAGGGGCCTCACTGATGATCCCCTTGCGCCCCTGTAACATCAGATATAGGGCCATATCTATCAACAAACCCTTTTGCAAATAAAAAATTGCGATTCTTACGGAATCGCTATTTATGAATAGCAAAATGGTATGTATGAAGAATATCCGCTAATTTGTAGGAATTCCTTAATCTTCCGTATTTGCTACTTTGCATTCTTCAAATTTGTAATTAAGAGATAATTCACAATGCATTCCCATGGCCCAGGAGGCCCATAGGAATTATTTTAAAAAAATACTGTAATAGCAAATCAGCTATTTGCTAATCGCTATTTGTGAATTATTACAAGGGTGCAGGGGTGTCTCAAAGACACCCTGCTGCACCCCTCAAAAGTATGTGTGTGCATATGGTGCACATACATGCCCTATGGGCATGTGTGTGCATCACCTGGCACCTTCAAAAATGCGAAATTGTGCATATTTGTGAAAAAATGCTAGTTACCATCAACTACAGGTTGTTGTTAATTAGCTAAATCTCAAACATAATTTGCTACACAAAAATACTACATACATAGCATTTAAGGAATAGCAAAATTGCCATTCCCTAAATTCTATGGCAAAATAAGGATTTTCTAAACTTTGCTATTCCTTAATTGGCAAATGTTTCATACATCCTAAGCCATGGAAATAGGCCGTTTGCTATTCGCCAACGGCAAAATTCTGCAATTTTCAGACTTAGCAATTCACAAAAGGCTTGATACATATGGCCCCTACTGACGTTGTGGTAACGCACAAGCAAGACTGATCTTCATCATGCTGGACTATGCCGCTCATTGAGGCATAATCATGCATGATAAATGTCTGCACTTTCAATGCATTGTTCTGTGTCAAATGGGCGTGCAATGGATGTTGTTTGGCATGTTTACACTAACATCCATGGACTTTTGTCACTGCTCCAGGGGCCTTTGTAATGAAGGCCTTGTGCCGCGCAGCATCACTCATTAACATGTGGTAAAGTGACGCTCTGGCGGCGCAAGACCTATGAAAATAAGGCCAGAGATGTACGAGTGTGAGGCAGTGCAAAAAGCACATGCCTGCCCTGGGGAGGTGTAAGTGAGGCGCAACAGGGAGTGAAGTTTACATGTATCCATGTATGTCATATTTCCCTGTGTGCAGCTGCATTGTGCAGCACACAACGAAAAATGTCTATGCAGTTTCTGACCATTGATGTACAGGAAGGTATACCAAACGGTACAAAAAAATTCTTCAAAGCAACACAGCCACCCTTGCATCATGGTGCAAAAGGTATTGTCCTACTGCATGACAGCACTTTGTGGGCAAGGCCAGGGAAAGGCACAAATCTGCTACCTTAAGGGAACAACATGTTCCATCCTGGTATATCATATGCATGCATGATGGATTCTTGATACAATATTTCACGCAGTGACAATATCCTATTAACAATGGGCCTAAACATCCTAAGTATTGCATAACATCAACAGCAACTTGGATGCAAACTTCATGCTCCCCCCTCCATCACACATTGTAGGCCCTGTACATAGAGTAATAATCTACAGGGACATCACCTCAGAGGAGCATATGTCTGCCAGCATCACAAGTAACCTTGTAGTGGTTCTAAATCTATCCACACATGTGTTTGTATGTGTATTTCAATATATCCAATGTGCTACATTACCATCTGTGTGCAGCGAAGATGCACAAGTGTCAACTGAGTGCAAAACATGCAATGCCTTCACTCCTTCATCATGACTGTGTGCAGGAAGTATCACATTTAATTACTTGGATTCTACACAATGACTGGAAGTACAGTAACTACTTGTGATGTGAAATGCAGTGCAGAATGGAAAACAACATGATAATAACAATACACTTATGCAACAATGTGCATACATGATGGCATACCATGGGCTGAGTAAGGTTTGTTAGCATACCCAAACATAGGATACATCATACAGCTGGGATTACGTCCGGTGACATGTTTGTTGTGCTGAAAGAACAACATCAATCAAAATTTTACGCCACTCTTGTGCTTAGTCACGTGGGAAATAGGCACACATCTACAAGGCCTGGAAAAGTGTATGTAATGTTAATACCATGTACACGTGTACATGGTGTACTTGCACACAGATCAATGTGTATGTGTGTAAATGCATGTTGCTTGCAGTTCTTGTCACAATGCACATATCAAAGAAGCTGACACACTGACACATCTAAGGGTGCCAGTACATCTGTGAATGGTGAATAAGCAAATGATAAGCCATGTGTGTATTGGGGAGGACATAATTCTCTAAAAGGCCACGTAAATTCTACAATTGTTTGAATACATATGGCGGATAGTCGATTTTTTGGTGTGTGACGCATTAATCTGCTGGCACATCTGTGAATACTCAGATGTTCACATTCACCATTGTACCAAAGTCCCCCATAAAAGCACAATCACATACATCTACACAATGCAAACATATTTTCTAAATGGAACAAGTGTTCATGTATTTTGCAAATGCCATCTCAATGTGACACCACAAACAAGGGATCACATGTGTGTAATACATGCAGTGCAAGAGTGTGCTTCACATGTGAAGTAGTTAGCCATAGACTGTTGTATGAATCACGTTGCCTCATGAGACGCAACGTAAGCCAATGTTGAAGATACCACTGACTCTCATGTAATCTCTGTACTGTGTTGAAATATGCAACATATGCTGAGATTCTGGTCTATTGTCTTTCACTTGTAGGTGGTCCACCACCATACACAAGGGATGAGGTGGAGTCCTTCATGAATCCTAAGGCCACTGGTGAGTGTGAAATCATTACTATCTTTGTCTGTATGCTTAAAATGTCTCCTCATGCATGCCATGTATGCAGACAGTCCAAAAGCATCATTCTTGCATGCATCATGTTTACACATCACATGTGCATGGAAGTGTCAAGGACTCAATGGCACCATGTGGAAATGCATAAACTCAAAGATAAGGGTCACATGTATGAGGTGTTACAGTGTGCAAGGGACACAGTAACACTTCTTGTTCTGCTGTAAGTATCCATCACATAAAATGAGACCACAATCAAACAATACATCTAGACCTCCATAGAGCACCATACTCAGGTGTGAGGGTCTCAAGGCACTGAAGGGAGGGGGTGTGCTGCTACTCATGAAATAGGCAGGTCTTCAGTTCTTAAATGAAGGTAAGATGGTCCTGGTCAGTCGTAGTTGTGCGCCAAGGGAGTTTCATGTCTTGGTGGCCAGGTAGGAGGATGATCTACCTCCAGTGGTGGATCAGTCAATCCTTGGTATGGTGGCTAGTGGGAGGCTGGTGGAGCGGAGGTGGCCGGTAGGATCTGAGAACGAGAGGCGGTTGAGGAGTCATTCTGGGCCATTGTCATGTGTCTGTGTGTGTGTGTGTGTGGGTGAGGAGCCTGAACGTGATCCTTTTGTTGACGGTGACCCAGTGTTGGTCATTATGGCCTGTAGAAATGCTGCTGTGGTGAGGGCTGTCGAAGATGAGTTGTGCTGATGCATTTACTATGGGTAGTAGTTCTAAGTGAAGTCTGGCAGTGGTTCCTGTGTATAGGGCATTCCCGTTGTACAGTTGGCTGTTGATGAGGGCCTGGGGGACCGTCTCACGCGTTCCCGTGGTGATCCACCAGAATATCTATCGGAGCATGCGCAGGGTGTAAAATCATAAGGATGACATGACGTCCACCTGTTTGTTAGTTGTGAGTGAGTAGACCTGGAAGAATCCCAAGTGGGGTGTATGGTCCGTGGGTGTTGTTGCAGTGACCATTGTTGTGGACCAATAGGCGTCGTCCATGGCGAATGTTGATTTGCCAAGGATGATAACCTCTGTATTGTGTGTCTACAGTATTTGCTGACTGAGCTTCTTCCATTCTGCAGCGTCTATCTTTCCTTCATGGAGGTTGTGTTTGGTTGTGGCTGGGTCTTGGGTGAGGGACAGTACCAGATGGGTGTCATTGGCATAGGATATTATGTTGTGGTGGTGTGTGCATGCAATGGTGGCAAGTGTGCTCATGGAGATGTCGAAGACTGTTGTGCTGAGCAAGGACCCTTGGGGTACGTGACAGTCAGTGTATTTATACCATGGCTGCATGACACATGCTCATTGTAGTACAACATAGATATACCTCCTACAAGTTCGATTTCCTTGTGCCCCACGTGTGCCAGTACTTGCCATTGTTAGAGGGATGCAACAGTGCTGCAAGTCCATCATTAATTAGCACAACAATCATGCAGTTACCTATGCAACTAAAAGGGTCACCGGCAGAATTCCATATTGACATCAGTAGTTAATATGCAATGATGTACATGTGCTTAAATGGCCATTGCATCAATTATCATGCATAGTCAATCCACATACCAGGCCTTAATGCTGGCCATGATATGACGTCCCCTGTCAAGATGCGTCTACCATGAAAGTGTTGTGCAGTGTGTGTTGCGTTGTGTGAAAACGCAGCACCTATTTACTCCCAAGCAGCACCCCATGTACAAGAGTTAAATGATAGGAGGCGGTGCCCAAATCTATTGCAGTACACACCTGTGTTTTTCCTTGCAACACAATCCTAATTTGCCCATGTTTCGTTTCCATGGTGCATTTCACATGTGTGTTGCCTTGTGCAGCATACAGGGATGATGGTCCTTATACCTTGCTTTGTATCTGCGTATGAAGTGTCAAATTACAATGCCTATACAAGCCTTGCCTGCACACAGATGCACTTGCATCATGTTGAGAAGGAGCCTGCATATGTGAATGGCGAGCATTGGGTTCATGCCCAGGACAAATGCATTGGAATGCACCATCTCATATGTATTGAGGCCTTACATGTCATCTACATTATTTATCATGTTAGGTTTTACGCAACATCACTTAGCATCCCTGTGTATGACCATCGATGATGATGCCACCATGCTTTGAAATTGATGCCCTGTTAACGATAGGCTCTTGGCAAAATGTTCCGAAGATTGCATAATGTGCATGTGTACAGGTGTCAATGTGTAAGTGCAGACTGATGTGGATGTCATTGCTCCATTACAGACAACATGTCCCAAGATGAGGAGAGGCAGTATCACATCCGTCTTGAAAGATACCGACACATACTGAATGTTGGTCGTTCATTCAGGCAGATGGGACGCCGACATGAACAATCACGTGCTGCTGGAGCCTGGACATCACCAACTCCCACTCCCCCATGCAACATGCGGAGCAGGAAGCAAAAGGCGAAAAGCTCACTCATGGACTCTGGACCAGCAACTGGATCATATCTAGATCAAGATCCCCAAATGGACACTGAATCTCCTACACAGAGTGGACCCTCAGGCATTCAGACATCAGCACCGTCAACATCTGGTTTGGTTGCACCCCCAGCTAGTCTTGGTTCAGGATCTGCAAGTTGCTCCACTTCTGGACATCCCTCGGATCTGACCCCAGTGACAACCACTGATCAAAAATCTGGACCCACCACTGCACAGGCCCTTGAGACAAAGACAGGTGGAGCTGCAGTAGCGCCACCTGAACTGGCTTGTGCGCAAGTTGGACGTACAGCAACAGGGCATGCAGCAGCTCCCCCAGAGATAGACGGTGTGCTCCTGATGGCCAAAATTGGCAATATTGAGGCCAAAATGGAAACTTTTGAAAAGGCCCAAAAGGAACTGACATTGAAGGTTGCGGGCATGCAACTGCAGCTGGCCACCCTGCTGTCCATGGTTGCCGACATGAAGGCCACCATTGAACAAATGGACGAGCAGGAATGAACAGAGTGAACAACTGTGGTGGTTGTCCATGACATGGAATTTCACCTGTCAAGTTACGGACCTTGTTATTGTTTACATTTTTAAATAGTTAGATAGTTTTTAGGATAGTTGTAGTACTTAGGAATAGTGTTAGGATAAGTGTTAAGTTATTAGGAGTGGGTGGGGGTTGATGTATAGTGTATGTTAAATGTTTTTTAAGATGTATAAAAAAATAAAAAATAAAAATAAAAATATATCCTTGTTTAGTTAGGTAGGCTAATTAGTATGTGTTTAGATTAAGTGTATGTATGCCTGATGTGTGATTGGTGAATAGGGGGTGGGGGGTCATCTGTGTGTTGTGTAGTATGTGTGAGGTAGGTATAGGAACAGTTAGACAAGATAAGTGTAGATGTTAGTGCCTTAGATTAGCTTAGTGTAGGATTTTATTACAAGTTTTGATAAGTGTAGTGTAGTTTAGCATAGATTTTAATTAGTGTGAACTATTTTTGTAAATAAAATATGTTTTTCATTTACAATACGTTGTACTTGTAGGCATATGAAGTTGTGAAATCAGCTCTGGGTGAGCCTTACCCTTGCTGGCCAAGGAATGTCAACAATGATCTCATATCTGAGATTACTGTTACATGTTAGCTATTGTAAGCCAAATGTTCATTACACTATCACTAATTCATACAGGCCAATACTCACCCTTGAGGGACTTTAGGTAATGCGTCTCAGGTGAGCCCATGTGATCAACAATCATGTGTAAAGATTGTGGGACCTCTTTCATGACGTTTTTCCGTAGTGAAGCACAGCAGGCCTTCCTGTTGCGCTACCCTTTTGCAGGATGAAGGGCAGGACTGTGCCGTGTCTGCAAGATACTGCACAGTCCTGTTGTTCTCACCAGCACTGTTGCACAATGTCCTGTTCATCGCTAACGCAGTCACCTTTGCACAATGGGGCAAGTGTGTCTGCCTTGCGGGGAACATCAGACTTGTACAGGAACGGACACCTCTCAGTTAATCAATCATCACAACGGCCTCTTCCTCTTACTATATCTACTGCATTGTGAGAAAAAGGGGAGACAAGGAGAATTCATCATATTTGTCAACATTGAGCCTTCCTCACGCCTGCCCTGGGTCTGTGTAATTTCTGGACAGTGCCTCACATTTCATGTTCCTATTACATCTGGGGCAGTGTCAAAAGCCAATGGATGTTGCTCGGAAGGCAACTAGCAACACCCATTGCACGTGCCTGTAACGCAGATCAAGGCGTTCAAGGGTCGGATTTGTTGCATGCAGCATTATCGCATGACTATGTGCCTTGGTGATGGATGATGACTATTAGGCAGGGTTAGGCGTCACACAACGTCACAGCAAGTGAGGGTCAGATGGCACAAGGGCCGTCATTAATTGGGCCACCTGGTATTGAGACTGTAGCTCAATGTTTGCAGTGTTTCCCAATGCTGAGGGCCAGTATGACCCACGTCTTTCCTGCAAGTGGAAAAGAAAGCTGGTTCACAGGCTGGCTATGTAGATGCAGGGAAATGTGACCATGGCTAGGTCTGTATTGCAGACGTATGTCTTGTGGGCCTAGAAGCAGATTCATTGGTAGAGGTTTGCTGGCCCAGGGTTGTGGCTGACTGTGTAGGCGTGTTTGAGCTCCTTGAGTGTCAGTATATCTGTATGGGTGTGGATGCAGTAGTGCTCCTGTATGTGCTGGCGGTAGTGGTATAATCATGGGAGCCACTGGGAACGTCTACCTACGGTTGTCTGGACATTCATCATTTTTGTCCTGAGGGTATTTTTGATACTGATATTGAGGGCATTCACATTGAACAGGCTGATGATGATGGATGTGTGGCAGATCTAATCAATGCATCAGTTGGCAATAATTTTGATGCTCTTGCAGAGTTTGCAGAGGGTGAAGAACTATGGTGAGGATACTGCTATTATCCGTACTGACAGGGTGAGGGATGTGTTCTGTACAATGTATAGTTTGTGTGTCACATATGAGTGCTGAACTGTTTATCCAGCCCAGGGTACCCCCAGGTATAGTCCCATGTGGTAGTGGTTGTTGTGAGGGTGATGACCTGTTTTGACAACAAATGGAGATTTGTCCAGCTGAGGCACATACTTGTTGGCACATCTTGCATCCATTGCGGTTAGTTGTGTCCTGTGATGTTGGGTACCTTTGTGAGGGAGAGGCAGAGCTGGGTGTATTAGGCGTAGGGTACTATGCAGAGTCTATGTCCACTGATGTTCTCAGCAAGTGGGGCCATGTAGACATAGTAGACAAAGGTACTGAGGGACAGTCACTGAGGAACTCAGCATCAGTACTCTGTGTGTTGTGCTGTGAAATGTATTATGCAGAATCATCTGCTCTGGTCTGCAAGGGAGGAGACAATCCAGTGTGGTGTATTACCTTGCCTCATGCCATAGTGGAGTCTGGCTGCTAGTGTGTTGTGGAACATTGTTTCTTGAAATGATGCGATGTATAGTGTATATGGAGTGGCAGTGTGACCGACTTTGAGGATTGTGTGGATGTTGCTGTGGCGTGTAGGAGGGGCCTCTTGATGCTATTGTTTGTCATGGAGCAGGATTGGGGATGTTGTATGTTCCTATGAACATCACTGGGTTAAGCATGGGCGAATTTTGCGGATTTGCGATCCGCGAATTTGCGGATTTGCGAATTCGTGATCCGCAAAATTCGCAAATTTGTGCCAATTTGCGGATTTTTGTTTTTTTGCGTGTTCGCGAGGTTTTTTGCGTGTTCGCGGGGCTTTTTGCGTCTTCGCGAGCCGCTTGCATAGCGAAGCTACCCATGCAGTCGTTTATGGGAGAGGGAGAGAGAGATAGATAGATAGATAGATAGATGGATAGATAGATAGATAGAAAGAGAAAGAGAGGGAAAGAGAGAGAACGAGAGAAAGAAAGAGAGGCCGGATCTCTGAAGGGCCAGATTCCTGAGTTGCCCCTACAGAACATACAGCTTTTTATTTTTAGCAAAATGCATGTGAAAATTGTGCTGTAAAGGTCTCTTTTAGTTTAACCCCTCCTGACAACTCAAAATGGGTGTATTTGCCATCCTCTCCCTTCTTCCTGTTTTTTATATCTGTAAGTGCTTCCTGATGAGGTTTAATTCCTTGGACAGGTGCCTCGTTGCCTACTTGTAACTATTCTCTGACCCTGCTTCAAGGGTCAGAGCAGGGTCAGAGAATAGTTGCTAGTAGGCAACGAGGCGCCAGGAAGCAATTAGCAGCAGGTGTCCAAGTTGAAGTTAATTTGTTTGTAACCCTTTTGTAAAAGGTTACAAAGAAATTAGGTTCAACTTTTGCACCTGCTGCTGTAACCCTTGCTTGGCTGAAAATTGTTCCCCTTTGATTCGCGGATTTTACCGCGATTTCGCGAGATTCGCGGATCGCGAAATCGCGGAAAATCCGCAAATTCACCCGCGAAACGGATTTTACGCCCACCCTTAGACTGGGTGCATGATGACCCTCTGGTAATGACTTTGACTGCAAATGTGTGTGGAAAGATGTGCCTGTGGGTCTTGACGTCTGTTCGGTCGGCACGGGTGTAACTGCTAATGTCATTTAGCTGTCAGCATTTGCAATTACTGTGGAGGTGCATGTTCCAATGGTGGAGGCCATGTACTGTCACTGTTCGTGTGCAATGGGAGATGCAGCCCTGTGGAAGATGTGCTGTGGGCAGGTGTGTGTGGGTGCTCCTTAAAGTATGTCCATCACGGTGTTTGTGGTGTGAAACATGTAGACATGTGGCCACCAGAGGATGGTGTGTAGTGCGGCTTACTTGGGCTAAGGTGTTGTGTGGTATGCCTTGCTTATGTTCATCTAAGTTGACATTCACTTTGCTGATCTAGTGGTAGGAGACTGTACCAAGTGTCTATAAAATTCCCGTGAAGTGAGTGAGGGCTGAGCTCGGTCATGTTGTTTAATTTGGTATGGAGTTGATGCTTGCCATGGATTGGCATGATGTGTAGAGGATTGTGCCCTTCATGATTTTGCATTTGTGTGGATCAGATGAGTTGGACATTTTGCAGTGATGTTATCCCTGTAAGTGGAGTGCAATTCCTGGGGTTTGGTTGACCCTCAAAGCTAAATCCAGCAGCCTGCACATGAGCATTGTTCGTTGTATGTCCGTGGATACACAGGTGACATTGGTGGTGTGTTGTATGTTGTGCTTCAAGGGAGTGTGCAGCCATGTATGTGCATATGTAGTACAACATCTGTAATTCGTAATGATCTGAGTTAGTGTGGCACATGGTGGGTGGAGGGGTGTGTATCAGTGCTGAGGCAAGGGGCTCTGTGTTGATCTTGCACCATTGTCTGCACAGGGACTGTGCCCTTGACATGTGTATGGTATGTTTTCTGAATGATGAGAGGATGCATTGGGGCTTGGATCAGGGAGGATGTGAGGGATGGCCAAGGAAAATGTAGTTACCTTGGATGACAATGTGTGCCCGGGTGTGTCCCACCTTGTGAGTTGTGTTGATGACAACCTGGGTATATCTGATGTCGGGGATGTTGTCTAGGAGTGCGGTGAGGTTGAATAGGCTGAGTTTGTCAATGAGTCATACTGGTGTCTGAGCTGTACATAGTCCACCTATTGTAGGTTGTTGTGCGGTCTGTGATCTGCATTGTAGTTGGCAAATGTTGTGGCACATCAAGGATGTCTGTATGCAAGGGTACAACATGGAGTTGTCCTGTAGTTGACTTTGATACAGGAGTGGACATGTTCAGGACTGTGCAATCACTTGATCATAATGGCATTAGTCTGTTGGAGGCAGTTCCTGAAGATGATGGCAAGGCATCCCTCCATGGTGTTTGTGCCCGTATTTCTGCATGATCTTGTACAAGTTGTCGATTGCGTATGCAATGCCAGTTGCAGATGTGACCCAGGCAACGTAACTAGTGCCAGAGGCTGTAGTTGGCCTCACACATTTATATGCCATATCTGTGCGCAGGACATGTGTGTAGGAGGATGCAGCTCAGGCACCACTGTGCATTGGCATACAGCTAGCTGTTCATAGCTGTAATTGTCAGCAGACGGGGTAAGGTGCTTCAGCAGTGTCAACATGAGACTGTTATTGGTATTTGCACGGTGTCCTGAGCAGACAGTTGTATTATCTCACAAGGTTGCATACATGGAGTGCTGCATTTGTAGTGGGGGTGGTTTTAACAACCAGCCTAACTTCAGCTGGTCTTGCGCATGTTGTGTATGTTCACTGATGTGCTTGAACTCTGCACAACAATGGTACCTATATACATAATCCACCATTCAGCTGGGGTCGTGTGTAGGGTGAGCAGCTTGTAGCTGGAGCATGGACGTGTGTGGGTGCTGGATGGACAGGTAACTGCAGTGGCAAGTAAAAGTCAGTGTGAAAACAGAGCAAATACAGGGGATACACAACAGACAGGCCAAATTAGCCCTATCAGGAACAGCAGACACACACACCAAGGGCACAATACAGTGAACAAGGCACAGACACACCATGGTGCCACTGGGAAATGGCCTCATTGGCAATCTACATTGTACTAGTGGTACAGATTGTACCACAAGTGTATTGGGGCATTTCAATTGGGGAAAGACATTTCTTGTGTGTAGTAGCACAATAATCTGTGTGACAGGCCTGTACATAAGTACTTATTTTGGAAGTATGGTGGCTGACTCATTTTCACATAGCGATTTAGTGGATTTTCTAACAGACTCCAAGCTTGAAATTGGTCACGTTCTCACTTCTCCAAATGAAAGGTGTAACCGTGATCAAGGATCAGTGGTGTGGCGAGGTTTTGCCATTCGCTCAGATTCACATCTGTGTCAGAACATCTCAATTCTGACATGTCATGTAAGTCATCTTGCCATGGCTAATTCCGCAGCTAATTTTGTCCGTCAGTGTGTCAACATACATCTGGCACACTGAGCCACATCAATGACAGCCTTGAATCACATTAGAAAAGTGATAATCGATATGCTTCGGTGCCACAAGGCATTAAGGCATGAGGGCCACAGTCTTTGCAGCAGCACTGAAGTGTTTGTAGGACTTCATACATGAGACACCATTTGAGTGTTGAGTGATGTTGTTGCAATCACTGGTGTGAAACATTTCCCTATTCCTATGCTTAAGTTAATAGAATTGTCTGCTACTTATCTTACCTTAGGATGTGCCTTTGATGCCAGCCACGTACTGATGTTTTGCTTTCATACATACATGTGGTATGTCAGATATTTCATCATCACATACATACACCTTGGACTGACCCACATTTATGGTAGCGTGCAAGCAGATCTGATTTTCCCACTCACCCCCTCCTTGTACAAACTTGTAGTGTTAGTCATTCTAACTTATGACATAATTCGTTATGTTGCACATTAGCAATGCTGTAGTACACACGTTACTAGTCACGTTATGAACGTTGCCAGTTGGACATTGCATGTTGTGGTTGCACATTAATGTAAGTGACACAACTTAGCAAGTAGCAAGGTATGACAGGACTCTAATAATCAAGGGACACATACAGTAGGGTTGAGGATGTACATGCACAGTCCATACATCAACATGGCATTTGTGACATGCATGAGTGAGCAGTTTTTTATTGTGTGATAAGGGAATGTCAACATCATACGTTCACCTCATGGAGGGAGGCCACAGATAATTTATTGTACATCCATTGCCTAGCAGTAATTTGTTTTTATCGTCATTACTGGGATACAATGTCAGTATTATGAGCACCAGACAGTGTTTATTTATTGTCCTGGTACAATATGTGATGCTAACGCATGGTTCTGCGGAGGACTGGACAATCTTCTGATTCTTCTTCATCAGATGTGTTTGTTGTCACAGCTGATGGTGTAATCAGTGGTGCAGTCGACACAGGAGGCATAGACACATCAGGGACTGCAGATGTTGATGGGATTGTACCTGCATCATGTTCCATGCCCATCAGGTACCGCATAAATGCACTCAGCATGACTTGGTGGTTTTCAAGCACAGCTGTAACATCCCGTTGGTAGTCAGCCAATTTTGTCAGGTGTGCATCCTGTTTTGCATTCATTTCTTTGAGGGTGTCCTGAATTTCCCTCAGCCTGTTGGCCACTTCAAGGCTGGCACTTGTGTTAGGCATTTGTCTGTGCCTCTGCTGCATGACTTCTGATATGTCATTCATGGCGTGAAACAAAGTACGTGGTGGTGCTTCGTTGCTGCTACCAGTTTCCGCACTGCCAGTATTGGATGTTAGGCAACTGAGCACTCCCTCTAGGGTGCCTGACATGCTCTCGATCCCTTTACGCACCTCCTGTGCCAACTGACCCTGTACATCCACAACACGTTGTTCAAAGGAATTTAGCGTGTTCGGCGACTGGTGAGGCTCAGATGTTGTGGGAGGTGGCGTAGGAGTGCTTCCATGTTGGGCAAGCGGAGATCCCACTGTGCTGCTTTGCCTTCTTGTGGGGGGAGAGGGAGTTTGTATTGATTGTAACAGGTCCTGGATGAGGCCTGTGTCCAGACTTGTTACACTTTCACCGCCCTCATCATCGGATTCAAACATAGGTTCCTGCTCATGAGTAGATGTACCATGCCCTGAAATAAAAAATAGATGTATGCTTATGATCATGTCTGACATATGGTGTACATATGCACAATTTTGAGTCATCTACCCTTTTTGACTTTGATGTGTGTCAACATGTCAAAGTTAAAGCTACACATCATCACTCATGTTACCTAAAATGACATGGCATGAATCATTTGATGGATACAAAATGTTTGTCCAAAAACATGGCACATGGGCAGACAGTGCTTGCACACTTGCAACATTCAACTTGAGAGCATGTCCTGATGTCTGTTTTGTTGGTGTATATTGGGGACACATTCCAGCACAGTAGCAAGTCCATGTGGCATTTTGCACTCTATATGTGTGCAACAGGTATCAGGCCACAATTACTGAGGATGTGGGACATGGATTTCTTACCATCTCACATCATCCCACCTGTCATAGCCATCACGGCTGTGTTTTTTGTGTGTGGCCCATTTCCTGTGTCTTCATGCTAATTATGTTATATTTGAATAATCCAGATTGCTCCTGGTATGTTGCTCAACCTACACCCAGCTCCCCCTGTGTGCCCCTGCTGCCGCTGCTGAGTACACACTGGCAGGTGTGCAGAACCACCATATTAGTGTCCCGTTAGTGGCCTCAGTGCAACTAGCTTTCACCCTGTTTGCACACCATTTTGTTTTCAGTGCCACTGTTCCACCATCCCATGCACACTTGCTGCTCCCACCTACCAGCTGCTCCTCCCTCCCACATCCCCATATGTGCCAAACTTTGCTCGACTGTGCTACTTGCGCACCAGAGGCACACCTTAAGCAGGCCAGTCTGCAGCCATCTGCGCCTGGACCATGCCCAGCGCCAGGACCCCTTGTGGCCACTAACGCGACTACACCAGACTCCAGTACTACGCCTGTACCCTCCATGCACTCAATGCCGGCCAATACAACACTTGCTTCCAGGCCACCACAATAACATACACACGGGACCCTTCTCCTGCCGCACATACAGCTTCACATGCAACTGAGCCACCAAACCCCCATGGAGTGGACCCAGCCACCTCCGATGCATTATCCACAACACCCACTCCACACGAACACAGCCCATGTGGCTCTGGGATCTGCTTGACACCTCCGCCCCAGATGTGTGATTATTAAACGTGACCTGGTGGAACTACTCCTCTGCGACCAACATCACCATAGACATCCCAGACAGCTACAAGTTCAACCGCAGGGATTGCGCTGACTGATTTGGTGGATGGGTCACCATCGACCACAAGTCTATCCTCAAGGTCGGCACCCATGCAGACAACACCAACACCGCCAACCACCTGCACATGAACATCCACACCGACACCCAACACCACCCTCAGAGGACCCTCGTGTACAGCACATCGACCCTGTGGTCAGTTCTGCTGCTCCATCAATGACCTCGCCAGCACCCAAGCACTCCCCTCCACGCATTACATCATCCTGTGGGACCTGACCTTACACCTCAAGGACAACAACGACGACAACTCCGCCATACTGATCAACGACCTCACCAGACCCGGCTGCAGACAACTCGGGACCAAACCCACGCCGCCAGCCACAAGCTGTACCCCGTCTTCTCAACAGGCACCCATGTCACCTCCAACCACACCACTGAACTGCACTCGACCGACCACCGCAGCATCAATTTTACCTTCTATTAATCAACCACACACCACCGCAGACAACTGCTGCCTCACCAATGCTGGGTAAAAGTAAACGTAGACCAGCTGGTCACACCCCTCAGCCACAGCACGAACTACAACCCCACCAACCCAGTTGCCAGTGCCCAAACACCCTGACAGTGTATGTAGGACTGCACCAACACCTTTGCCCCACTCACGTTACCCTCCAACAGCCATGCCTGCAACAGAGCCACCCGGTTCACCGACTACCTCCAGACTTACCAACGCACATGCCGGAAGATGGAGTGAACATGGCTCCATGGACACACACTGCACAACCACACAGTCCACAAGGACGCCACGTGTATACATCACCACCTCAACAGATTGGCAAAGAGCTCCTCCTTCCAAGCCTGTCTGGATACCAATGCACACAACAGCAATGAGGTCTTCTGCATTGTTATTGAACAGAGAAACCCATGTGCAAACGTTATCAACATCCCACCCTCACAAGAAGTGTGGGACTCACTGTCCATCTTCTCACAGCGCACATTTGGTGACATCGACGACAGCTTCCCCACCACAACCACCCCAACTATGCCAGACTCCACCTCCCCGGCGAGGACTACCAGCGCCAACCGCAGCACCTCCTGGTACTACGTCAACAAGGACGCAACACACAGGGTCATGAACTCCATACACTCTGGATCACCAGCAGTACCATCACCACACCACTTATTGTACAAAGCAGAGGAAGCGATCATACCACAACTACACATGTTCATCTACATCTTCTTCAATGCAGCAACATTCCACACACCCCAATGCCCTCGAGGACTCACGGCCCATCTCCCTGCTCACGTTCCCAACGAAGGTCATCTAGGTAATCATCAACATGCAATTGGGCCGCGAGCTGGTAGACCCCAACATGTTTGACCCGTCCCAGTCCGGATTCATACGTACATACAGCAGCAAGACAGTCCACATGTCCGCCACAGACAACATCATGCAGCAACTAGCCAGCACCAAGACAGCAGCCCTCTTCCTCCTGGACCGGTCAACCGCCTTTGACACGGTATGCCATCACACTCTGAAGACACACCTCCGAGAATCATGATTCCAATTGAAGGCCCTAGACTGGACCACGTCCTTACTCTCCGGCAGAACCCAGAGCGTCCAGAGTGCCCGAAACCCATCCATCAGATCGGACGCCATCAACATCATCTGCGGCGTACCCCAGGGGTCATTCCTCAGCCCAACACTGTTCAACATGTACATGTCCCCCTCGTACACGTGGGCCGCCATCACAGCTTCTACATCATCTCCTACACCAACAACACCCAGGTCATCCTCTCCATCACCAGGGACCCACACACACCCTGAACAAACCTCCACGAAGGAATGAAGTCCCTCACCAACTGGATGAGGAGCAGCAGTCTGAAACTGTACTTGGACATGACACAGGTCCTCATCCTCTGACCCACACCCTGAGCCTGGGACGACTCCTGTCGGGCAACCACACAGGGAACAGCAACAACACCCACTGACCATGCACGCAACTTACAATACATTCAGTACTCCTCCCTCTCCATGTCTGAGCAGGTCGACGCCATCTCCTCCTCATGCTACAACTGCCTCCGCATGCTATGCAGGATCCACAAGTGGATCCCCAGCCCAGACAAAAATAACTGTGATGCAGGCCCTGAGCACCAGCAGACTGGACTACCGCAACGCACTGTACGCAGGATTCCCAGACAAACACCTACAACTACTGCAACGCATCCAATACACTTACGGCTCATTGATTATCAACGTCCCCCACCGCAGCAACATCATCCCCCAAATGTGAGACCTACACTGGTTCCCCATCAGCAAGTGGATCAGCTTCAAGCTCCAGACCCAGACACACAATGCACTCCAGTAGGCCGGACCAGCCTACCTGTGCAGCAGACTCAGCTTCTACACCCCCACACGCCAGGTCCGCTCCACCAGCCTCCCCCTCACCACTGTCCACCGCATCCTATGACCAACCTCCAGCAGCAGATCCTTGTCCTACCTTGCCGCCAAGACCTTGCACACCCTCCCGGCCCATCTACGGCAGACCTTGGACCTACTCCCATTCAGAAGACTCATCAAGACCTATCTCTTTGAGCGTTAGCGGCAGCCCCTTCCCATCAGAGTGGTAGATCCAACATGTGTTTTTACATGCTGAAGGAGTTGTTCCAAGGACACAGACTTCTGTATTCTCTGATTTTGATTTCATGCAGCTGTGGTTCATGCAGACTGCGGCGTAATGCATTCCTCAATGTATTTCAAGTGTTTGGTTGGTGTAGTCTTAGGTGTGAGAGAGTATGAGCTGTCTGTCATCAGCAATGGATACAATGTTAAGGCTGTGTTTGGTTTTAAATGGCGCCGAGGCAGCCCTGTTGATGTTGACAAGGGTCAGACACATAGATGGTCCCTCTTGCATTCAGCATTGGAATTACGTGATTTTAAAGGCGAAGGTTGTCAGTCTGATCCTTGGACCTCTTGCTGGGATGAGTGACCCAGTTAAGCGTTGTTCCTTTGAATCCTGCTTCATGTAGTGTAGCAAATCTGTGTGGTGTTAGTCTGTGTCGGAGCACACTCACAGCTCCTAGTCCCGGAGGGTGCAGATGTCACCTGTGGCTGTGAATAGGGTGATCTTGGTGCTGTTGTTGATGTAATGAGGACAGGGCTGTAGTGATCCCACAGGTGGCTGTATCTCATGTTGGAGGGGGTGCATTGAGCTGTGACTGGTGTCCCGGTGGGTATGGTAGTATGGCTGTTGTGTTGGGAGAGGTTTGCGTGGTGCTGCCTGTGGCATCTCATGTGTACGGCAAAGTTGTTGTAGTGACATTTTTTTCTTTATGGTGAACTTTGTTGGACACTTATCACATGTCTGTAGTGCCAGGGTGATGTCTGTAGCTTTGCAGCATAGGTTGTTGTATTCATGCAGGACCTTGACGAGTTTGCAGGACTTTCCATTATGTTGGATTATTTATTTGTGGTACTCCCTCATTGCGTCCATGTATGTGTTTTACATTTCAGGTGTCTTGGTGTTTATACAGTTCTTACCAAGGTATCTGCTGGTGCCTCTTGCTTCTTAGAGATCAGTGCTCTACCATGCCGTGTCCCTGTAGTGCTGTTTGTTAGGCTTGCAGAGGGTGGAGGTCTGGTATGCGCAGTTGTGTATCCAGGTGTGACTTTCACTTGCAGTAACGCTGGTGTTGGCTGTGTTTGAGACCAGGGTGGTGGTTGAGGTTTGTCAGCAGTGTAGGCATGTGAAATGTCTGCGGGTCATGTTTGCAAAGGCCTGTTGTCATTCTCCAATGTTTTCCATGTATGAGTGCATGGAGGCTGGCTGAGCTGCATCAGTGAATGACTGTATATCAGTTGCTGCTGGAAATGATTGCATTTGGGACACAGATGTGCGCATTCAGACTTCCCATAGGCGTGCCTTCAGCACACCATGTACATGCGTCTGCTGTGCGCTTGCACAGCGGCTGACATTGAGTAGGCTAATTGTGAGGTACAATATTCAGTGATGACGGAACACATGAAGACAGGGGTGGGGGTCTTAGTGGTAGTTCATAGACCATATGTGGAGTGTGGGCTCAGATGAGAGCACTAAACTGACTTATTATGGAGACACAAGGGATGAGTGACTGATGTGATCATGCTATGTGTCATCGTGGCATGGGAGGGTGGGTAGGGGACATCTTAGATGAGGTGGGTCATGTGCATATTGGCAAGATGACTCAAGTGCCACCCATGATGACCAGAGCAGTAATACCCACTTCCATGTTTGGTATGCAGGCTGCATTTCAGCCTCCATGGCAAACATGGCCGACACTCCAGCATGTGGCTGCATGACTTATCCCATTTCCTATTACGAGTCACACCAGCACTTCACAGCGTTGTGATTGACTCAGAGTAGTGAGCCTGGCTGGCTAATTCCTTTTACATGACACAAAGGCAGGGTTGCATAGGCTCCAGAGAAATGGGACACAGCTTTGAGGTCAGACTTCCCTCAATGTGTGCCAGATTCACAAAACAAACTTAAGACTCAATCCTAAACTTGATACATTTTTGGTGTTGACAGAATGCACTTACTACTTTTGGCATTCACAGAATGAACTTAGTACTTTTGGTATTCACAGAAGTTAGGATTTTGCCTTTAGTCTGTCTTAAATCTGTCTTCAGAGAAACTTAAGACAAAATCCTGACTTCTGTGAATACCAAAAGTAGTAAGTTCATTCTGTGAATGCTAAAATTAGTAAGTGCATTCTGTGAATACCAATATAGTAGTAAGTTTTGGATTGAGTCTTCAGTTCATTCTGTGAATGGACCACAATATGTTTTGCAGCACACACTCACACACACATCCCTACATCCATAAGACATTGATTGTTCTTTCCTGCATTTGTTAACTCACAGCTGCCCCCCCCCAATTGTCAATGTTTGCAACTGTGCCCCCATGCAGAGCAGGTGTGACACTCTTGTACCAAAAGGCACATACATAATACCAAAACATGCCATGTCATCACATTCCATTGAATTCATTGTTAATACTAGGCATGTTGTAACTGTAGAGTAGGTGTTGCACAGTGTAGACTTTAATTACACTGTTCAAAGTTCAGTGAGTACATGGACAAAGTATCCTTGTCACCACACACCCAGACCTGAAGCATTAAATACCTTTATGAACAACCACGACACACACAATTGAGTCAGATTAGTGAGTAATGCACACCCCATTTTTCATAGCCAAAAAATATATACACAGCATGTGTTCATATTTTCAAAATGGCACCCCTATTTCTCATGATGTACATCTATACAAATAATAGTTCAGACATATGTCCCCCCATGACACAACCAAGTGTTATTATTTGACACATAAATGCACAACATTATTGATATTTTTCTGATTTGTCACAATTTCTTTTTTTTTCATACTGACACACATTACCACATGTAGTACTTACATCACAACATAATTGTGGTCACAATGAAGTATTTTGAGATGATATTTTGGTACACATGCATTGCATTGTTGACATTGTGCAGCATACATTGAAATGGTCATCGCAAAAGACTACACCAACCATAGTCTACGCTGTTTGCATTTGACTGGCTCAGGTCCACACTGTGAACCAATGTTTATTCCTCTTGGACACTGCAACAATACAATGTCAGCTACCTCCTCACCTTCAGCCCTGTACGCCACCTCACCTGCCAGGACGTAACTCTTCTACAGACATCACCATCACTGTCACTGACAACTTCTGTGTCACCTGCATGTGGCAGCACGACAATCATGGAAGAGGCATTGTTAACACATACACTGGTACACTCAGAATGAGCAGGCACTCTAATGTGATATGGTTGACCATGTACTACGACAACTACATTATCGTGACCAGGCCCATGGCCATACTCAGCAGCACACTCATGTGCAGGACACACAGGCCATGTGCTCCATTCTCCAACACCATTGTTGACATCATTGCACCCCAGTGTGTGACATCCACAGACAGCATCCCTCTCGATGACCTCCAGTTCCACCTCAGCAGGTTGAGTTACCTGACCAACAACACCTCCAGGTTAACTTCACTGACATCAGACACAAGCATCAAGGGACCTCAACATACCACTGGACAGGACATGGTTAAGTACCTGTAGTAAGGCTGCAGGTACTTCTGATTCAGTTCTGACTTCATACTCTCCTGGCACTACCATCATTGAATGCATGACATATGTGACTTGACCAGCAATCACCACCGCCATCCTTGCACCCTCTTGCAGCTGGAGCAAGGGCAGTGCATGACATCTCATCCACTCCTTGTGCAAAGACAGTCCACCAATGCTTAAATACTTGTATCACTACAGCACACAAATAGCACTGTTAGGATCTCGAATGACACCATCATTTCTGCACCCCTCATGAATGTACTTGCATCCCTACTTTCCCCCTACCTCATGGCAGCCAGGTATGTGGGCAGTGCCATTGGCATCGTCTGCCACTATGCATTGGTGGAGTTGCGGCATGGTTGTGCATACACTGACATTATGATTTGTAATGGATCTGTCATTGCTTGAATCATGGAGCAATGTCCAGTGGGTACTGTACATCCATGCTATTGCAAGGAGGGACATGGTGAGAAGTGTTGCCTCGCTGTCTTCTTGCAGCAACAGTTTTCATGGTTGCGCCATAGGAATGCACACAATATTGTTGTTGTTGCACATTTGTCGAGTGTATCTTTATCACAGGGCAACCCTGTAACCTTGTTTGCAGCGCTGTCCAGTACCACTCCCATGCATATATGTTGTGCCACGAATTGTCACGTTCCTTAGGGACATGTATGTTGTGGCTTTACATTCCGGGAGCTATTGTGCATTTACATGAGTTTGCTTGTTTCTCTCATGTCTGTGACAGCCTTGCTAATCTTGCAAGGTGCAGTTAGTGTACTTGTTAGCATTATTTGGATACGTAATGCCTACTTTGCATGTCATTGCCATAGTTTTGTTGGGACATGCAATGCCATTGACATAGAAGTTGCTATCACTCCTGAGCATTTGCTCTCATCTGTATGCAACAGCTTGCTAATGTGATTAAACATTCTTGGCACTTAAGCTACACAAACAGTGCTGCAGACTCGCTGATGATCCATTTGTATAATTCACTATGGTGCATATTTGCTGGATGTTTAGCAGCTGGACTGCGCCCCTTGCAATATAGGTGTGCTGCAGTGCATGCATAGGTACAGACCATGAATGGAGGCATTTGGTGAGATGGTGCGCATTCCTGCACACTATTGATGTTGGATGTTCTTTCACTGCAAGAACACCATTGATACACTTATGTTATTCCCATGGTCGTGACAACATAGATGTGCTGTATTCACTGTATTTTCAATACATGTTGTTATTCATGTTATATACGTCATTCATCCCGACGTAGCTGGTCAGTGCTTAAGTCATGCATTCAAGTGAGGAGCCTCATTCAAGTACAGCAAACCTTGGTGCAGGCCTCTCCCGGTGACACTGCCTCACCCCTATACCTACCATGATGCAGGTGTGAGGTACTGACACAATTGCCAGATGCTACTGTATTTCCAAATTTTGGATGGATTGCACATCACCACTACTGATATTTTTTTGGGGATGTGCAGACCCACCATGCATATGTTATGCATGATGCTTGTGTAATGTGGCACAGGGCTTCGCATGCTGAGTAACATTCCTGAGTACTTTCCCTTACATATGCAGATGATGTGGCTGAAACCATCATGCACAAAGTCGTACAATGACAGATTTAGGGCCTACATGGGGTGACTATGAGTAGGGTCTCTTTATTGGTGTCACCTGCCCTTCACAACGACACAGGTGCACAACCCAGGCAAACTTGCACCATGTTGCAGGGGGTCCAGCGGTGCAGGGGATCAGTGTTTGTGTGCATGGAAGGGACACATTGCTGCATGATGCAGTCATCAAAATAATTTTCCGCTTCCTATGTGTCCACTTGAATGCAAAAGCTATATGTTGGGTATATCAGAGAGGGTACAGTTAGTATTTATTCAGGTTGTGCATGCCTTACACAGACCCTTTGTATGCATATCTTTGTGGCGCAGCGTAATAGTTACAGTTTGACTTTGCTATTGTACATTGTCAATTGGACATGGATGTTTCTGGGTACACCCCCAGCAACAGCCCTGGAATAGTGCTTTCTCACACTTTAATGTGGGAATGATGCAATGACATGATATGTTGTACTATGTTACATGGCTGTTTGTGGCCTATTATTGTGGGTGTGGCACATTGTGCCACCACTACATGAACAAAATAACATCCTGCCAGCACAGTGGCAGCAGTCCAGGTTATAGAAGTGTGAAACTCGGTCTGTTGCAGGATGTTGTGTGATTGGTATTTCATGAGGGTAGTTGTATATTTCCACCTGCGTGTGGCACTTGTCAGGTGCAGCAGTGGACTGGGACTTCACTTTGAAAATATGTTATTACTTTGACAGGGGTAGGTGTTTACCAAATGTGACATGTACATGTCCCTGGTACAATACTTTTTGAAGACCCTTCACAGTTCATGACATTGCATGACTTCTCTTTCCACTACACGTCAGTAATTGAGCCAGCCACCTTAGTTTATGCACTGCACAACATTACCTTCTTTGCACATTTCCCCTTGTAGGGACTTACCCTGTGTGTCTTGCGGTTCCTCATGCTCTGCACTGTCCTGTCCTGGAATTCCGACCACCAACTCGTCTGGGATGACCGCCGCAACCCGCTCCTCAAGGTCATCCAGCTCTTCCTGTTGTGATGGGCTGCCTCCTCCTGTCAGCCCTGCTTCTTTGCGGTTTTTTGCCATTTTTTCTTTTGTCCTGCGCTTTATGTCATTCCAGCGTTTCTTAAGGTCAATAACTGTCCTCTTAGATTGGGCCACACAGTTCACCTTTGTCAATATGGACTGCCAAATGGCCTCTTTTTTTGATAGTGGCAACTTGGAACTTGCAAAAAGCTGGTGCTGGTGGTCTGTCACCTCATTTATGAGTGTGTTGTTCTCTTCAGCACTGAAATTAATTTTCCGTTTCCTCTTTCCATGTGTTTCTCCCTGTGTTGCAGGCTGGGCATCCTGGCTGCCATGTGGAAGGTTCCCTTGACTGCTGCTGTGTCCTTCAGGCTCCATGGTAGCAATTTTTTCCATTTGCGGGAGAATTAGGAGATGGATGCGTGTATTTTTGGCGTTTTCCGGATTCTGACGCAACATGAAAGTGGCGCAGCGACGCGTACACTTGCGTCAGTTCCGCAATTGCGACTTACGGCACTTTTCCCGCACTTGCGTGACTTTTCGGTGCGTCAGGGCGGCAGCGTCTGCGTCACTTTTTCACGCCTTGTGGCATCACTTGCGACCTGATGCGCCAATGCATTAATCTGACGCATCCACGTCGCAAAATTCTGACGCAGCGCGTCGTACGGAATTGTGACGCATCCCTACGCCTGCGCAAGGATGCGTCACTTTTCATAAATGAGGGCCCACATACTTACCTCCGCAGTCGCACCTAAACATGGGTGATTAGTGCAATGGCCAACCACAGACACTGACATTCACCTCCTATCAGGGTTCGAGCGGTCCAGGAGGTCCAGGTAGCTTTGTCCGCTCCCCAGCCGGCCTCTAGTTCCTATCTTGATTCCAAACTGAAGACCCTTCCTGACAAACCCTGGAAGGGAAATCAGGAGATAGATGGCAGGGTACTAGAACCCCCACTTGCCAACACCACATTGCCTCAAGTGGTCTCGGGCTGATCCTTCTTGTCTTTTCATGAGATCACACTCATCGCGACATCAGGAGATAGGTAGCAGGGTATTTAATAATGCTTGAATGCACCACGTTGCCACAACTTTGGCCGATCCTTAAAGAGCTCACCACAATATCTTGTGAGAATACAAATCTCAGCACCCATATTGGGTGTGGGTTAGTATTAAATCACACCCAACACCAAAAATGCACACTACCTTGAGGAGATCCCTGCTTGAGGACCCTGCCTAAAGCGAACAGGCCACTTCAACCTCTGGCATCGGGACACTGGGGTCTTTAGCATTTTGGATCTGAGCCCTCATTAGAAAAATATGTTTTTTTGTGAAACAGAATTTTGGAAAAACAGAGAAAGTGATGTTGCATGAAACATAATCACAATATTTGTCTGCCAAATGTCTGTAACAGACTCTCACACATCACCCACATCAAAAATAAATTAAAGGAAAATGCAATTTGCAACAATCTGTTTAAGAATTATTCAAGGTCATCAGGGCAGGACTCTCTGCAGAACACAGTTGACTCTATCAGGGGGGGCCTGAAAGCCTGGGACCCTATGCCAGAGCCCACTTGCCCATTCCTTAAAACGACTTTGTAAAACAAAGAAGACACACAGGTGCCTGCGCATGGGATTTTGAGAAAGGAAAAAGACAACTTTCCAAACGTGACAAGAATGTAAATGTGTGCGACTTAACAGGCTAATCACCAATATCTAATCTTGGGAGACAAGATGTGAGAGAGAGGGTTTAAATGTCATATACACTTTGTTTAGGCATGGTAAGCAGGGGCCAGAAATCACGGCTGGAGCCGTCATTTATGCTAAAGCTGTAATTCACAGCTCACAGCCCCCTGTAAGAGACCTGCTATCAACTCCTCAGGGTGTTCTAATGAACTGATTTTAGAAAGGTAAATGACTCTGTCTATTGCTGGTTCCTAGGGCATCATTTACAAAAGTGCCACCCAACTCAGCTTGGCAGCCAAAAATGCTGCGTTGCGTTGCGTGACAGGGAGGGGGCAGGAGAGTGCCATGTAGAAAGATATGCTGCGCACCTCCCCTCTCCCTAGCACTTGCACAGAATTTAGTTGCCGAGCACCACGCACCCAGCTTTGCGCTATAGTGCAAGAGTGTATGCGTGAGTCTCGAAAAAAAATTTGGGGGATGTTTTCCCAACCAGGGCAAAATAATATGCCTAGACAACTTTTAAAACTTCACTTACTTTGTGTTTGTGCTGTGCAGTGCAGCACACATGCAAAGTCAGAAAAGAAAGGCGTAATTAAAACATTTCTCCTTTTAACGCCTATTTTCAAGTGGCGTTCATTTTTTTACGCAAACCCTGTCTACTATTGTTATTATATAGGGTTTGTATAAAAAGGCATGGGTGGTTGCAAGAGATGTGTTACAAAAACGGAGGAGTGTAAACCACAGTGTACTAAATCAAGTAATAAACTAATAAACTATAAAACGCCATATGTCAGGACAGGACAGTACCAACAAAAGTGCATCACAGGAGTGGCACCCACCTCACTAGTCAGGTTGAAACTGCAACTAGGTGACTGTATCCCACTTTGTGACACAGGACAGGGATCTCCCTGTTGTAGAAGGACCCTCACTCACCACTAGCTGGTGACATGCTTCATCATGGGGTCCCCGCTGGGGCGATCTAGTACCACCCCAGCGTGCTACAACGCCTGTTTTGCAGCGGAGCAGGATGTGGTGGATGCAAAAGGTGCCCAAATCAAAATGTGGTGATAATAGGTGCAAAATATTTAAAAAAAATACTAGGTTGTAGTCTTTATACCTGTTTTAATAATGACCAACCTGTATTTATTAAAAACAAGTGAGCGGACAAATAGGTTCTGTGTTACGAAACCAAATGTCCTTAGTAGTAGACAAAAATACTGGTCAACTTGTTTCTGCTGTTATACTGCCATTCGCTCAGCATTCGTCAGGACCTAAAAATTAGACCCCCAGTGGTGTGCGCGCGCTAAGGCACACCCTACTGTGAGGTTCGAAATGTGAAAAATATATTAGATATATAACTATCATGGGCAGTCTCCATGATAAAGGTCAGGGCAAAAATGTGCAACCTGGCCCAAAAACCTGTGAAAAGAAAGAGGAATTATTGGCATATGATGTCCTTTTCGAATTGTATTCTATAAGAGGACATGAGTTAAATGGTAACAGGGCAGCATGCTATGTCATGGTTTAGTGGCCCAGCACGCCCATGCAGAAAGAATAAACTAAATTCTAGTACGTGTGACTGAGGCAGCTTAAATTTCATTATATGTCTGCATGCTCAATCCCAAATTCAAGGTTCCTTAGAACCATTAGTGATTAAAAAAGTAGTACTAACACTGACCTATCCAATGAAGCGGTCATGGAAAACCAAGGAAAGTAAAAGCAATGCCATCTCTAAGAGATTCAGTGTGCAGTCAGACTACTGACACCAAAAAACGGTGTTGAATTAAACAAATACACGGTGTTAAAATAAAGCAAATACTCATATGAAAAGGGACATCTAGTCATTTGAGGCGATCGCCTAACTTCCATGCCTCCGAGTCTCCTTTGTTTCTCGTGATAGTTAAATGGTAAGCGTGCTGACAAGGGTAGCGCAGCTAAGGTTATGCTCTCATTGTGGCTAAATGCACTGCTACATGCAAAAACGGCGAAAACCGTAAGCGATCAGCATGTCGAAGAAACCCCAGACAATTTTCAGTTTAAGCAACCCGCCAAAGAAATAAGTTAAAAATAGACTCACGCCATTGGGGCCGTATTAAGTCCCCTTCAGATGAAAACAGCGCGGGTACTCTTCACGCGGTAATTGACTAAGGAAAGGGAAAGTTATACGGGAGTCTCGGATATTTGTCAATGACTTCGCTTGTGCTATAAGGGGAAATTGACCACACTTACTGCTTTACACGCGGCTCCCCGCCTTCTACCTACAGTCAGGATTGCCGTCTCACCCGGAAGGAGAATAATGCACTTCCTATCCCACCATAAATGAGCTGAATCGACCCGCCCATTTAAAGTGGTACACATTAAATTGAATTGAAACACATTGCAATTTCTCGGTCCCCTCCTCCTACAGAGGCAACGAGGAACACGTAAGTAGGTGAAGCCTGGTGGAGTCGATAATAACACAATTATGTTAAAAGGCACCTAACGCAGAGACAAAATAGCCCATATTTAGGAGATGGAACCAAGCTTAAAACCAAACAGTGGAAATGCCAGCCGATATTAACAAAATTATGTTACACAGACACCTATCATAGAGACAAATAGCCCGTATTTAGGAGATGGAATACAGCTTATAACCAAACGGTGGAAATAGAAGCGCCCCCTGTAGGTTAGTCCTCACAACATAATACAGTTGGGAAATAGAGGGTATGAGCATGGTGTAGTATTGTTAATGAGTATTTGTGTCAGCGTCGAGGAACATGTCACCTATCTATGGACTGGCGAGTCTGACACCTACCACAAAGATTAATATCCATTGTGATTAGCGCTCAGTGGTTGTGAAAGTGTACATATGCAGTTGCAAGTACCGGATGTTCTCACTGTAAAGTTACTGTCAACTTGTGCAATTGTTATAACGAGCAGAGATAGTTTAGGAAAAGCCCACCAGTACAGAAAACAGACAGGGTGATTGGGCTAGAACGTGATGCTACCCCAGGGGATATCATCATTAAGTCCTTGGTTTTCCATGACCGCTTCATTGGATAGGTCAGTGTTAGTACTACTTTTTTAATCACTAATGGTTCTAAGGAACCTTGAATTTGGGATTGAGCATGCAGACATATAATGAAATTTAAGCTGCCTCAGTCACACGTACTAGAATTTAGTTCATTCTTTCTGCATGGGCGTGCTGGGCCACTAAACCATGACATAGCATGCTGCCCTGTTACCATTTAACTCATGTCCTCTTATAGAATACAATGTCGAAAAGGACATCATATGCCAATAATTCCTCTTTCTTTTCACAGGTTTTTGGGCCAGGTTGCACATTTTTGCCCTGACCTTTATCATGGAGACTGCCCATGATAGTTATATATCTAATATATTTTTCACATTTCGAACCTCACAGTAGGGTGCGCCTTAGCGCGCACACCACTGGGGGTCTAATTTTTAGGTCCTGACGAATGCTGAGCGAAAGGCAGTATAACAGCAGAAACATGTTGACCAGTATTTTTGTCTACTACTAAGGACATTTGGTTTCGTAACACAGAACCTATTTGTCCGCTCACTTGTTTTTAATAAATACAGGTTGGTCATTATTAAAACAGGTATAAAGACTACAACCTAGTATTTTTTTTAAATATTTTGCACCTATTATCACCACATTTTGATTTGGGCACCTTTTGCATCCACCACATCCTGCTCCGCTGCAAGACAGGCGTTGTAGCACGCTGGGGTGGTACTAGATCGCCCCAGCGGGGACCCCATGATGAAGCATGTCACCAGCTAGTGGTGAGTGAGGGTCCTTCTACAACAGGGAGATCCCTGTCCTGTGTCACAAAGTGGGATACAGTCACCTAGTTGCAGTTTCAACCTGACTAGTGAGGTGGGTGCCACTCCTGTGATGCACTTTTGTTGGTACTGTCCTGTCCTGACATATGGCGTTTTATAGTTTATTAGTTTATTACTTGATTTCGTACACTGTGGTTTACACTCCTCCGTTGTTGTAACAGATCTGACTAGGGGCATGGGAGTGTTATCGCAAGCCCTGTCTCTCCTGTTGTTATAGTATGGTTGCAAGAGATGCCCATGTACTACCCATGCAACACCCCATTGATGCTAAGTAACACTAAGTAGTGTTTTGCGCTGCTTTGCGTTACTTTTAGGCAACTTTCCAGTGAAAAACAAATTTTGTGCTGGAACGTAAATAACAAAAAAAAAACATTTTGCGCTGGTTTGCATCACTTTGGTGATGTAAACACAGTGCAAAATGTTTGTAAATCTGGCCCCTGGTTTTGTGTCTTTGGGCTAGGCAATCCTCCAGGTGCCCTGCAGTGTAAGGCATTGGTCTCTTTCGCAGCTTCAGCCTGCAAAGTCAAACATAAAAGCTACAGGCCTGGAGCTAGTTTGAGTGCATAGGCCAGACATGAAAATTACTGCAATGAATTATTAGGACTTCATGCAGCTGACTTCAACCATACAGACTCCCTCTCCATGCTTACAAAACATCCTCAACTTTAAACTTTGCCAAAGCTGTAATGCACCATGGTCCTTTTTCTCTGATCTTGACACAACATTTCATATTTGCAACCTGTAACTAAAGTTACAGACAAAAGAAAGCCTGCGATCACCTGGGTTCAAAAGGTGAATTGCTAGGGTGACTTGGGAACATTGTAACAGTTTCAGCACCAGCTGTTTACAGTGCCCAGTGAGCCAAGCCCCCAGGCTGCTTTGATTTAAAAGTAATAGATGGAAACCTATCTTTTCCTTGGTACCGCTTTGTAACTACCAATGCCTGGCCATAGGCATATGACAGAAGTAGCAATGTGCAAGGCATGGATGTAATCCTTTGACCCCAGTTACCTTATCAAGAGAAAAGACACACCACTGCAAAGTTACCTACTCTAATGATAGAAAAGTAAACCTCACACGTGTATCTTGTCATACTCTCACCGATTTAGAAGAATGTTCATTTGAACAAGACCATTTTTATACCTGAAAGGGATTCACAGGTTAATATGTGAGGAACCTCTGACACAAAGATTCCGGAGGTAAATACACAGACCAATATGGTACAATATATTCAGACAGACAGACAGACAGATAGATAGATAGATAGGGACGGATGGACAGATAGATAGATATTATCCACACTGTATGGATTTTGCAGAAATAACTTTAAAATTGATGCATTAGATCTGGAGAGTAGAAGGTACAAGTTTTGGCTTTCACTGGTCAAATGGTTAGAAGGACAGAAGGGGTGAATGGAACAACCGGAAGAATAAGACTCCATTGAACATTGGGGGCTACTGGTTTTTTTCTCTCTTTTTGTCCTATGATTATATCCTTTTTCTGTTTTAGTATCTCGATACGTGACCGAAAAGGTGGTATGGTACAGAGAAAAAGCAAGTTACTACCCGGATGGGGAGTGTCTATCCCTTTAAGATCCGAGAGAGAGTCTGCGATTCTCTAATTAAATACTTGTTTTAAATCTAACCATATCAAGGTATTAAAGGCAATCAATAATTTGAATTGGTTTACCAGATCATCGTATCCCAGATTAATATTCTGCTTCTACTGGATCCCTAAAATTATGGAAAGACAGAACACTGAAAAGAAAGGGAGAGGATCAAGTGAAAAAAACCAACATATAAAACTTTCAAACCAAAAAAGTGCACTTACTGTGAATGTTTATATATTCCAGTAGCATTAGTTACCACTAAAGATTTTTAATTCAGCTTAATATACGACCTTCCTGGGAAAAATAATGCTCCATTCATGTCCTCATTTTGCTCATCTTTTAACTCCAGTTGTCTAACTAGCAAACATTGTTCTTGTTGACTACAACATCCATTAGGAAAAGGACGGAATTGCCACTTCACATCTAAAATATTTGCCCTATCACAACATACTCCAACAGCACTGTTCAATGGCTTCCCATAAAAAACACTAAATCCAGAACTTAGTTATTGCCAAGAACGAGCTCATTCAAGTCCTCAATCCCACCCACATTAATTAGTTTGACAAGATTCCCCTTCAATTTTTGGTTACCCTTACTGTTTGGACCATAATGAGACAGCACCAAATGAAAATTAGTCAAGAAATATCAAAAATGTTGACATGGTCTCTCCTCTCATATGTCAGAAATTAAATTGTAAATCTTCACCCACAATAATGGCGTCTAGTTTTTCTGGCAGTAAAATAATCAACTCTGTGCTGCCCTTCAGAAACAGACTCTCAAAGGCAGAAAACAAAAAAGCTCACAGAGGTCGGCCTACCATTTTCCCAATTACTCAAAAGACAAAAGAAAAATCTTCAGATCTGAAGAAAGATTATGGAAAGATTATGGAGAAAACAAATCCCACTTTTCATTATCTCTAGAAGCTAAGGGTTTAAGAAGATTTTACAAAAAGTGACCCACATAGCTAAAATACACATACCTTTAATTCAAACATGACAAGGCCAAGGCTGCAGAAAGAAGCTTTTTAGCATTCTCCGAAATCAATTGTCTGACTCATAAGAACCTGCTATGCTCTTCCTTGTAAATTTGATAACATACGCTTGAATCGAAGAAAGAAGTGTATACCTCTGGACCCAAATCTATAGTGATAAACATAAACCTATAAAGAAAAAAACATCAGTCTGCTTGAAAATGTTCGCTCCATCACCCTGGAGATGCTTAACATGGCAACAAAAGAAACTCATATTCAGTTTACAATATGGCCAATTCACATACCAGTAAATATAATGTTCCTTCCTTCTACTACATTTCATGGGGTGTCGCTGCAGTTTTCTCGACATTGAACGCTATGTCTGCATCGTGTGACCTGGGATACAATTCCTATGATCCAAATTACACTCATTAATCGGTCTTTAATAAGACCTCCAAAAGTTAAATAAATTCTCAAACTCATACTTGTTAAATGTCTTTACATGTCCATTCCTTGTTGACATTTTTACATCATACCGCCTTATCCTCGAAGCCAGCACTGGCCATTACCTTTTGTATTGTAGCTCCTCCTGGGGGCTGTATTTATGTTCCAACATTTTTTTAAAAGGGTGGGCCCATCACTTTATAGAACCTGGGGTAATACAATGTGCTAAAGGAACAATGGTTTACTGGGCTATACGTCTCTAAAGGGAAGTGAAAAGTCTTCTGTAGATTGAAGACAACAAACATAAACAACTTAAATTTACCAAGGTATATCTCTTGCAATTAATTTATTAACTGCATGATATAAACAATGTTGTACGTGTCATCATAAAAGAGATCTGGTGCTCATGCTTTAATTGAAAGAAAGGTGCAGTGAAGGGTGCTAGAAGAAAAAAGGCAAACTGCATCACTACTAAAAAAGACATTTGACACCTATTTATACAAATTATTTCACTGTGACTGAAGAACGGCCACTGAGGGTGCACACTCCGGCTCCCTCCACCGGAGCCCGGATCAGAGATACCCAGGCGATATCACTCAAGCCGAGTGGAAGACGCACGCGCTCCCACAAGGGGCGAGAAATGCGCCGAGCTAGATCGGACTCACCTGTCGGCCCCAGATTGCATCCCAAAGACCATGCACTGCTGGACAGCTCCCACTCCCCAAGAAGATCCAATGCCGTGGCCTGCACAGACCCTGGCGACACCTCACCCAAAGCATCACACCTGATCTCCGCAGATTCGGACCTGTCTCGAAGTCCGGCGCTTCTAGAATGATCGCCCTGGCTGCCTGCAGACTACTCCCAGAGACGCTCTGAAGGGACATTTTCTGAAAGATGACTTTTAGCGTAATGTAAAACTCTTTCCCATTGTAGCGATACAATCCTTATGTAAGGAGGGGTCCTCTCCATGCAAACCTGCACCCAAGCGTTTTAGTTTTTTTTTTTTCTCTCTTGTTAATTTGGGACGACAGATGCTTCTGTTCTCGAAGTATAGGGTGGGGGGAGGGGACAGGTTTGGGAGGGGGGACCGTTGTCCTAAGTTTCAGTTGTTACACTGTGTTCATCACACCAGTGATTTCACTCAGCAGCAGGATGACCCAAGCATTGTCCATGACCTAGAAGGGTACCCGTGAATACAAGATCTGCACACAACGTGGACGGCTATAAACCCGGCGCTTGCGTTCCAGGCCCCACCTGAACCCTTCTCCATCATGACAAACATATGTAATGGCGGCGACTCACTCTGCATACTATCATGGAATGTCAACGGACTCCTGGACAGGGTTAAACGAACAGCAGCCCAACGATATGCCCAATGCCAGGCAGCTGACATATTATTACTCCAAGAAACACACCTCATGAGCAATAACTGCCCCTTCCTAGAATGCTATGGCTATGACAAAGCGTGGACTCGGGCTTGACCCGAGGTTCACGAGGTGTGGCAATCAGTATGCAGTGCAGCCTTCCCTTTACACTCACAATGGCCACGAACGACCCCCAGGGATGCTTCATAGACCTTAGAGGGTCAGTGGGAGGAAGTGCCCTCAACCTGCTCTCCATATACTCCCCTCCATCACTACTCACTTCAACCTTAAAACGCACCACAGACCTTATTGCCTCACTACCCCCAGGGCTTATGATAATTTGGGGTGATTTCAATGCAGTCATGCACCCAGGCCTCGACACCACGGGTTCCACATCCAGCACAAGATCCACTCATGCGCGACTCCTCCTTAACTGGGCTAGCACCCTCGCCATATGCGATGCCTTGCGAATCTGGCACTAAGGGTGGGCGTAAAATCCGTTTCGCGGGCGAATTTTCCGCGATTTCGCGATCCACGAATCTCGCGAAATCGCGGTAAAATCAGAGGCAAAAGTTGAACCTAATGTCTTTGTAACCTTTAACAAAAGGGTTACAAACAAATTAACTTCAACTAGGACACCTGCTGCTAATTGCTTCCTGGCGCCTCGTTGCCTACTTGCAACTATTCTCTGACCCTGCTCTGACCCTTGAAGCAGGGTCAGAGAATAGTTACAAGTAGGCAACGAGGCACCTGTCCAAGGAATTAAACCTCATCAGGAAGCACTTACAGATATAAAAAACAGGAAGAAGGGAGAGGATGGCAAATACACCCATTTTGAGTTGTCAGGAGGGGTTAAACTAAAAGAGACCTTTACAGCACAATTTTCATATGCATTTTGCTAAAAATAAAAAGCTGTATGTTCTGTAGGGGAAACTCAGGAATCTGGCCCTTCAGAGATCCGGCCTCTCTTTCTTTCTCTCGTTCTCTCTCTCCCTCTCTCTTTCCCTCTCTTTCTCTCTCTTTCTATCTATCTATCTATCTCTCTCTCCCTCTCCCATAAACAACTGCATGGGTAACTTCGCTATGCAAGCGGCTTGCGAAGACGAAAAAATCCCCGCGAACACGCAAAAAACACTGCGAACACGCAAAAAACCCCGCGAACACTCAAAAAAAAAAAATCTGCACAAATTCGCGAATTTTGCGGATCGCGAATTCGCAAATCCGCAAATTCGCGGATCGCGAATTCGCAAAATGCGCCCATGCTTATCTGGCACCCTCAGACCAAACAATATACCCACACATCCACTGCGCACAACACACATGCACGGAGCAACCATAATTTTATGCCTGCACTAAACTATCAGAAAATCCGACATATTACCATCCTTGCTAGAGGCAAATCTGATCACTCACCTGTGTTCCTGAGTGTGGGGTACCCCGCTGATACACTTCATCCGATGTGGAGGATGAATGCATGGTTCCTCCAGGACAAAGACCTTAAGAAAACCATAGGAGCAGAGCTTCAACAATACTTTTTTACTAACTACGATTCAGTCCCCTCTCCAGGTACCTTATGGGAAACAGGCAAAGCCACTATTCGTGGCTTCGCCGAGGGTCAACTCAAACTCAAACACCAAGCTCAAGACACTCAAGTCACTCTCTTGAAGGCTCAAGCGACTTTTCTTGAAAACCAGATGGCTGAACGGCTGGAAGGTGTACAGGAGAGGCGACTTATGCACTTGTGAGATGAAATCAAGCAGGTCTCCAAGGAGGCCGCCAACCTACTGTGGAGATCCTCTATTGCCAGAGTATATGGGTGGGGTGATAAGAATGGGAAACTCCTGCATCTCTTAACCACATATCCAATGGCCAATCGTATCATCCCAGAGATCACAGACCCAGAAGGTACCGTCCATCACATACCCTCGATGATAGCCCAGACCTTCGCCACTTATTACTCAACTCTATTCCATGCAACGCCCTGAACTCTCTCTCTCAGACCTACTAACCCAAAAACACCTCCACATCCCTTGTCTAAGCCAAGCTGAAGCAAAAGATCTTGATCTTCCTATCACCCAGGAAGAAATCAATGACGCTATCTCACACTTCGAGTCAGGTAAAACCCCAGGACCCGATGGTCTCCCACAGGAGTACTACGCTGCCTACCGGGAGACACTTGTTCCTCACCTGTTAGACGTATACACTGAACAACTGATACCGGTTCATTCCTAAAGGAAACAGACGCCGCCACCATTGTGGTAATCCCCGAAACGCAACCTCCTTCATCAAATTGCGCCGAATATCGTCCAATCTCCCTCATAAATACAGAGGTTAAATATTCGCCTCAATCCTAGCCCACTGGCCTTATCTTTCCACATTGGTCCACCTCGACCAATGTGGATTTATATCATTTCGTGGGACCAGCTATTGCCTCAGGCATCTCAATCTAGCCATAGCACATTACCAGTTACTGACCCCTTATTTAGCACTTCTTCCTATTGATTTTGATTCCATAGACAGGCGATATCTTGAAGATGTTTTTGTTTGAGATGGGCATGGGCCAACACTTCTGCAAATTGGTTAAATGGTTATACTCTCAACTGAGCACTTTCTCCATTGAGAGGGGTACGAGGCAAAGCTGCCCCCTCTCACTGCTCCTGTTTGCCCTGGCGATGGAGCACTTAGCATGTCGTGTGCAATCGGATGACCGTATTCAAGGTTTAAGATGGCCAAATTCTGTCAAAATTCGCCTTACATGCGGATAATGTCTTGATTTTTCTAGCAGAACCGGCCCAATCCTGTCCCCACTGCCTCAAGGCACTACACCTCTTTGGACAGGTCTCTAGCCTGAAACTAAACCCTAGCAAAACCGTCCTAGCCCCCCTCCACTTGTCAATGGACTGCTTTGATTTGCAATCCACAATACCTATTAGAAGGTAGTCATTTAAATATCAGGGAATCTGGGTGGCCTTGCTCCCTGATCTCGCCTGGTCCCTCAACGCAACCCCGCTACTGAAGAAAGCCTGGGATGACCTCCACAAATGGCAGAAATTAACGCTCAATCCTCTGGGAAGAATTGCCCTCTTTAAAATGGTGATACTCCCCAGATTCCTTTACACGATCCAAAACACTCCATTCACTTTCCGCTCACCTGGTTCAAAGAGCTCGAAAGTCTGACGACTAAATTCTTTTGGGGTGGGCAGAGACCCCGCGTTAGCCCTGTCCCAATGCCGGATTCCCCACTTTGATGGAGGCATGGGCATGACTGATCTATATCTCTACTACTTGGCAACCTTCTTACTTACGCTTCAAGATTGGTTCAATAGTGGTTGGTCAGTCCCAGCATTCAGAGTGGAACCAGGTAGCCTGGGCCTACCCAGGATCCAGGCGATGATGTATAGGGGTTCCATCCCCAGAACCTTACCAACTGTGACACAGGCGGTTCTCCTAGCTTGGCGCACATCCCTATGTCATACCCAATGGATGAATACGTTGACCCAATATACTCCACTTTGGCAGGGAACTTGGCTTCGGGAGGTCAGTAGATTGGAGGGATTCCGGGCATGCGACTTCATTGGCTTCTCACAACTTGGGGACGTGTGGACGAGCAACCATATCCGCACTTTCCAAGACTTGCAAACCCGCAATTCCCTACATCCCTCACAATTCTATAAATATTAGCAACTACATTACGCCCTCCACATGCATGTACCAAATGGTACATCGATCCTAGAATACAGTCCCCCTAAGGCGCAAACTAGGACAGTTGACTTGGGAAAAGGGGGTGTCTCTCGTATATTTATCGCTCCCTCACTAATAACACTCCCAACATGGGAAACATCCTTAACAACGCGGTCAGTACACCACAATGCTGTTACATCGGGGTCGTTACAACGACCGCGATGTAACCACGCTATGCCATTACAACACAAGTCTTTACATCGACTTGGGCTAGATGGTGTGCTAACATTAAAAATAGTGTAGTTCACTATCCCAACACCTTCCCTACTGATAAGTGGACTGGAGCTGGAATAGTAAATTACACTTTTCTAATGTTAGCACGCCACCTAGCGCAATTCGATGTAAAGACTTGAGTTGTAAAGGCATAGCGTGGTAACATCGCAGTTGTTGTACCAAATGTGATGTAACAGCATGCGTTGTAATAACACGCGCTGTAACATCATATAACCCCAAACACATTAGACCGGTTAAGGAATCAATGGGAACAATGTAAAGGACCGCTTGAAGAGGAGGACTGGAGAGATGCGCTGATGGCACCCAATATAATCACCACCTCAGCCAGGCTCCGCCTGGTTCAGCTATACTATTTACATCCTGCCTACCTAACACCCAAATGCCTCTATAGCGCAGGTATGGAACCAACTGCATTATGCGCATGCTGCAATCATGACCAAGCAGATTTCTTCCACATGGTATGGGCCTGCCCGGTCATAACAAGATATTGGAAACTCCATTGAAAAAGAACTCATGGAGGTCCTGGGCTGGGAGGTCCCACAACTCCCTAAATATACTCCTGGGAATTACGGATGGGTTAGATGGGTTCCGAGCTAATAAACAATTCCTTACTACTGCATAATGGTGGCCAAGCGAGACATTGCTGCTAATTGGATAAATCTGACGTCGCCTGGCCTGGCAAAATGGCACAGAGGGCTGGAATGGTGTGCAGCGCAAGACAAGCCGATGTTTGAGGCCAGTGGGTGTCCGGCTAAACACCGTAAGGTTCGGGGTAAATGGCTGGGGCCAATAAAATAAATAAGCCATATGCTAAGAACTGTGCGCACCGAGTGGGGCTTTTGTAAGGTCATATGTAACAAACTCACCCTTCCCCATAGGTATAGGAGAGGGATGTCTTATCACTGCTGTAACATGCTGTACTTGATTGTTGCTGGTATTTTTGTTCAAAAAAACAATAAAAATGATTATAAAACAAATAAAAAACTATACTATAGAAATCCATCTCATAGCAACCAAGTCAGCCTCGTATGCAGCGAGTTGGAGTTTCAGTTTAAAGCCTAAATTGCCGATTTTTGAAAGGGACAGAAATGGGATATAAGTTCTGTTCATGTCCATCTTGAAACTATCCCTTCATCACAAAGTATTTAGCAGCAAGTAATCTGGTTGAGCATGCTGAGATCTACCTATACCCTAAACTGTCATCAGATCAAACACCTCTGTTATTGGTAGATAGGACTCAAAACCTTCAGAGATCACCTAGTTGATGAATAAATAGCGGGGCCACTGAGTGTATAGCTTATAATGAGAGTATAGTGGCACTACCCATAGTATGAGACCTTTTTAAGGTGGGTTTAGAGGCATAATATTAAGCTGTTCCATTGCAGAAGAAGTGCACTGCTGGGCACAAACACAGCAGAGGTATCCATATCTCATAAAGCCAGATTTTAAACACTATTGAGTTGTATTTAACGAAGGACTCAGAACCTGTTATATATCAGGACCTAGTAGCTGCAAGCACTGCCATTTGCAAGAATTGTCGGAGAAGTCGGCTAGCATATATTTGTCTAAACCTAACTATTCATATGAACATAGTGAGTCAATTGGCAACTTTTAAGCTGTGAACATAAAGAAGGTGACTAAAAGTAGTAGTATTAAGTTTATCAAAAATGCACAGAGTGATACTATTGCAGTGGTGGGTAGGATCATTTATACTTTTCATGAATATTACCAAAATTTATATAGGGAAGAGGGGGTTTCGGGAGGAACAAGTTACAGAACATCTGCACACAATTTGGCTGAAAGCCCTTCCTCAGCGGGAATCAGCAAGCCTTGATACCCTCCTCGCGAGTACTGAAACAAAGGTATCTCTTCCAGCTGGAAAGGCAGTTGGTGTTCATGGCATACATCTCACATTTTATAAGGTATTCAGCTCCATTATTGGCCCACTATTCCATACACTATTTTTAACCATTCAACAGTAGCACGTTATACCAAAATCATGGTATTGGACAAACATCGTACTATTCCTGAAGAAAGACAAGTCGCCTCCTTCGGAGGCAGATTCTTTCCGGTCAATTTCACGAACCAATAGTGATATGCCATAAGTTACTCTTAAAATTACTGCAACCACTGTGAGCAGGGTCATTGCTGATGTTGTATCTCCTTATGATCATGGCTTTGTTCCTGGTAGGGATACCATTGATCACAACAACTCTATGATCATATTATTCGATATTTCTGCAGTTTTGGGAAAACCAATAACAATGATCCTACTCAGCGATAAAAAAGCTACTGATCAGGTATTCTTGGGATGTCTCTCTCTGTAATCATGAAAAAGTTGGACTTCATTACTAAACCCATTAGGTATATTGAGATCCTTTATCGAAAACCTACCACCAAATTATTAATAACGAGGAAAGAATTAGCCCCAATTTAGATCATCTGTGGTACTGAGCAGGGATGTCCATGGTTGCCCCTTCTGTTTGCAGTATACATAGAGCCATATCTAAGTTGGCTATTAACAGCAGAAAAATTGTCCTGATAGTATTCCGAGGCAATGCTACCAACATTATGACATACGCATATGATGGTGCGATCCTCAGAGTGGAGGTGGACACTGCCATTATTGCATTTGAGAGTAAGGGAAAACAAGGCTACCCCGATATGCGAACCTGCGGTGAGTATATGTTTAGAAAAAACAATGGTTCAGAGGTGGCCCTAAGGGTCCATATATGTAGTTAGTGCTCCCAAAGGGAGACACTATCGGGGAAAACTATTTACAATGATATTTAATCACGTTGGGAGTATCTAATGATGGGCCGCTATTCCAAGCAAGGTCAAACTCAAACTAAAGAACTTGCACTACATACTCGTTGGTATGATTTGAAGTTTTAATATAATGAAAATGTCCGTGATTCCAAAGCGCTAAATTTTTTCTGTACTTTATCCAAGCCACATTTACTTTTTTAGTCGAGCAGATTCAGTATTAAGAAGTTTTATTTGGGCTTCTCAAAGATCTTGAGAAGCATTATAATATCTGAAGTTGCCTTAGAAAGTGGCAGATTGGCCGTACCTGATTTCAGATTCTGTTACCGCGTGGCAATCTGTTAGTATGTGCGCCATGGACATTTCCTATGCCCTTTATTTACAAGTTATGTCTTGGTGAAAAAGCTGCTGGTGCCTTCCTTGTTTTGCTGATAGTATCTACTATGGGAAAAGTACTTTGCAATATGGCTCGCGCTGCATTTAACATTTGGCGGGCTTGGTGGTGTTATCTTAAAATATATATTTAGAAAAGATATAAGCCAGTTTTGTGCTGTGAAGCCTTTCACCCTATTTTTCATAACTCTATCTGTTATCTATGGTAGACTACTGGGATTCTTATAGCTGGGTAGCTCTTCCAAGGTGATCCTTTGCTGTTTTTCCCCTTGTTGCAAGAGAAGTTCTCAATTATTCTTTTAAATTTTTTTATTTTATATAGCGCAAACTAGACTTGAAGATATCAGAGCACTTGACACGAGCACCCGTTGCTTTACAGACAGACATATTCATTTTCAGGCACATAGATATTACATGATTTTCCCAGAATCACAGGATGTTGAGCGTCTCTGCTGAGATTTGAACCCCGTTCACCACCCTAGCCGTTAGGCCACATTGTCTCCCCTTACCTAATGTCTCCTTCGAATATTTGCAAACAAGGGACTATCTGAGTAGGATTGGTGGGGTTAATCTGAATCTTGTGGAACCTCAACCTCAGGAAGCCCTGGTTAGGGATAGCAGCAAATTAAAGATTCTAACCGCTTATAATGTTATTAATGAACTTAGGCCTGGTGAGTTAGACTCAAACTGCCTTTTGGAGTGATAAGATGAAAAAAGCTGTCCCCACAAACACCAACAGTCATTAGAGTGGAGTTGCCAATTATTGATGTCCACCAGTTTTAAATGACAAGACAATATTTCATATGCATTATACCAGTGTATAAATGTATGCAATGAAACCTATTCAAGAAAACACGTTATAAATGTCTGACTCTGATATATCAGGATACTTAGGTGTGTAATCTAAATAGGTAGTATGGGATGTAGTGTACAACTTTGTTGCACAGAAATTACTAATATTAATTATATATTGAAACATAGTAATTCTGTAAATCAGATCATTCCCAAAATAATTAGCATTTATAATTGTGTGCTAAAACTTTATGCGTAGTGACAGTTATAGTAGTAACAAGTATAGTTATAAAGTAGTAACAGTTGCAGTTTTCTCATCAATATTTCCATTGCAATTGTTGCAGTGGTATTATGTCATAGACGATGTCATGAGTGATGTAATATGCGGGGTAATTAGCAGTGCCCTGCAAGGGCTCGAGTTATAGTTGCCTTAGGGCACAAATTATAGTTACCTCAGCTAACTATAACTATAACTGGTGAATTTTAGTGGGTTTTGTACTTTTAAAACAGCATGTTTTAACTAACATCTTTACCTGACTATAACATCACTTTTACTTTTGTTTTTTCACAATTTTTTTTTTTTAAGGTTAAGTAATATTTTATTACCATGTGTAATCCAACCACTTGTGGCCTGATCCTGTGTCCAACCCCCCTGCAGGCAGCCAAACCCCGATGCACAGAGCCTTTGAACATGCACACCAGGTGTTGACCACAGGCCCTGCAGTCAACCGCTCCCCCGGTGGGCAGCCAACTCCCCGCAGCACACAGCCTTTGGCTTCGTGCAGTGGGGGGTTGGCCGCAGGCACCAACTCCACCTCCGTGTACAATGTGGGGTTGGTGCCAGGGTCTGGCCTCTGTGCAGACATCCCTGTGCCATGCACGGCCTCCTGCAACACCAAAATATAGCAAGTGAGCCCATTGACTTTATCAATTTATTCAAATCTACATTTCAATAATTCACACAAAGCAAGGGTTATTTATATTGATTACTAAAAACATTTTGATAACGTTTTAATAAAAAAACATGTATGTGAATCTTTCTTTTTACATAGTTACAAATGTGAAAATAAAGTCAGAGACATATTAAAGAAAAAAAATTATCCTGAGTCTTTCTTTTAACATTTTTTATCCCAAAAATGCAATAATAAAAACAATCACAAGAAGGCCTTGCATCTTTCTTTTATACATCGTCAGGCCACATAAAATGCAGGTATATAACCACCGACTAGAGGGACTGCACTCCTAGCTGTAGAGCAAAAGCTCCAGCCTCGGGAGTCCTTTAAAAAGATATGGTAAGTTCTCCTAGGGTCATGGATTTAATGACCCGGGAGACTTACTGTTTTTTTTCCAATATTGGTAGAAGGCTGCGGAAATGTCTGCAGCCCCCCCAGAACATAAAAAATGATTGGTGGGGCCCTTGCCCCTTCTAGAGACATCACAGGCTCTCTGCATGAGCCTTGCTGGGCATTATGAGGTGCTCCGTGACGGAGCGGTGAATAATAACTGAGTGGCTTTCTTGGTATATTTTTCTTGGTGTCGCGGTCCCACCAGAGATAACCACAGTGTTTTTTATAGGGGTGCACGGGGGAGCCTGGTGTCCTCCTGGGGCAATCGACACCATTACTTTTTTTTACTTCAGGGGTCCTCCAGTGCTCATACATGGACACCCTACACCATTATTTTTCTTGGGAGCCACAGGGGGAGGCCCCAGGGCCCCAGGGCCCCTGTGGCTTTTTATATTTTAATTTGTGGTGCCCAGGTGCCCACCTGGGGAACCCTACAGCATGTCCTAATTATGGGCTGCCAGGGGGAGGCCTTGGTGCCCTGCAGCCCCGCCGGCAGCCCTGCTTGCACTCATCCTGGGTGCAGCGGAGCCGGCATTGGTTTATGCTCCCGCCAGGTGAGAGCGCATTACTCTTTCGCTACCTGCATTTTCAGGCAGGGAACTGGATGGTGTCCCGAGGGCTTGGGATACCATCCCTGAGTTAAAATTGGCTCTGATGGGGGGCTACATGCCCCCCACCCCATTTTGAAGTTTGCACCCCCGGGTGGAATCTCCAGGGCCTCTTCAGGCTCGGAGAGGGGGAGCCTCCCTCCCATTAATTAAAATGAAAGCCCGGGTGATGGGGTTCCTGGGGCCTTTTTAGGTTTGGGGAGGGGGGACCGCCCGGACCTTCCCATTCAATCAAATATTGTCCCCTCAGGAAGGCAGTCCCTGGTGCTTTTTAGGTCTCGGCTAACGTAAGCTGCGCACATGTGCAGTCTCGCTGGCAGATTTAATGTCTCTGAGTAGCGAGGGTAAACCCAGCCCCTCTTCTCCATTGGCTGGCCTCCTAAACGGCGGCCAGCCATTGGAAAAGAGGTCTCAGTGACGTCATTCTCTAGCTCTAAGCCCCGTCTTTTTCGGATTGGGGGGGCGTGTTTTTTTCTTTTCTTCCTCTCCTCTTTCTATTGGCTGGAATGTAAACAACAAGTCAAAAACACGCCTGTTGTTTACATTCCAGCCCATGGAGAAGAGGGGAGAAAGAAAAACACGCCCCCCAGTCTAAAAAGGAAGGGGCTTAGAGCAAATGGCGACCGCTTGTTTCTCTGTGTACCTCACTCTCCAATCTCGTTGGTTCATCTATTTGTCTCCCAGTGTTTTCTCTCTTATTCCCTCTGCCTGCTGTCTGTTTATCCATGAAAGGGTTGTAGATCTGTCATGTGACAACACTTCCATGGCCCTGACAGACTGGCCTGTTTTGAAACTTCTCGGTTTCTCCAGAGACCCTTCATCCGTTGTTTGCATTGCTGTGGTATCTAGCACAGTTCTACTCACTGACGGACAACCTCACTCGCCTTCTCGCGCCCATTCCTGCCTCTCCCTCCGCTCGCCGTTTCCTCCCCAACCACCTTTCAGCACCGCACACTTCCTGGTAAAAATCACCAAGGTCAGTCAGAAACAACACGCTTCCTGGCAGAGGCGCATAATTCATGGGCGAGGAATCGTGAACACTGATTCACGGCACCTCGGGTTGCTTAGCTCGTTCTTGCAGAACAGAAACGTACGCCAAACCACAATAGAGCCTTTTCCGTTAAATTCCTGTGCTAAGGGACTTGTGTCGGCTCACAAAGCTGGAAAACATTCTGCAGGCTGAAAACCAAAATACCTATAGGGAGGAATAAATTAGTCCTCGCACTGCATCACGCGATAGTCTGCCATGATTCTGTTACGGGAGCCTGCAGGGTCCAGCAGGGGCGGGGAGGGGCGGGCCCAGGCTTCTTGAAGCCTCACTTCCCTGCGCAAGTACAAGCACCCGAGCGTCAGGAATAGCACGTAGTGCCCGCCCGCCTCGCAGTTCTGCCGGTTGAACACACCGGGCTCACTGAAGGGCTGAGAAAAAGAGGCTGCAGAGAGCCGGCATGTAAGTAGCCCATTCACGGCGTTGACTCCGCCTCTTCCTGGGCAGAAGGCGGTGCTCGTCTGAGTGGGCTTCTGAGCTGCTCCCTCATGCACTCCCTTACCAGCATGGACAGACTTATAGCGCCTTGGTCCATTTTTGTCGTGGTTTCCGAGACCCTCACACGTTTCACAGCTAGCCATATACTTCCAGTGCTGAAGTTCATGTGTCTGCCGAATACCCTACCCTCTAAGAAGCTCTCGCGATCTAAAATGGGTACTTTGATATGTAGTGAATTATTCTGTAGCGCTAACTACGGTCAGAATGGTGATCATTGTTTGGCGATACATCTCAGAACTTTTCAACTAACATGTCCTTTTCCCCTTTACTGTTTCAGCCCTGAAACCAAACCTGTCAGGGGCTAGCCCTATTTTAAGCCAACGCTGTTCCTATTTTTAATGTTTAAACTGTATAAAAGCGCATGTTATACTCTTTTAATATATGTATTTATGTGGGGACGTAAGCTAGATTCACAGCAGTGGCCCTGGAGACCAGCACAAACCAGGCAGACCTGTGTTTAACTATATTCACGATGACAGTGGAGTCCTTCGGGGAAGGTCTGAACCGGAGACAGCATTTCCAGCTGACCCCGGAGAAGCGAGGATGAGGTGGCCAGCTGCCCGAGCCCCCAGCCATGTGCTCGGCTCCCCGCTTCGTTTCCACTGGAAAGGGGCTGCTTCAACCCCCCTCCCCGCCCTGCTCACATGTCTCTTCCTCATCCCAGTAGAGGGTTTGTGGGGTAGGGAGAGCTGTGCGCCGAACCCCTGCGCTATGGTGTGGCTGTGTGTGTGTGTGTGTGTGTGTGTGTCTGTGGCTCTGTGTGTGTGTGTGTGTGTGTGTGTGGCTCTGTGTGTGTATGTGTGGCCATGTGTGTGTGTATAAAAGGAAGGGGTCCAAGACCAAAAGTCAAAATGATTCAGAATTAATTGCAATTATTATTCAGTAAACTCAAAGAGCCAAGCTATTGTATGCAAATGAATTTAATTCAGATTTGCATATCCATTCCATTCAATGATCTAGCTCAAAATACATTTCATTACAAACATCATAGGTTTAAATATACGTGCCCACATACACAACAAGAAAAGGGAAGGGGGTCAGTGAGGGAAGTGTAAAAAGGGGTAGGGGTAGTTCGTATCATTCAGTGACAAGTCATCATTTTTGAATTTTCAAGACTGCGTATATATGGTCCTTTTAAATAAAAGGCCACACAAAAGGCTCATCAGAGTCCTAAAATGTTGATGATAGACAAATGCCTAACTCCGTAGAAGCTGTTATTGCATTGTTTGGGATCGGAGTTGGTCAGGATTACGTAGTCTACGTTTCGACCCAGAATAGCCGTAGGATAGTTTTCCTTACAAGTAGGGTCTTCGTCAGGACGTAGAGAGTTGTGGGTGGGCACCTCCTAGGGAATAGTTAAGAAAACCAAATTAGAGCACACCCAGCTGTCGATTGATTACAAGAAGGGTGGGTAAGTGAAGAAGAGTTCATTGATTAAAAACATGTTGTCACGTCGTGCCAAAAGGCACGTACCTTTACGTCAAAGATTACACTGAATCTAAATTTAGCTCACCTTTTTCAAAGCGAGAGAGGACGGATAATTGAAAAGTGATAAATCGTCTGATCACTTTTGCGCCCTGTTCTCTTGGAGTTCTTAAACAGTCATGATGGCCCAAAGCACAGATTATGTGGGTGATGGATGAATCCCCTAAATAAATCAAATAGGGTGTTACCATATCATTGAGGTATACAAGTTCATGGTGATTCTAATTAAAACAAATGGTTTTTTGCAAAACCTTACCCCTTGTACTTTTTAGAAATCAGGACCTGGTCAGACTCGGGGAATTCAATATTGAGTTCTTATACACTGACTGGATACTGTCACCTTAAATAGGGAGACATGATGTTACCAATGGTACACCATATACATATTAGTTTCAAATTTCAAAAAAATGTCTATTCTGTCTGCTTACCACTGTTGCTCTGATTGGCAAGAATGGCAGAATGGATTCCTCTCAAGTAGCACTTGATTTGTGCTTCGATACTAGTTTACCATGCGGTTCAGAAATTCTAACAGGAGATTGGCCTGCACATGAGGAACATAGGATATAAAAAGAAATTATAAACTGGCGTATTTTGTTAAAGCCCTTATGGATCGATCGCCTAAATTTAGGGTTAGTATGATCTCATGATTTCTAGTTTTTGTACCTGTTTAGATCAAAAAAGTCGAGCTGGAGAGGTTCATACAAACAGTTGAGTGCTGTCGCCTAGTTTCTGGGGACAGGATAATGACATTGTTACCTTTAACTCATATTGGTTCCAGATGTAAAAGCATACTTCTATTCTGTAAACTTACCACTATTACTCTCATTAAACAAATTAAGGCAGAGCAAAAATCTCCTCACATAGCACATAAATTGCGCTTCGATATTGGTAGAAAACCGTTTCAAAAGGTTTCTAGAAAAACGGGTTTCCTATATATAAGGAACATAAAAGGAAACAAATTAAGATTTTTCAAGGGTTCTTAAATGTCATCAAGAATGGTAACTGCCAGCTTAAACATATTGTCTATTACCTCTCATAGAACGAATTATTCTGCACTCGGCATGTTGGCAGAAGAAATGAATTCTCGGTTCACCCTAAAGGAATACATACATATCAGGGATTCGTTATGCATAATCATGTCATCTCGTTTTTCAAAAAAGGAAGGGGAGGTGGACTCTGTCGGGTCGCTTACCTCCGTAAGTAATCAGTTGTTATTAGGAGGACACGTCCATGTGTAGATCCGACTGCCTCCTGTAAAAAACGGAATCGCGATCAAAAAATTGTAACGGAGTGCCACATTTTTACCGCGTTCATTGCAGTAGGTCAGGGAGTTAAAGAAAAAGACCGGCGGGTTTTACCTAGGCTCGTGACTATCTCCGTATCAATCCACAGCGTCCAAAATCCAGGAAGGAATGCCGCCGAACGCTATCAAGGTTTTCACTTCCTGGTTGATTTTTAAAGCGGGGGCGGGGCTACGTTGCCAGATTGTCAGAAAAAGAAAGCAGACTATGCTAGTCCCTAGCCTTCACACAGTGCGGATTAATCAAGAAATAGATAAACATCACATCGGCAACATCGCCAGGTATAACAACAGGTTGTAGAATAACTTTGGGAATAAACAACATTAGAGCGTGAATTGACTTGTACATTCAAGATTATAGCAAAAGTCAAATTCCAGTTAATAAAGGGCTTCAATACGCACATCGTAGAAAACAACGCATTTGGCACAGTTCCAATTTAAGCTTAAAGCAGAAGTCGAATTATTAGTCAAACACCGGTTATTAACAGGCTCAACATACACATTGTGGAAACAAGCATTGGCTCGGATCCTAGCATATTCCACTTTTAGTCTTCCCTTGGTACTGTGCTTATCAAGAATAACCAAGTCATACACACAGAGTGCACTTATCGCGCAGGATAGTGTAAACTCAAACTGTCGGTTATATTACCATCGGAAACGTATCAGACTATCGATATAAGAGTGCACTTATCACACATGATAGTGTAGACTCAAACAATTTCCATAATGGTTACGGAGTGAAGGACATTACAGTCTCTGATCAGATATTACACACAATTCACCATCATGTATTTAGAATTGAAATCACAGATTGGCTAGTTGCACAAAGCTATTATCAGATTCATTAAGACCCTCTATTACGGAGTTAAAGATATGGATCCATTTTAACTCTCTCATATTCAAAATGTTGGGTAGATCCCCACCCCTAGCACCCAATGTTACATGTTCCAGGACAACCCATTTTAAGGATTCAGGCAAATGGCTGTGCTTTTCGCAGTGTTCAACAAGAGGTGCCCCAGGCACCTTGCATCGAATACGGCTACAGTGTGATAGAAATCGTGCTTTGACACGTTGCTGGGTCTGACCTACATAGATGAGGTCACACGGGCAAATTATACCATAGATCACGTTCTTGGTATTACAATTAGTGTGACTTTTATATGTGTGTCTATGGTTTTTGAACACAAATTCTTTGGATTGTATTGTTGAGGGGCAAGCCTTACAGTTACCACACTTAAAATGTCCTGTTATTGGTGGTTGATTCCAGCATGAGGCTAGGGTAGGTTCTGGTGGACATTCTAAAAAGGATGAAACTACGTAGTCTTTTACATTCCTCGCCTTTTTGAAAGCATGCATAGGTACATTTGTGATTTCAAGATCGTTAGCTATGAGACCCCAATGTTTGTTTATAGCTTTCTTAATCAAGTGACTCTTCGTTGAGAAAGTGGTTACACAAATCATACGTTCATCTGATTGACATATTCGTGTGGAAGGTTCCAAGAGTGTTTCCCGGTGACAGAACCATGCCCTCTTCCTGGAGCGTTTGATTAGCCTCTTCGGATAGCCTCTCTCTATTAAACGTCCCATCAAAATGTCTGATTGTGACATATAGTCATCTTTTTTGCTACAGTTCCTTCGAACTCGAAGGAACTGGCCAAAAGGCAAGTTGTCCCGGAGGCTCCGTGGGTGGTGGCTCGAGTACTGTAACAACGAGTTACGTTCTGCAGGTTTACGAAATAAGTTGGTATATAGTGTACCCTCCTCCGCTATTATGAAGATGTCAAGAAAATCAATCTTTTTATTGCTGGCCTGTATTGTAAATTGAATGTCTGATGATCGTAGATTAAGCCAGGTATGAAAATCCTGTAATTCATTGTCACTGCCCTTCCAGATAACCAACACGTCATCTATATAGCGGACCCAAAGTTGTATTTGATGCCGAAAAGGGTTGAGGTCACAGATGACAAAAGTCTTTTCAAAAAAGGCCATAAACAATATGGCCAGGTCCGGGGCAAAGGCCGCCCCCATTGCCACGCCCTTCGTTTGTAGGTAGAAAACATTTTGGAACATAAAAAAGTTCCGCATCATGGCAATCTTAAGTAGGAGGATTATGAAAGAAGTGGGTACCTGTACCGGGGCTTCCCTGCTGTCTAGGGCTGCCGTGGCCACCATCAAGGCCTCTTCCTGGGGGATACTAGTGTATAGCGACACAATGTCGCACGTTACTAGTAATTCCTCATCTGGACTGAAGGGTTTACCATCTATGAGCGTAATGGTGTGTGTCGTGTCCCTCAAATATGTGGGGGTTGCTTCCGCCAGAGGTTTTAAAAAGAAGTCCACATATCTGCATAGAGGCTCCAGAATGGATCCACATCCAGAAACGATGGGTCGTCCTGGGGGATTGTGTAGGTCTTTGTGGACCTTAGGTAAGGTGTATATAGTAGGTATACGAGGATGGCTTTGGTTGAGGTACTGGTATTCATGATCTGTCAGGAAACCTTGTTGCAAACCATCCTGAGTGACCCTCTGGATTTCAGCAGCCAGATCTTTAGTGGGGTCAGATGTCAGTCTTTTGTAACTGACCCCATCGTTAAGTTGACGCCAGATCTCTTCCTTGTATTTTGTTGTATCTTGGATAACGATGGCTCCGCCTTTGTCGGCTGGTTTTACTACAACATCATGATTGGATTTGAGAGTGGCAAGAGCTGTCCTCTCGGTCTTTTGGATGTTGTATTTCACATAGGTTTTTTCACTCAGAATTTGCTTGACTTCTTCAAGGATGATGCTTTCATAAGCCAGAATTCGATGGCTCATTGCATTCGATGGTGGTACAAATCTTGAAGGGGCCCTGAATCCGGTTACAGAAGTGGTCTTTGGGGGTGGTCTGTTCTTAAAGAAAAATCGTAATCTTATTTTACGAAAGAATTTCGAGAGTTCCATGAATGTATTGAAGCAATTGGGAGGAGTTGTTGGCACAAATGAAAGGCCTTTGCTTAAAACCCTGAATTCATCCGCGTTGAGCTCTTGTGATGACAAGTTAATGATTGGTGTGTCTGTTGTTTTTACCACTTGTAGTTCTTGCGTCTTGTCGAGCGCTCTCCGTGTTCCTCCGGTTGGAAACGAACCTGTTTCATACCGCGGCCTCTCCCTCCTTCGTTGTCCCACTGCATTGGGGGGCCTTGTTGGCCGCGTCCAGTCCCTCTGTTCCAGTTGTTGCCTCGTCCACGGGGCGGTCTCCATGTCCCCTGTTCTAAAAAAGAGTTAGATTGATATTGTGGGCGATATGAATCCTGGTAGCCGTAGGAGTTACTAGTGCCTGCTTGTTCGGAATCTTCTCCCGAGCTGTAGGAGGAATCGGAAAATGTGGTGTATCGTCCTCTAGATCTACCCCCTCTGTAACCCCGATTGGTAAATCGTCCCTGTTGATCCTGTCGAAAATAATCGTCAGACAGGTAGGGATAAGTTTTCTTTTTGTCGTAAAACTTAAGGTCCCTAGCTAATTTGTCGAGTTTTTTCTTGATGGTAGTAGTCTCGAAGTCTTGGAGGGTTGCAACAAGTTTGGATAGTGCCTCTTTTGAGTTGGTGAGGGTACTGTCACCTGAGATACTAGCCTTCAATTCAGCTATCTGTTTGGTGAGGGTTGTAACTTGTTCTGCAGCTGTCTCAATTCCCAACACCATCCAGTGTCGGGAACAGTTATTTGCAACAAAACTAAATCCCTCCCGAAATTTGGGAATATCAACAAAGATGGCTGGTTCAACTCTAACTTGTAACCCTGACGGTATTATGTTGTTTTGAAGACACTGTGCGAGAAAGTGAACATGTAATTTGGTGCGAATTAGTTTTTTCTCTAGCCTCTCCAGTTGGGAAATTTTATCATTGAGGGTAATGTCAATGATGGGTGTACCAACAGACAGAAAATTGTGGGATGGATCATGTAAAAGTTGGTCAATGTAATCTTCAGTATACGTTAAAATCTCTTTGTCTACCATGATCGTGAAACATAGACAATTTTACAGAAATTCAAGATGAAAATTGTGACAACACGTGAAAACCTCCAATTGGGAGGTGGCGTAACCTCACAGGCCAGCGCCTGTACAAAGTATGTAAGAAACAAACAGGGTTGACCCACTAAAGTCAATAGGACCTGGGTAAATTATCAGTATAAAAGGAAGGGGTCCAAGACCAAAAGTCAAAATGATTCAGAATTAATTGCAATTATTATTCAGTAAACTCAAAGAGCCAAGCTATTGTATGCAAATGAATTTAATTCAGATTTGCATATCCATTCCATTCAATGATCTAGCTCAAAATACATTTCATTACAAACATCATAGGTTTAAATATACGTGCCCACATACACAACAAGAAAAGGGAAGGGGGTCAGTGAGGGAAGTGTAAAAAGGGGTAGGGGTAGTTCGTATCATTCAGTGACAAGTCATCATTTTTGAATTTTCAAGACTGCGTATATATGGTCCTTTTAAATAAAAGGCCACACAAAAGGCTCATCAGAGTCCTAAAATGTTGATGATAGACAAATGCCTAACTCCGTAGAAGCTGTTATTGCATTGTTTGGGATCGGAGTTGGTCAGGATTACGTAGTCTACGTTTCGACCCAGAATAGCCGTAGGATATATATATATACGCAGTCTTGAAAATTCAAAAATGATAGCTTGGCTCTTTGAGTTTACTGAATAATAATTGCAATTAATTCTGAATCATTTTGACTTTTGGTCTTGGACCCCTTCCTTTAATACTGATAATTTACCCAGGTCCTATTGACTTTAGTGGGTCAACCCTGTTTGTTTCTTACATACTTTGTACAGGCGCTGGCCTGTGAGGTTACGCCACCTCCCAATTGGAGGTTTTCACGTGTTGTCACAATTTTCATCTTGAATTTCTGTAAAATTGTCTATGTTTCACGATCATGGTAGACAAAGAGATTTTAACGTATACTGAAGATTACATTGACCAACTTTTACATGATCCATCCCACAATTTTCTGTCTGTTGGTACACCCATCATTGACATTACCCTCAATGATAAAATTTCCCAACTGGAGAGGCTAGAGAAAAAACTAATTCGCACCAACTTACATGGTCACTTTCTCGCACAGTGTCTTCAAAACAACATAATACCGTCAGGGTTACAAGTTAGAGTTGAACCAGCCATCTTTGTTGATATTCCCAAATTTCGGGAGGGATTTAGTTTTGTTGCAAATAACTGTTCCCGACACTGGATGGTGTTGGGAATTGAGACAGCTGCAGAACAAGTTACAACCCTCACCAAACAGATAGCTGAATTGAAGGCTAGTATCTCAGGTGACAGTACCCTCACCAACTCAAAAGAGGCACTATCCAAACTTGTTGCAACCCTCCAAGACTTCGAGACTACTACCATCAAGAAAAAACTCGACAAATTAGCTAGGGACCTTAAGTTTTACGACAAAAAGAAAACTTATCCCTAACTGTCTGACGATTATTTTCGACAGGATCAACAGGGACGATTTACCAATCGGGGTTACAGAGGGGGTAGATCTAGAGGACGATACACCACATTTTCCGATTCCTCCTACAGCTCGGGAGAAGATTCCGAACAAGCAGGCACTAGTAACTCCTACGGCTACCAGGATTCATATCGCCCACAATATCAATCTAACTCTTTTTTAGAACAGGGGACATGGAGACCGCCCCGTGGACGAGGCAACAACTGGAACAGAGGGACTGGACGCGGCCAACAAGGCCCCCCAATGCAGTGGGACAACGAAGGAGGGAGAGGCCGCGGTATGAAACAGGTTCGTTTCCAACCGGAGGAACACGGAGAGCGCTCGACAAGACGCAAGAACTACAGGTGGTAAAAACAACAGACACACCAATCATTAACTTGTCATCACAAGAGCTCAACGCGGATGAATTCAGGGTTTTAAGCAAAGGCCTTTCATTTGTGCCAACAACTCCTCCCAATTGCTTCAATACATTCATGGAACTCTCGAAATTCTTTCGTAAAATAAGATTACGATTTTTCTTTAAGAACAGACCACCCCCAAAGACCACTTCTGTAACCGGATTCAGGGCCCCTTCAAGATTTGTACCACCATTGAATGCAATGAGCCATCGAATTCTGGCTTATGAAAGCATCATCCTTGAAGAAGTCAAGCAAATTCTGAGTGAAAAAACCTATGTGAAATACAACATCCAAAAGACCGAGAGGACAGCTCTTGCCACTCTCAAATCCAATCATGATGTTGTAGTAAAACCAGCCGACAAAGGCGGAGCCATCGTTATCCAAGATACAACAAAATACAAGGAAGAGATCTGGCGTCAACTTAACTATGGGGTCAGTTACAAAAGACTGACATCTGACCCCACTATAGATCTGGCTGCTGAAATCCAGAGGGTCACTCAGGATGGTTTGCAACAAGGTTTCCTGACAGATCATGAATACCAGTACCTCAACCAAAGCCATCCTCGTATACCTACTATATACACCTTACCTAAGGTCCACAAAGACCTACACAATCCCCCAGGACGACCCATCGTTTCTGGATGTGGATCCATTCTGGAGCCTCTATGCAGATATGTGGACTTCTTTTTAAAACCTCTGGCGGAAGCAACCCCCACATATTTGAGGGACACGACACACACCATTACGCTCATAGATGGTAAACCCTTCAGTCCAGATGAGGAATTACTAGTAACGTGCGACATTGTGTCGCTATACATAGTATCCCCCAGGAAGAGGCCTTGATGGTGGCCACGGCAGCCCTAGACAGCAGGGAAGCCCCGGTACAGGTACCCACTTCTTTCATAATGCTCCTACTGAAGATTGCCATGATGCGGAACTTTTTTATGTTCCAAAATGTTTTCTACCTACAAACGAAGGGCGTGGCAATGGGGGCGGCCTTTGCCCCAGACCTGGCCATATTGTTTATGGCCTTTTTTGAAAAGACTTTTGTCATCTGTGACCTCAACCCTTTTCGGCATCAAATACAACTTTGGGTCCGCTATATAGATGACGTGTTGGTTATCTGGAAGGGCAGTGACAATGAATTACAGGATTTTCATACCTGGCTTAATCTACGATCATCAGACATTCAATTTACAATACAGGCCAGCAATAAAAAGATTGATTTTCTTGACATCTCCATAATAGCGGAGGAGGGTACACTATATACCAACTTATTTCGTAAACCTGCAGAACGTAACTCGTTGTTACAGTACTCGAGCCACCACCCACGGAGCCTCCGGGACAACTTGCCTTTTGGCCAGTTCCTTCGAGTTCGAAGGAACTGTAGCAAAAAAGATGACTATATGTCACAATCAGACATTTTGATGGGACGTTTAATAGAGAGAGGCTATCCGAAGAGGCTAATCAAACGCTCCAGGAAGAGGGCATGGTTCTGTCACCGGGAAACACTCTTGGAACCTTCCACACGAATATGTCAATCAGATGAACGTATGATTTGTGTAACCACTTTCTCAACGAAGAGTCACTTGATTAAGAAAGCTATAAACAAACATTGGGGTCTCATTGCTAACGATCTTGAAATCACAAATGTACCTATGCATGCTTTCAAAAAGGCGAGGAATGTAAAAGACTACGTAGTTTCATCCTTTTTAGAATGTCCACCAGAACCTACCCTAGCCTCATGCTGGAATCAACCACCAATAACAGGACATTTTAAGTGTGGTAACTGTAAGGCTTGCCCCTCAACAATACAATCCAAAGAATTTGTGTTCAAAAACCATAGACACACATATAAAAGTCACACTAATTGTAATACCAAGAACGTGATCTATGGTATAATTTGCCCGTGTGACCTCATCTATGTAGGTCAGACCCAGCAACGTGTCAAAGCACGATTTCTATCACACTGTAGCCGTATTCGATGCAAGGTGCCTGGGGCACCTCTTGTTGAACACTGCGAAAAGCACAGCCATTTGCCTGAATCCTTAAAATGGGTTGTCCTGGAACATGTAACATTGGGTGCTAGGGGTGGGGATCTACCCAACATTTTGAATATGAGAGAGTTAAAATGGATCCATATCTTTAACTCCGTAATAGAGGGTCTTAATGAATCTGAGAATAGCTTTGTGCAACTAGCCAATCTGTGATTTCAATTCTAAATACATGATGGTGAATTGTGTGTAATATCTGATCAGAGACTGTAATGTCCTTCACTCCGTAACCATTATGGAAATTGTTTGAGTCTACACTATCATGTGTGATAAGTGCACTCTTATATCGATAGTCTGATACGTTTCCGATGGTAATATAACCGACAGTTTGAGTTTACACTATCCTGCGCGATGAGTGCACTCTGTGTGTATGACTTGGTTATTCTTGATAAGCACAGTACCAAGGGAAGACTAAAAGTGGAATATGCTAGGATCCGAGCCAATGCTTGTTTCCACAATGTGTATGTTGAGCCTGTTAATAACCGGTGTTTGACTAATAATTCGACTTCTGCTTTAAGCTTAAATTGGAACTGTGCCAAATGCGTTGTTTTCTACGATGTGCGTATTGAAGCCCTTTATTAACTGGAATTTGACTTTTGCTATAATCTTGAATGTACAAGTCAATTCACGCTCTAATGTTGTTTATTCCCAAAGTTATTCTACAACCTGTTGTTATACCTGGCGATGTTGCCGATGTGATGTTTATCTATTTCTTGATTAATCCGCACTGTGTGAAGGCTAGGGACTAGCATAGTCTGCTTTCTTTTTCTGACAATCTGGCAACGTAGCCCCGCCCCCCGCTTTAAATATCAACCAGGAAGTGAAAACCTTGATAGCGTTCGGCGGCATTCCTTCCTGGATTTTGGACGCTGTGGATTGATACGGAGATAGTCACGAGCCTAGGTAAAACCCGCCGGTCTTTTTCTTTAACTCCCTGACCTACTGCAATGAACGCGGTAAAAATGTGGCACTCCGTTACAATTTTTTGATTGCGATTCCATTTTTTACAGGAGGCAGTCTGATCTACACATGGACGTGTCCTCCTAATAACAACTGATTACTTACGGAGGTAAGCGACCCGACAGAGTCCACCTCCCCTTCCTTTTTTGAAAAACGAGATGACATGATTATGCATAACGAATCCCTGATATGTATGTATTCCTTTAGGGTGAACCGAGAATTCATTTCTTCTGCCAACATGCCGAGTGCAGAATAATTCGTTCTATGAGAGGTAATAGACAATATGTTTAAGCTGGCAGTTACCATTCTTGATGACATTTAAGAACCCTTGAAAAATCTTAATTTGTTTCCTTTTATGTTCCTTATATATAGGAAACCCGTTTTTCTAGAAACCTTTTGAAACGGTTTTCTACCAATATCGAAGCGCAATTTATGTGCTATGTGAGGAGATTTTTGCTCTGCCTTAATTTGTTTAATGAGAGTAATAGTGGTAAGTTTACAGAATAGAAGTATGCTTTTACATCTGGAACCAATATGAGTTAAAGGTAACAATGTCATTATCCTGTCCCCAGAAACTAGGCGACAGCACTCAACTGTTTGTATGAACCTCTCCAGCTCGACTTTTTTGATCTAAACAGGTACAAAAACTAGAAATCATGAGATCATACTAACCCTAAATTTAGGCGATCGATCCATAAGGGCTTTAACAAAATACGCCAGTTTATAATTTCTTTTTATATCCTATGTTCCTCATGTGCAGGCCAATCTCCTGTTAGAATTTCTGAACCGCATGGTAAACTAGTATCGAAGCACAAATCAAGTGCTACTTGAGAGGAATCCATTCTGCCATTCTTGCCAATCAGAGCAACAGTGGTAAGCAGACAGAATAGAAATTTTTTTGAAATTTGAAACTAATATGTATATGGTGTACCATTGGTAACATCATGTCTCCCTATTTAAGGTGACAGTATCCAGTCAGTGTATAAGAACTCAATATTGAATTCCCCGAGTCTGACCAGGTCCTGATTTCTAAAAAGTACAAGGGGTAAGGTTTTGCAAAAAAACATTTTTTTAATTAGAATCACCATGAACTTGTATACCTCAATGATATGGTAACACCCTATTTGATTTATTTAGGGGATTCATCCATCACCCACATAATCTGTGCTTTGGGCCATCATGACTGTTTAAGAACTCCAAGAGAACAGGGCGCAAAAGTGATCAGACGATTTATCACTTTTCAATTATCCGTCCTCTCTCGCTTTGAAAAAGGTGAGCTAAATTTAGATTCAGTGTAATCTTTGACGTAAAGGTACGTGCCTTTTGGCACGACGTGACAACATGTTTTTAATCAATGAACTCTTCTTCACTTACCCACCCTTCTTGTAATCAATCGACAGCTGGGTGTGCTCTAATTTGGTTTTCTTAACTATTCCCTAGGAGGCGCCCACCCACAACTCTCTACGTCCTGACGAAGACCCTACTTGTAAGGAAAACTATCCTACGGCTATTCTGGGTTGAAACGTAGACTACGTAATCCTGACCAACTCCGATCCCAAACAATGCAATAACAGCTTCTACGGAGTTAGGCATTTGTCTATCATCAACATTTTAGGACTCTGATGAGCCTTTTGTGTGGCCTTTTATTTAAAAGGACCATATATACGCAGTCTTGAAAATTAAAAAATGATGACTTGTCACTGAATGATACGAACTACCCCTACCCCTTTTTACACTTCCCTCACTGACCCCCTTCCCTTTTCTTGTTGTGTATGTGGGCACGTATATTTAAACCTATGATGTTTGTAATGAAATGTATTTTGAGCTAGATCATTGAATGGAATGGATATGCAAATCGGAATTAAATTCATTTGCATACAATAGCTTGGCTCTTTGAGTTTACTGAATAATAATTGCAATTAATTCTGAATCATTTTGACTTTTGGTCTTGGACCCCTTCCTTTTATACTGATAATTTACCCAGGTCCTATTGACTTTAGTGGGTCAACCCTGTTTGTTTCTTACATGTGTGTGTGTGGCTCTGTGTGTGTGTGACTCTGTGTGTGTGTGGCTCTGTGTGTGTGTGACTGTGTGTGTGTGTGTGGCTCTGTGTGTGTGTGGCTCTGTGTGTGTGTGTGTGGCTCTGTGTGTGTGTGTGAGTGGCTCTGTGTGTGTGTGTGTGTCTGTGTGTGTGTGTGGCTGTGTGTGTGTCTGTGTGTGTGGGGGCCTCTGAGTGTGCCTCTGTGTGTGTGTGTGTGTGGCTCTGTGTGTGTGGCTCTGTGATGTGTGGCTCTGTGTGTGTGTGGCTCTGTGTGCGTGTGGCTCTGTGTGTATGTGGCTCTGTATGTGTGTGGCTCTGTGTGTGTGTGGCTCTGTGTGTGTGTGACTCTGTGTGTGTGTGTGTGTGGTTCTGTGTGTGTGTATGTGGTTCTGTGTGTGTGTGGCTCTGTGTGTGTGTGTGGCTCTGTGTGTGTGTGTGGCTCTGTGTGTGTGTGTGTGTTTGGCTCTCTGTGTGTGGGTGTGGGTGCAAATGCAATAGGTCTCGTATTTGCGAAAGATTAAGCTATTGGGATTGTAAATGACAATGCCATTTATTTATCTGTTTTCAAAACCAACACATAAATAAAAAGTTTGTCATTTACAATGCCAATAGCTCTAACTATTCCGAAGGCGAGACCGTTGCATTGTAAATGCTTGTGTAGGATAGGGACGGGGTCTGTGCACCCCCTCCTCTTTATTAAAGTCTCAGCTCCAATGGATGTGGTACCGGGGCCTCTTAGAGGCTTGGGGAGGGGGGCATGTGTCACTTTCCTCCTAAATAAAAAATGTGCCACCCTAGGACCCATGTCCAGCCCTGGTTTGGGGGACCAACAACGCAGGGATCTGTGCTTTTTTACAATTTTAGAGCAGATTAATGTATCTTCCGTTGAATTTGCTGCAAAAAACAAAATATGTTTTTGGCCCCTCTGGAACCCCACCTCCAGCCCTAGGAGGGAGATTTGTGGGGGGGGGGGGGGGGGGGGGCTCAGGGCAGGCTTAATTTGTAAAGGAATAAGTTCCAGGTTCCATTGCCCTCGTCAGGAGACCACAGTAGCTTGCACCACCCAATAACCTGCCAGCGCTGCCAATGATGGTAGCATCACAACTTCTAACCATCACACGCCTACAAGTGTGACAATGCAGACTATTCTAGGCCTTCCAATGTTGTAGAAAAATTGCATGGGCCGCAGTTATCAGTCATTTTTTGTGTATATTGAATTAATACAAACTGTGGTTGTGCTCATCTCTTAATTAGACAAATAGCGCCACCAGTGACATACTGTCATATGTGCCGGTGTTGACACTTCACAGTGGGTGTTAACAATTAAGTGCTGGTGCCGAGCACCGGAAATCAGCAGCTTACATTAAGCAATGAGTCAGGATATCCCTACCCTGTTCCCTTATTTTTTTTAAAATGTTTTTCTTAGGACTCTGGTCTGAGTCCTGAGTCCTAAGATGACTGCCCTTACATCGTTGTTGATGTGGTAGCAGCCAATCACATCTCAGCATGATATCTGTTAGATCTGCGGATCCTCCGCAGCATGATATAAACAAGGTTTTTGAGCCTTAATTGCTCAAAAACTACTGAACAAATCTACAAAAAGCACACTTTCTGAACTGAGATCTATTTTTCTTTCAATTTTTATGTAAATCCATTCAAGCATTGCTGCAGCTGTGTCTAAAGTTCCTACAGAAAAATTAAGGGGAAAAGCGTATTTTCGGTCCCCGCTTGACAGGTCATCATAAAACTTTTGAGGTAGAAGCTGAGGTAGAAAAACTATTTGGGAAAGTTTCTTAAAGATACGGCACCAAAGATATAAGCAAACCAAAGATGCATTTCCTATGGTAACATGATCCTAACTATACCTACCCAGTGGTGACCACTATCAGAGTGGCAGTTGCCAATGTGTAGTTCTAGTTATGTCCAACTTTCCATAGGAAATAGATTTTTTGGTTTGCTAATAACTTTCGTGCCATTTGACGAATCTTCACAAAGCTTTCCAAAAAGTGCTCTTTTTTCCTCAGCTTCATCCTGGGAAGTTTTGGGTTGATCCATCAAGTGAAGGCCGAGAAAAAAGGGGGGTTCCCAAAATGCAATTCCTCCTGTAATTTCTATAGGGATTTTTGGAACGCTCTACATGCACAATGGCACCAAGAAATAACACTAAATTTAGCAGGAAACTGGATCTTAGTCCAGAAAGTATGCATTTTGTGATTTCAGTAGTTTTTGTGACATAACATGAAAAAAGATTTCTATAAATGGATTGTTCGGTTTGCGAAAGTCCTGAGAGTCCCGCTGTCACACAAAACCAAAAAGAGAGTCATAAGATTGGCCAACAGGGCTTTTTTTCCCATTGGCCATCTTGCTCTCATGGGAGCGAGAGGCTCCTGTGAGTCCCACAGAAGCTCAAGCTCTAATTGGCTGTCTGTTGGAGAAACAGAAATTAAATTGCAACTGTTACAAAATATGGGGAAAGATCCTAGTATTGGGAAAATTATCAGAATACAGCTATAAAAGGTGGCAAGGTAAAGGCATTCTGATCCCTAGTAATTCAGAGGAGGTCTAGCAGGCATTAGTAGTATGATGAAGCAAACTGTAAAAAAAATAAAAAATAAAGTTGCAATACTGTGGGACTCTTGTAAGGCTCTTGTGGGATCGTAAAGAAAACCGGAAAGGCCAGCCCTTCCCCACACCCTACTACGCACACTTGTCACCTAGAGAAGAGTTGTCAGTCGAGAGGCTAGTCCATCCCCACACCCTACTATGCACGCCTGTTGTTCTGGTGAGAGGGATCAACGGAGAGGCCAGTCTCTACCCACACCATACTAGGGACATCTGTTACCCGTGTACGTTTCTCAGGGGAGAGGTCAGTTCCTCCACACACTCTACTTCGCACAGCCGTCACCCTGGGGAGAGGTGTTAGCAGAGAGGCCAAATCCTCTCCACATACTTCTATACACAACCCCGTCACCCTGGGGAGAGGTCTCCATAGAGAGGGTAGTCCCTCCCACACCCTACTGTGCATGCCTTTCGCTCTGTGGAGAGTTCTCAGCAGACAGTCCAGTCTGTCCACACACCCTACTACTTACACCGGTCACCCTGGAGAGAGCCCTCAGTGGAGAGGCCAGTTCCTCCTCGCACTCTATTACGCACACTCATTGTCTAAGGGAGAGGGTTCAGCGAGGAGGGCAGTCCATGCCCACACCCCAGTACACATGCTTGTCTCAAAGACATTAATGTTTTTTATAATAAGGCTTTATTTTGGGGATTTGTGAATGTATATTTAATTATACTTACGGGTGACGTTTTGATAAAGATAATAGGCCTGTTTTATATATATTAATATGCAGACCCCTTAACAAAGCTAACAGGGCCACTTTTTACATTATGATCTTCTGACCCTTTGACAAGATCAGTAGGTCTGCCTTACTTAAAATTACACCCTTTAGTTCACATAGTCAGCCAGGTTTGGGCACCAAAAGGGAGTGGGTTGCCTTAAAGTAGCTATAACTCGCGCCCTTGCCACGAACTGCTATTTACCTCCAATGTTACATCACTCAATACATGTTCTGTGTTATCTTGGATAACATTACTGATGACCTCTGAAATCACATCATTGATGACAATACTGTGCTTTGTAGGGGTGAGAGTTATAGTTATTTTAGGGCATGAGCTAAGTTACTTGCGTTACCTATAACTGGTGAATTTTAGTGGTTTTTGCACTTTTAAACCGATATGTTTTAAATTACATTTTCATGTAACTTTAATGCCCCTTTCACCTTAGTTTTTTTCACTGAATTGCTAAGGTTTTCTTTTTAATGTAAAGTAAGATATAATTACAAATCCTAACCATAATTTCACTTTTTCCAGTGAATATATGTAGATATCTCCAAGGTATGTCGATGTGGACATAATAAAAAATCTGTACTTATTGATATACTTGACAATATTGTAGTGGTCAATAATCTGGTTACGACAGTTTTACAGGACAATACTTTTGTACACAATATCGTGACCTACATTTTACGAGCTGTACTGAAAATATTAATTTTGTGCGTTTAAAAAAAAAAAATTTTAAGAAAGGGCCCTCAAGAGCATCTGCTCACCAACAACTGAAAACAGACCTTGACAGCCTATTCCCAGCCCTGCAGGGTTGCTCGTCAGCTGACGTAGTTGCCTTCGCGTGCCTCTGCCCTCGACGGTGAGAGAGAAATGGCTACAGGGAGCGAGGTCAGACAGGTGAGTGAGCTCCTCTCTGGGAGGACTGCCGCAGCGCAATCTCCATGGTGCATTGTAAGAGGTAGAGACGTCTCATCGCCCACTCACTCATTCACAGTGGTGGTGGGGGGTGGGGGGGGGGGGGGGGGGGGGGGGAGGTTGTTTCGCGGTGTTTCCCGCCGATTCTTCACTCGTTGCGAGAAACAGAAAACAGTTGCAACAAAGCAGGCAGATTACAGTGACATTTCTCAACACAGAGAAATGTCCTTTAGAGGCAGTAGCAGTCAGACTCTGCAATTATATTCGTGCGTTTCTTGAAGGAATTCTTTGTATGAAGTAAGAAAGCTGCTGGTGCAATCAGTCTTCACTGAAGATGTCTCCATTCACTGCTGAATGGAAAGGAAAAATGTGTTCGGTGATAGTCAACCGGAATTCGTTAAAGTTCAGTCTGTCATTTCACCTGGCACTGATCTCTGACGCTTGTCGGTGAACTCAGGGCTGGCTTTAGAGCTGTTGGCGCACGGCGCGTCAATCATTTTTAGCCCCCTCCTCCCATTACCACCCCCTCGAATTCCCTCATGACCACCAGGCAAAAGTGCCCTTCATATCTCCATAGCCCCTCTCTTGCATCCATTTCATTTGTTTTAAAGCACTATTAGAACATTGGAATGTTGAGCACTCTATTGTAGACAATGGAGTGCTCCGAGCTGATTTAAACCTCTTCGGGCATGGTGAGGCCTTTGTGTTTCAAATTAGAACATTCTGCCCTCTAGTGGTGGAATGTTCTAATAGCCTTATAGCCCTGTGTGGCGGGTTTTATGAGCCATAAAAGGCTCGCTCCCTTGTTAACGCTGGAGCAGGCCCTTAATGGCTAGCAGAGCCCGCTACGGCGGGTTCTGAGGCTATAGTAAAAGCTGGCTTTACTAATAAGAATGCATATCTACCCAAACACTTTTCAGCAACATTAGGATTAGATAATGAAAGAAAAGGGGGGAAACAGAACGTCAAAACCTATTTTCTGCAGTTTGCGTGCACCTCTTTGATGACAGTTCGTAACAGTCACTGTTCTGTTGGGGTTGTACCTTATGAAATGCAGTAACAAAAGGATCTCTGTGACAAAAGCAGTAATCCACTCAGTTATCCATACAAAATACACATCTGGTATCTGCATGGTACCTGTTCTTTGCAGCGAGCATATTAACCCTCTGTGTTACATTACGGTGAGTCAAAACTGCCCCTAGACAAAACTCTGATCTCTCTCTCTAGCAGGAACACTAATCACAATCTCGACATTTTCAATGCTGCCTGAAAAGTGGACGCACAAGGAACTCTGTTGAAGGTTCAAAGCACAGCGCCCCCCTTGATGTCAGTGCCCCGCCCCAGCTCAGTGCCCCGTGCAGCCGCACCAGTTGCACTGCCCTAAAGCTGGCCCGCAGGTGATGGTTCCCTGCACTTCATTCCTGTGTCACAAGACCAACCCACATCTGACATCACTAGAACAATTCACACACCAAAGGCCTGCACATGGGTGTACAGAAGGTTAGCAGGAGGTGCAGTGAACACAGCAATAATCAGACTAACAGCCACAGACATGCCACATATGCATTTAGGAGGAGTTGGTGCTACGAGCCAATGTGGCCTGAATACTATCTACAAGCATCTCACTAAAGTCACCCTCTTACACTCAGAGGGGAATAGTACATTCCGTAAACAGACTGTCCACTTATGCCCTTACTTTCATTATCCACTGGGTGGAATGGAAACTGTTGGAGAGTAGGGTCTGCTTCCTATGGTTACCCCCAACTTTTGCTGTGATTCTCTGGTTTTTCGACTTTAGTGTGGCTGTGGTCCTGCTAATCAGATCCACAGCCCAGCTGTTCTCTCTCTAAATTAATACGATGTACTTTAGGTGCATCCCAGATTGGTTACTGGGTCACCCTTGTGAGCCCATGTATAGTGTACCATAGGTACCCAGGGCATAGGTGCACCCTAGGCCTAACAGGGGCTGCAGCATGAATTGTGCCACCCCTGGTTTGCCTTCCAAACTGACACCACAGGTCTGTTCTTACAGCCTGGGTAAGGTGGTGTAATCACCCCTTACTTAGATATAGTATACCTACATCTATATACCTATGTAGACACATATGAACCTATAAGCCACTCCTATGGCAGACCTCGACAATCCTGGTGGTAGAGTGCTTGGTTTTATGTGAGAGGGTGCCCTAGCATGAGCTGAGCCCCTCTGCAGCTTTCGGAACCAACTCCTTATAGCTGTTCTATAATATAGCCATACCATATACTCTTAAGTGCATTATAATCCTTGCGGTTAATGCTAACTTTGGTTTGTCTTTATCAAAACATATCGTGTAAGGTGTCAAACACTTTGGAATACTATCCCCCACCAGTTCTGGCGGCGGGTAGCATTCCACCCTTCTAGAGGGAGAAGACATGTAGTTACATGTTTACCCGGTTAAAGTTAAACAGAGCCTCAGTATCACAAAATGGATGCTGCTACACAGACACGAGTCTGCCCTCCTGCTGCTGGATGAAACTCTGGCTGGGGAGGCCTGCACAATAGGTTTCCTGTCCAGGGAGGTCGCTGGCACCTCCCCAGACAGGCTCTTAGTGTATTGGGGGAGGGAGGGCTGCATTCAGTGAATGCTTTCCAAATACGGCCTGGGGCACACAAGGTGATCCATGCATTTCCCAGTTCAAACCGGTTGCTGGGGTACTCAGCACCAACTCTGGCGTGAAACTGGACAAAGGGGAAGGGGTGTAACCACCCTCTCCCCAGGTCCACCCATAGGAGGGACGTTAGAGTTAGTCCAACCCCTGAACTTACTATAAGTATAGAACCCCAGTCCCTAGGACTTTGGATTACCCTAGACGAAACTCTGCAACATATATCCTGGAGCTTCGACATTCCATTTTGACTGGAAGATGGAAGAAATCTCCCTTTTGGTCAAGAAGTGACCACCCTGTTCAAACAGGCACCAACAGCATCTTTGCCGGTCTGTATTTTCGAGGCTCCCACCGGATCCCAAAGAATCTGCGACACAGGACATGGACTTCCAGGCATCTCTGACGCTGAACTGCAATCCCAGAAAAGCCGAAACCTGTGGCAACTATATCCTTTGTGGGACAGCTCAGAACCAGCTCCTCGTTGTCATCGACGCCTCCTGAACCTCGTGGCTGAAGAGACAAACGTCACCTTTTCACCTGAAATCACCCGACATCTGGTGGCATCTTTGTATCGCCGACCTGGTCACTGGTTAGTGGCCCAGAATCTGTCTCCTCTGCTTTCAGGTTGTTCACATCTCCGATCCAACCTTGTATCCACCCGAACACTTTCCCTCTGGTCGCCTGCAGCACTTCCTTGCAGCTCTCCATTGGAATCGACGACAAAACCCGGCACGAAAAGACACCTATGCACCCGGCTTCCCTGGGTAAGATAACACAAGTACTCTGGTCCTCCCGGGGGTATTGACTCTCCATGTGTCCTAGTCTAAAAGGGTTCCATCACAGTTCACCTCCTTGTACCCTTAATCTTTAAAATTGTAACTTGTTTGTTTCCCATGGAAAGTCAATGGTAACCAGTGGCTGTGTTTAGACATGGCACGCGTTTCCCGTGGGCCTTCTACATCCTAACCTTCGGTTGTTCTGAGTAGCCCCAGCGATTCCACAGGCCTCAGGCCTGCTTTCTAACTCTCACGTGGTTCTTATACCACTATTTTAGTATATGGTTTGTGAACGCCCTAGGGCAAAACGTATACTGTGCAACTTATTGTACGCTAATTAAGTTCCTTGTATTGTACTTTTACCTCTGACCTCATAAAGAGTGCTTAGGGGATGTGTTTAGAATAAATACATATATATTTGATATATACCTTGTGTGGTATGCTTTCATTTGGTACTCAAGAGATTATAAATGGTAAAACAACTTGCTTAACTCGTCTTCAAGTCTTATCCTGAAGACTGCTCTCCACAGCTACCACTAGGATAGATTTCTATAAGGTTGTCTTTATAACCTACCATCAATAAGGGTCGAGTAGACTGGTGCAAGGTGCCCACTAGAATAGTTGACATCATATACCAGGCTAACTTTTCACATTGGTGTGCAGCGGATGGGATAAGAGCTTGCACTTTTTTTTACCAAATAATCTTAAGAATATCATTTGAAAAATCACATTAAGGTACCTGTAGATACATATAAATCAAGACTTATAATTCATAAGTTCTACTGAACTTAGCAGTTGTAGGTGGTAAGGGCTTAGCAAACCCTGACTACAACTTCTAGAGAGGTTCTAGTAGGAAACAAGTAGTGTAGATAGGTGCACACACCACACCTCACTAGTCATGGCTTTAGGGGCAGGAGCTAGTGCCTCTCTGCCATATGTCAGCAAACATCAGACATTTAAATATGACACATTCACTTTCCAAGAATTGAGAGGATTGTGTGCCATAAGAAAATTAAAAATCTCAAGAAACAGAACAAAGTAGCTAGTCAGGTTTACTTTGTAATTATTTAGGAAACACCCAGCCTGTCTGTACTGCGTGAACCACAAGTTTGTTTGAAAAAATTTTTTTATTCTGTTTTGTTCAGATTTCATTAATTTATCAGTATGTCTTCAAAGGCACATTTGTCAAAACAATCAAGTAAACATACAGACAATAATGCGCGCAATATATACAAGTGTGGAAAATGTTAACAATAAATACTCAAAGTTCAGGACACCAAAAACAATACTATATACAAATCAATTGAAACATGAAAAACATTTAACAAAAAGCACCAGTCCTTCAAATAGTATACCAATGGACAGGCGGACACAAGAATTAAATGAAACTGCCTGCCTGTCTCAATAGACCTGTGATTGAGTGGTTTAAGGGTTGAACAGCTAGGGAGGGTGACAATATTATTAATTATTCCCTGGCTGCGCCCTTCTTCCTTGTCACCGCTGCAGCCCCAGCGCGATTCCTGCAGGTATTTTCCGTACTATTATTCAGGTAGTCAGAGAGGTCACTACTATGTTATCGCAACACAATATTTACACCAAATCCCCTGTCTTACAGAAAAGGATTCACCCAGTCCACGTCCTGAGGAGAACCCTCAACTCACCAGTGGCTCGAAACGCGCTGACCCCCAGCCTGTGACAAGGAAGAAGGGTGCAGCCAGGGAATAATTAATATTATTGTCACCCTCCCTAGCTGTTCAATCCTTAAACCACTCAATCACAGGTCTATTGAGACAGGCAGGCAGTTTCATTGAATTCTTGTGTCCGCCTGTCCATTGGTATACTATTTGAAGGACTGGTGCTTTTTGTTAAATGTTTTTCATGTTTCAATTGATTTGTATATAGTATTGTTTCTGGTGTCCTGAACTTTGAGTATTTATTGTGAACATTTTCCACACTTGTATATATTGCGCACATTATTGTCTGTATGCTTACTTGATTTTGACAAATGTGCCTTTGAAGACATACTGATAAATTAATGAAATCTGAACAAAACAGAATAAAAAATTTTTTTCAAACAAACTTGTGGTTCACGCAGTACAGACAGGCTGGGTGTTTCCTAAATAATTACAAAGTAAACCTGATTAGCTACTTTGTTCTGTTTCTTGAGATTGTTGAGGTCCAAGCCGGTCAGTGATAGGACCCAAACCTTCTTTTGTTGATTTTCACAAGAAAATTAAAGCAAGGACAGAGTCCAACTACCCAACACCTCATAGATCTCCTGGTGGAAGATGACTTAGCCAAAGCATCAGATCCAGATATCCTAGGTAGTGGGGAGGGGGGCCACCCCTCATCTGAGGAGGATCCAAGTGGGGCACCCCACCAGGACTCTGAGTATGAAGAGGGTGCAGACCAGGAAGTCGTTGATGAACCAGACCTGGGAGACACAGGACTACCTGGAGATAGAGATGGCCATATTGGGCCTTCCTACATTCCCCCAGGTAGGCCTACTTGTGGACCTAGAAGACAGAGATCTCACTCAGGTGAATCTCACCATTCTAGTTCATCAATAGGGTCCTCTGTCTCATCTCACAGGAGGAGAACATCCCCTGAGAGAAGAGAGCATGAAGCTAGAATAAGATAAGTCAAGCTTAGGATCAAGAGGCAAGAAGTTGTCCTTGAGACAGAGACCCTAGCTCTTGAAAGAGAGAGAAAATTAGCAGGGCTAGAGCCCTCTGGTGGCAGCAGAATCCCTAGTGGTAGGGATAGGTCTTATGACCATAATAACCTAAGCAAGATTGTCCGTCCCTATCAGAGTGTGGATGACATCCACAAATGGATATCTGCTTTGGAGAGTGCCTGCAAAGTACAGCAGGTACCCCAGAGTCAGTGGGCAGCAATCCTGTGGCTCTCCTTTGCAGACAAATGTAGAGATAAGCTCCTCACTGTTAGAGAAGAGGATGCTGACAATTACAATGACCCGAAGAGTACTCTAATAGACGGGTTTGACTTAACCACTGAACAGTGTGGGTTGCTGTTCAGAGACAACCAGAAGACACAGACTCAAGACTGGACAGACTTTGTAGATTGTGCTACTAAGGCTCTGGAAGGTTGGTTACTGGGAAGTAAAGTAAGTGGCTATACAGGATTGTATAACCTTATAATGAGAGAACCGATTCTTAATAATTATCAGAACTAGTTATTGCATCAACACCTGGTTGACTCTGATTTGACCTCTCCACAAGAATTGGGTAAGAAGGCAGACAAATGGGTCAGAACCAGGGTGAAGCAGAAGGTACAGAACCAAGGTGGTGACCAGAAGAAGAAAGACCAAAAGGGTGGGTAGAAAGCAAAAGACCAGAAATCTTCTCAAGGTCCCCAAAAAGCTTCTAATTGTGGGGGTCCCCAACAATCCAAAAAGAAAGAAGGTTCAAAGAAACCATGGTGCAAGATTTGTAAAGTTAATTCTCACTGGACCAGTGATTGCACCAAAAAGGAGACAGCTCCAGCCACCATTGCCCCTAAGGCAACAGTTCCCCCTAGTTCGGCTCCAAGTGGTGGTTCTCAACAGAAGGGTGTAGTAGGGTTAACCCTGGGAACTGAGATGGGTTCTGGCCTATTCAGAACACCAACTCAAGCTGTTTTGATCTGTGATGGAGGCATGGATATGTCCTCCTCGGTGAGTCCCAGTAACCTGAGCAAGTACAGACAAACTCCTTTAGTCAACAAAAAAGAGGCTCGGGCCTACAGGAACACAGGTGCTAGTGTCACAATGGTGATACTTGACTTTGTGGACCCTGGACAGATCATACTTGGTGAAACCTACCAAGTGACCAATGCTAGCAATGTCACTACCACACATAGTATGGCAGTTGTTAATTTCTCCTGGGGAGGGGTAACAGGCCGTAAGAAGGTTGTTGTTAGTTCAGACCTCCCTATAGAATGTTTGCTTGGCAATGACCTAGAGATTTCAGCCTGGTCTGAAGTGGAGTTTAGGACACATGCAGAAATGTTAGGCATCTCAGCACATGTTCTTGCTGTGACTAGGTCACAGGTCAAAAATTGCAACACTGAACAGGCACTGGATTCTGGAATAATGGACCAGTTGCTTGCCAGGAAAAAAGCAGTAGGGTTAAGGCTGTGCCTTCCCCCCTGCCTCAGAGTGAGGATCAGCCTTCTGAGGAAGCTGATTGTGAGCCTGAAGAAGGAACTGTCCTAGAAGAACATGAACCTGATCAGGTTGAGTTTCTTGGGACAGGGGGACCTTCCAGGGCAGTGTTGCCCACTCCTCGTGTGTCTGGTTTCCTGAAGAGGTTTGCTGATGTGAGGGACATGTTGGTAGTGTGAACGTTCCTCTGTCCCTCCTCTGTCTGCCACATGGCATCCAACTTCTGTCACGCCCTTCCCGCTGTTCTCTAATGACGTTATGAAGGGCCTGCCTGTCCTAATTCTCGTCCAATTTTGCCCTGCCCTCTGCTTGTGCACCTTGTTCCCCGGGCAGAGTACCCACAATAGATGTATCAATGGTATCTATATCTTGCACATCTCTAGCAATTCTAGGTTAACTATCAACAGTCCTGTAAAGTTACCTCATGTTGTTAAGTATGGATCCTTTTCAATATGCCCTTCTGTGCACTGAATTCTGATGTTGTAGTATATAGAAGAGGTAGGGCATGTGGCATCGGTTTTTTTGAAACCTTCTTTGAGGTCACTTGTTTTTACAGAATGTATATTATGTGTCCTGAGATTATCTTGTATTTGACGTCTTGTTCATGTCTGGGATCATGACTCACAGCTTTTACTTTTTGGGGGTGTTTTCTGGATGTCTGTGCAGGAGACTAGGGAAGCTGGCGGGGATGAGATGTCAATATCTGTAAATGCAGAGGTAGTCGAGGGTCATCATTTTGATGACATCAGTTTTCGTGTACAGTGTGTGTAATTTTATATGCCTGGGGTTAGCCAAGACTTTTTTATTCTAGTAAAACCATATATAATGTATTTACAGAAGCTTTCAGTCAGGCCTCTTCAATGATTGTTCAGTGTTAGATCTGTCAGCCTTCGGGTGGGCTTCCCCCCCAACGTTTTGCCTTCCTTCTCCATTTTTTCTGACCTTGTTTTTACAGGCCTTAGGACTATAAGCACTTTATTATTATTATTATTTTTTTAAACTTGTATGGCGCAACAGCTACCCAAAAAGGGTTTCCCGGCGCCTGAGAACACAGCATCATAGATGGAAGAATATAGCTGGGTCATTCAGGTTACTGATCGAACAACCAGGTTTTTATCTCTTTGCGGAACCTGGAGAGACTTCCCTCCTTTCGAATGTGAAATGGAAGTGAGTTCCATATAGTGGGACCCAGGTAGGAAAAGGATCTTCTTCCCATCCTGGAGAGTTTGAATCTCGGTACGCAGAACTTTTCAGCTGATTGGGACCGTAAGTTTCTTGTAGGGATATAGGGATGTGCTAGTGTCTGAAGATATTTCGGGGCAGTACCTGATTTAATTTTAAACATGTAGTTCAAGGCCTTAAATCTGATGCGATTTTCCACCTTCAACCAATGCAGTTCACGTAAGTAAGGGGACACGCTGGTATTTTTAGGGATATGGCAGAGAAGTCGGGCAGCCGTATTTTGTACTAGCTGTAATCTTTTTATAACTGCTTTATTTGCCCCCAAATACAAGATGTTCCCGTAGTCAAGCCGTGATGTAATTAAGGCATTGACTACTGTTTTTTGCATGGGGACCGGCAGCATCCACAGAATCTTCTTGAGCCATTTGATAATGGTGAAGCAGAGACCCACTACTTTGCCTGCCTGTTTCTTCATGGACAGAGTATTGTCTAGAATTACTCCCAAATTTCTTGCATGAGGCACTGGTGTTGGAAGATCACCCATCTGTGTAGGCCAGTGTGATATATTCCAGAGCTCTGGATGTTTGCCCAGCAGAAGGATCTCCGTCTTGTCTCCATTTAGTTTCAACTGGTTAGTTGACATCCAGTTGAAGATGTTCAGGAGACCATTTTTGAGGGCAGACGACGCTGAAGATTGGGGTTCAGATAGTGAAAAGACAATTTGTGAGTCGTCTGCGTACGTCATAAACGTGAGTCCAGCTTTTTCCACTAAATCTGCTAGGGGTCTCAGATATAAGTTAAAAAAGAGCGGGCTAAGAATGGAGCCCTGTGGAACCCCATGAGGGGAGTTAAAATGTCCAGAGCTTGCAGTGGCAGATGCTATTTGGTATGTACGTTGGCTCAGGAAGGATCTAATCCATTGCAGGGCCATTCCACTGATTCCATTTTTTTCAAGCGTGGTGAGTAGTCTATTGTGTGACACAGTGTCAAAGGCTGCGCTTAGGTCGAGTAAAATAAGCGCAACCGTTTGACCGTTGTCGAGGAGTTTCTTGATGGTTTCAGAAATTCCTAACAGGGCAGTCTCAGTAGAGAAACCCGCTCGAAAACCAGATTGGGTGGGGTGAAGGAGGGCATTTTCGTTAGCAAAAAGGGTAAGGGCAGTGTGTACATGTCTTTCCAGACATTTGGAAAAAGCTGGAAGAAGTGATATAGGTCTATAATTGGCTAGTTGTTCCGGGTCTGCTGTGGGTTTTTTTCAGTAGTGGGGTCACTATGTCATGTTTCCATAGGGTAGGAACTGTGGCCAGCTCGATTGATGAATTTAAGGTGTCTGCAATAATTTCAAGGGCAGGTGTTTCCAGAAGTTTTATTATATTGATAGGGATAGGATCCTGTGGAGAACCAGATTTAATCGATTTCATGAGAGAAGTAAGGGTATCGATTGTAATAGGCGGCCACTTTTGTAAGGTTTGATTTATAGTGGGAGTGTACTCCCAATTTTCCCTTGAAATGGTGTTACTGTTGTTCTTATCAATCTCAACGATTAATTTGTCAATTTTATCTGAGAAAAATTGGGCTAAGTATTGACATTGCTTCTCACTTAGAGGGCGTGATGGGGCTGTGATCTGCCCACCCGCAAGGTCTTTGACCGTGTTAAACAAAGTTTTCGCTTTGTTTGCAGCTCCTGTTATGGTTTCAGCTACATATGTAGCACATGCTTTTTTACACGCGGTGTGATAGATATTTCTAGCAGTATTATACCTGTTTTTTTTGTCAGGGTCGAAGTCCTTGCGCCATGCTCTTTCAAGAGCCTTACACTTGGTTTTTTCCCCTTTCAGTGAGTCATTGAACCATGGGGCAGGAGGGCGATGTACCTTGCCCTTGTATTTAAGAGTGGGTAAACAAGACTCTACTGCATTGGTAAGCCATAATTGAGAGGCATTAGCAATACTTTCCATAGTATTGTTCTTTTTAGGTGGATTTAAGCCAAGTGCAGAGTTAAGTTTAGAGATATCTAAGGATTTCCAGTTTATTTTAGGTCGGGTCGATACCATCTTATGGTCTATAGAAGTAGTGGGTGGTGTGAGAGTAAACTTAATTAAAAAATGATCAGACCAACAGACCGGAGTGGAGTCCTTCCAGGTAAGATGTGAGAGATTCGTAAGGATTGGATCTAATAAATGTCCTGCCTTGTGGGTAGGTCCCGAATTTAGGAGATGGATATTTAGTGCAATAAGATCTTCTAACAGATTTGCACTAGTCGTATTCGATTTATCCTCTAGGTGAAGATTAAGGTCTCCAATAATGGAGAAGTTTTTTGACGCCAAGAGAAAAGGGGTGGTGTAATTGGCCAGGTCGGAGGCCCATTTAGCACAGCTTCCAGGTGGCCGGTACATAAGGATGCCTGAAAATGTGAAGTTGGGATTCAAACAGATTCTAAAAAATGCAGCTTCACACTCCGGGATTGCTAATGGCTCGAGGGTGCATGTATGTTTTTTATTATATACAATGGCGATTCCGCCCCCTATTTTTCGGGTTCGATCCATCCTCAGGATCGCATAGTTGGGGGGAAGGGCCGTAGCTATGTCAGGGTCAGAGCCTGCATGCAGCCATGTCTCTGTGAGAAATAATGCGTTAGGTTTCTCATCCACTAAAAGGTCGAAAATGTCTGTTAACCAGTGCTAAAGTGCATGTGGTCTCTCCTCGAAACATGGTAATATTGGCTCATACCCAATTGGCATATTTAATTTACTTATAAGCTCATAGTCAAGAACACTACATATGCCCAGAGCCTGTAAATGAAATGCTACTAGTGGGTCTGCAGCACTGATTGTGCCATCCACTTAAGTTGCCCTTTAAACATGTCTCAGGCCTCTATTACAGAGCCTGCGTGTGCAGTTTAAACTGCCATTTCGACCTGCCGACGGCAGCACTGGGGAGGTAGTACTGCCGTCGGCCAACGGCCGCATGAAAGGGGTTAAGGGTGAGTATAGTCACGCTGTATAAGAACCCTGATTGGTTGAAGTATGGTGTCTTTTTTATTGTAATTTAAAATCATAACTTATGATGAAGTCAGATTTTACAATTCTAAAAGTGCCACTTCTAGAAAGTTGCCATTTCCTTGCTTTAGCCATTTGATGTCTGCAGCCTGTCTCTGGTCACATGACTGGGTGTAGTTGCCAGTTGGGCTTTGTGTATTCCTCCTAGACAGCCACACACAATGGGAGCATATGTGTTACTCAGTGGTCCATCACTGGCAGGATGGGAGGGTGGAGCAGGGCCCAGCCTCACTTACACCTGAAAAAGTTGTGACATGTCCTCACACAAAAGGCTGCATACCCCCAGTAGTTAGTCTGGATCCAGGGCAGGTAAGGTAGGGTTTCTGTGCACTTCAAAGGCATGCCTCTCGAAGCATCTTACAAATTTGGTCTCCTGCTTTGCTGTGCTGTTTTGCTGCTCTATTGCCTAGGTGAGAAGGACTGAACCTGCATATCTTGAACTGAGATTCCGGAGTGACTCCAATGATTAGTAGACTGGCCTCCTGATCTGAAGCCTAAGGGACATAACAGGCTTCCAGCCTCCTGCACCTGGACTCTGCCATCTGTGAGTCTATTCTGCCAAGTGGTGCCGCTCCAGTCCTGGACCCTTGGAAGTGGGCCTAAGGTGTTTACCAGCGGAACTGATGCATATTCGCTGCTGACCAATGCACTCTGAGCAGAACCAACGCATTGTCTCTGCGGCGTGGATTGGACCCATCACAAAAGACTCGCATAGTAGCCCCACAAGTTCTCAGAACTGACGCGTTGTTCCAACTGCGCAGTGTATCCACAGCCCAGGTCCTCGCATCTCTTGTTGACAGCAGCCTTGGTGACTGACTCAACATCGCAGCCTCGTAGCTCCTCTGAACCGGCACATTATCAGCTTGCGCTGGATCTCCGATGCAGGACTTTGCATTGCAAACCCCTCAACTGAACCCTCGACCATTACCGTCTTCGACGCAGATCCACTCATTGCTCCACAAACCAGGATTTAAGGTATTCTCTTCAGTGGGCCTAACTTGGTCCCTGTTGCCGGCCCCTGCTCCCTTGGGGTCTGGCTGAAGTTGTGACTTTGATCCAGTTCAGCACAACCAGATATCCCTGTAGCACTTTGTGCTTTTGGGTGCTATTGGGTGCTATTTTCACTATAAACTTTACAATTCAATACAATTCAATATCTCCAGTTCGTATTTTGGATTTTTGTCATTTTAGTCTTGTTTAATTTATGAAAAGGTACTCTAGTTTCTAAAACTATTGTGGGCTTCTTTTGTGGTGTGGTTTCACTGTTTTAATACAAATACTTTACACATTGCCACTGAGTTGAGCCTAACTGTTCTGTGCCAAGCTACCAAGGGATTGAGCACATGTTAATTTAGGATTTGCTTGTGCTTTACCTTGACAAGGATAGTAGTTGCTGCTTGACCAGGGATAACACTCCAGTCAACCAACAACCCACATTTTTACAGTAATTTGTTACGTCATGCACATTTTTTTCTGCCCGACTACAGCATAAACTATGGAGCAGTCGGTTAGCCCACTTCAGCCATTGTCTAACTTCACAGTGAGTGATGGCATCCTCCTCTATCTCAAGGAGCACATCCCCACACAAAGCCATAATGGTAGAGGAAATGCGTTCTTGTTGAGACCCAAAAATATTTTGGAATTCATATATTTTTTTAATATTGGTAAGGGCCCAGCAGTTCCTCCACCAATGACGTTTTGCAAAAGCAATGACAAAACAAAACAAGCATTGGCAAAGCCAAACGTCTGAGCGCCAATGGTAGACCTAATGTGTTTGCAAATGTTTGCTCCATTCGTAGAGCTTTGTGTTTTGTGGTTCATGTCTGAGCAGATGTCATGTTGGTTTGCCAATGTCCAAATTTGATTTGACTTGAGCGGAAAAGCTCTTTGTTAAAGTATTCTGGGGTGTTTGTTTATGTGTATTATCACTTCACAATCACTAAGACTTTGTGTTATTGGTGGCATCTTTTTGTGTGCTTGGTATCTACTTTGCCATGCAGTTGCATCAGAGTCTGAAAAGGGACTTTTAACGATGGTGCCACAACTTTGGACACCATTGTCATGCCTCTTTTCCTTGCCTGATCACCTTTCGTAAGCCATGCTTGCCATTTTAAGGATAAAAATCATGAGAATGCACTGGTGCTGTGAGAAACGCGCACCTTGGAAGCAAAGAAGCACATTATGTTGTGGAGTGGCAAGCTTCTAGCGCTAAAATTAAACCTGACGGTTTTCCAAATAGGAAGGCTTTTCTTTAGGCATTTTGAGTCTGATTGCTTTAAAGTCCATGAGTATGCTGTCCAAATATTCCCACGTTTGTGGGAAAATGACAGAAACATAACCCAGTTTCTTCCATAATACGAACACTTATTTTTCCAAGAATTTGTTACTGTAGAGTCCATTGCTCATGTGTTCGGGAATGGTGCTTTGGGGACATTTGTGGTTGAGATCAACATGTATTTCTGGAGGTTACAAGGAAAAAATTCTATGTGTGCAGTTTGATGGTTAACACTTCTTTAACAACAAAGCAGAGGAGTCTCTAGAAAAAAATCAAGAATAACTGGAGCGCTTCCAGATTCCTATGTCTCGCCCCCTCATCCAAACCTCCCTCATATCAATTCAAAAAGTCCAGGTTTTCTAGATAGCCTTTCCACAACAGCACCAAATGTTCGTGCTTCTAGAGGCTGGCATGCCTTTATGGGCAGAGGTGGAGCCACTACCACACTCATGACTGAGTCCTTGACCATTACTCCTTTCTAAAGAGGAATTGTTTGTTTACAGGCCTCCAGTGGGGCAGGCTGTTGGGGTTCATTTTAGCACCGGAAAGAGCATGGCCTGGGACAAACAGATCCTCAGGTCTGCTCTGATTACTGCCCATAGTTCCTTTGTACCCTGTGGCACAATCTGCCATCATAGACCAAAGTAACATTCTCCTATGGGTTATAAAGCAACTGCTCCTAAAAGATACTCTGGGAATGAGTGCCCCTGAAGGATGAAGGAAAAGGCTATTATTTTTTATATTTATTAAAAGCCAGAAAAGAGCAGTGATTGGCAGTCCATCTTGGCCATTTGAAGGTAAACTCTGGGCCAGAGTTGTTGTAGAGGGGGAACGGCTACTGTCCAATGATTAACAAGAGATACACATTTGCATTTGGCATAATCAAGTGTTACTGGCGGTTTCTCCGATTCATCATGGGGGAGAAGTATTTTTTAACACTACCCTTACTTTTGGCTTTACCTTAATATTTTGAATTTTCCCATAGGTACAGAATGGAGAACGCTCACGGTTGGCCCTTCCCAAACACTTGATTGTTACAAGCAAGTTCAACAGCTAAAGTGCTGTAGCGCCTGTAAGAAGTGTGTTATCTTCTCCCCTCCCTGTCACACATCAAAAAAAATCCAATCTATTGAAGCAGTTCTGGACACCCAGATGGGACAGACATCTTTGCCCCCAGAGAGTGTGAGAGGCATTGCATAGGCAGTGGGTCTGTTTTGCTTGTGATCTTGGAATGAGGCTCTCCCAGTCCTGATGGTTCTGGGGCTCATGGCCTTCTTAATTTTCATGGTGGGGTAGATTTCACCTGCTCTGGGTTTTTTTATCATTGTGTCTGTGCAGGTGTTTCAGTTTGGTGCAGCAGCTCCCTTCAAACTTTTATGCTGTTTTGAGACAGGATACGAAAATGAATGGCGTCCTTTGGAAAAGGGCACAGCATCTGTGACAGACTGGTGCATCGATCCTTTATCTCATCTTGGACCAAAATGTCTTGTTTCCTGTCGGGTGTCACTCTGATAACCTCAACAACGAAAATGAGACAATGAGACCGGATCACTGCAATGCCATGCTTTCTTATTGCAACAAAAGGCCTGATCAGGCCTTTTAAGCCTGGACTACATTTATTCGACTCGACCCCCTTAGAAGATGCATTGCGCACCAGAGGCCTGCTTCAGTCATCAGTCATTGTAAATTATGAATTATAAAGCATATTTCTGATCAGTATAACACAAATATCTGTATGACCAGCACACGTGAAGGAATCTAATAATACATGTAAGAAGCGTCCAACAGAATATTGTTTAAATCATATATTAAGTATTAGTAATTACAGTACTGACTCAGGAGCTCAAACAATGCATTCTGCAATAACGAAGACAATTGTAAATATTCAAGGTACTTCTGATTTATACTAGTAGTTTATAGGTGCCACACTCTGCTCACCTTAAAATGCTTCCTGGTCTCAGAAATGTATAAGGTGTGAACAGAAAAAAAATCAACATTTTCCATAAACCCCAAATACTAAGTTTAAACTTTCCTATTTCTTAGCATGGACAAGTTAAATTTGTTTACCCACACTGCCTTTGTAGGTGCCCTTATTGTTAATTCACACTGAGATCTAGGTCGAACCAAGCCTGGTTACAGGTCTATCTTCCCCCTCAGATCTGTTCAGACATTCAGGAAGGTCACTGAAAGATTGATTGTTGTTTGTCCTGGCCGTTTGTGAATCAGGCCCTTACTCTCCCTGTGCTTGAAACAAATTTGGCACGGCAAATATGCCTTGCCTTTTGGACATATTGGCTTTGTTGATGTTGTTGGCAAGAAAAACAAGCATTGGCATAACCAATGGGTCTAGCCTTTGGGACGTTATAAGTGTTTAGTGAGAGCTATTGGCAATGTTTCTAAGGTATGTTGTAGAGCAACATGGCTCATGTGTTCAATACTGTAGAGTTTTTGTGCAAGTTGTGCTTAGTGTAGTGATGTAAGGATAGTGGCATGGTGTGGAATATAGTGGTGAGGTGTGATATGATGTGTGTTGGTGAGATGCACATGTGTAGTGTGTTTTGTTGGTGTGTATGTTGGTGGTATATGTAACTTCACAAAAAACAACTGTAATGAGATTAATTATGTGCATACTGTGATGCGTTAAGTGGCTTTTGTAAGGTTTTTAAAAACAAATACATTGCTTTGTTAGTTGTGTGTTAGTTTTCTATATGGCTATGCAAAGGCTTTATTTGAAAGTAATTAGAATCTGAAAAATGAGTGCAAAAAGCTCCAAAATAGTTAGAGGATGTATAATATTTGTAGGCCAGAGCCTCTGAAATAGTTAGGAGTACCAAGTCAAGCTGCTATCTGTGAAAGGATGGTAGGGCTGGGCAGAGTTGGTCACAAGTCACAATGGTTCTTGTGAAAGGCTAGTTTTGTGGGGGACAGGTAGATCACACCCCATGTTACCTGTGAAAAGCCGGCAGGGCTGGGCAGAGTTGGTCACACGTCAAATTGCTGCTTGTGAAAGGCTGCTTTTGTGGGGGATGGGTGGATCACACCCCATGTTACGCCTGAGCCTGTGAAAGGCCGGCAGGGCTGGGCAGAGTTGGTCACACATCATGTCACTTTGGTGCTTGTGAAAGGCTAGAATTAAGGGGAACGTGTTATGCTTCTGCCTGTGAGAGGCCAGTATGGATGTGGCAGAGTCAGTCACTTGCCATGACTGAGGCCATTCAAGGCCAGTCTGGCAGAGACACTCACATAATGATCATTGATGACTGGCGTACTCGGATGGTGGTGGAACAGGTGGTGTTGAGATTAACCGCAACGATACATTGTGCCAGGGATTTCGACATATTACAAATGCGCGTTAGTACAATCAAGTGACTTGTCAATTACGCCGATCTCCTAGTGATAACGAAAACATATGGTACGGGAAGTGTCAAAATCACGGTGAACTTGTCATCATGCCGGTGATTGTGATACGTTACACATGCATATTGGTTCAAAAGATTAAATAGATGCACTGGTCTGTATGCTGGCGTGCGAAAAAATGAATAAAAGTTACCTGAATGTGTTCAATCAATATCTTGTCCTGGACTGAGGCGCCTGGTAACTGACGCCATATATATGCCCATAATGGTGAAAGGCCGGAGAGGGTACATCTTAACTCAAAATAAAGGCACCTGGTAACTGACGCCGTGTGTGCCCATGATAGCAGAAAATGAAAAGGGTACAACTGGAGTGAAAAGAAGTGAAAGAGTGCGGGTACCAGACCAAAACAGTCGCCATCTTAAAGTAGGGAAAAACGTTGTCAATCCTAGCTGGAGACCGTTAAATATGATGGAAAGATTCTAACACGACATTTAGTGTATTAATAGGATGCAGTAACCAATCCAAATTGACAAATTAAGCGTAATGCACCATGACGATCAAAAAACAAAGTAATGGAAATACATTATGAGAGAACGAAATGCACATAGACACAAAGAAAGATTTAGACAAGCAGTGGAAAGAAAAACAAGCAGCCTAGGCGAGACCTAACAAGCCCGGGAGTGATGCCTGCTTGCGCGCGTAGTCTTCACTTTGTAAGGACAGCATTTGTGCTTGTGACGCACTGCTGCTCGCTCCCACAAGGTGGATGCCACCACAAGCACGAGTGCAGTGCTTGAAAAGTGAATACCGATGGCGAAAGGCCCTCCTAGAGCAGCGCATGCGCGCTGCCTAGGTGAGACCTAAAATTAGACAAAAAAGGTTGCTATGATGTGAGCACTGTTGCTGTTTGTGTTTTTATAGGCACCCCTAATGAATGACATGAGTGGCATTTTACTCTTTTTATTTAATGATCCAAGATGGCAGACCCCACTTGGATCGATAAATAAAAAAATATTTTCGTAGCACAAAAGCAAATAAATGAAAAAAGGATTGCTGAGTAGCAATGAGGAGCAGGTGGCTGGAGCTCATCAGGGAGCAGGGGAAGAGTAGCACACTATGGAGAGAACAACACAGAGCACAGAGAGCAGAGGGAGAAGCACACAAGAGAGAGAGCAGCATACAAGGGAGTGAGCAACACAGGTGCAGGGGAGAAGTGCACTAGAGAGAGTGCAATACAGAGCGCAGAGTGTGGGGGAGTTTGGAGGGGAGAAGCACAAGACAGAGCAAACAATAAATGAAAGAGGAACAACACAAAGTGCCGGGAAGGTATTTGTTGGGGCAGAAGCACACAAGGGAGAGATGTGGAAAACACAGGCACTCTAAAATAAGTTCTTTAAAAACTGATCATTGGCAGGATAAGAGTCAGCCAATCAAAAGGATGGTAAACAGGCTAATGCTCCAAGGGAGGGTCAAACAAAAGAAGAGGAAGGCAAGCCATCAAATAGGAAGCAGGCAAATTAGAGTGGCAATAAAACCAACCAATGCTAAGCAATGGAAGGGCTCTAAGTCCATGGTAAAGTTCTTGGTAAGCCCACAGTAAGTCTTTCGCAGCCAGGTAGCGTGTGATGTCTGATAGGTGAGACCTAAAGCAAGCATTGGCAAAGCCAGAAGGTCTCGCCTATGCAAGAGCTATTGGCTTCGCCAATGTGTGTTAGCCATGTTGAGCACCAGCATAGCTGCTGTTGAGCATGGCAAAATGTTAGTCGGCTAAAGAAGAGTGGCATGGAGTGGAGTGTCATAAAGTTGAGTGGAGAGTTATGGAGAGGCGCGGAGTGGCATAGAGTGGTGTAGACTTGAGTTGAGTGGCGTGGAGTGGACTGGAGTGAAGTGGAGTGGCATGGAGCATTGTGGCATGTCATGGAGGGAGTAGAGTGCCATAGAGTGGAAGGGCATGGAGTAGAGTTGAGTGGCGTAGGGTGGAGTAGAGTGTCAGAGTGGAGTAAAGTGTCATAGAGAAGAGTGGTATAGAGTGTCATAGAGTGGTGTTGGAGCAGCATGGAATGGCAAAGAGGGTGTTACATTGAGTGGAGTAGAGTGTTGTGGAGTGGCATAGAGCAGAGTATATTGCGGTAGAGTGGAGTGGCATAGAGTGGAGCAGTGAAGGAGAGTTGAATGGCATAAAGTGGAGTTGAGTGTTGCAGAGTCAAGTGGCATAGAGTAGAATGGAGTGTCATACAGTGTAGAGGCATAGAGTGGAGTAGAGGAGAGGAGGTTTGTGTCATAGAATAGAGGGGAGTAAAGTGACATGAAGGGCGTTGAGGAAGTGGTGTAGAGCGTGGTAGTGGCATAGAGTAGATTGTTTCAGAGAATGGTGAAATGGCATAGAGTGGTGTGGTTCAGGGAAGAATGAAGGGGTGCAGTGCAGAGGTGTAGAGTGGAGTAAAGTGCAGTAGCATAGACTAGAGTGGTGTAGACTGTAGTGGCATGGAGTGCACTTTTATAGAATAGATTAGAATGGCATAAACTGACATAGAGTGCATTAGTGTAAAGTGCAGTAGAGTGATGTATAGTTGAGTGGTGCAGAGTAGAGAGCTGGGGTGTAGTGCAGTGGTATAGAGTGGTGCAGAGAGCAGTAGCAGTAATGCAAAGGAGAATAGATTGGCATAGAGTGCAGTGACATCGAGCACAATGGTGTCAAGTGGCATAGCATGCATTGGCATAGCAGGCAATGGCTTAGAGTGCAGTGGTGCAGAGTAGAGTGGCGCTGAGTTAAGTCTTGTAGAGTAGAGGATTTTAGAGTGCAGTGACGTAGAGTAGAGTGGTCTAGAGTGGAGTGGCTCAGAGTAGAGTGGCTCAGAGAGCAGTGGCTTAGAGTGCAGAAGTGCAGAGTAGAATAGAGTGGCATGACACAGAGCACAATTGTGTAGAAGGATGCAGCCTGGAGTGGCTTAGAGTGCAGTGGTGGAGAGTGCAGTCTTGCTAGGTAGAGTTTTGTGGAGTGCAGTGGTGTAGAGTACAGTGGCATAGAGTAGAGTGGTATAGAGTGTCATAGAGTGGTGTTGGAGCAGCATGGAATGGCAAAGAGGGTGTTACATTGAGTGGAGTAGAGTGTTGTAGAGTGGCATAGAGCAGAGTATATTGCGGTAGAGTGGAGTGGCATAGAGTGGAGCAGTGAAGGAGAGTTGAATGGCATAAAGTGGAGTTGAGTGTTGCAGAGTCAAGTGGCATAGAGTAGAATGGAGTGTCATACAGTGTAGAGGCATAGAGTGGAGTAGAGGAGAGGAGGTTTGTGTCATAGAATAGAGGGGAGTAAAGTGACATGAAGGGCGTTGAGGAAGTGGTGTAGAGCGTGGTAGTGGCATAGAGTAGATTGTTTCAGAGAATGGTGAAATGGCATAGAGTGGTGTGGTTCAGGGAAGAATGAAGGGGTGCAGTGCAGAGGTGTAGAGTGGAGTAAAGTGCAGTAGCATAGACTAGAGTGGTGTAGACTGTAGTGGCATGGAGTGCACTTTTATAGAATAGATTAGAATGGCATAAACTGACATAGAGTACATTAGTGTAAAGTGCAGTAGAGTGATGTATAGTTGAGTGGTGCAGAGTAGAGAGCTGGGGTGTAGTGCAGTGGTATAGAGTGGTGCAGAGAGCAGTAGCAGTAATGCAAAGGAGAATAGATTGGCATAGAGTGCAGTGACATCGAGCACAATGGTGTCAAGTGGCATAGCATGCATTGGCATAGCAGGCAATGGCTTAGAGTGCAGTGGTGCAGAGTAGAGTGGCGCTGAGTTAAGTCTTGTAGAGTAGAGGATTTTAGAGTGCAGTGACGTAGAGTAGAGTGGTCTAGAGTGGAGTGGCTCAGAGTAGAGTGGCTCAGAGAGCAGTGGCTTAGAGTGCAGAAGTGCAGAGTAGAATAGAGTGGCATGACACAGAGCACAATTGTGTAGAAGGATGCAGCCTGGAGTGGCTTAGAGTGCAGTGGTGGAGAGTGCAGTCTTGCTAGGTAGAGTTTTGTGGAGTGCAGTGGTGTAGAGTACAGTGGCATAGAGTAGAGTGGTGCAGAGTAGAGTAGAGCGAAGCAGAGTAGAGTCGTACAGAGAGCAGTGGCATAGAGTATATTGGTGCAGAGTAGAACAGAGTGGCGTAGCATGCAGTGGTGTAGAGTGCATTGGCATAGAGTGTTGCAAGGTAGAGTATAGTGCCATAGAGTGCAGTGGCGTAGGATAGTTGGCGTAAAGTGCAGTGTCGTACAGTGCATTGGTTTCAAGTAAAGTGGTGTTGAGTGCATTGGCGTAGAGTGAGGTGGTGTAGAGTAGAGTGGAGTAGAGGGCAGTGGAGTAGAGTAGAGTGGCATAGAGTTGTGCAGCATAGAGTTCAGGTGTGTAGAGTGTAGTGACAGAGCGTGGATTGGCACAGAGTGGAGTAGAGTGGCAAAAAAATGCAGTGGAATAGATTGAAGTGGCGTAGAGTAGATTATGTCAGAGTAGAGTGAAGTAGCATAGAGAGGATTGGTGCAGGGAAGAGTGAAGTGGTGCAGAGTAGAGTAGAGTGGCTTAAATTGCAGTGGCATAGAGTGGAGTGGCGCAGAGTGGAGTTGAGTGTCACAGACTAGATTGTTTCAGAGTAGAGTGGAGTGGTGCAGGGTGGAATGCAGTGGCATAGAGTGCCGTGTTGCAGAGTAGAGTGGCATAGAGTGGAGAAGTGTAGAATGGAGTGGTGCAGAGAAGAGTTGTGGCCAATACTAGATGGTGTAGAGTGCAGTGGCGAAGAGTGGAGTAAAGAGGTATAGACTGAAGTGGCAAAGAGTGCAGAGTCAGAGTGCAGTGGTGCACATTATAGAGTGCAGTGGGGTAGAGTAGAGTGGCATAGAGTGCTTTGGTGTAGATTGTAGTGGCGTAGAGTGGTGCAGAATAAAGGAACGTGGAGTGAAATGATGTAGTGTAGAGTGGCATAGAGTGTTGCAGAGTACAGAATAGTTGTGTACAGTGCAGTGGTGCAGAGTGGATTGGCATAGAGTGCAGTGGTGTAGAGTGTATCGGTTTTGAATAAAGTGGTGTAGAGTCCATTGGCTTTGAATGCTGTGGCGTAGAGTGCAGCGGCATAGAATAGAGTGGCATGGAGTGAAGTGGTGCAGGGTAGATTGCAGTGGAATAGAGTAGAGTGGCGTAGAGTGTAATGGTGCAGAGTGGAACAGAGTGGCGTAGAGTGCAGTGACATAGAGTAGATTGTTTCAGACCAGAGTACAATAACTTGGAGTGCAGTGGCATAGAGTGCAGTAGTGTAGAGTAGATTAGAGTGACTTAGAGTAGTGTAGAGTGCAGTGGTGCATAGTCGAGTAATGTGGGGTAGAGTGCATTGGCATAGAGTAGAGTGGTGTAGAGTAGAGAGGCGTAGAATGAAGTGGTGCAGAGTAGAGTGCAGTGACGCAGTGTGGAGTGGCGTAATATTGAGTGGAGTAAAGTTGAGTATGTATGATGTGGTACCGCACTGCCATTACAGACAACAAATCTTCAGTTAAAATGACCATTACATTTGCACAGAAATGCAGTTCTACTGATCAAAAGTGTACAGCGCACAAATGATAATGTGTACAAATAACACCTAGTGTATTGATTTGTTTTGATCGTATTCAATTATTTGTTTCCACCACACTTCAGAATTGCCAAAAAAGGTGCTTCATTTGTGCTTTTCTAATGCTGATATATTCTGAGATATCTGCACAGTTCATTTACAGATATTTAAATTTTGTTGAGTGCTGGAAAAAAACAACATTATACAGCCTTCCTGAAGCACATCCCCAGTAGCAAGTATAATTGTGACATAAATCCTCTCACTTTGAAGACGGAGAAAGAAGAAGGCAGAGTCTTACATTTGACCTTTGTCTTTGAATGCGTAGCAAATGTGACAAGATAAAAACAAGATTTAAAGGCCTGTTTACTTAAAGGTCTGTTTACAGAAATCCAGTACTGTTTGAAGAATACAGTAAATAGAGTTTGGGCAACGGAAGGGATGACCTCAAGCTGAATATCCTAAATCAAATAGAGCCAGCAAATAGAAAGCAGGCAAATATGAGTTACAAATCACAGAGCCAAAGGTAAGCAATGGGCGAACTGCATTCCCAGGAAAGCTTTCCGAATGTCCCCATGATGCCGTTAGCAAACCAGACAGTTGTGCTGTCTGGTGGGCTTCGACCTAAAAAGGACTGTGTGGGTGGGGAGGAACGGGGGGAGAAGGAGAAAAGCATTACAGGCGGGAGAGAGTAACACAGGCGGTACGTGGAGAAGGATATGAGGGAGAGAACATGAAGCGCTAGGCAGGGGAGTTTGGTGGAGAGAAGCACACGAAAGAGAGAGCAAGCAGCACACATTAGAGAGAACTCGGGGAGCAGGGAGAGAAGCACACCAGGGAGAGAGAAACACACACCTTAGGAGCGCTGGGGAGTTTGGGTAGGGAGAAACACATGAGAGAGATGGAGCAGAACACAAGGGAGATTGTCAGGGGCTAGAAACCCAAGAGGTAGAGAGCTGAAAAACGGTGCACTCTCAGGGAGGGCTTAATCAAAAAGTTGTTCCCTATAAGTAAGCACTGGAAGGATACTAGTCAACCATTCAAAATAATGTTAAAGCGCCTGATGTCCAGGGGAGACCTAACACAAGAAAAAGAAAAGCAGTCCATTGAACAGTGGTTAATTAAAAAAAAAAAAGCACCAGGGCACTCATCAGGAGGTAGATTGCACCAGCCCATTTCTCCTGTTAGCGCTGCCTAAAACAGAACCATCTACTAACCAAGAAAGGGGGAGAGGATGTGGCATAAATGCCAGAGCTGTCGAATTCAGAGATGACCAGGTTTGAGTCTCGGGTCGGTTCAACATCCTGTGATTCTGGGCAAATCACTTAATTTCTCCCCTGTGCCTACCATAAATGAATGTGTCCTTAACTGGCAGTGGCGGATGCTCCATTAGGGTGGGGGAGCTCCCCCCGCCACCACCAGCAAATAAAAGCATAATAAAAAGGGGTTTAAGCGTGTTTTATTTTGGTTTTATTTTAATCCCCTGGAGCACCCCCCCAGGAATCTGACGAGTCTTGGGGGTGGGTCCAGGGGATGACACTGCTGATGAGGGAGTGGTGGGCACTCCCTTCACTGCACATGAGAATTGGCCATCCATCTCAGGCCAGCCAAACCCTCATGCACAGTGAATCTCTCTCCAGCCCCAGCTGCATTGCTGGTGCTGGAGAGAGCAGGCACCGGCTCCCAGTCTGAAGAACTGGGTTTTAGAACCCAGCGGCGCCAGGGGCACGCCCAAAGTCTTCGAGTTCACCTGTCTTAGAATACAGAGACACGGGATACTTCTCGGTGATGTCAAAGATCAGTTTCATTGGCTGCAACCTGGAACAGAAATCTACGTAGTACGACACAAGTAGGTTTGTCAGAGACTGCTCAATTTTCGTATTGCGAGACATCGTCTTTTATGCCAAAAATCACATTCCTGACAAACACCCACTATTTACAGACTGTCCAATCACAGGTAACATTGCAAAAGGTATCGCATGATGACAAACCCACTTTTCAGTTGTCCAGCCCACCATCAATTACACGGAAAAGCCCAACATTCTTGCTCGACAGGCCGGACAAACTCCTAATAAAGGACCACAACCCATACCATAAACAGACCATAAAGAAAGGAGCAGAAACAGATGAGAAGCAAGATAAAGGGTGTGTGCGTGTGTAATAAACTCAACAATGTCCTGTTCTTTGATCCTTAATCTCGATCAGCTCCCGGACAAGGAACTGGCTTTACAAGGTTCGCTTCAGGCAACAAGGTCAGTTCGCTCAGGTCACCTAGGAGTCAGCTAAAGTGTAAGTGTACCAAAGACTCGTTCGGCCGTAGTCATCGGCCTATTTGAGGGCAACCACAAAATGGCTGCCGTACACAAAATGGAACCCGAGGGTTCAGAACAGAGTCCATGAATACATAGTGAATCCATTGGTCTAGCATGGCGAAATCACTCGTACATGCTGCACTCACTAGTTATGGTTCCCCACTATCAATTTCGTAACGAAACCATGACCTTTATGAAACGGGTTCAGAACTCACGGAACCTCAGACCCTCCTTTTGCCCTTACATAGGTAATAACCTAAACTCACGTCAATCTGAATCCAGGTCTATATTCATCAGATCATCAAGATGTCGTTGGAGCATAATCCTATTACTTAGTACCTCTCTCGAGGCAGGTCTCCTTGCACACGTAGTAGCACAAAGGCCACATATAGCAGGAGCACACTGTACACAAAGACAGAACAGGAAAAGAATTGCTAAAACCATCCCAATGATCATCAGAATCTTCCATCCCCAGGTGGATAACAATTTCCAAAACCATCCCATCAATGACCAATCTTCTTCGTCCACATGTACAGACTTGGAGATCTTATGTAACTTGGAAATGGCCTGGTACACTGTAGGAGCATTGTCTGGAAAAAAAACGCAGCAGCTCGATTGGATCAATTTACATACCCCTCCTCTATCTGCAAGTATGACGTCTAACGCAATTCGATTCTGCAACGTCATAAGACGATCCGATTGGAGCTCAGCAGTCAAATTACCAAGGGCACCGGCAGTCTCAACTATGGTGGACTAAACCACTCTCGTCAATTGCCGTATGTTCCTACTGTTGACCATAGGTCCCCAAAACGGCAGGAAACCCTTAAGAAAGTCTCCCAAGGGAGGAGCTACGACACCAACCAAGATGGCCGCATAGTCTCCCGGCTCCGCTGACCACCGTCCGAAGCTCTATTATCCTGTTGCTTATCCTGGTTACCTGCACCGGATCCGTGTGGGTGATCCGACCCGCACTCCAGTGGTGTAATCCCGGAGTTTCTCCGCCGTTGTGGAGTGGAGCTACGTCGACGACCGAATTGAGGCCTAACCCAATGGGGAAGCCGGGGTCTCTAGTGCTGGCTCTGCCGGGTCCGAGTTGAGAAACAACAGACTGCTGAATGTGGTAGGGTCCGGTCTCTGGAACACTCTGACCTTTTTTTGATTGTTCTGCTACCACCAGCTGCCTGGTGCCCTATTGTAGGTGAGGTGGCGAGTGACGCACGGTGCTGTGTTGCGGGGGTCCCTGACCGGGGGTCCGGCTTTCACATCGCCGATCCCCCCGGGTCGGTGCCTCGCTGTGCACTATTACTCGCTGACCGTCAGTCCCTCATGGCTTATTCCTACTCCGCCTAATCTTGCCCCGGAGAAGGCGCCGTGGGGAGCAGGCTCGAACTGGCCCGTCATTATGGATGGTGCTGGAGGCACTCGTGGCACTTCAGGACACTATCAAAGTCCAGACTTGCAGTTTGTTGTCTGCAACGGATGGAATCTCAGGCTTGGGACCGGATCCTGACTCGACGCCTGTGACCCGGCAGCCAACCCGCTTTTCAATAGACGCTTCGGAGGTGTATTCGGACCCGGCGTTGGAAGCAGTGTTTGCCCTTATTGCAGTGGATCTACCTGACTGTAATGTGCCTGGACACCCAATTGAACCGTTGGAACCCCTGATTTTGTACCCCTTGGAACATTTACATGCCGTCCCCCTTTTGGAACCTTCTACTTTATATTGTATGCTGTTTCGGACTGTGTCGATTCCCCTCCCCCATCGGTCTTTCAAGATGGCGGATGGGGTAAAGCTTGGCTTCGGTGGCGGGGAGGGGCAACAGTGGTACCAGCCATCTACATCGGTGTACTCCTGTTCTGCTGACTTTTGTGATGTTTTGGGGTATGAGCTTTCCTTAACTGACGACTTCAGTGAATTCGATCGACGGGGCCAGGGTTGAGATTATTGTCTGGGTTTCTCATTGTAGTACTGTGGTTAACGGGAATGTTTTATTGACCTAACGGAATCTGGGGCAGAGCTGGCTACGACGGGGGAAGGAGACCGGGAGGCCGTAGAATTATGCCCTCCTCCAATTTCCCCTTTCAGGTGGGGTTTCTTTTTCTTTTCCTTTCTTTCCCTTTCTTCTATATTTTGGGCTCTGGTTACTGGGCGACAGGCACGCTGTGAGGGGGGTGGCCATAGTCATCTGCAGGGGTGCAGGGTGGGGGGGTGTGGGGGTGGGAATCTCGTTTTTTATTTTTGTTCTATGGCCTCTTTTTTCTTCTTTCTCTTCTCTGGCCTTTTCTTTCTTTTCCTTTTCCGGGTTCGTGTAGTGGGTTCGGCTTTATCTACATCCTTACTTCTACATCTGTGCCTTGACTTCTTCGAGGTTTTGGTGTTGTGGGGCGGACAATAACGATGGTGTGGACATTAATAATATGCTGGCTTATCCTGATGTCGTATGTCTTAACGCCGCAGACTTACATGATAGTGAACTTATTGTGGACACGTCGTTCTTCTGCTCGCCCCCTTTTGTGATCCGAGACACTGTACGATACCTGATCCTTTCTATTTTAAATTATAAAAAGAAAACCTTCTATCCTGTTTCCGAATTGAACTGCCTTTTGCAACCGCTGCGCTTAGTGGATGGAGTTACTATGCTCCCCAGGGAAACTGGGTCTGAAGTTGGATTGTAATTCCGTACTGAACTGCTTAGCGACCAGCCCTGGGGGTTGTAGGCCTGTGTCTGTATTTGATTGCAAATGTTAAATAAAGGTTTTCAAAAAAAAAAAAAGAAAGTCTCCCAATTCTTGTCCTGCAGTATCTTCCTTACTGAAGACACCTCTAACTACTCTGGTTCTGTGGTAATCTGACGCTGCAATATACGAAGGGGGCAACAGAAACGAAACATAACATGTTCCCGAAAAATCAGGGGGCAACCATGTATATGCTCTATCATAGCAAACAAAATACGTACCCCTAGCTGCTAAAAACGATGGGGAATTCTGGGACGCAAAAACATACGTCTCAGTACAAACACTCTTCCCTAACTGAGCTCTCGGACTCTTGCCATTACCTTGCAGACAAAAATGACCACGATGGGGTACGATCCAAATCAGAGATGACCATTCCCTTCGCTGCTTTTCACTCAAACTAACACCATATCCAGGCACAATCCAACCAATATAGGCTAGTGTCTCATCTTTTGGAATAGTCTCATAGGAATTGATTCCTCTAATCATATCCACTATTCCCTTCACTAGAGCACTATTACTTGGATTATCGTTCATAGAACGCAGAGGGTAAACTTCATGGGCATAAATAAACATTGTCCTATATGCCCATACAGATCCATTATAGCTGAATGGCAGAACCAGATAAGGAATACCTTTATCCGTAGTATGAGGCATAAAACCACACACCCAGCAATTAGTGGTGTTCACTACTAACTGATGCTGATGCAGAAGTTGTACAAAGGAGTTATTAATAAATTCCAATCTTCTAATGGACTCATGTTCAGGCAAAGGATGAAAAGAATGTGAGGAAATAGTAGGAAAAGACATAGGTTGTGTGGTGGGTGCAAACGTCACTTGAAAAGAGAAAATTACATATCCCACCAAAAACATTCTCATGCTAACTAGCATTAAAAGACACGTTATCAAAAAACATTTCTTACTCATTAATTTACACAGTCTCGTCTTAAAGTCAATTTCTACAACAGCTCTCTCGATCTAAAAAAACTCCATCCTCTAACCGTGCTGTTCGCTGCAGTTGGTTCTCTTCTGCTCAGATGTACGTCTGTGAGTCCAAGGAACGCCCTAGAACAAACCAGAACCGTCGACCTTGTGTCTACACGGCTGTACACTCCAAGACTTTATACCGCGTCCCTACAGCTGAACCCGGATGGCGTTCGAAAAAGAAAAATAGATCAAAACAGCTTTCTGGATGAGAGAGCATAGTTTCAAAAACAAAAAAAAGAAATTCTTTTATTTGTCCATCGACTCTTGGTCGTAAATTATAGCGGCCTTTACCAGGCAATGTCTGATCTCGGAACAACAACTCCGGCTCGGTAGTGTCCAATCGTGCAGGTGGAGACACAGCTTCTTGCAAAATATTGTCGTCTTCACGCTCAGAGCTTGTCCCAATCAAACGTGCGTCACTGAATGGAACTAACTTTGGTACTGTATCAATCTCTGAATCACCAACACCCTCCTGGATCCACTGGTCGTACGGCAGAGGCAAAGATACCCTCTTACAATGTACGCCGTGGATCTAGTTCTTCTTGCTGTGAACTCTCACTGCGGTACGCGTCGATAAAAGGACCTGGAAAGGTCCAGTCCAGCGGGGCTGATCGTTCTTTGTCCGCTGAAAGTTTTGCACTAACACCCATGAACCAGGGTCAATAGCGTGTCCTGGATCTTCAGATGTTTGTGGAAGTGTATCATGAACCTGTTGGTGTAAGACACGCAATTTAGCCGTCAAATCATACAAATAATCAATCAGCATAGATGTTCAATCTCGCTAAACTTTGTCGGCCTTGGCACTCCCCATATGTTTGCTGGGCGACCAAACACAATCTCATAAGGACTAAGGCCCACTCGAGAATGCACTGTAGTTCTGGTTGACAAAAGTGCCAATGGCAAAGCATCGGGCCACTGAAGACCAGAGCTCGCCTGAATCTTGGCTAACTTCAGTTTCAAGGTGCCATTGTAGCATTCGACTAAACCAGCTGATTGGGGATGATTTGCAGCATGGAATTTCTGCCTAATGCCCAAACCTTCACACAATCTCTTCATGACTTGACCCACAAATTCACTTCCATTATCACTCCACACCATCCTTGGCAATCCAAATCTAGGGAAAAATTCCTTGAGTAGGGCTTTGGCTGTGGACAAGGCAGTATTATCTTTAAGGGGGTTTGCCTCTACCCATCTCGAAAAGGCACAGACAACTACAAGGACGTATTTTAAATTATTACACCTTTCCATGTGTATGAAATCCAATTGCAGCACCTCGAACGGATACGTCGGAGGCGCAAAGTGACCAGCTGGAGTTGGAGTTCCCTTGCCAGGATTATACATCAGACAAACCATGCAATTCTTGACCAGATTCTCAGCACACTTAGGAATTCCAACATTCTGCCATACTGGAGCCAACAACTTACAAATCCCTTTCGCACTAATGTGAGCCATTCCATGTGCCATTGTAACCACTGCAAGCACATACGCATCAGGTAACAACCATCGCTGATGTTCTGACAACTCAATCCAACAGCCAGTCGAATCCAATTTTCCCCTACTCTCTCTCCATACACTCAATTCTTTCTCCGTAGCTTCAGCCTGAATTGACTTCACACTCTCTATCGTACCTTCACACATTCCTCTATCCAGAACCCATCTTGCTGGACCTGCAACATACATTCGACTCGTCACATCTTTCACCACTTCTTTCTCAACTTCATACGCAAACGCATTACTAAGACCAACATCATCGGTAACCTTCTTATGTGAACTGCATTTCACGATCGCAACTTGCATCGGCAACATAAGTGACTCAAGAAGCTCATTCACCAACTGACCATGCTGAATCTTCGAACCATGAGACGTGAGGAACCCACGTTCCTTCCACAAGCGACCAAAACTATGAGCCACACCAAATGCATACTGGCTATCAGTATACACAGTCACTCTCTTTCATTTAGACAACACACACACTCTCAGTGCAATCAACTCTGCTGCTTGAGCTGAATTCTGTGGGATACGTGCAGCTTCAACAATCGTATGCAAAGTCGTAACCGCATATGCTGCAGTCGTATCACCATTCGGAAGCTTAAAGCATGAACCATCTACCCATAAGGTACCATCAGACTTCACAAGAGGAGTATCTTTTAAATCGATTCTACCCTTTGTTTCTTCCTCTGTCCTAAGAAAGCAATCATGCTGTTCCTGAACATCTGTCTCTACAGAAATCGGCAACAACGTAGCTGGATTCAACGTGTTGCATCGCTTTATATGCAAATGACTCGCCAAAAGTGTCAACTCATAACCTGACAATTGAGCACTAGTCAAGTGCTGAGTCTTCGTCCTGTTTAATAAAGTATCCACTGCATGTGGAACCATCACAATCAACGTTTTATCCATCACCAAACCAGCAGACTGTCGAATAGAAACAGCCGCTGCCGCTGTAGCTCTCAAACAGCTCGGCAACGCTCTAGCTACCGGATCCAAAGTCGATGAGAAATACGCACATGGACGCTGTTTATCACCAAACTGTTAAGTCAAAACTGACAATGCACAACCCTCTCTCTCGTGGACATAGAGTGTAAAAGGCTTACTGTAGTCGGGAGTACCCAACACAGGAACCGAACACAACGTGTTACGTAATTCAGAAAAACTCTTCTGGCATTCGTCAGTCCAAGGAAGAGGATTCGGAGTATCCTTAAGAGTAAGTGCTAACAAAGGTTTCGCAAGCAATGAAAAATTCGGAATCCACTGTCTACAGTACGAGGTAATACCCAAGAAAGCACGCACTTCTCTCTGTGTGGTTGGCACATTAATTTTCGCAATCGCTTGAATTCGTTCTGGGGTCAACCTACTTCCCTCCTTCGACAAGAGATGACCTAAGTAGCTAGAATCGGCCTGAACTGCCTCTTTCCATACCGGAGGAACCTCTCTCATAGGGTACTGTCGCGCTTTTCTCCTAACAGAAGAATCAGGCTCAAACAACGACTGAGAAGGGAACACACTCCTAAACGCAAGCAGCATCGCAACTGCTTTCTCAACATCGGGACCCACTACTGTCCCTTTCGCAAACTCGGACTGCACATTAAACAACTCTGATGGAGTCTGACCCAACTCACCATCTTCCCCTTCCTCACGGAGGAAAGTACACATGATATCGAAGACATACCTCTGCTTCGGTGCTTCCCATTGACGGAAAACATCCATAACTGAATCTAAATCATATCTCAAAGAATTAGTAACCCATTTACGAGCCAAATGATCCACCACTGCCCGCTCTTCGGGACCAGGCAACTGGCTACGCAACTGTTTATGCGCAGAAACAGGGGTCACACTCAATGACCCAAAGAAAGGAGACAAAAGACCAGTAACAGTATCACTCATTCTCTGTCGAACAGAAGGATAAGCTGTCATAAGGACAGGAGGCAAAGCAGGCTGAGACAAAGCATACGTAGGAGTAGTAGCAGAAGGAGTTATAGAAGAAGTAGCAAATACCGGAGAAAAGGTCGTAGGAATTGGCGGAACTGATAGCAAAGTCGGCGGCCCTGGAGAAGGCTGCGCCAGAGGAGGAGGAACCAGCTGAAGAGGAGCTGGCAACTGAGCAACAACAGGAGGCACAACAACTGGAGGTTGCGCAACTAAAGGTTGCGGAGGTGCCGTAGCACTCTGCACATAAGGGGGTGGTGAACTCAACAAATGTGACATCAAAGGATCCTTTTCAGGATCCTTCGTTGCACCTTGTAGAAGAGGTGACAAAGCTGGATAACATTTATCGATGGCCATTTTATGTTGCCTATGCAACTGCTCACTCGCTTGTTCTTCTTCATTATCTTTAAACTGTATAGCAGCCTGCATTATCGATATACCCTTCTCTCTTTTATCTCTTTTCGCTTCTTTAATTGCTTTCTGTTTGGCTTCCTTACGCCAAAGGCGGAAAGAGTCAAACAACGCCGGCCGGGCTTTCTTCTTAAATAGTTTAACTTCCAAATTATCTAAAATCTCTGTGTCATAGCTACCGTGTGGGGGCCATTTTAAAACACCGTCTTTCCTCGTGTATCGGACCCACAATTCATTATACGTAATGGGGCCCACACCATGTTTAGAATAGAGCTCATAAGTCGGAGTTCCAACCGGAGGTATCGGACACGAGTCCTCCAATCGGGAATCCCTGGTACAACTACAACAAAATATCTTTCCAAGTTTGCTAAGACCAGGCATCTTCACTCACTGATCTAGCTTCAGAGGTCCACTCTGATCTAGGGAGTCCCTCTGCTTTGGCACTTGCAAGTTCCAAATCAAAGATTCCGAAGGAAACCCAAAACTAAGGACTGGGAGCGACCCACTTATACTTAACTGAAGTATAAATCACGTCACCAGAAGACCCGTCTATCGTCTCCCTCTACAAATCGTCACAAAGGGTCCAAGACAGGGCGACAGTCAGGGCAGCAGTCCTTCATAGCCGTCGTAAAGCGGGAAGCCTCGCAGCAAAAACCTTCGGACCACGACGTCATACAGGGGTCGATGAAGTGGTTGGCCTTCCTCCAGAATTTTCTCACGAAGCTCCTCACGATCTTCAGGCTTGGACCGGTACCACTGAAGTCGCCCAACGTTGGGCGCCAACTGAAGAACCGGGTTTTAGAACCCAGTGGCTCGAGGGGCACGCCAAAAGTCTTAGAGTTCACCTGTCTTAGAATACAGAGACACAGGAAACTTCTTGGTGACGTCAAAGATCAGATTTATTGGCTGCAACCAGGAACAGAAGTCTACGAAGTACGACACAAGTAGGTTCGTCAGAGACTGCTCAATTTTCGTATTGTGAGACATCGTCTTTTATGCCAAAAATCACGTTCCGGACAAACACCCACTATTTACAGACTGTCCAATCACAGGTAACATTGCAAAAGGTATTGCATGACGACAAACCCACTTTTCAGTTGTCCAGCCCACCATCAATTACACGGAAAAGCCCAACATTCTTGCTCGACAGGGCGGACAAACTCCTAATAAACGACCACAACCCATACCATAAACAGACCATAAAGAAAGGAGAAGAAACAGATGGGAAGCAAGATAAAGGGTGTTTGCGTGTGTAATAAACTCAACAATTTTTTCCTTAATCTCGATCAGCTACCGGACAAGGAACTGGCTTTACAAGGTTAGCTTCAGGCAACAAGGTCAGTTCGCTCAGGTCAACTAGGAGTCAGCTAAAGTGTACTTGTACCAAAGACTTGTTCGGCCGTAGTCATCGGCCTATGTGAGGGCAACCACAAAATGGCTGCCGTACACAAAATGGAACCTGAGGGTTCAGAACAGAATCCATGAATACATAGTGAATCCATCGGTCTAGCATGGCGAAATCACTCGTACATGCCGCACTCACTAGTTACGGTTCACCACTATTAATTTCGTAATGAAACCATGACCTTTATGAAACGGGTTCAGAACTCAAGGAACCTCAAGTCTGCCTGGGAGTACAAGTTGCCAGCGCTCAGGCCAATCCTGACGCTGCATTCATGCAGAGTCATGATTGGCCACAGTGCAGTCTGAGAGCCTGTGCCCAGAAGAAGCCTGGAGGATTGCGATGCGGCTGTGGCGGCATTCAGGTAAGTGTATTTATTTATTAATTTTTTATCTTTTTTTGGTTCCCTCACCCTCACCCCCTCCTCACCTCTGTCTTCCCTCCTTCGGCCCGGCCTGCCCGTCACTTTGGCAGGGGACAAGCCACTACTGTTAACTGGTGCTCATGAAAAGTGCTGGTGCTGAGCACCAGAAACCACTGGCTCAAATTAAGCACTGCCATTGAATAGGAAGAAAGCAAATAGAAGTTGATACAATCAAGCCACTACCAGGAACACGGTGACCCGGGAACAGCTCCTCTGAACTCTAGACAAAATTAATATATGCTTACTACGAAGGTACAGAGCTACCTCTGTTCCTCCAACGTTACTCAACTCTTCATTGGACCCTAAGATCTCGGAGCGACTGGCTCCCTATAGATATGAACTACAGTTCCCGGGTATAAGCAAGAAGCGCACTTCGCTTCAAGTCTACGTCCTCTCATCTACATTGGAATTTTAAGACAGTCTTGGGCCCCACCGGGTCGGAAGTATCACCGGCAGAGCGACCTTTGGCTCAAACACAGCTACCTAGAGCCCTGAAGATTCGCGTGATGCGATGAAACACGTGTCGGCTGGCTGTTGTTAAGCCTTGAAAATTAAATAAGGACCAAAGGATCATCCCTTGTCACACTATTCTTTTCCACTTTTTGTCAATATTAACTGTTTCTCTGCATGTTTGCATTACTATGAATTTTATGTACTACCACCTATATGTACAAAAATATTAAGTGTGTGCATAGGGTACGTCTATGTAGTCTTCCCTCCTTCGGCCCGGCCTGCCCGCCACTTTGGCAGGGGACAAGCCACTACTGTTAACTGGTGCTCATGAAAAGTGCTGGTGCTGAGCACCGGAAACCAGTGGCTCAAATTAAGCACTGCCATTGAATAGGAAGAAAGCAAATAGAAGTTGATACAATCAAGCCAACCAGCCAACCAGTGGTAAGTAATGGGCAGGCTGTAAGCTCACTACAAGTTTTCAGTACGTCTTTCACCACCAAACAGCAGAGCTAAAAAATGTGTAATATCTGGTTTTCTTGTAAAGTGTACTGATGCCTGATAAATAGTACCAGTGGCAGAAATCATGGAGACACATTAGGATTTTTTAGATTTGGGACACTCACAAATGTGTGCCAATCCTGCTCCAATCATGTTTCACGTAAGTTGGAATCATTAAAGTAATAGTTTCAATTGCTGTTAATAAATCAAGCCACTGTTTGCTGGTCAATTTGAAGGAACCTGTCGAATAACTAGAATATTACCAAAAGATTGGAATGGTCCCACGAATAAAAAAAATAAATTGACTGCTGCCCACTTTCCAATAAGAGGTCAGCAACCATGATGAGAATTCTTGGTACTGTCCAATAAAAGAATACCCGGTAAAATGATAGCTGCCCTCGCAGAGTTGATACTGTGCTCTTTAAAGTTTAACAGCCCATTTGTGAAATGTACACATGGCTCCAATAAAAATATGATGGCCCTGCAGAGAAGTGTTAGTACTTTCGATCAAAACGACAGCATCCCTGTTAAAAAGTGTTGGTACTGATGTGGTGGTGGCGCGGTGGGTTCATGGAGTACATTTCAAGCAGGCAACGAGTTACCAGCCTCCTACTGTTAAATCTGAACCCCTCGACTACCAACCCCGACGTCTACTCCCTCAATAGTGAATTTGTACTGTAAATGCTTTCCATCTCCTGCACTGACAGCATGCCCCACGCTTTTTGCACTTACAAAGCTGGAAATGTGGGCAGCTCATCCATAAGGGCTTAAGGGGTGTGCCTCGCCACTTGTGAGCTGCCACATATTGTCCCACCTAACTCAAAGGCAGCCTTCTCAGCCCTGGTTAAAGGACTGTAAACACGCTCGTGTTTCATGGAAACACAATTGTGTTTTCACAGAGATGTATGGGGAAATGTATCAACATAACCCAGTGCAAAATGTTGTTTTTTAATGCAAATCCTGTCTTGGATTGGAAAGTTGCATAAAATGTGCCTCTGCTTCAAGGGGACATTGCATAGGTGGTCTGTGGCCTTCCCGTGCAATCACCCTTGGACATTGATGTAAATCCTCATTTACTGGTATAAAGAAATTTGTGCCAAAAACATACACATCTCTGAGGAAAGCGTAAAGTTTAAGAGAAGTTTCCTTTGATCAAAACTTTCCATGTGTGCTGCACCATGTAGCGCTCATTCAAAGTGGGAAAGTATTAGAGCATAGCTTTGGTAATGGAAGGGTCCCCTTGCAGTACAAAACCTATGCTTACCAGAACCACACACCCTCTCACTCACTCTGGTGCAAGGGTGTATGCACATGGCAGTTAAAAGTGCACCAGCTCTGGGGCAGAGAACAGTGCCTTATAATTGTAGATTTGTTGCTGATTTGGACTTTACCATAATGCAACGCAGAGCAGACACTGCTGCATTGCACCAAGAATTAGTAAATAAATATGTCCCTGGAAGTCTCAAGTATTTCACATGAGACTAGTGCAAATTGTTTAGGGAATCAGCAGTCACAATGAGATAGCTAATTCTAATGTGCATCCAGCATTGTGTCTGCATGACACCATGGGCGTAGCTTGGTATGGGCTGAATTGGGCTGGGCCCAGGTGTCAATGGGTCCAGTCAACTCATGCCTGCCATCCTGGCACCACCTAACCAGGGGAGGAGCATTGCCCCGCCAGCTGCGAGCGCAGCAGGCACACAGGAATAAGTAAAATGGCATATAAATGCCATTTTATTTAAACACCACAGTGCAAGGGCAGGGCTGAATCCTGCTATTACAGGATTACAGCTTCCCCTGTGGTGCGCATATTAGGTTGGTACAGCCAGGCCGACATGCGCAGTTTGCACCCTATTGCTGGCACAGGCCTCCAGCCTCAAAATGATCATACGGTTAGCCTGCTCCCACCAATCCTGGAGTTGCTCTCAGAGAACAACAATCACAGCAACACCACCACCCTGCTGGATAACCTTGCCAACCTCAAACTCAAGCAACTGGTGAACACCCCCACCCACTACGCCGGCCACACGCTTGACTCCATCTTCTCCTCCAGCAAGCACATCTCCTTCAGCCACTCCACCGGACTACACTGGACAGACCACAGCTGCGTCCACCTTCGACTTCAGGAGAAGCACGACCCACCACCACCCGCAACAGGTTCCCCGCAGAAGCTGGAGCAAGATCACCGCCGACCAGCTCACCACCTCCCTCAGCCAGTACCCTCCCACCAACACGGCGGACCCCAACGAAGCAGCCCGCAACTTCACACAGTGGCTCACCAACTGCGCTGACGACCTCGCACCACTGAAGAACCCACCCAGCAGACCCGGCAGCAAGAAAGACTCATGGTTCACCAACGACCTCAAAAACTCCAAGAAAACCTGCCGCACCCTTGAGAAAGTCTGGCGCCACGACCAAACAACAGAAAACATGATAGCCTTCAAGAACACCACCCGAAAACACCACCAGCTGATCCACACCACTTAAAGGACAACATTCAAAGAACAACTGGACAACAACACCCACAACAGCAAGGAACTCTTCAGCATCGTTAAAGAGCTCACCAAGCCCAGCGCCTGCAACAACGACATCACACCCTCACAAGACCTCTGCGACTCACTCGCCTCGTTCTTTCACCGCAAGATCGCCGACATACACAACAGCTTCGGTGCACAGACCACTTACCCAACTGCCGAACCAGCACACCCAACCATCACCCTCTGCACCTGGACATCGGTCAGCACCGAAGACACCACCCGCACGATGAACACCATCCACTCCGGCTCCCCTACCGACCCATGCCCACACCACATCTTTAACAAAGCCGACTCCATCATCACACCCCAACTCCGGGACATCATCAACAGCTCCTACGCATCCGCCCCCTTCCCGGAGAGCTGGAAACATGCCGAGCTCAGCGCCCTCCTGAAGAAACCCACCTTGGACCCCACGGACCTCAAGAACTTCCGCCCCATCTCGCTCCTCCCTTTTCCTGCCAAAGTCATTGAGAAGACCGTCAACAAACAACTCTCCGCCTTCCACGAGACAAACGGTTCCCTCGACCCCTCGCAGTCCAGTTTCCGATCAGACCACAGCACCGAGACCGCCCTCATCGCAGCAACCGATGACATCAGGTCCCTGCTCGACAACGGGGAAACAGCTGCCCTCCTCCTCCTGGACCTCTCAGCAGACTTGGACACTGTATGCCACCGCACCCTGATACAGCACCTCAGCAACACCGGAATCCAAGGAACGGCCTTGGAGTGGATCATCTTGTTCCTCGCCGGAAGAACCCAGAGAGTCCACCTCCCACCGTTCCACTCCGCAGCCACCGAAGTCATCTGCGGTGTCCTGCAAGGATCCTCGCTCAGCCCCACCCTCTGCAACGTCTACATGAGCCCTGTCGTAGCCATCGCACGCCAACACAACCTTAACATCATCTCCTACGCCAACGACACCTAGCTGATCCTCTCCCTCACCAAAGACCCCGCCACCACCAGAGCCAGCCTCCAGGAAGGAATGAAAGACGTCGCGGAATGGATGAAGCTCAGCCGTCTGAAACTGAACTCAGACAAGACGGAAGTCCTCATCCTGGGACCAACCCTTTCTGCCTGGGATGACTCCTGGTGGCCCCCTGCCCTGGGCACCGCACCCAAGCCAACGGACCATGCACATAACCTGGGCTTGATCCTGGACTCCTCCCTCACGATGACCAGGCAAGTCAACGCCGTCTCGTCATCCTGTTTTAACACCCTGCGCATGCTCCGAAAGATCTTCCGGTGGATCCCCACCAAAACTAGAAAGACGGTCACCCAGGCCCTCGTCACCAGCCGTCTGGACTACGGGAACACCCTCTACGCTGTAACCACAGCCAAACTCCAGAAAAGACTCCAACGCATACAGAACGCCTCGGCACGACTCATACTGGACACCACATCTCCGCCCATCTGAAAGACCTGCACTGGCTCCCCGTCAGCAAGAGTATCAGGTTCAGACTCCTCACTCACACACACAAGGCTCTCCACGACATGGGCCCCAAATACCTCAACAGCCGCATCACATTCTACACACCCACCCGCCATCTCCGATCCGCCAGCCTCGCCCTCGCCACCGTCCCACGAATTTGCAAAGCCACCGCCGGAGGAAGATCCTTCTCCTACCTGGCGGCCAAGACATGGAACTCCCTCCCCACCCACCTTCGGCTGACCAAGGACCATCTCTCCTTCAGGAAACAACTCAAGACCTGGCTGTTCGAGCAGTAGCGACTCCCCCCCTCCCAGCGCCTTGATACCCTTACGGGTGAGCAGCGCGCTTTACAAGTTTGTTTGATTGATTGATGGAGCATAAGACAGCGGCATAACACAGCACCCGTAGCCCCCGTGGTGTAGGTGGTACCCCGAGCTGAAGGGGGCCCCTCAGCACAGTACTCTGGCCTAAGGCTCCTGATTAAATCTGTTTCGTTATGCCACTGGCATGAGAGGAGCTCCAGGATTGGTTGTATTGGTGTCCACTGAGCAGGAAGGAAGTCCTTCCCTTTCCTACTCGTGGACGACAATCGGGGTGAAAGGCGGGCACCGGCAGAGCAGTATATGGTGAGTTTGGGCCTCAACATATTTTTACAGTTAGCCGCCACTGTATCTAACTTCTTGGATGGCGCCGTTCGTGTGCAGAGAGTACATGACTCAGCACAGCTTGGCTGGCTGCTACCTCGAGGCACATATGAAAGCCCTGCAATTCAAGAGTCTGAGTCCCTGTGCCTCCCTCTTGATGGAGGAGACCTTGGGGGCTGGCTCAGGGACAGGCTCGAGTTGCACTCTCCAGTTTCATTGCTGTGTATGCCGGCAGATGGATAAAAGGGCATAAGAGTGGCCTCACAACCTTCAGCGAGCATCCTCGACCCATTACTTGTACAGGTGCTTGTTCGTGTGTGGCGGCTCTCCTTTAAGGGCTCCAGGGCTATGCCCTCCTAGTTTTCTGGACCATTTTCATTTCTTTTATTCAAAGACTGAATAATAAATAACGTATTATTCACTCTTGGTGCAATCAAAAAAAAATGCAGTCCAACAGCTGCCTGAGGCAGCTTGTTGTAACACTGGCTAATGGCTGGCGCAGGCTCACAACGGCGCCTGCCCCAGCCATCAGAGATTATCTAGGGCTGGTGAACCCCCCAGCCCTGGCCTTGTGCCCCTGGCATGCCTCGTTGCCTCCCCCATCTGTGATGTTTAGCGTCACAGATCAAGGTAGCTATGAGCGCTGTAGACTTAAGCCCTGCAGTGCAGTGCTTTAAATGGAAAAAAATAAGTGCAGGTACTCACCAAAAGGAGCAGTGGGCGGGGTTTAGGGCAGGGCTATGGGGGAGCAAGGGGCGGGGTTAGCTTTTTGACCGTGCCAAGGTTGTATGCACGAAATCTGCATGCATTTTATCAACCGCCTAAGGATTACATGCTGCTTCAGCCTGCCTTAAATTGAACCGGTGGCCTACAGCCCACTGAGCCATCTGTCCAGTACTGGTACTCTTTTGTAACATGCACACGTCACGGTTAAAGTCAGATCCCCATGAGTACCGGTAGTCTCTTTCTTCTAGAAAAAAGTGCCAGTACTCAAGGGGAGAGAATGAAGAAGTGCCGGTACTCAGTACCGGTGAGTTGAGTACCGGCCCATGTAAAGCACTGCTGCAGTGCCAATGGCTACATGCCAATCGGCCAGTCACCCCACCCTTTCCCCACTTGTCACAGAGCGGGGAAAATGTGGGGTGAAATAGCAGCCACTCAAACTTTGAGCCTGCGACTGCGCTGGTTTGTTATTTCAGTGGGAGGAGGTGGAGCTGGTGCGATATAGATCTTCGTGAAGTCCTTTAAGAGTAAAGAGGACTGTTTGAAAGACAAAATGATGGTGAGTGACCAGATGTCACTAATGTGCACTAGTTACCGGATGTCACTTATGCACGCTTGTGTCCGGAGCCAGCAGGGTGAGGGATGTCACTAGAGACCTGGTACTTAAGTTCATTTGCACTACTCACCCTTTTCAGTTCCTGATTCCAGCTAGACTGTGACTTTTCACTAACCAATGAGCAAAATAATTTCTGATAGAGCTTTATTGTTTATTGTTGTTGACTATTTTTCTTTTGTTTTCTACTATTTTTTGTATATATAGTTTTTATAAGAGATTATGTGTTTAAATTTTATATAGTCTTGAATTAAAAAATACAGAAGAGAAAATACAAAATCAATAGACATGAAACATATATACAGTGATGAAGGCAAAGCGGTAGATACCACTACGCGCGTTTCGGCTCTTGAGCCTTCTTCAGGTGACCGTCTATTGTTAGAGTTTTAAAGAGTCCAGGACTCACAGTTAGGTGTGGCGTGGATATAAAAAGTTAGTCGGTAAAAGCAGCTTCTTAAGATCTTGAGATGTGAGACGATGTAGTCCTATAACTTGTCATATGATGTTATGACATCAGAGAAAAGGAGGTGGTATAACAGTATAGTCTGGGAGCAACAAACACGTTCGTGGCAGAGTGTCCTGGCAGCTACCGTTCCACCATAGGATGGCATTGGATAGTTTTCGATTATTTTAGCATACTTTGCGTCCCCTCCTTTATTGGGCCCGATTATGGCGCACCCCAGAGTTATCTGGTTATGCTGACGGCCTTAGAGAAGTAATGAGTCTCCAGGGATCATATAAGATGGGTTGGCTAGCTAATGTAAAAAGGCTCCTTTTGGCCACTGGTCTTAAAACTGCATGGGAGGCAGGGATGCCGCAGTCCAAAAGAGAAACCAAGAGAGCATTTTGGGCATGGATCGATAACCAGGAGCTTAGAGATCCCAATTTAGGTAGATTGACTGACGAGTTTCGCCAACACAAGCTTGTGCCTCGCTTGGAGCCCTACATGGATTTTATTCAGAAACCGAGAGATAGGGCTCTTTTTATACAGTTCAGGTTGGGCACCCTCCCTGTTCGTGTACGCAAGAGTAAATGGAGTCCTCCTCACCAAACGCCCGTTGATTGCCCACACTGTGCAGGTGTAGTTCAAAACATCCCACACCTTTTTTTTGTATGTCCGGCTTACATTAAACCCAGAATGAAATGGTTAAAACCTGTGTGCCAACAGCTTGAGATCAGGAATCACTCTCCGAGCAGATGCAAATACAACCCTAGCCTGCGGTATGATCAAATTTCTAAGTTGGGCCTGGCTTATAAGATCGAAAGTTTTATGATGAATAAGTCCAATTATCAATTTTTATCTCTTCATCAAAGCGGTTTTGGTTTATTACATTTTTATCTTTTTATTGTAACAATGATTATTAATGTAATTTTCTTTTTAACTATATTTATTATGTACTGTGTTTTTAAATGTTGAATGCTTTCAAGATATTTCATATCGAATAAATCTTTGTTGACTGACTGACTGACCATAGGATGGCATTGGATAGTTTTCGTTTATTTTAGCATACTTCAGTACCCTCTGTAAGCTTTTAACCTGCTTTTGATAAGGATAAAGCCTTGGTCAGTTGATTTACATTCATCAGTTTGTATGAACCCTTCAAAAAGTTTCGCAAGCATTGCGTTCCTCAATTTGCGAAATCTTGAATAGGGGCAGGTCCTTTTCAGTGTTATCAACCAGATTATGAAACTCTCTCCCAAATAGACTTCGACCAAATCAGTCTGAAGGTGAGTTCAGGAAAGCTTTAAAGACATGATTTTTTCAGCCTAGGCTAGTTAGGAAAGTACTATGCCTCGACCTTCTGTCTATTCTAGGCTTCTCACCCTCTCTGCCCTGCTTGACTGTGCTCGTGCCGGGACACCTCTCTTTGAGGTAACTGTTGCGCTTTATAAATGTATGTGTTTTGTATTGTATTGTATTCTGCTTTACTGGGCAGTTGTACTTTAGGAACGCCCTCACACAGAAACTCAAGCTAGATAACTGCTTAGTGTACTGGGAAATCGTGTGCATGACCTTTTCTATTCAAAGCCCTCTCATGCTTTAAAACCCCCCACAAAAATCGTATTTAAATGTGTATGCAGAACCCCAGTAAATCTGATTCATGCAAAATAAGTCTGATCCCTCATGAAAAACTAACCTTGAATTAAACTTTCACTTTTACACTCCCTTGTTTATTTTGAATACACCTCTCCTCCTCTTCTAACTTATGCATGCCTCTTCTGTGTATAACCTACCCTAAATCTCATGCCTGTCGGTCTTAATCTCGTTTGTGAACACACATTCCTGTACCCTTACGATATATATGAATTCCAGGAAGCATTGCTTCTATTATAGCATCCACTAAAGGCCACACCTCAGTCATTACTGTACCGCAAAGAAACTAGTGCAAATGCATGGAAAGGTTTACTTTTGCATTAAAAACTACCTCCAGTAACCAATCGTCTCACTACTAACTCTGGGGCTCCTGAGTTGTGTGCTACTTGCCATAAAGACCTCAACGCCTCGTTAGTGGTAGTGGCTTAGTAAGCACTATATAAATGCCAATTTAATTCAATCTTACTACAGCACTGGAAGCAGAAAGGATCAGGAGTCCAAACAGGACATGTGCTGGCAGCAAGGTAAGTGTTATAACTTAAGTGTTGCCATTCCTTTTTCTTAGCTATGTTTTTACCTTCATCTGTTTACTTACCTGAAACTTACCTTGTAATTAGGCTTGAATAAATCTACCTTTGATTATACATCTCGGCCAATGGACTTTCAATTACAACAGTAAGTACAAAAGCTTTTGAATGCTATGTGTGTATGTGTGAGAGCATGTGTCTGTAAGACAGCTTGTGTAAGTGTGTGCATGTGTGTGTGTGTAACTGAGAGAGTGGTAGTGAAGGTGTGAGTCAGAGTGAATAATGAGTGATAGGAAGAGTGTGTCTGAGTGTGAATGAGTGGGACTGAGGGAATCAGTGGGGAAGAGTGAGAATGAGAGAATGACTGACTGAACGAGTGAGACTGCGTGAGTGTAAGTGAGTCAGAGTGAGATTGAGCAATTTAGAATTAGCTGGACTGTGTAAATCAGGAAGAACAAGTGAGTCAGAGGGAGACTGAATGAAAATAAGCGAGAATGAGTGAATCTGAATGAGTGAGACTAAGTGAGTTAGAGTGAGACCGAGTGAATAGAAATGAATACAATTGAGGGAAGGTAAGTTAGAATGAATGAGACTGAGTGGGTCAGAGTGAGAATGAGTGCGACTGCATGAGTCAATGAGACTGAATTAGTCAGACTGAGTAAAATTGAGTGCAAAAGCGAATGAGAGTTAGAGAATGAGACTGAGTGAGAAAGAGTGGTAGAGTAAAAATGAATGCAAGCGATTGTGAGTGAACCCTCCGAATCCACGGAGACAACGTTAGGCTCGCTCACTGGAATTCCAGCCAAGGATTATGCCTCACCACTTTTTAAGGTCACCAGCTGCCACTTGTGTAGGCAGTGGCCACTGTTGGCCATGAAAGGGCCTCTGCTCTCTGGGGTTTGGACTGAAGTGAGTCCTGGGCACTGGCTGTTGGAGAGCAAAACGCCCTCACTCTGAGCCACTTGTGCATCACTGTGTATACAGTAATCTGGCCAGCAGCTAAGCACCCCTGATGGTGCTAAAAGACCATCGCATTCAGGTGGTACCCCCATGCCAAGCAGCAGCCCCCACCAGACCAATTCTGCGGCACTGCCCGACTTACAGGCAGTGACCCAGATTCGAGTCATTACCAGGTAGGTAACAGCAGCAATTCAGTCTCTTGCTTAGCTGTTGAGTTTTCAGTTTACTTAAGCGTGGCATTTCCTTGTTTTCAAGGCTACTTACGCTTGAGCCTTCAATGCATTATGCGTGATGCTTTCGGTAACATTTTCCTCTCTTTATTCTCCCTCTCCCTTTCCCTTTTGATTTAATTCTCCCGTCACTCACTTCATGTTTCCACTCATCGCAATCTTTTCACTCGAATGTTTTGCTCATTCCCCCTCCTTATTTTCCCATTTTTCTCCAGCTCTCTGTTACTCTAGATTTCTTCTTTCTCCTTGTTTCTCTTTTTTCCCTCCTCTCCCTAGCTCTCTCTTATCTCATCTTTGTATCACTCTCCTTCTTTTCTTTCACACTCATCCCATTGCCCCCTTATTTTCCCTACTTTTGTATTTCCTTTTGGTCTCTCAACATGTATTCTGTCTGTTTCTGTTTCTTATTTCAGTGCCTTATATATATATATATTTTTTAATTTTAGTAGTTTTGTATAGTGCTAGCTGGACCAAAGGGTATCAGAGTGCTTCACAACATATACAATAATGAGCAGACATGAGATCCAGGAGAGTGGGGGAACATGTGGGTAAGGGCATGCGTGGGACTAGCATATGGTTGCAGGGAAGACGCGCTGGGGGTAGGGTCTGATATTCAGCCATACATAAATCGGGAATCAAAAAGACTAAACATAGAAGGGTTTCTTGCACTGCTTCAGAGGGTAGGGTCTGATAATCAACCATACAGAATCGGCCGTCAAAATGTTTGTACACATAGGATTTCTTGAGCTGTGACTGTGTTGTCATGCTTGCATTTTAGTAAAGAGGGGTGACAGTTGGGGGATTGTCCAGGGTCTGTCAGTTCACTCAAGTGCGGTCGAGGAAGAGGTCTTTGAGTAGGCTCTTGAATTTTGAAAACGAGGGAACTGTTCTGATGTGGGGTGGGATGGAGTTTTAGATTTTAGGTGCGTTTCCAGCAAAAGATTTGGCTGAGGTTCTTTGCTTGCGAGTTTTTGGTGGGATGAGCAGTAGAGAGCTGGAGCTCCTGAGGTTTCTGGACTGGCCTGCCCTTTTGAGTTTGGCGGCCAGGTATTCTGGTTTATCTGTATGCAGGGCTTTGTGCGTGAGGCAGGCTGTTGTAAAGCTGGCTCGCAACTCCACTGGGAGCCATCTGAGTTCGCTGAGGGCTGGAGAGATGTGCTAAAATTTCTTAATTCCAGAGACCATTCTTGCTGCTGCATTGAGTGTAGTCTTCAGGGGGGCAAGGTGGGTTTTTGCTGACCCCGTCAAGGTTGCGATCCTGTAGTGTATTCTGGAGAGGACTAATGCTTGGGTGGCTTGTTGAAGGTCCTTGGGTGGGAGGCAGGGTTTTATTTTGTATAGTAGTTTTAGGTTGAGAAAGACACATTTAGCCGATCTTGAGATGTGTTTCTTCATGTCATGTTTTGAGTCTAGGGTGATCCCTAGAGATTTCACTGAGTCTGCCAAGGAGAGGTCACCATTGAGGGCATCGATGGCTTTGAGCCATTCTTCGATTTGAGGGTTATCATCTTTGTTGGTTCAGTTTCAAGTGATTGGTTGTGAGCCAGTCTTGGACCTCCTTGAGCGTGTTGTTTAGTCTCTGGATGTGATCAATTGAGGTAGTTTCCAGATAGAAGGTTCTGGGGACCTGAATTAATTACTGTGTGACATCACTCCATGTGACATCATCATTATGCAAATTAGTTCCCATGCCCAATAATTTAGTAAAATTGAGAGCACTAGTTTCCATGTGCACTGCTAGCAAACTTCTCACCCTTAAGCCCTTCGAATGATGATAGGAGGAGATGTAGGTTGTTGTTGAAGGCTGAAGCATGACTCAGCTCTAGGTTGATGAGTACATTTATGGCAGTTCGGAGATTGATCTGGGTTGCGCATTTGTGAGGGCATAATTCAGAAATGCGCCATGACACACATACAATACATTGTTTCTAGCAGCCAACTGCGCAAACCCCCAGCAGCACAGCATGTCTGCTAAAATGGCTTGCTATGGGGCAGTCATCAAAGAGTCCCCACACCATCTGGAAGTCAGACAGAACAGTGGGGAGAAAACCCAGGCTTTCTCCAAGGAACCTCCAGCCATATCATAAGTAGGAGAGGGCTTGATGTGTGTCCTTGTCCCCTTGATCTGCCCCTTGTACAGTCACCAGTGAAAAACATTGACCAATATAAAGGAAACATCATCGGAAAAAGAAAGCTACAAGTTGAATGGTCACATTTTTACAGTCAATCAAGCCGGTCTCTCCCCAAGCGAGCCACTGTTAGCCTTTCTATTAACATTAAAATATATACTGGCAAAGCCACACCCCAAGAACCCAAGAACATAAGTCCCCTCTTTCCTGACATGTAAGTTTCACAGGGAGACAAAAGGATGCCTCGACATCAGTTCCTTCTACACTTGCTGCAGATCTTGTCTAAGTTGAGGTTGTGCAACTCAGGTCTGTTAAATGTTGATTGTGGTTTCTCAAACTTTCAAGTGCTGCTTATTCTTCTTCACTTGCTTTTGTTGCACTATCTTTTATTGTGGGCCACCAAGATCAACCATCAGCAAGGTAGCACTTCAGCCTGCACTTGTAGGACCTCTTTTTGTCTGGACTGCTCGCACTACAACCACTGGTTCTCCTCCTGCCCTGCCAAGGACAACACCCTTAAGGAGTTGATGCAGCTCCTCTGCTGCGGTCAATGCTGCGCCTTGATAACCCTGCTCTGTTCTCTAGTTCTTTCACCTTGGTTCCCATGGGGGAAATGGTGGCAGTGGCACAGTTCTCAAACTGCTGACTCTTCTGGGTTCTCTGTTCTTCTCACTTCACTCCCTCTCCAGTTCAACAAGCCGTATTAAAGCATACTTTGTATGATAAATACAGTTTGTGTTTCAATGGTCCACTCCTTGGCAGGCACCTTCATATCTATGCACTCAGTACTTCTTTGCTTATCTAGCAGAGTAGATATATTCAGGGACTCATTCTGTATCAGTGGGTTAGGTCATAATTGACCATGGTGGAGGTTGAAAAAACACAACAGATGATACAGAATGGCACTATCAGACCTGAGTCAGTTCAAGAGTCCCAATCACAGTGGGACCATCCACAAAAGGAACAGTTATGGGTCATTATGTACAAACAGGGTATATAAGGTCCAATTGGGGTAATAGCAAATTGTCTAGCAACATTGGTTGTTGTGACTCCCTTCTCAGTCTCCTTGATTCCCTTTAACCTTACATTGTTTGTGCCCTGTTACCTGCCCTAATTAACCAGGGTCATTGTGTCTCCCTTCTCGCAGACTCTTCTCTTCCGGGCTGCAGGGGTGTTCCATAATAGATTACTTCTGAAGTGAGGCTCCTCCTATGCCTGGGGATTAGTTACAGGTTTTCAACTGATAGGTTCCCACTTACTTCCTATGTATATGTACCTTTGTCTCCCTTTTTCCTCATTTACTGACTTGTGTTCTCTTGTCAATGGGTGAAGACTTGGTCAGCCCTAACTTGTGACTCGAGATAATGTGCCGTAATAAGCAAATTTAGATTTTCTGAAAACAATAATCCAATTCAGATTTTCCGAAAACAACCTGCATGAGCGTGTCTCTTTTCTCCTTCTCCTCATCCATTTTTCTTCTACATTTGTGGGGCCCTCACCGACCTTGACCTATGTGCATGCCCCTTCATGAATGAGGTTTCAAATCACAACTTATAAACAGTTGTCTACTAAGAAATTAATGAGGAAAATTATGTCTCTCTCGAGTCAGAGATACAGATATAGCAAGAGGGATTAGAGCATGAAATAAGCATTGGTAAATCCAATTGGTCTTGTCTATGTGAGAGCTATTGATTCTGGCAATGTGTTTTAGTCATGTTCTACACCAGTGTGGCTGCTGTGCAGCATGGCTCAAAGTTAGTGGCATGGAGTGGAGTAGATTAGGGCAGAATGGGATGGGGTAGATTGGAGTGGAGTAGACTGGGGTAAATTAGAATTGGGGTAGATTGGAGTGGAGTATATAGGAGTAGGTAGATCGGGATATATTGGGGTAGAGAGGAATGGGATATATTGGGGTAGATTGGAGTTGGGTGGGGTAGATTGGAATGGAGTGAGGTAGATTGGAGTGGAGTCGGGTAGAATGGAGTGGAGTGGGATAGACTTAGTAGATTATAGTTGGGTAGAATGGAATCGATTTGGGGTAGATTGGGGTAGCTTGGAGTGGTGTAGATTAGAGGAGTGGGGTGGATTGGGGTAGAGTGGGTGATTGGAGTAGTGTGGGCTAGATTGGGATGGGGTAAAGTAGACTGGAGTGGGGGGGTGGGATAGATTGAATTGGGGTGGAGTGGAGTAGATTGGGTGCAGTGGGGTGGACTGGAGTGGGGTAGATTGGAGTAAAGGGGGGTATATTGGAGTGAAGTGGGGTAGATTGAAGGGACTTGGTATAGATTCAATGTGGAGTGGGGTAGACTGGGGAAGAGAAGAGTGCATTGGATTGGGATAGATTAGAGTGGAGTGGGGTAGATTGGAGAGGAATAGATTGGAGTGGGTTAGATTGGAGTGAGATATATAGGAGTGTGGTAGTTTAGAGTTGGGTACATTGGGGTGGACTGGAGTGGGGTAGATTGGAATGGAGAAAGTTGGAGTGGAGTTAGATAGAGGGTCATGGGGTAGATTGGGATGAAGTGAGGTAGATTGGGATGGGGTGGGGTAGATTGCAGTGGGGTAGATTAGAGTGGATTACATTGGGGTAGACGAGTTGGGTAGATTGGATGGGGTGAATTGGAGTAGGGTAGTTAGGGGTGGAGTAGGGTAGATTAGTGTGGGGTTGAGTGGGGTGGATTGGGGTGCAGTGGGTTAGATTGGACTGGAGTGGGGTAGATTTGAGTAGTATGTGATAGATTGAAAGTGAAGTGGGGTGGGGTAGATTGGGTAGAGTGGAATGGAGTGTGGTAGATTGTGGTGAAGTGTAGTGGGGTATATTGGGTGGATTGGAGTGGGGTAGATGGAAGTGGGGTAAACTGAAGTGCAATGCAGTGGGGTGGAGTAGAGCTGGATAGATTGGAGTGGAGTCTAGATTGGAGTGGACTGAGATAGATTGAGTGAGAATGGAGTGCAGTAAATTGGTATGGATTAGTGTGAAGTGGAGTGGGGTACATTGGGTGGATTAGAGTAGGGTATATTGGAATGTAGTGGGTTATTTGGAGTGGGGTAGATAGAAGAGGGTTGATTGGAGTGGAGTAGGATAGATTGGAGTGAGGTGGGGTAGATTGCAGTGGGAGAGTGGAGTGAGGTGGGGTAGATTTGGGGTAGAGTGTAATGGGGTAGATTGTACTATAGTGGAGTGGATTTCAGTAGATCGGAGTGGGGTAGAAGGGATTGGTGGGTAGATTGGGGTGGGCTGAGAAAATCGGGGTGGGCTTAATTGGAGTGTGGTAGGTTGGAGTGAAGTGGGGTAGAATGAAATGGAGTGAGGTAGATTGGGTGGAGTGGAGTGGGGTAGATTTGAGTGGAGTAGATTTGGGTTGAATATCTCAAAGTGGAGTAGGGTGGGGTAGATTAGGAAACATTGGTGTGGAGTGGGATATATTGGAGTGGACTGGAGTAGTGTGGCATAGAGTGAAAGGGCATAGAGCAGAGTGGAGTGAAGTAGTGTGGAGTATGCATGGTGTGGTAGCACACTCCCATTATAGAAAACACAGATCCAACAGAAATGGCTATTACATTTGCACCAAAATACCGTTTCACTGCAGAAAAACGAAAGTGTGTGTAAATGTCATCACCTAGTATATTGATGTGCTGTGATTATATTCAAATATTGTTTCCACCACACTTTAGAATCACAACAAATGTGCTTCATTTGTACTAATTCTGATATATTCTGAAACATCAGCACAGTTAATTTGGTTTGTGTGCTAGAGAAAAAACATTCTACACCCTCCCCTCTTACATGGGTACTTAGCATGATTGTCACATACGGTCTTTCCCTTTCAATTCAGAGAAATAAAAATAACACCAAGCTGTGCTGTCTGGTAGACTTCATCATAAAAGAGACAGTTCCATGACAGAATATTGTGGAAAACAATATCAACTCACCAAAATATCACGAAAATCTATTGATTACTAAAATATTGCCATCCTATACTTAACCAAAAATAGCACAAATATTGGTGACAAAAATATTGCTGTCAAAAATATCAAATTTTAACAGCAAACACGCAAATATCAAAACATGAAATATTGTGTTCTATTTAAAAGTATACAAGTCAAAAAAGAAGACAAAAAAGAAATTCCCTTTGGGTGAATTTGCAAAAGTACATAGGTATCCACAAAACATACATTCAACTATTAACACCTCACATGGCACAAAGAAGCAATGTAGACACGTGAAAACTTACAGTATATGTGAAAACACTCTAGCAAAAGATAAGGTATAAAACAATTTATTAAGTAAACATTACATCAGTTAAAAACTAAAGATTGGGAAACATATACAGGACGGTACAGTAAACAATAAAAACAACGTTCAAATAAAAATATTTAAAAGTATATACACAACATCAAAAATATTGAGACACATAATATCAACTGCAATAATATCGCTAAAAATAAGGAAAAATATTTTACATCATTATCTTTTATTTAAATAAATAAATATATGAATAACCTAGACAAAAAATAATAATACATGAAAATGACATATAAAAATAGTCACACATATAAACATATATATTCACCTTGCATTTACTATTAACAATATAGATATTTATTAAAAGCAACACTATTTCACTAAATTAAATGGTACAGCACTCATATATTAAAAATAAATGTTATGTTATTTACAATATATGAATATTACAACAATCCAAAACGTACACATATTTAAAAATAAAACATAAACACTAATTAGAGCACACACTAACATGTAACTGACATTCTTTTTAAATAACACACAAAGTAGCCAATACAATTTACCCTAAACTAACTAATAGTAGTAAAACTATAATAAGGAAAACACTACTCACTGGAAAAACTTAACAACTGCAAGAAAACAATACTCTGCTGGACTGCATGTAGAAAAGCCAGAAGGGAGTGTTCAAGAAAATAGCAAGAAACATTCAGGAGTAAATTTAAAACTTAATTAGATCACAATGTACCCTGACATAATTTTGAAACACTAATCTAAAAATACATTGCAAAACTCTCTATTTTCATAGATATATTAATCATAAAATACAAAAAAGCACTTCAGCAAAGAGGAAGAACTTCACACCAAATAATTCATCTCCAAACTTGTAAACCTGGAAAAAGGCACTTTCGAAATAAGTAAAACTTCCTAAGGACTCTGAGCACATTACAGTTTAGCTGTGGTAAATATTTTACCTAATCTGTTTTTCCATATAATTATTATTACAAGACAGCTCATAAAAATGAGAGGCAGAGTCCGTGGTATCTGAGTCTTACGGGCTTTAATGGAATAACCTCGAGGTTGGAGATCATGTTCCGTCACCACGAGGGTTCGGGAAGGGATAGTCAACGTTTTATTAACATTACACAATATATATAGTAAAGTAACATAATTGAATCCAATACAGTAGGCGTAACAGGTGGAGAAGAGCAGATAAGAACACATGTGCGTAACAGGAGGCGTGAAAGAAGGCGTACACGGAGGCGTGCACAGTGTATGTCAGAGAAACTTCATAAGAATCGTCACATGTGGGCGGGTGCACAAAGAAAGTTGCAGGATCAGCAGAAAAATGCGGATGCTCGCGCAGCTAGCATGACGTGACATAGACGTGTAACAGGGGGGAACTTTAACACTAGTAGAAGAGACAGAAGTCTGGGATGTCAGAACGGCCTGGACCTATAACATATCTGGTATCTGATGTTTGGAGGATGTATTATCTGGGGTAAAAGGTCTCTCGGGCAGAGGCTATAGTATGCTGAATGCGAATGCGTGCATATATGTCTATGTGTCTACGTGCAGGGGCCATGGGCCTACTATGGCAACGGGGAACTGTAAATTACTTGAATGGAGACAGGAAAGCTTGCTCTTTGCTCTGCAGCCAGGGAGATGTTTACCTAAATCACTAGACAGGAATGTATTTTCGAGGAGGCTGAACAGATAACTTGAAGGCAAAATACGATTTTGGCAGGCAGGCCAGGTTGAGCCAGGCACCGCTTTGCTTGGCAGGAAGTAAGGCAGAGGTCAGGGATGCGCGACCATGCTGCAGCTGTCAGAGGCAGGAGGCAGAAAGGGCTCGGAGACAGAAATCAGGGCCTAGCTTGGCAGAGCCAGAAAAACGTGAAAGTGCACCATGTAAAGACGTTGGCATGGTATGGTTAGGAACTGAATTATCGATCCATTCATGGTGGATCTGAAAGAGGACATGTTAACGTTGGACGCAAATGTATTTGCGTCTTCATATTCGGTCATGGAGGGAAATTACATGTACTTGAAGCACGTACATGGAGCCGTTGGGGTACACGGTAGGGGACACACTTGACCATAAAAATTTCAATTACCTCATTCCCTCCTTGTCCCCTACGGACCCTTCATGATATATCAATCTTCATGAGTCCATCTATCTGTTCATATAACATCATTTGCTCATCTTTTTTCATTCGGGATTTAGAACGTGGACTTGGATGGGGAATACATGATGTGGCACACAGACCACAAATCGCTGGCCCACATTGTAGACATAGACAACAACTGAATACTATGAGAAGGGCTATTCCGAGGAAGGATAGGACTTTCCAACCCCAGGCTGATAACACGCTCCAGAGCCAACCGGACCAGGTCCAGGTGCCTGGATTCTGGTGTATCTGACTTGCAATCTTATGGAGCCGAGTTATGGCTTTATATACTGACGGTGCATTATTTGGGATGAAAACACAGCAGCTAGATCCGATGACTCTTCAAGCCCCGCCCCTATCTGCCAGGATGACGTCAAGGACCGGACGATTTTGAAGACCGACAAGTCTCATAGCAGATTGCTCATCTGTTAAGTTACCTAGGGCAAATGTAGTTTCATTTATTACTGCTTCAAGGGTTCTGGTCAAGTGACGTATCAGTTTACTATTAGAGACAGTGCCTAAATAGGGGAAGAATCCTTTATTGAAATCTGTGTATTGTTCCCATGTTGTTTCAGTGTAATCGACAATCGGGAGATCTCTCTTAGGTCTAATATGGACAAGGTGTGAATTTCTATGGTAATCGGGTGGGGCTAGAAAAACAGGTGGCAATAAGAATGCAATGTAACAAGTACCATCCCAGTCTGGAGGTAAACTTATATAAGCTGTATGGCCACAAATGAAATAGGAATGTCGGGAAGCTTTGAATGTAGACTTGCCTTTATCACTGAATTCAATAACTGTATTACAATCGCTGTGTCCTAAATGTACTGAACCAATCTTTCTGACGCATAGATCACCTTTTACTGGCAAAACTGAAATTGAGGGTAAGTTCGAACTAGTTTCTGACTGGACATTCAAAATCATGAGGCTAAGTGTAAAATTGCCTAATCCATATACTTCGTTTTCTAGATTGGTACCTGTCATTTGGGGAAGACCCTCCTTGTCAGGGAAACAGGCCTTATTCATAACGGTATTCAGGTCTCCCCAAATCCAATTACCTTGGGAAACTGTGGACTTACTGTCTAATGAGGACATTAATGTAAACCATGCACCACATGAACCATTATGTGTAAACGGGTAAGGAAAAAGAGGCAAGGCTCCCGACATTTTCTGGTAGGGAGGGAGTCGGCCACATACCCAGCAATTGGTGGCATTGCTGGTCTGGTGAGAATGGTGTAACATACGGATGAATGAATTGTTGCGCAGCGCTAGCCGGTAAGACAACTCGTGCGGTGGCAGATCACTAAAGGTGTGGTCTGCCGTGTCATTAAAGGAAGAGTGTGCATGTGAGGCAATAGGAAAGAATATATGCAATAATATACTTATGCCAATAATCGCAAGACTCAGAAAAAACATAATCAATAAAGTAACAATACAGTAGCTTCGGAGAGATTTACAATATTTCTGTTTCTTGATCTCCTGTCTATCTCTCTCTCTATTGGGGTCTAACTTATACATGTCAGGAACCTGTCTAACCGCTTCACCTAGGAGAGGACTTAAACAATTAAACTGTCTGACTTACTAGACCTCAACTTTAAACGGTACTCCTGTGACGGAGTTTTCTCTACCAGGGGGAGTTTAGTATCAGTGTCTGGAATGCGAAAGTCCTGGGAATCTGTTTTTGGCGGAAGTCCATGAAAACGTTTTACGTGGCTCGAGTGGAGCCAGCCTTTGCGTCCCTCCAATTTGACTGCAGTCCTTGTAGTTAATAAGACAAGCTTCGGCTCCTTCCAACGGGGCTCCAGCGGACTCTTCCGATCGAAGTTACGGACGTAAACATGGTCACCAGGGATGATCTTGTGTGGCTTCACCTCGGCGTTGTCTGGGAAGGCTGCAGCGACCTGTGAACGACATGATTGTAGTGCAGACATCAAGGAAGCAAGGTAATCTGTCAGCATATTACAGTCAACATCAGTGATCTTACGAGGCAGAGGCGTCCCCCACATATTCGGTGGCCGTCCGAAAACCACCTCATACGGGGATAGCCCTGTCCTAGAATGGGCTACCATTCGCATGTAGAAGAGAGCAACTGGAAGGGCTACTACCCAGTCTACCCCTTTTTCTGCACAGACCTTGGCAAGACGTGTTTTCAGAGTCTGATTGTGTCGCTCTACTAATCCAGCTGCTTCGGGATGCCGAACACAGTGGAACTTCCACTGGTATCCCAACAAAAGGGAAACCTGCTTCATGAGCTCGGACGAGAATGGCTGTCCATTATCTGAATATACGACACGAGGCAAACCAAACCTCGGGAAAAATTCACAAACCAACTGCTTGGCAGTGGTCGGGGCAGTGTAATCTGGGACTGGATATGCTTCTGTCCATCGGGAAAGTGCACATACAACTACGAGGACATACTTGAATCCTCGACAACGTTCCATCTGGATATAATCCATCTGGAGGACTTCAAAAGGGTGATCAGGAGGATGAAATCCACCTTGCTCTACGGGAATGCCTTTACCTGGGTTGAAGTGACAACAGATCATGCAAGTACGCACTTTCTGTTTTGCTGCTGCTCGTAAATGCTTATTGAACCAAAGGTTTTGAATACTGTCTAACATGGCTTTTTCTCCTAAGTGTGCAGGGCTATGTGCTGTGTTGATGATAACTTGAACCATAGAGTCGGGGAGAAACCATGTGGCTTTTCCCTTCGTCATCCATCCCTGTTCTGTCTGGATCCCTCCTAGTTCTGTCCATTTCTTGATTTCGTCTGGAGTAGCATGTGTCTGTATGTCAATTACATCTAAGGTGGGATCCCAAACTGTCATGCAATGTGTCGAAACTACTGTCTTTGTCATATCAGTTGTATGAGTATGAGTCTGAGCTGTATGCTTGGCTGTTCGGTCTGCCGGGTCGTTACCCTGGGAAATAGTGTCGGTGACTTTCGTATGTGCTTTACACTTCATGATGGCTATTGCTGTAGGCAAATGTATTGCTTCTAACAGAGCTTGAATAAGGGGACCATGCTGTATCTTGGCCCCGTGTGAAGTTAAGAAACCTCTCTCTTGCCAGAGGACTCCGAAGTCGTGTACAACTCCGAATGCATAACGGGAATCTGTGTATATGTTAACTTTCTTGTTCTTGGCTCGAATACAGGCTTGGGTCAGAGCGATGAGTTCTGCTGCCTGGGCAGACAGGGTGTCAATACGATGTCTTTCTATGACTTCAGTTTCAGTGGTCACTGCATACGCGGCCACTAACTCTCCTGTACTTGTTCTCATGCATGAACCATCCACATAGAGTGTCAGGTCCGGATCTGGTAATGCGATATCTGTCAAGTCTTGTCTGGGCTTCGTCATGGTGTTAATGATTTCCACACAGTCATGTGCCATAGGGTCTGTTGTACTTAACGGTAAAAGTGTAGCAGGATTCAGTGTATTGCAACGCCTGATTTCTATATGTGGCTGGAATAATGTCAATTCATAACCTGTCAGTCGTGCTATAGTCAAGTGCTGAGTCTGTGTACGGTTTAAAAGTACTTCCACGGAATGTGGAACCTGTACTGTCAATTGGTGTCCTAATACTATGGAATCACTTTGTCTGATTGCTAGAGCTGTTGCTGCAACTGATTTCAGGCACGCAGGCAGAGCCTGGGCTACTGGATCTAATGTACTGGAAAAATAAGCACATGGTTTGTGTGAACCTGCTTGATCTTGGGTGAGTACTGACAATGCAGTACCTTCGCGTTCTGTGACAAAAAGAGTAAAAGGTTTGCTGTAACATGGTGTCGCTAAAACAGGTGCTTGACATAGGGCTTTCTTCAAGTTGTCAAAAGCTTGTGTATGTTCCTGAGTCCAAGGGAGGACAGTCGATGACGCTGCCTCCTGGGTTGTCAACTGTATAAGGGGCTTGGCTAGATATGCGTACTGAGGGATCCATTGTCTACAGTAAGAGGTGAGGCCTATGAAGGCCCGTACTTCTTTTTGTGTCTTGGGTTGTGGCATATGTACAATTAACTGGATGCGGTCAGGTGTAAGCTGTCTCCCCCTCTTGGACAGCAAGTGACCAAGGTACACAACTTGCTGATCACAGAATTGCAGCTTCGAAGGAGACACTTTGTGTCCCTTGTCGGCCAGAAAAAATAAGACTGTCAGAGAGGCATGTTCACAATCTTGTTCACTTCGGGCGGTGATCAATAGATCATCGAAGTACTGAAGTAGGGCAGTGTTAGCAGACATGTGAATACTGTCAAGTTGTCTCTTTAATGCTTGGCTATAGATACTCGGACTTTCCGTGAACCCTTTAGGTGCACGTGCAAATTTAAAGCTTCGGCCATTTAAACTGAATCCGAAAAGATACTGGCTTTCCGGATCAATGGGAACACTAAAGAAGGCATTCTTGAGATCAATTACAGTGAAGAACACCGCTTCAGAATCAATAGCTGTCAATAGGGATGAAATATCTGGGACCACTCGAAACTGGGGTATGATACATTTGTTAAGCTCTCTGAGATCAATCACTAGACGATATACAGGGGGTGCTTTGGGATCAGTACGTTTGAGAATCGGAATGATTGGAGAATTACAAATATTGGAGTCAGTTTCTACAGCTACTCCTTGAGCAATGAGCTCATCAATGATTTTCAATAAGGCTACTACAGCCTCAGGTGGCAATTTGTATTGTCGGATTCTGGGCAGAACAAGTCCTGGCTTGAGTGTGACACGATATGGTGTAATGTGCATGCAACCTACATCAGTGGGGCCTTGGGCCCACAAATGCTGTGGTACATTCTGTAAACGGGGATCAAAATCTCTCAACACATAGTGACCCTTAAAGTCACGCAAGAACAATCTCACTCCTTCCGGAGAACAGCAAATTACAGCTCCTAGAGCCTTCAACGTTTTAATGCCTAGCAGATTTTCTGGACATGATTTCGTGAGCAATAAATCTGTAGTGCGGGACAATGGACCAACTGCAAGGGGAACTGGTTTCGATACTTCATTAACAAAAGGTTTTCCTGAAAATCCAAGGGAAACATTCTGTGAGCCTGAGAGGGGTGCCCCTGGAACCTCGTCATGACTAATGGTAGTTCTGCTTGCCCCTGTATCAATCAAAAATTTTCTGTCTTTTCCTAATACCTGACTATGTACATAAGGACCTTCTTTATCTACAGGAATCTCGATGAGAGGCAAACCCACTTCCCTCTCTAGGCTGTTTCATGAATACTGTTGGTAATCTGGATACTCTGACTGTGCATACTGGTACATCTGCTGTGTAACGTGTTGTGTTGCGGCTATGGGTTGAGGCTGGGGAACCGCTACGGTCTGTTGCTGGGCATGTTGTGGGGCAGGTTGCGGATTCTGTTGCATATTCTGTTGAACGAATTCTGGTCTAGGCTGACGTGGTCTCTCTTTCGTTTTGCCTGTAGCAATATTGTGTTTCAGAACGGCACAATCACTAATAAAATGACCTGGCTGTTTGCAATAATTGCAATTTCCTTTAACAGGACCTGTAGGACGACTAGCCTGGGTGTTCTGTATGTTACCCCTCTTCTGACCATCTGCTGGAACAGACTGGGCAACTAATACTTTCATTTTAGTGTCTTTCATGCGTCTTTGTTCATGATCGTGTTCCTCTCTGATTCTGTTCCGGTGGTACTGTAACATTTGTAACATTTGGGAAGGCGTATTTGCTTGCCATGTACTTTCGACTTTTAATACTCTGTTCTTAACCTGGGGTAAGGAATTCTCAACTAATTTCGTTACAAAAAGATGTGGAAATGACTCGCTACTTGGTTTCAGGCCACTATTAATAATAAAACATTTCTCAAATCTAGAATAAAAATCACTAGTGTCTTCGTCTGGTTTCTGTTTGCAGGCTGAGATTGCATCCCAATCTTCCTTCTTAACTGTCAATAATCTAGGCAAAACTTGTACTAACAATCCTGGTAATGCTTTAGTTTTGTCCCCAAGACCCAAACCTGGGGTACGTCCTTTGTCTTCGTCCTCTAATTCGGTCCAATTAATCTTTTTATCTCCCACCTCCCAGTCTTTCTCTTTCAGTTTTTCATAAATCCCTGCTGGCAACAATACCTTTAACATTTTAAGAATATCTGAATATGTGTAATCGCCCATTAGTAACATGTCTTTTAATTCACGGTGGAAACCTGCAGGGTCTTTATCGTGACAAGGTACAATTTTCTTCATTTCTAATAGTTCCATCTTAGTCAAAGGAGTATATACAAACACACGTTCAAACGTATTATCTGGCTTCCGAATTGGATGTACTTCTCGTAAGGGATTCTGTCTGTCTAGGTGATATGTCTTGCTTACTGGGGGTGGAACAGAAACATGACGTGGAGTCAGGAACGTACTATATTTGTGACGTTGTTCTAAAATGATGTCAATTAAATCGGTACCTAGGCCTCTCCATCTTCTCAGGAGTAAGTCTTGCAGTAAATTATACAGCGGACCTGGATCTGACTGATGGTTTTCATACTGGATAATGAGGTGTTGGGTCATATATATACCAGCTAGTCGCTGTTCTTCTGGAGTAAGACTTAAAAACGTTTGCACCACTAGATCATCTTTATATGTACTGTCATCCTCGGCCCATTGGACCGCTGACCGGGCTAGTTCCTGGTCACGTAAGGTAGTGAGTTCATGATAACCTATTCTTTCTTTCAGTATTTTATCAGTAACTTGGAAAATGTGTTCAAGAGAACATTGCTCTGGTATCGGGGAAAGGTAACGTTTCTTGCTTTCTGGACGAATGGGTCTGTCAAAAGGATTACCTAAAGGGTACTGTTTAGGGAGTTTCGCTCTACCTACATACGCTATCGTCTCTTGAGTCGCTTCTGCATTCTCTGGTTCTTCCTCCTCTGAGGATTCTTTATCGTCTGACTCTACTGCCCTATCGGCATTCTGTCGGAGATGTATGGCTACTATTTCCTTACGGATTTTTCTAGACATGGCCTCGATACATTTCTCTCTGTCATGCTTACAATCTGCAATATTCTGACTCCATTTTATCAATTCCTTCATCTCTTCTTGATCAAAACCTGGTCGATCTCGTTCTCTTATCAAACAATTAATCAAGAACCGTAATATTAAAGCTTGTGTATCAACTTTCTGATATGCCATGGTTTCACGAACACATTCAGGGCCTACTCCTGTCTGAATAAAATGATATATCCTGTCTAATTGTTCGGGCATTCCTGGTAGTGTAACCAAAAAGTCTGCAGCACGTCTTAAACGTAACGATGCTAGCATCATGGGTCCTGTCTTGCCAGGTACTGAATCATATCTACAATCTGTGAGATATTCTTTAAGCTTTTCGGCTGGAGTTGCTTTCGGGGTACGCTGCGTAGCTAATTCTCTCATTGTCAGTCGCTGTATTTGTGGCGGGGTATGATAGGGACCTCCTGTGGCACCTCCTGAAGCGGAAGCATGGGCATAACCTGACGCGGTAGAACCTTGGGCTGCATCCGTCGAAAAAGGATTAGTAGGGGGAACAGTAGGGGAAGTGATACCAGGTGCGGGAACTTGCTGACGTGGAGGGGTAGTGGCTTGGGCTTGTGCTTGATCAGCAGGAATCTGCTGTGGGAGATTATTATTAGCAGGATGTACGGATACGTTAGTATAAGCGGGAGCTACATCATCTAAGTAGGAAGAAAGGAAAATATCTGCTGCGGTCTTATGGCGACGTACTTTAGTCGGAGCCAATGGTGGTGGCAAGTTACTGGGAACTTCCGGGGTCGCCTTGGGCAGGCCCTCGGCAAGAACTGGATACATGCCTGTAATGAGTGCATTTCTTTGACGGTCTAATTGTTCTGATCTGACCTGCTCTCCTTCTTCTAATAATTCTTTTTCTTTGGCTTTTTCTGACTCTTCTCTACTTCTATCTGCTTTTCTGAGTGCTTTCTCTATTCTTCTATGCGATTCTTTGCGCCATAATTCTATGGCATCTTTCTGAGACTGTCTGGCTTTCTTTTTCCATAATGCTTCTTCTACTCTCATGATGCACTCGGCATCCAATGTCCCTGAGACAGGCCATCTAAACTTCTCATCTAAGTACTTGGTATAGTCGACCCACAGATCTAAATACAACACAGCGTCTAAGCCGTGTTTGTGGTACATAAAATACCCTGGAGTGTCCCTCGGCGGGACCGGAACTGCTTCTTCGAGTATCCCTTTCCTAGTTCCTATCTGACGTAATTTAGAGAACAGCGGCATGTCTACTTTTGCTCGAACACAGTAAACACAGTTATAAAAACAAACAGTCATTCATACCACGATATGAAACACATTAAAACATTTTGAATAGATACTGTCTAGTACATGTAAACACAATACTGGGAATCGCAAGAAATAACACTTGAAGGCTTGAATCACTGAATCACTGAATTACTAGATGTACTGCTAAACAGTACAGACCGGTCCCATAAAGAGACACGTCATACCGCGCTCACCTAAGTGAACACGTACGGACCAGGACTGTGTACCCAGACCTGTCTTGACCGGACACAAACCAATGCACCCGTCTAGATGCGTCCCTAGCAACGGTACTCACCGGGAGCAATACTTGAACTTGAACTGGAAGGCCTCAGACTGGACTGGACTTCTACTGGTACTTCTGGTTACTGGTTACTGCGCATGCGCCTCGGCACGACGTCGGAACAGGTGGGCCTCTGGATACCTCGGACACTGTTACTCTCGGCTGGGCTCTGGTCGGGATCCTCCGCACTCCTCACCGCCTCGTCTGGATGTCGACCGCAGTCTCCGTCACCTCCGTAGGCCTGAGGGAGATACAGGAAAACCTGCAGATGCGCATGGATGTCCGTCACAGCTGTGGCAGGGGACAAGGCCTGCGACGCATCGCTGGCGCGTGGGGTGGGGGAGGGGTCCCTATTCGGGTGCCAAATTATGTGGTAAATATTTTACCTAATCTGTTTTTCCATATAATTATTATTACAAGACAGCTCATAAAAATGAGAGGCAGAGTCCGTGGTATCTGAGTCTTACGGGCTTTAATGGAATAACCTCGAGGTTGGAGATCATGTTCCGTCACCACGAGGGTTCGGGAAGGGATAGTCAACGTTTTATTAACATTACACAATATATATAGTAAAGTAACATAATTGAATCCAATACAGTAGGCGTAACAGGTGGAGAAGAGCAGATAAGAACACATGTGCGTAACAGGAGGCGTGAAAGAAGGCGTACACGGAGGCGTGCACAGTGTATGTCAGAGAAACGTCATAAGAATTGTCACATTTGGGCGGGTGCACAAAGAAAGTTGCAGGATCAGCAGAAAAATGCGGATGCGCGCGCAGCTAGCATGACGTGACATAGACGTGTAACAGGGGGGAACTTTAACTCTAGTAGAAGAGACAGAAGTCTGGGATGTCAGAACGACCTGGACCTATAACATATCTGGTATCTGATGTTTGGAGGATGTATTATCTGGAGTAAAAGGTCTCTCGGGCAGAGGCTATTGTATACTGAATGGGAATGCGTGCATATATGTCTATGTGTCTACGTGCAGGGGCCATGGGCCTACTATGGCAACGGGGAACTGTAAATTACTTGCATGGAGACAGGAAAGCTTGCTCTTTGCTCTGCAGCCGGGGAGATGTTTACCTAAATCACTAGACAGGAATGTATTTTCGAGGAGGCTGAACAGATAACTTGAAGGCAAAATACGATTTTGGCAGGCAGGCCAGGTTGAGCCAGGCACCGCTTTGCTTGGCAGGAAGTAAGGCAGAGGTCAGGGATGCGCGACCATGCTGCAGCTGTCAGAGGCAGGAGGCAGAAAGGGCTCGGAAACAGAAATCAGGGCCTAGCTCGGCAGAGCCAGAAAAACGTGAAAGTGTACCATGTAAAGACGTTGGCATGGTATGGTTAGGAACTGAATTATCGATCCATTCATGGTGGATCTGAAAGAGGACATGTTAACGTTGGACGCAAATGTATTTGCGTCTTCATATTCGGTCATGGAGAGAAATTACATGTACTTGAAGCACGTACATGGAGCCGTTGGGGTACACGGTAGGGGACACACTTGACCATAAAAATTTCAATTACCTCATAGCTACCAACAACCCCTACTTTAAAATAACTAATATACAAACTAAAATAACCACAAGTCAAACCCCTTCTGCTCCTAGAAGATGCAAAGACTCCAGATTCCAAAACACCTAAGCACTACACACAGTGAAGAACCTGTACTCCTACACAACAACCACATTAACAACAGAAGAATAATCATGGAAAAAAAGAGTAAAGAGCTTATGTCCAGCACTGGGTGGTCTCTAAATGATAGATACCCTACTATAATTACATATATAACTATTAGAAAACATTCTGCAAGAGGCACCTAAGAACATCGAGAAACCATGTTCTCAAAATTATTTTTTTTAGCTATAATATATCAATCTCATTATTAGCAAACCAACCTTTGTGTAATCATCAACATGTAATAAATAATTGAATCAAAGTTGTCATTATTCTTTGAGAACTATTACTTTGATTAAGAAAGAAATAATGCTGTACATAAATCATGAAATGAACAAACAAACCCAGTCAACACGTGTTTCACAATACTAGTCACTGTTGCAAAGCAAAAATTTTAAAAAACAAAACTATTTATTTATAATTTGGCCAGTCATATGATCCTCATAAGTGTTAAAAAGGTTTTCAGAGAACAGATAATCTGCACTGTCCTTATAATTATTGAGTTCTATTTTTCATATCTGATACATACTTTATCTTCATTAGAAACGTTATGCTCTGTATCCCGCAAATGAGTAGTCTTACATCTTAAGGAACATCAATGGAACGCAAATCCAAATCTACCAAAGTAATCAGGTGACTCAAAAAACAGGAAGTGTTGCTGTTTTTCACATGATGTCCAGCGGTCATTCCACCGAACTTATCCTGGGTTTGCAAATATATTGAAGGTGTAATTTGAATGCGCGTGAAGTCTGGTACAAATACTGTTGTTTTAGAAAGTATTTTGGGTCAATTGATCACTTCAGTAGACATTGGATGATACTATAGCAAAAAGTAAATAAAAATGTTATACAACGGTAACACAAAAATTCTTTTAAAAGAAAATATGTATCAAAAATGAAAACAAAGATAGACATTCAATACAAGAAATAAAAACATAAATAAAAAGTATGTAAAAAGCTCGACATGTATTGATTATTATTGTAAAGAAACAAATGAACACTGTACAAAAGTACCAACCACAAAAAATGTTTAGTAAGATGCTTGACACTCTGGGCCTGATTACTATGTGCCGCCCGACACCGCCTTGGTCCTGGGACCGACCGACCTCCGATCATCGGTCCCGACCGGGTCATTAAAATGCGACCAAACACTTTACGGTCGCATTCTCCATTTTTCTCAATGGAGGCTCATGGTAAGGCAGTAAACCATTTGCAACACAAGCTCCCGTTGTGAAAAGGGAGGTGCAGTTCATCCCTGCACCCCCTACCACAGGGTGCAGGAATCAACAGAGGGCACCATGGGTGCCCCATCAGCCCCAAACCCCAGGCGGCTAGCACAAGGGGGCCCTGTGGGGGGGGTCCCCAAGTACGCTTTCTGACATGGTTTCCAAGTTGGACAGGCCGGCATACAAGCTATGCCGGAAACCATGCAACGTAATCTCAAGGGCGGAAAGGCCTGCCCATGAGATTACTGACGGGCTTCAGACAGGCCGTCAGGCTCCAAGAGCCAGTCGGAAGCCAGCCAGAATGACCGTCCTGTTTAATTTCCGACCGCCTAGATCATAAATAGGCTGTCGGAAAGTAAACTGCGGGCCGATTACAATGCAGCCCTGACAGCTCCGGCCGTCGCGCTGCATCGTAATTTCTCCTAAAAGGGTACTGTTAGACCTGGCATCCTTGGCGTGGTTTCCCCTGACTTTCTGATCTCTACCTCCTATGTTGTTGATTCAATGCTGGATAATGTTTGGCTGGTTTAGATGCTTTGGGCACTTTGCCACTGCTGATCAGTGCCAAAGTGCAAGTGCTCCTAGTAGGGCCTGTACAGATGTAAAGGACATGCTGCAGTAGTGGATTACTGCCAGATTCGTTTTTCACTGTAGCAAGGCTACGTTGCCCATAGGACAGAATGGAGGGGGGGTGGGGGCCCATGGGGACCTGCCTATCTTCCCCCAGGAACAAGATAGAGATTCCAAACTTGGTTTCTCCGGACTCAGAAATTCATAATACAACTTTTAGCCTGGGTGGTTTTTGAATGTGGTGTCTGAAAATAGCACTTTTAAAAAGTGACTATTTTTCTGTCCAGTCTGCCTGTGGGCCTGCCTGGGTGTGCGAGTTCGAGGGAGTGTGACAGGATCTGGGAAAACTCCAGCGGTGGGATGATAGCTGGCTGCCCCTGAAGGTTAGGCGGAGGAGTTGTGCTGGGCTGTACCCTGCCTCTTGAGTTACCGGCTACCCTGTCAGCTGGGTGACGGATGTCCCTGCCTCCCTGCTTCAAAGGGAAAGATTCCCCAGGACCGAGAGGCTCCCACCGCCAGAGCCTGGACAAGGGCGACCCGTGCTTAAATCACAAAACCTCAAAGGCATCAAAGACAATTTTCTGTATAAAGGAAAGACCCTTGTACTTTAGAATCAGACTACTTCTGACTGAAGAGAGGAGACGCCCTGCTGAAGAGGACACCGTAAGAAGACCCCAGGAACAGTGCTGCCATTGCTGTGTGTCTGGAAGCTGACCTGCTGTCTTGTCTTGTCCTGCCTAAGAGGGACCGTTGGGACTGTGCTGTGTGCTTTGTCCCCCTCCTGCCAAGAAGAACTCTCCGAGGGCTAGAAGAAGAGCTAGCCTCCTGGCCCCAGAGTCCAGGGACAAAGAAACTCTGCTGTGGTCACCGCCTTCCCCCGTCTTGCTATGTGAGGGGGAATGACTTGTTGGTGACTGGAAGTGCTGAGGGAGAGAGGGTGCTGCGGGAGCTCGTGGGCTCGTATCCTCTCTCCCCAAGCTCGAACTACAGACAGCCTCGCCAGAGCTCAGGAGGCCTCCTGCCTGCCACTACATAGGAGCACCGTGGGCCCCTGACTCTGTTCGCGAAAACCCGGCGTCCCCCGGTGCCCCCAACATCGAGATCGGCCAGGCACCGGGAGCCGCGAAGTGAAGGGGAGGCTCGCCCAGATCGCCGTGCTGGGATTGGACAGCGGGCTCTGACATCACCGCCGGGATTTCCTGAAGCCGCGAAGGTATTGGCTGGCGGCCCGCCGCGTCATCGGCGAGCCACGAAGGGATAGGCTGGCGGCCCGCCGCGTCATCGGCGAGCCACGCAGGGATTGGCTGGCAGCCTGCCTCACCCCGAGAAGGAGCGTGGATTGCCCCAGCACTGCGAGGAGGAATACCGGCCCCCCGAGACCCGGGAGCCGAGCAGCCTGCAGCTTCCCCCCCCCCAGGTAACGCTCGAGTGTGAGACAAGTGCGAGCGCGTCCACCTGGAGGGAGAGGGAGGCCCAGTGTGTGTGCCTCGCCCGCGTCAGCCGGCGAGGGAATCCTCGATTGCTAAGCCCCTCCCTGCACCCTCGTACCGGCACCAGAGTGTCCCCATAAAGAGAGGGGCAGTCCCTTTTGACCACAGACGGCTCGGGTGCATTCTGAGGTGCCCAAATCCTTCGCAACAGACTCGTTTTTACTGTGTTGGTTTATGTCCGTTTTAAGTCTGCCTAAGAATATATAAAAATATGATTTTTATATTATACCAGTGTGGTGTCCGTTTGTGGTGTTCCCTCTAATTACTGTGAGTGTTGGCGCAAATACTTTACACATTGCCCTGGAGATAAGCCTGTCTGCTCTGCCAAGCTACCAAGGGGGTGAGCAGGGATTATCTTTTGACGTACATCCACCTTGCCTTGACTAGAGGAGAGGGTCCCTAGTTGGTCAGAGGCTGTGGCCCTACCAAGTATGGACCCCCAGTTCTAACAGGTACATTTACTATTCCAACTCCAATTCAAACCATTTGAAGAAGGTGTTGGAGACTAAAGAGTGCGAGTAGATGTAACATAAAATGGTATAAATACAATTCTATGTTACTGCTTCTTGCAGGGCGAGAAAGCAGACGGGTTTGGTTCGGGGCAGGGGTGGGCGGTCTTACAACAGGGCAGGGGAGGAGTGGCTAGCTCAATGTTGCGGGCCCTGACTGTTTGGTCGGCCCTCTGAGGCCGACCAAACCAGTCATGTGCACTCTGCCATTTTGCCCATGTAGGCTGCATGCAGCCTACACAGAGAAAATGGCCTCCCCATAGGCGCCTGGCTGGGCGCCGTTCCCACCAATCACAACCCTGCCATTGGGGCATTGTGATTGGCGATGGGGAGGGGAGGGAGGCTGCCTGCTTCCTGCGAGAAGTTGAGAAGCAGAGACGACGCGGGACCAGATCGGGCCAGCTAAGGCACGTTTAAAATGTTCAAAAAAAATTAAACCCCACCCTCGCGCACCCTCTCAACGCAACCCCCCACCCCCACACCTGTGAGTTAGACCAGCCGCCACTTCTAAAGGGGTTAGATTTACTAGTAGAACTCCTATCTAAACCATTTTGAGGAAGGTGTTGGATGCTAAAGGGGTTCAATGTAAGTAAGTAAGTATTTCTATTTGCACAATTAAGTAAAATTGTTGCAATTCATACAAAACACGGTTAAAAACACTGTCCATATTATGTTTTTTTTTTTTAAGGAATTAATGAGAGCAAGGTGGTTCATAGCAGGTAGGGCAAAGTTTCTTAGTGATCGTTTTTTAACAGGAAATTAATCTCAGTCATGAATTTTACAAAGCGGGCGGCCATCTGAGCTGAGTCGCCCCTCATACACTTCTCTAGAGCTTCTTGGCATGTCCGGATGTTCAGGGTCCGCCAAATTGGACGCAACAAAAAAGTTCGTAAAGGGAGTAAAGTTCTGCAGATGCACAGGACATGGATTACGTTTTCTTCCCTGCTCTTACAGAAACGGCACTGCATGGACACATCGTCCTTGAATCTCCGGCCATACTTATACACTCTCAACGGGATTAGGCCAAAACGTAATCTCAGTAGATGATGTTTCACTTGTGGTTTCATGGATGTGGACAAATAGTGTGATGGAGTTTTAGGGCCATATAGTTTTGAGGCCCAGATGCCATGGGAGAGATTCTTCACGTTTAGGGCTTCATGTTTGAGTGACAATATCTTTCCTTGTTTGGTCAAGATTTTTGTGATTGGCCCTATTGGTAAGGAACTTGTCCATATGTCTTAAGCCTCTAGTGCATCCAGGCAGAATGTTAAAAATTGGTTCCAGGGAGTGCTAGGGTTATTTAACAGAGACCACATGCAGCTACCATATGCAGCTGTTTAGTGTAAGATCACAAGCCTTTTTGGTTTTTAAACAATAGGCAATGAATCTTGCTTTCAATACCCAATGTTGGGATGACAAAGAGAACTCCATGTGGATTTGGGCATAAGAGGTCGAGTTGGGTAGGTGGAACACTCTGCGAAAGCACATTGACTGGGCTCTGTCAAGCCAGGTGAGCATTTTGTCTTTAAAGGTTATGGCGCCAAAGGCTATTGTTGGCAAAAATGTGGTGCCTACCACCCTAATTAGCGGTTCAATGTAATATTCCCATTCAAATCTAAACCAATTTGTGGAAGGTGTTGGACACTAAAAGGTTAGATTTACTATTCCAACTCCAATCTAAACCATTTTGAGTAAGGCTTTGGAAAGTAAAGGTTTTGGACACTGAAGGAGTTAAATCTAATACTCTCACTCCAATCTAAACCATTTTAGGGAAGGTGATGGAAACTAATGGGGTTAAATGCAATATTCCCACTGTAATGTAAACAAATTTGCAGAAATTAATAGGCATTGACGGTATTAGATGTAGCATTCCCTCTACAGTCAAAACCATTTTGGGGAAAGTATTGGAAAGTAAAGGGGTTAAATTTAATATTCCGACCCCAGCCAAAATTGGGGAAGGTGTCGGTCATTAAAGGAGTTAGGTTTACTATTTGCTCTCGAATCTAAACCATTTTAGAGAACATGTTGGATACCTAAAGAGTAAGGGCCTTATTATGAGTTTGGCAGTGTGCCGCCGCCAAACCCAAATATATATCAAGAAATTTTTTATAAACATCTTCCTCTGGCCTGAGAAATACTGACAGAAAAATGTAAAGTGAAGTGTATCTTAAGGAGACTGCAGGTTGCAGCTACAGGGACCTTGGTGAAGCCAGGAGATGGTGTATCATATTGATTCTAAATCTCGTTAGTAAAAACCTGTCCCTATCATTGTTAGAACTTCACAGATATGGTTCCATGTAAGTCAGTCTTTAGTGTCAAGACGCCCTTGACTGTGGGTTTCAAATGCTCAAGTGGTTCTCTGTGAAGTGCTGTGTGCTTAAAAAAAAGGTGTTTGACCCATTTCACCTCTGAAAGGCTCACATACTCTGGGCTTCAAAATAGGTTGTCTTTCCCCAGCCTACTAAACATGGCCTTAATGTACGTGATCCTGGGATCTTACTGGCATGAGCCATTGCAAGGCATACTTTCAAATCAGCCTGTTTAGCTGCAATTTTCCACCTAATCATGTTTTAATCCAACATATTAATAGCCTCAGAATGATCTTATCTGCTAAGTATGAGGTTCCCAATTCCTCATGTATAGTAAATACCGGACCGCTTTGGGGGATCTTCAGCACCCATCTTAAAAACGAATTTTTGACTGAACCCTGTCAATACTAGTATACCCCAACACCTCGCTGACTTAGAGCACCTTGGATGCACACTTCACCTTGTACACCTTCATCAAAGCTGATCGGGCGAGATCCCAAATGCTGCGCAAATCTATGGATAGCAGCTAATGTATTTAAGAGCTCCATTTTCTTTGATTCCACCAGGGGTTTCCACTTATTCTGATGATCAAACAATACCCCAAAGTACAGAAATACTGGGACTTTAGGTAATGTATGTTAGCCAACCCTGATCTTTTTTGATTGTGTATTTCCGGGACCACAACCAACACGTGATTTTATTAAAATGCACCGCAAGGTACAGGTTCGCCATAAAATCAACAAGCGTATCCAATAAAAGTTGGAGGCCCACCGCAGTCCTTGCCATCAGGACTGCATCATCTGCATATAATAAAACAGGTAATGACATTGAGCCTACCCTTTGGCAGTCAGCTCCCACAGACAAACAGGCTTTCTTCAAGCTGTTTACATATAACATAAACAGGAAAGGGACAAGGATATATCCCTGTCACACCCCTCTGCTCATGCCACAAGAACGGGTGCACTCCCACCTCTGGGAATATCGCACTGAAGCTGATGTATGGGCATGTAACTCACTCAACACATGGACGATATTAGGGTCAATCCCCAGGGAGAGAAACAGGTGCCAGAACTTTACATGATTCACTCTGTCAGACATGAAGTCCATTAAAGGGAAGGTGAATGGAATCAGGCCTGGCCACAGAGTGATATTATTAATGATCAAGTATGGGTTAAGCAAAAGACACACAGTTGATGGACGGAATGCAGAGCAAATCAAAACATTCACCCCAGTCAAAAGATCTGGGTTGAATCCATCGTTCTTTTGCTCACCATGCCACCCCAGTTTAGACCTGGCCCTATGCAAATCAGCTTTGACCCTGTGCCTCAATGGAACAGTCCAGCCCGAATTGCCAAGCCAGGTCCTCTCTGAACAGGAAACAAGCATCCTAGGACTGGTTTTGTGGTTTCACCCCTCATCAGCCAGGGTAGCTTGAATCCAGGGGCACAGTGAGCCCAGGACCCACGTCTTGGCATACCCAGACACATAGTTTATGAATGTAATGCAGAACAAATCAAAACAATCACCCCCAGTCATTTGCATTTGTCACCCCGAGTGGAACGGGTATACCCAGACGTGGGTCCCATGCTCTCCATGCCACTGTAATCCAGTTATCCTGGCTGATGAGGGGTGAAACCCCGAAACTGGTCCTAGGATGCTCGTTTTCAGTCCAGGGAGGACCTGTCCTCGCAGTTCGGGCTAGACTGTTCGCATTGGGTGCAGGGTTCAAACTGATTTGCATATGTCTGGGTTCAAACTGGAATGGCATGGGGAGCAAAACAACAATGGATTTAGGTACAGGTCTCTGTACTGGGGTGAATGTATGATAGTGTTCTGCATTCTGTTCATCAATTGTTCTTTTTGCATTTGTCATTCCGAGTGGTAAAGGTATGTCCAGACGTGGGTCCCGTGCTCTCCATGCCACTGGAATCAAGCTACCCTGGCTGATGAGGGGTGAAACCACAAAACCAGTCTTAGAATGCTTGTTTCCAGTCCAGGGAGGATCTGGCCTCGCAGTTTGGGTTGGGCTGTTCCCATTGGACACAGGGTCAAGACTGATTAGCATATGGCTGGGTTCAAACTGGAATAGCATGGGGAGCAAATAAACGATGGATTTAGGCCCAGATCTCGGTACGGGGTGAATGTATGACATTGTTCTGCATTCTGTCCATCAATTGTTCTTTTTGCAAGTATGGGTTAAGGCACCGGTCTCTTGTTGATTTTCCATGCCTTAACCGGTATTGGATGTCAGAAATGATATCATGGTCATCTGCCCAGGTTGTTAGCCTGTCAAGCACCACCCTGCCCAAAACCTTGGCCACCACATTAGTCAGGGAGATTGGACGATAACATTGGGGGTTGTCCTTGTCCTCATTCTTAAAAATGGGAACAATCATGGCAGATGCCCATGGCAGAAACCTCTCCCACTGCAGCATTAAAAACCAGTAACAGAACAGGGGCCCAGAAATCAATATAATCTAAAAACAAGCCCGGCTGCTTTAGCAGGTTGGAGAGCTTGGACACCCTTAGCCTCTTCTTCTAATGTAGATACAATGTCTGGTTGTCCCTCAAAGAATACCACCAGGGTCACTTCCTTGGCTGCCCTCTCCCCAGTATATATCTCTTCAAAATGTGACACCCACTGTCATTATTATGTGGGGCATAGAGTGGGGTTGTTGTCACAGGAAAGACCCGGTGGTTGATAACCTGACAAAACAGGGCACTGACCCCCATTTCACAGGCATGTGCTAGATCCTCCGAGGCCCTTTTTCTTAACCTGGCCATACTAGAGCCAACTTCCATTTTATAAGACTTGCGACAAACACAAATGTAATCTTTGTCCCTGGGAACCATTTTAAGGGCCACCTTCAGATTTGACAAGGCGCTAGTACAAGTGGTATCAAACTATTTATTTCTCCATGCGGTGCCTGCCCTGAGGAGGCTTTCAGCAGGGTGGACACTTTCTGTGCAATCCCCTCAAAGACACTTTAAACGTACCCACTCTGGCCTCTGGGTCCAAACAGTTAAGAAAAAAAGCCTCTACATCCAGAGAAAAATGAGTTTTTTAACTGAGTGGGCTCAACTTGAGCCCATTTAACCTGCCTCCCCTGGTCTTGATGGGAGAATACTCTCACGGTTGCGTGAGTGTTACTAGTCATATTCTCTCTCCCACTCAACCAGTCAGAGGATTATGGTTCCTAAAAGCACTGTACAGAATGTAGTGTTGACATTGAGTGAAAAGAGGGAGGCTGAAACAAAAATTAAGTCAATAATGGAGGCACAAACGCTCCCCCTTAAGGTGGGTACTATGCTGGCAGGTGCAGAGGAAGAATATTGAGGTAAAAATATCGAATTGCACAAACATTGTGGTAAAAATATTGTGGGTTAAGAATATCGACAGTAATGTTGTGGTGTTTATTAGGTGTAAATGGTGGGAAGTCATTTATTTTTATTGATGAATTAATAATTAGTTGTTAATTAATTTAAAGTAGTTAATTAATAATTAAATATGGTAATTGTGTAATTAATTTTAGGTGTGGGTTGTGGTGTTTATAGGTATAAATGGTGTGAAGGGTGGGAAGTAATGTATTTTTTATTTATGAATTATTAATGATTTGTTAATTAATTTATATTAATTAGTTAGTAATTAATAAGCTTAATTGTGTAATTAATTTTAGGTGTGTATTGTGGATATAGTGTTAAAGAAAGTGTACTCAATTAATGTTTATTATCCTTTTTTTATTAATCATATATTTAAAATGCATTATTAATTATGTTAATACATTTCAATAAAAAATGATGTCTTTTTTTATTGGTGTGGTGTTATAGGGTAGAAAAAATTATAAATAAATTGATGTTTCAATAATTTGTTTGTTTGTGAATATTTATTCCTTTTAAATAAATATTGTTTATAAATGAATTTATTATTTTTTTATATCATATTTGTAGGTTTTTGTTATATTTAAATAATATTAGAATATGTGTTCTTTTTGTATGTTTAATATATTTGATTGTATATTTTTAAAATATTGTTTTTTCATTTTTAAGATTATTTTTAAAAAAATTGTTTAAATGTTATTAATAATTTTTGTTTTTCTGCTATCCAATACGTTCCCTACTGTTGCACGCACTGGAGTGGGAATAGTAATTTTTACCCCTCCGCTATCCAACATTTTCCCTACTGTAGCACTCATTGGAGATGGAATAATAATTTTTACCCCTCTGCTATCCAATACATTCCCTACTGTTGCACTAACTGGAGTGGGAATAGTAAATGTTACCCTTCTGCTATCCAGAACTTTCCCTACTGTTGCACTCTTTGAAGTGGGAATAGTTATTTTTACCCTTCGGCTATCGAGCACTTTCCCTACTGTTGCACTCACTGGAGTGGGAATAGTAATTTCTTCTCTTCCGCTATCCAGCACTTTCCCTAATGCTGCACTAACTGGAGTGGGAATCAGGGCCGGACTGGCTACCGGGCAATTGTGTGTGCTGCCGAGCTGGGGGCTAATTTCTCTGTGGTGTGGGCTTATTTCGTTGATGGGAACGTGCGTGCGCTTTGAAATAAAAAAAGCAAAACGAATTTCGTTTTGCACACACAGGTCCCCATCAACTAAATCATCCCCCTGCTCGGAAGGACACACACCTGCCCGGTAGCCAGTCCGGCCCTGGTGGGAATAGTAATTTTTAGCCCTCCACTATTGAATACTTTTCCTAATATTGCACTAATTGGAGTGAGAATAGTACATTTTACCCCTCCGCTATCCAACACTTTCCCTGCTGTTACACACTGTGGAGTGGGAATAGTAATTTTTACCTTTCTGCTCTCCAGCACTTCACCTACTGTTGCACTCACTGGAGTGGGAATAGTAATTTTTTCCCTTTCGCTATCCAGCACTTTCCCTAATGTTGCACCAACTGGAGTGAGAATAGTAATTTTTACCTCTACGCTATTGAATACTTTCCCTAATGTTGCACTAACTGGAGTGGGAATAGTAATGTTTACCCCTCTGCTATCCAATACTTTCCCTACTGTTGCACTCACTGGAGTGAGAATAGTAATTTTTATTCCTCCGCTATCCAACATTTTCCCTACTGTTGCAATCACTGGAGTTGGAATAGTAAATCGAATTCTTCTACGATCCAACATTTACCCTACTTTTGCACTAAATGGAATGGGAATACTAAATTGTACCCCTCTGCTATTCAACACTTTCCCTACTGTTGCACTCTTTGGAGTGGGAATAGTAATTTTTACCCCTCCGCTAGCCAACACTGTCCCTACTGTTGCACTTAGTGCAGTTGGAATAGTAAATTTAATTGTTTCGCTATCTATCATTTTCCCAACTTTTGTATTAATTGTGTTGCGAAATGTACGTTTTAATTTTGTTTTAATAGTTTAACGTTTTAATAAATTATAGAATGTTTTTTTACTTTAAATTATTGATATATGTATATATTTTATTTGTATATAATTCAAAAGTTTAAAAATGTTAAATAAAGATAATAGTTAATACATTATTTAAAAGTAAATATATGTACAATGCATTATTTTTCTGTGTTTATATTTTTTTTAATTAAGTAGAATTTTTATATTTCGTTTAAATGTATATTAAACGTAATTAATTTTGTGAAAGATAATCTTAAAATGTTATATTTTTAATATATATTATTTTATGTAAATATATTTTTTATTGATATTTTTTACATCTATATTTTTAACTTCCATATTTTTGATTCAATATTTTTGTACTTACCTGTTTAAGTATAGGGAGTCGATATTTTTACTATCTATTTTTTTTCTCGATATTTTTACCATCAATGTTTTTACCATCGATATTCTATCAGTGAACCATGCTGGAATTAATAGCACTAAGAAGTTTGTCTGGGGTAAAAATCAAGAGAGTCATTTTGATAGCGGTGAATCTGCAACCGGCAGCCTGCCGGTGGCGGATTCACCGCCATCATGCGGCCATTCTCCACCCACCAGATAAGGATGGCAGGCAGATTGCTGGCAGAATGGAAGTCCGTCTGCCAGGGGTCTGACACAGGCAATTGTTATGATTGGCTGTCGGACTTACCCTCCATCCACAAATTGGTGGCGGTGCCTAGCAGGCATCGTCCGCCAGATTAGGATGCTGCATCCCCGCCAGCCTGTGTATGGAGGTTCAACCGCCGTTCATAGACAGGCAGGGATGTACTTTGGGGGCCCGTAGCGGGCCCCCCTTAATCAGGGTAACTACAGTTTTGCACTCGGGGCACCTATGGTGACCCCAAACATTTCCCTGCCACATGGTGCAGGGAAATGCATAACTTGCATTTTTACCATTGCGGCGGGTGCTGCAGCCAGCAGCACCCGCCGCAACGGTAAAACATGCACAGTGCAATCGCCACAGTGGCAGTCGCATTATAATTGCACTCAGTCCTGCCAAGTATCACGCATCAGGCGTGATACTAACGCATTTGCATACTATCTCAGCATCCCTGGCACTGCCTAAATATCATGGAGTCAGTGAAAGTGTGGCAGCTGCCAGAGCGCCGCTGGCGAGCGCGTGCTGTTCCCCCTGCAGGCATGAGTCTTGCCGAGTGTTGAGGCTGCTGTGAGGCTAACAGCACAATGCAACAATGTTTCATAGTGATTTCCGGCGCCGCGCTGCTTTCACGCAACCTGACGTCAAGGCAGTGGTCCAGTATTAGTCTGGCGCCGAGGGGCTGGGAGATGTTAATTTTCTGCTTGCGAGGCGGGGAGTTTGTTTTTGGAAGAAACGGTTTCGGCTGGCTAAAGGTTGAAGGACTGGGTTCTTTAAGACCCAGCGGTGCCAGGGGACAACACCTGAAACCTTCGTGGGTAACCTGCTCCGGCGTACGAATGACAGAGACACGGGACACTTCCTTCGGCGTCAAAGATTCAAGGTTTATTTACTGCAGGGAAACACAGAAGTCACAGGAAGTACAACGAGTGTAGTTCGGGGAGACTGCTTCAAATTGGTTCTGTGGATCGCTCCTTTTATACAGAATTCTCCCATAGGTTTGCATAGCACACAAAGGTTTACGACCCAGCTCCCACAATTATTCCCGAGAGGGGTCGCTTTGGTCACTTTGATACATACAAGGTCCGGAACATAAGTGCGGAAACATTTGGCGGTTCCCAACTGTAAAAACCCATCTTCCCACCATTAGTACATTCCAATCAGCAGTAAAACAGATCGAAGAAGGAACAAGAACAGGTGTGGAGGAAGATGGAAACAGTGGGGAGGTCGAAAAGGGTGTAAAAGGGGAGGTATCGGGAAACACGAGCTACAGGCATCAAAGGGACGTGCCTAATGAGATGCACGGCTGAGACAATAAACCGGCACGGCGAGATGAGCCTCGAGCGGGGCCATCTGCCTTACACTATCATCCCCCTCATCATAAAGACACTTACAAAGGACATGTGTCTTCCGCAAATATCTTGGGAGCCCCAGGGTCGCGAAGCGGACAACGTCCGTTCGCAGGCTACTTGAGGGCAAGAGACAAAATGGATGCCGTATCTAAGATGGAACCCGTGGGTACAGATGAAAAACCCACATAACAAACGAACGGTTTAAGTTAGCGCAGCGAAACTGCGCACACTTGCTAAACTCGTCATTTGCGGTTCGTAGATACCAGACTCGACCATATTCGTGCGAGTCAAAAACACCGCTTACAATTGTCACGGAACCTCAGACGCTCCTTTTGCCCACATGTAGGCAAGCACTGGTCGGAATCATACTCGATATTCATCAGACCATCTAGATGTTGCTGTAGCATAGCTCTGTCCAACCGAGTTCCATTGGTAACAGGCGGCTGTCTCATACACGTTGTAGCGCAGAGGCCACATAAGGCAGGACCGCACTGCACACAAAGGCAACACGTGAACAGGAACGCTACAACGACTCCGATAATCATCAGAATCTTCCAACCCCAGGTCGACATCAGGCCCCAAAACCACCCAAGTAGCGTCCAATCCCCTACATCCACGTGTATGGATTCAGAGATTTTATGCAACTTCGAGATGGCTTGATAAACAGTCGGAGCGTTATCAGGAATAAAAATACAGCAGCTCGAATGGATCACCTTACATACCCCACCTCGATCTGCTAAGATCACGTCTAAAACCATACGATTTTGTAACGTCATAAGTCTATCCGCCTGAAGTTCTGTGGTGATATTACCAAGGGCACTGGCAGTAATATTAGCTGTCGATTCTACCACTCGAGTCAACTGTCTCAGGTTCCTACTATTAACCATAGGTCCCCAAAACGGGAGGAAACCCTTGATAAAGTCTCCTGCCTCTTGACCGGCAGTGTCCTCTTCGCTAATTACGCCTCTCACAACTCTAGTCTTTTGATAATCTGCATCTACAGTGAACGTCGGAGGCAACAAGTTTGCGATAAAACATGAGCCCATGAAGTCAGAGGGCAACCATGCATACGCACGATCAGGACAGACAAAGTAGGTACCCTTGGCAGCCAGAAACACAGGGGACGAGATCATTGGCAGCATGTAATTTTCAATGCAAGCACTCTCTCCAAGTCGGGCTTTCGATCTTCGGCCACGACCCATTAGACAAAAATTACCAATGTGGGGTACGACCCATATCGGAGGCGAGCTTTTAAGCTGTTTATCACTCGTGAGCGCACTGTACTCGACCTTACTCAGGACCCTATAGGCTTGTACCTCTTCCACTGGAATGAGCGATGGCTCATAGATATCTCTATCTAAGTCTTCAATCGCTATAGACAAAGGCTTATAGTACGAGCCAGGGCCAAGGTAGGGAGAACGTGGCTCTCGACTGGGGTGAGAATCTAATGCGCTTCGAAACATTGTTTGAAATGCTCGGGCAGACCCTTGGGAACTATACGGTAACACCAGATATGGAATTCCCTTATCCGTGGTATGTGGCATCAACCCACACACCCAACAATTAGTAGTGTTAACCACTAACTGGTGCTGGTGAAGGAGCTGAATAAAGGAATTATTGCGGAATTCTGCACGTCTAGCCTGCTCGTGTTCGGGTAAGATATGAAAGGAATGGGGAGATGCAACGGTGGTAAGTTTAGGGTCAGGAGTAGGAGTAGGTATGGCAGGAGATAAGAAGCAAGACATCATGTAATACACCCCACCCGCCAATAATGCAGAAACAGTCAAAAGCAATACGGAAATTTGAAACATAAAACATTTGGTACGACTAAGTTGTTGTAGCTTGAACCTTTGCGCCTGAGCTTCTTCCAAGTCCATCAGCTTCGAAAATGCCATCCCCTACGACCGTCCGCAACGTTTCTTGACGCACTTCGTTTTGTGTAGCAGTAGTCAATCCCTAGGAGTTCCCAGGAACCGACGGTCTTTAACCTAGTGTCAAGACCTACTAACCAGAAGGAAGTACACGCGCGGCCCTACGGCCTTTATTCACAATTATGCGTATGCAAAATGTCTCTCAGCTGTGGAAGCAAAAATATGAGGAACGAAACTCAATGTATATAAACAAAAAATAATTACAAAAGTACGAGTGTTCAAACTGATCGTGGAAAACGGGATAATGCAATTGTAAAAGAACAAAACAGGATCTTTTATTAGTCTTTAGTGCTGGATCGCAAAAAATATCGGGTTTTCCCAGGACGTGTCTGTTCGTCAAACAAAGGATCCGTTGAAGAGACAGCGTCCTGCTGATCAGTTGAATGTTCTGGTCTTGAGTCTTTAAATGGCAAATGGTCAATAGTGTCTTTCTGCTGCACTGAGGATTCTCCGACAGGTTGTGCGTCGCTGAAAGGTACAAACGCCGGCAATCCTTCGGTTTCAGTTGATGCAATGCCTCTCCTCACCCACGAGTCTGCCGGCAACGGAATAGGGACCTTTTTTGTATGGGTGGCATGCACCCAGTTTTTCCGACCCTCTAGACGAACAGCAGTTCTCGTGGCAAGGAGGACCTGGTAGGGTCCAGTGAACCTGGGCTCCAAATTCTTCTTGCGCGTAAAATTGCGCCGCGTCACCACCCAGTCTCCAGGCTGAAGCTGGTGGCCTGGACCCTCCGTCTGCGTCGGCAATGCTTCGTAAACCTGTTGGTGAATTAACCTCAGTTTAGCAGTCAAGTCATGAAGATAATCAATCAACATTGGGTACTCAAGATCACAGAACACACCCGGCCTAGGGACCCCCCAAACATTTGCAGGACGACCGAACACTATTTCATAGGGACTGAGCCCTACTCGGGAGTGTACGGTTGCCCTTGTTGACTGTAATGCTAAGGGTAAAGCGTCAGGCCACGAGAGACCAGTCGTAGCCTGAATCTTTGCTAGCTTCAGTTTAAGGGTGCCATTGTACCCTTCAACCAAACCAGCTGACTGGGGATGATTGGCGCTGTGGAATTTTTGATTAATTCCAAGGCCCTTACACACACTCTTCATCACACTCCCCACAAACTCACTTCCGTTATCCGACCATACAATCCGAGGCATTCCGTACCGAGGAAAGTATTCCTTCAGTAGGATTTTCGCAGTGGACAAAGCAGTGTTGTCCTTAAGAGGGTAGGCTTCGATCCATCGGGAGAATGCGCAAACCACAACTAAAACGTACTTCAAGTTATTGCATCTCTCCATATGGATGAAGTCTAGTTGGATCACCTCAAAGGGACATGAAGGGGGAGCAAAACTACCAGGAGGAGTTGGGGTTCCCTTACCAGGATTGTACAACATACATACCATACAATTCTTAACCAAGCGTTCAGCTCATTTCGCGATACCATCATTCTTCCACACAGGAGACAACAACTTACAAATACCTTTCACGCTAATATGTGCTAACCCATGTGCCATTGTCACAACAGCTAGCACATACGCATCCGGCAACATCCATCTCTTATGTTCCGACAAATCAACCCAACAACCATTCACATCCAACTTTCCCGTACTTTCTTTCCACTTAGTTTTTTCAGTCTCGGTGGCCTCATTCTGAATTGCTTTCACACTCTCGATAGTGTCCTCACACATACTCGATTTTGTAGGCCACCTAACCGAACTCGTCACATACATTCGAGTGCTAAGGTTTCGGGCAGTCTCCTTAGCAGTCTCATCCGCAAACGCATTACCACGACCAACATCATCCGTCACCTTACGGTGCGCGCTACATTTAACAATCGCTACCTGCTTAGGCAACGTAAGTGCATCCAAAAGATCATTCACAAGCTGACCATGCTGAATCTTCGTACCATGCGATGTCAGAAAACCTCTCTCTCTCCACAACCGTCCAAAGCTATGGGCGACGCCAAAAGCATATTGGCTGTCGGTAAACACATTCACACGTTTCCCTTTCGCTAACACACACGCTCTAGTGAGAGCGATCAGTTCTGCAGCTTGGGCAGAATTCTGATTTAATCTTGCAGCCTCAACAACAGTATTCAACGTTACAACAGCATACGCAGTCGTCACATCACCATTCGGCAGTTTAAAACATGAACCATCCACATACAGCGTTCCATCTGGATCTTCTAAAGGAGTGTTTTTAAGGTCCACTCGACCTTTTGTTTCCTCTTCTGTCCTCAAATAACAGTCGTGTTCTGTTATTTCATCTGACTCTGAACTAATTGGTAACAAAGTCGCCGGATTCAGAACATTGCAACGTTTTATCTGAATGTGGCTTGCCAACAGCGTCAAATCGTACCCAGACAACCGTGCACTCGTCAAGTGCTGAGTTTTCGTACGATTTAAAAGAGTGTCGACTGCATGCGGAACCATCACCGTAAGCATATTATCCATGACCAGTCCTGCTGATTGTCGGATGGACACCGCAGCTGCCGCTGTTGCTCTCAAACAACTCGGCAATGCTCTAGCTACCGGGTCCAAGGTCGAGGAAAAATATGCACATGGACGTTGCTTACCACCAAAAGGTTGCGTTAAGACACTCAAAGCACAACCTTCCCTCTCGTGAACATATAATGTAAACGGCTTACTGTAGTCAGGAGTACCTAACACAGGGGCCGAACACAATGAATCACGTAATTCAGAAAAACTTTTCTGACATTCTTCCGTCCATGGTAAAGGAGTTGAAACATCCTTGCACGTAAGAGCCACCAATGGTTTCGCTAACAATGAAAATTTTTGAATCCACTGTCTGCAGTATGACGTGATACCTAAAAAGGCACGCACATCTCTTTGGGTTTTTGGCGCGGATATGCGCGCAATGGCTGCAATTCGTTCTGGGGTCAACCGCCTTCCCTCCTTTGACAATAAGTGACCTAGATAGGTGACTTCTTGACAACAATATTGGAGTTTAGAAGGTGACACCTTATGGTGCAAGTCACAGAGATGCTGCAACAAGGATATAGTGGCAATTTTGCAAATGTCCTGAGTATCGGCAGCCACCAATAGGTCATCGACGTATTGTATTAAGGCCGCACCGGCCGGCAACGTGAACGCATCCAGTTTACCCTTCAAGGCTTGACTGTAAATAGATGGACTTTCACAGTAGCCCTGAGGAGCGCGTTTAAACCGGAAGCTACGACCACCAAGAGAGAAACCGAAAAGGTCTCTGCTTTCTTCGGCAATCGGAATGCTAAAGAAAGCATTCTTCAGATCAATCACCGAAAACCATGATGCAGAAGCTGGAATCAGAGTCAGTAGCGCCGTGATGTCAGGCACAACGGGGAACTGAGGAATCACAATTTTATTCACCTCCCGTAAATCGATGACAAACCGATAAACAGGTGGTTTCGAAGGATCAGTACATTTTAGAATGGGCAGTACAGGGCTGTTGCACACGTTTCCCCGTGTTTCTTCAATTACATCTTTCTCGATCAAATCATAGATGATCGCTAACAATGCTCGTTCACCATCAAGAGAGATACGATACTGGGGAATACGTGGCAACCGCACATTAGATTTCAACTGAACAACATAAGGGGAGATGTCAAGCAGGCCCACGTCATTGGGACCTGTTGCCCACAAAGATGCAGGAAGAGAACTCAATTCCGGTGGAAGCTTATCGAGAGACAAGTACATAGGAGAGACAACTCTCTCTCCTAAAGTAAGCTTTACACCCGCAGGAGAACAATACAGAGTTGCATACAAGCGTTTTAGCAAATCCAGGCCCAAAAGATTTTCACCACAACCCGTGGTCAAAATCAACGGAGCTTCTAGTTCACGAGGCCCAATTGTAAGGGGCAAAGGGCGCGAAACTGGATTGCTAACGGGGGCGCCAGAGAATCCAACGGAAACATTCGTTAAGCCAGACAAAGGTGCGCCAGGGAGTTTCGAATGCTTTATGGAACTTTTCGCTGCACCAGTGTCCAACAGAAAAGGCTCAACGACGCCCGATGTAGCAACTGCGACGTAAGGCCCTCTCTGATCAACCGGAACTGATACCACTCCCTCTCCTTGTCCATGGCTGTCCTAGTAATTGCTGTCGTCAGTTCCCTGATCGGCGTAATAATCGTCCACATTGTACTGCGCAGATCGTCCTTGCGACGATCCACGTTGATCAAAACAATTGTCGGAATTTGATGAGTTATCTGAACGGTCATTTTGAGCACCACGACCTCTACCGCGCGATGTCTGCTGCGAACCACCACGACCTCCTTTCGACGAAGTACCGCTATTACGATCGTTTAGAGCAGGACAATTGAATTTTAAATGACCCTCCTGTCTACAATAGGCACATTGATTGTACCCTAACGAAGATCTGTGGGATGAGGAGTCATTTCGGGATTGTGATCGATTCGATTGTGGCTGCGATCTATTTTGTTGCGAAGCATTCTGATTCGAACGCGGGGGATAGGCCTGCTGTAACAACACTTTAGTTTTGAGTTCTTTCGTCTTTTTATCGGCGCGGTCGTTCTCCTCTTTTTCTCTGTTCTCATAATACTGTGCCGTAGCCAATATTTGAGCCGAGGTAGAAACGGCCCACGCACTCTCAGAATTTTTTTATTTATTGCTCAAATCGGGCAATAAGTTAGAGACAAATTTGTCCACAAACAACCGTTGACCACCCTCAGTGCTCATATCCTGACCACTATGATCTATGAATGCCTCCTCGAATCTTGTAAAGAAGTCGGAGACACTCTCGTCCTTCTTCTGTCTACAAGCTGACAATTTGTCCCAATTCACCCTCATAGCTGGCATAAGAGTTTTCATTAGCGTGATTATTCTTTGAGGAAGAGCAGCAATCAACTGCTCGGGTTTAGCACCACCAGTTTGTCGACCATCCGCCGCTATAATGGCAGCCCAATCACCACCTAATTCATTCTGATGATTTTCTTGGCGAATCTTAGCCCACACCGGTTGCGGTACAACATTACCAAAGAGCATGTCAATATCGGCAAGATTCATTACCGTAGCGTCTACGAGCTGCGATAATTCTTTATAATACCCTGCAGGATTTTTGCGAGGGTCAGGCAAAGATTGCTTCACCTGTAAAACTTCTGATCGTTTCCATGGGAGATGTATCCATACTCTCTGAAAGAATGGCAAGATCGGAGGTTGAGCTGCAGGATTACCTGGCATCCACACTGGTGGAACTTCACGCATAGGAAACTGGCCAGACTCATCTGACTGTCTTTCAACATCCTCAACAAACAGGGCTTGAGGTATAGGAGTGGGACGGAAAGATAGCAACCGCTCAACAGCACGTCGAACGTTGGTATCCACTATCAGTCCATTCGAGAACTGAAGCTGTAGATCGGACAAAGCGGTCAACACATCATCCGGTGCATCGGCTGATATCTGATCACGCAGGACCTTACACATTTCTTCAAAAACGAATCTTTGGGTTGGTATATTGAATTGACAGAACGTATCAAGTACGATACGTGGAGGATTTCTAAGAGGGTGCGTCATCCAACCCATCGCCATATTGTATAGCGAGGCACGTTCCCTGTTACCGGGAAGCTGACTACGTCTCTGAGGACCATCTGAACCAGCGGACCCAAGAACAGGTCCGAGAGAATGGAAAAAGCTAGCCGCAAGAGGAGAAGTACGACTACGAGTAGAGGGAGAAGTATAACACACAGGACTAACAAGCGAAGGAGTAGAGACAGAAGCAACAGCAGGAGTTAACAGAGCAGGAGCAGTAGCGGGAGCAGGAGTATGTGGAAGCGGAGGAGCAGTAGGGATAGCAACAGGCAGAGGAGCAGGAACAGTCGGAAGAACGGGTACAGGTTGAGGAACAGGCGGAGGAAGAATAGGTGGGAGAACAAGTACAGGGGGAGCCACAGGGACTGCAGCACCCTGTACATACGGAGGTGGCGACTTCATAAGATAGGACATTAAGGGATCCTCAACTATTTCTTCCTTCTTCTCCGACTCCGTAGGCAAAGCAGGATAGCATTTATCTATAGTCATACGCTGTAGCCTATCGAACACTTCTTTTTCCTTAACCTCCTTGTCACGCTAAAACTGCTCTGCTTTCTTTACAATGGTAGCAACACCATCTCTTTGATTTCGTTTAGTCTGTCTGATTTCTTTCTGTCGGGCTTCTTTACGCCACAACCGAAAGGCGTCAAACATGGCCGGCCTTGACTTTTTCTCGAACAATTTAGCCTCTAGGTTATCTAAGATCGGGGTCTCAAAGCTACCATGAGGTGGCCAACTAAGGACACCGTCCTTCCTAGTATAGCGAATCCAATAATCATTAAAGGTAATCGGGCCGAGCCCGTGTTTGCTGTACAGTTCATAAGTCGGAGTTCCAACCGGAGGTATCGGACACGAATCCTCCAGTCGGGAATCCGCACCGCAACGTCTGAAACAACTAAACAAAGTACTGCGACCAGGCATCTTGCACACTAGCCGAGTTTCACAAACGTCAAGGGTTACGGGATTTACCAAGTCCCAGCAAAGAGCAAAAACCCTCGGTTTTTGGCGACTGCAGACGTCAAAGATCACAACAAAGTACCAAGAACTACAAATGCAATGGAACCATGCAACCACTAAGCAACCACAACCAAGAACTCTGGGAGCGACCCACAAATACTTAACTCAAAGATCGATGGAGTCACCAGGAAGGCCCGTCAGTCGTCTCGCTCTACCAAGGTCTACGCCAGGCGCCAAAACAGGTCTACAGTCAGGGCAGCAGTCCGTCGCAGCCGTCAGGAGGCGGGAATCTTCGCGGGAAAAGTCTTCGGGCCACTTGTTTCGACAACGGGATCGATGAAGCGGAGTGCACCTTCCCTCGGAGATTTCACACGAAGTTCCTCACGATTGTCGGGCTTGGACCGGTACCACTGATGCAGCCCCACGTTGGGCGCCAACTGAAGGACTGGGTTCTTTAAGACCCAGCGGTGCCAGGGGACAACACCTGAAACCTTCGTGGGTAACCTGCTCCGGCGTACGAATGACAGAGACACGGGACACTTCCTTCGGCGTCAAAGATTCAAGGTTTATTTACTGCAGGGAAACACAGAAGTCACAGGAAGTACAACGAGTGTAGTTCGGGGAGACTGCTTCAAATTGGTTCTGTGGATCGCTCCTTTTATACAGAATTCTCCCATAGGTTTGCATAGCACACAAAGGTTTACGACCCAGCTCCCACAATTATTCCCGAGAGGGGTCGCTTTGGTCACTTTGATACATACAAGGTCCGGAACATAAGTGCGGAAACATTTGGCGGTTCCCAACTGTAAAAACCCATCTTCCCACCATTAGTACATTCCAATCAGCAGTAAAACAGATCGAAGAAGGAACAAGAACAGGTGTGGAGGAAGATGGAAACAGTGGGGAGGTCGAAAAGGGTGTAAAAGGGGAGGTATCGGGAAACACGAGCTACAGGCATCAAAGGGACGTGCCTAATGAGATGCACGGCTGAGACAATAAACCGGCACGGCGAGATGAGCCTCGAGCGGGGCCATCTGCCTTACAGTATCATCCCCCTCATCATAAAGACACTTACAAAGGACATGTGTCTTCCCCAAATATCTTGGGAGCCCCAGGGTCGCGAAGCGGACAACGTCCGTTCGCAGGCTACTTGAGGGCAAGAGACAAAATGGATGCCGTATCTAAGATGGAACCCGTGGGTACAGATGAAAAACCCACATAACAAACGAACGGTTTAAGTTAGCGCAGCGAAACTGCGCACACTTGCTAAACTCGTCATTTGCGGTTCGTAGATACCAGACTCGACCATATTCGTGCGAGTCAAAAACACCGCTTACAATTGTCACGGAACCTCAAGGTGCGCAGGTCCGACGCAATCTTGGCGCTCACAGCACTGCCTGTTGCTTGCACCTGCCCAGGCCGCAACTGCGTGCTGTACCAGGGTGAATAACTTTTTTCATCACCGGAGCTCTGCCCACGTTAGACCCAGGGCACTTTGAATTGCACAAAGACTGAGGCAGACGGTTGTGGCAGGCCCCAGCTTTAGTCGACAGTGCAAAATCCCTTGGTGTCATACTCGACACCAAACTCAATCTACTCTCCCACATTAATTCAATTGCAAAGTCTGCTCGATACCAATTGCGCCTTCTTTGGGGGATCCGTCGCTTCTTCCTGGAGCATAACCTTAAAACCCTGGTGCAATCGCTGGTCCTCTCCAGACTGGACTACTGCAATTCTCTACTTACTGGCCTCCCCAAATCCCACCTGTACCCCCTTAAGTCTGTTCTCCATTCAGCAGCTCGCTTCATTTATGGGACCAAAAGAACCGACAACATCACACCCATGTTATCCACCCTCCGCTGGCTTCCCATCGAGGCAAGATCCATCTACAAGTCTGCCTGCATCACCCACAAAGCCCTGCACTCCTCCTCTCCTCGCTACCTGGCGAATAAACTGAAACTCTCTGGAGGCTCTAGACCATCTTGAAATGCGGAAAAGCTACTGCTTGAACCTCCCACTTTCAAGAGGGAAAGATCAATGGCCCAATCATTTTCAGGCAACCTAGTGAGACTCTGGAACTCACTTCCGCCTCAGCTCCGGACCACCACCTCCTCCCAGGCCTTCAAAAATGACCTCAAAGTTCTCCTCCTTCAAAGATACTTCCAAAGTTAATTCATGCCCTCTATTATCTGAAGGAAGACCTTTTTAGTTTAGAAAATTTCTATTCTCCATGACTATGGAAGTGCCTTCCCAGTGTGTTCTTGTGGTTTGATAGACTGCCAATTATTGCAGTACTACCCTTTACCTGTGTTTGGTACTCTTTTGTAACATGCACATGTCACTTTTCTCTTGTAACACACTGTTTGCTACCTCTTGCTTTTTGTTTGCTTTCGATACTTGCACAAGTGCCACCATTGCCTATGTAACGTTTGTTCTTGTGTTTGAGTGTCCTCCATTTATTGCAGTATTATATCTTCACTTGTACTTTGTACGCTCTTGTAACCTGCACAAATGTCACTTTTTTCCTCATGTAATGCACCGTTTGCTACCTCTTGCACTTTGTTCACTCACAATTGTCACTTTTGCCTCATGTAATGTAACTTTTGCTTTTGTAATTTGTTCACTTGTAATGTTCTCATGTATCAGTTCTGTTCCTACTGTGAAGCGCTCTGACACCTTTGGCTATATAAAAACGCATAAATAAATAAATAAAAGCCAGGGGCCTCATTTATGAGGCTGTGCTTCACTTTTACGCCGCCGGTGCGTCACTTTTTGTGACGCACCAGTGGTTTAAAAAATGCGCCTTGTTGCGCCATATTTACAAAGTGACACATCTAGGTAGAAGCGTCACTTTGTAAACCCCTGCGCCACATTATACCTGCACCAGGTATAATGTGTGCAAGGGGGGCGTATTGACGCATGGAAGGGTCGTAGAAGTGACGCAGTGAAATCTATGAGATTTCACTGAGTCACTTTTAGGATGCTGTTGCGTCAAAATCTTGCGCCTGCCTCACAGCAGGCGTAAGACTGACGAAGGCCCTTTCACATGGGGCTTGCCCCATGTAAAAGGACGCATTGCTGGAGTTGCGTCACTTTTGTGACACACTCCAGCAATGCTTCACTTTTGCACTTACAGATACGTCAAAAATACTGACGTATCTGTAACTCCTTGCGACATGATGCGTCATATATTAAATATGACGCATCAGGAATGTCGCAAGGAGTGCGCACTGAGAAGTGACGAATCGCTGCTTTCACGCAGCGATGCGTCATTTCTCATAAATGAGGCCCCAGGACTTTCACTTGACCCGAGTCCATGGCCCAGAAGACTCTCTGAGAAGGTTGCGTGATGCGGCATTCGGTAAATGCTGCGGTGGCTCGAGCTCCTGCAGCTTTGAGAAGTAAGTGGGAGAGCGGTGCTGCAATGAAGCCTGTGCGTGTGATTATGTAATTCCTTCAGAGAGCGCGTGATCGGCAGATGTCACAGTGGGTGCCGGTCGTGTACAAAAATCACTGTAATTCACAGACGTTTTGTAGTGTCCTGGCATGGTTGCATGTTGCTCTATTGCTAATTTATTTACCATGTTTGAAACTGTTCTTTTCTGCCTAATTGGGGTGAAAGGTGAAGTGGGTCTCTTTCAATTAAAAACGTAGGAGTGAAAAATGAAATGCGCTGATGTTATGGCAATGATGTTGAAATAACAATAATTTTACTCTGCTCCACAACTGTTCACACCCAGAGGGGCAACTAGATCCAAAATGCGGGGGAGGTTGGGGGCTGATTCTTCCAGAAATAGGCAGGGTGGAGAAGCAGGGGCTGTAAGAAGGACTGAAATACAACAAAGCCTCACTAAGAAGCAAATGGTCTTTTAAAGACCTGTGTGCGCCGGGGAAGTTGTCTCAGCCCAGGCTGACACACAACGGGGGACAGGGTCAGAAGCACTACTCGCCTGTTCACACCTACCTGCTGCATCTCTAATTCAACTGAGGATTCCAGCGCATGTATGGCTATATTTACTTGCTGCAATATGTCAAGTGCCTCACATTTGCATTTTCCCTTCCATTTCTGCTTTTGCCCATCTCTCTCTCCTCCAATCTCAACCTTACCCATTCTTTTTTATCTCTTTCCCTCTCTCCTCCTTTTGTCTACCTCCTCCCCTCTCACCCCTCTCCCTGCTCCTATTGTCTGTCTCCTCCTCTCTTCTCTCTCTCCTTCATTTTTTTTCTCTTCTTCCTTCTCTTTTTCCTTCTGATCCCTTTACCTACACCTTTTAGTGCTGAAAGAATGATAATAGCTGTAACCAAGTGTGTGTATCTGTACCTTCCTTTAGGTTTGCGGTTTATTTCTCGAAACTGCAGGGGGTAATTTAAAACAGGTTTCTGACAGCAATAAGCTATCCTCTATGTTGTATGGGAGATTATTGCACCGGCCTTAGCCTGTGAAGATAATGCAGCATGGTGCTAGAGGATCACTGAAATAATATCGATGGCAAAAATATAGAACTACAAAAATATCGAGTAAAAAATATAGAATACCAAAATATCGACTTCCTATCTCCAAAAAGGGAAGTACAAAAATATCGAATCAAAAATATCGTTGTAAAAAATATAGATAGTCAAAATATCGAATTTTTTAATTGTTAAAAGTAATTTAAAATTAATGAAATAATAAATATAACTAACTTAAACATACTTAAAATACTTAAATAACATTAAAATTAATAAATAATTACTATAAATAAAAATAATTTTTTTAATACATATATATATAAACATAGTATTAATAAAAAATATACAATATATTTACCATAGGATAGCGAGAGGGTTAAATTTACTATTACCACTCCAATGAGTGCAACAGTAGAAAAAACATTGGATAGCGTAGCAGTAAAAATTACTATTCCCACTCCAGTGAGTGCAACAGTAGGGAAAGCGTTGGATAGCGGGAGGGTAAAAATGACTATTCCCACTCCAGAGAGTGCAACAGTAGGGAAAGCGTTGAATAGCGAAGGGGTAACAATTACTATTCCCACTCCAGTGAGTGCAACAGTAGGGAAAGCTTTGGATAGCGTAGGGGTGAAAATTACTATTCCCACTCCAGTGAGTGCAACAGCAGGGAAAACGTTGGATAGCGTATGCATAAAATGTACTATTCCCACTCCAGTGAGTGTAACAGTAGGGAAAACATTGGATACCGGGAAGGTAAAAATTACTATTACCACTCCAAAGAGTGCAACAGTAGGGAAAGCGTTGGATAGCGGGAGGGTAAAAATTACTATTCCCACTCCAGAAAGTGCAACAGTAGGGAAAGCGTTGTATAGCGTAGGGGTAAAAATTACTATTCCAACTCCAGTGAGTGCAACAGCAGGGAAAACGTTGGATAGCGTATGCATAAAATGTACTATTCCCACTCCAGTGAGTGTAACAGTAGGGAAAACATTGGATACCGGGAAGGTAAAAATTACTATTACCACTCCAAAGAGTGCAACAGCAGGGAAAGCGTTGGATAGCGTAGAGGTAAAAAATACTATTCCGACTCCAGAGAGTGCAACAGTAGGGAAAACGTTGGATAGCGTAGGGGTAAAATTACTATTCCCACTTCAGAGAGTGCAACAGTAAGGAAAGCGTTAGATAGCTTAGGGGTAAAAATTACTATTCCCACTCCAGTGAGTGCAACAGTAGGGAAAGCGTTGGATAGCGTAGGGGTAAAAATTACTATTTCCACTCCAAAGAGTGCAACAGTAGGGAAAGTGTTGGATAGCGTAGGGGTAAAAATTACTATTCCCACTCCAGTGAGTGCAACAGTAGGGAAAGCGTTGGAAAGCAGGAGGGTTAAAAATTACTATTCCCACTCCAAAGAGTGCAACAGTAGGGAAAGAGTTGGATAGCGGGAGTGTAAAAATTACTATTCCCACTCCGGAAAGTGCAACAGTAGGGAAAGCGTTGGATAGCGTAGGGGTAAAATTACTATTCCAACTCCAGTGAGTGCAACAGTAGGGAAAGCGTTGGATAGCGTAGGGGTAAAAATTACTATTCCCACTCCAAAGAGTGCAACAGTAGGGAAAGTGTTGGATAGCGTAGGGGTAAAAATTACTATTCCCACTCCAGTGAGTGCAACAGTAGGGAAAGCGTTGGATAGCAGGAGGGTAAAAATTACTATTCCCACTCCAGTGAGTGCAACAGTATGGAAAGTAAATACTTCCTATATAAATTAAAATAAAATAAATATTAATACCAATTAAAAATTAATTAACATAATAACACTTTTATATAATATATTAGTTAATCAATTAAAAATACAAATTAATTATTAAAAATAATTACCAACTAATAAAAATTATTTACCAATTAACAATAAATTAATTAACAATTAAACACATACTTAAAAATTAGATAAAACATTTTTTTTTAAATTGAATTACTAAGAATTAAATTACTTCCCACCCTATTCCCCTATAAACCCACAACCCACTACAGAAAACTAAATTATTAAAATTAACATAATTAACAATTAATTACCCATTATATTTTAATGAATTACCAATTATTAATTAATTAACAATTAAATCAAAATAAATACAAATAAATAAATTAACATATTTATTTATTTATAATTGAATAACTTCCCACCCTATTCCCCAATAAACCCACAACCGGCTACAGAAAATAAATTACTAAAATTAATATATATATCAATTAATCAATTAATTAAAATTAATTACCAACAATATTTTAATTAATTAACAATAATAATTAATTAACAATTAATTCAAAATAAATACCAATTAATAAATTAACAAATGCAATTAATTATAATAAAATTACTTCCCACCCTATTCCCCTATAAACCCACAACCCGCTACAGAAAATAAATTACTAAAATTAACATATTTATCTATTAATCAATTAATTAAAATTAATTAACAATTATATTTTAATTAATTAACAATTAATAATTAATTAACAACAATTCAAAATAAATACCAATAAATAAATCAACATATTTAATTAATTATAATTAAATTACTTCCCACCCTATTCCCCTATAAACCCACAACCCGCTACAGAATTATATTACACAAAAATTAAATACCATAAAAATAATTAACCAATACAAATAATAAAATAAATATACACATTTCAAACATATACTAACATAAAAAAACACTTCAAAAATTGATATTAACTTACTTACCTCAAATTCGATATTTTTGTAGTCTATATTCAGTCCATTCTATATTTTTGTAGTCTATATTCTGTCCATTTTATATTTTTGTAGTCTATATTCTGTCCATTCTATATTTTTGTTGTCTATATTCTGTCCATTCTATATTTTTGTTGTCTATATTCTGTCTATTCGATATTATGTCCATTCTATATTTTTGATTCAATATTAATGCTATCCTATTCGATATTTTTGTAGTCTATATTCTGTCCTGTAGATATTGTGTCAATTCTATATTTTTTAATCGATATTAATGCAAATCGATATTAAAAACTCGATATGTTGAGTGAATACCAGTGCTAGGCAGTCTAGTCTGTCTGTGCATGTGTCAGCTGAGACAGTGTGACACTTAGATAACTGAGATTGCTTCATGGGTAACTTGTTCATGTTGGTGCCTCACACATTCTTCCTGTTGGGCCAGGTCCCATGTGGACAGAGACCATTTCTAGTGCTTTGCAGCACTTTTAAGATGTTCTTGGAGTTTCTTGTTGCTCAAATGGGTGTAATTTCTGATATTTATAGGTTTCCCTCATCTTCATTGCTTGATTTTGCTTGTGAGAAAGTGTCACTCCTAGTTGTTGAAATGTCACTCATAATTACACTAACATTTTGAAAATGTCACATGTAGCAAACTGAAACCTTGGCAGCTATGTGCACTAGTGGGACTGCCACCATATAGGCGGCCAGTCCCAATCTCCTTGACAATGGCGGACGTACTCTGCCATTGTAATGACCCTCCAAGTTTTGATTTTTTTTAAATGCCATTGAGAGCAGACCCTTCTATGGGGTGTGCAATGTGTAAGCCTTCCATCAAACTGCATTTGGGCCTGCTAGCGAGGAAGTCCAAAGGGTTCACTCAAAGATGACAATTGAAATCATCCACCAACATTATCTTGTCAAGCCCCTCCCTCCTAGATGACAAAGCTTCAATAGACATATTTAATGATTGAAAGTTAGGCGGCTGTTCCGCCCAAGACTTAGCACTATAAAAATTCATTAACACAAATGAAATGAAGCCCCATGTGGTTGCTTTTAGCCATTGTAGCAGCGGGGATCCCCAACCAAGCTTCAATATTCCCCAAATGTCCAGGGAGAAAAAGATGATCAACCCACCCTTAGCCCGCCCTACTTCAGTTGAGACAGCTCCCACAAAGGTTGTATAGCCTTCTAGGAAAAAGTGTTTTGATTCTTCCCACCTTTCCTGGAGTAGATCAGCTGATAGCTTCTTACAAATGCAATGCAATTGTGCTTATTAAACTTGGCTGACAACCCTGAGATCTTCCAGGAGTGCACATGGAACTGATTGCATTGATAAGATGAGACCACAGGGGAGGCCACAACATCAGCTGAAACACGCTGGGTAGCCACTCCACTTTGGAGAGGTAAGGGCTGTGACAAGAATCCAGGTTACTTACCGGGTCATATTTGTTCACAGACCTCACATCCAGGACAGCAGGCAGAACAGGTGGGCATCTGTCCCACGGCACCATCTTCCAGCCACTGGAATTCTGGTTATTTATTAGAAATGCTTCAGGCTTATAAATTAATCCTAGCTGGAGGGCAACAACGTTGGTCGCTTTAGATGGTCTACAAGAAGCATTTGCAGACAAGACATGGCAGCAACAAGAGGTCTGGTAAGGTTGATACTCACACAATCCCCAGCTCAGCTTTTAACATATTGCTCTATCCAGCTCACCCTTCTCAAATTCTTGCTTCACCAAGTTTGAGTGTTTGTTATCCAATGCATCACCTTATTTTTCAACTTGTCAAAAGATTTCAAGGCACAATTTGATAAAGGTGGCACATTCCCCAAAATCACTACAATTGGTGTGGCTTCCGGTGGCAGATTAATAACAGTACCTTGAGTGGTATGTGAATGGAGAGCTGGACTATGAAGGTTAAGATCCAGCCGAGGGGCTGATAAGTGATCAGAAGCACCAGGATCTAGAGATGAGGCACTGGGTATTTTGGGGTAGGGGGCTAGTCCTGCGCCACTTATCTGCCTAGGAAAAGATTAAACCGAGGAGCACTCGTTTGGTTCACCAGCACAAAGTGTGTGCGGCGGACAATGTATGCTCTGGGGGAGGGGGTGGGTCAAAGTGCTCTATTTGCATGCCCACGTCAGCCCGACAAGTTATGCTCCTGGAAATAGGACCCCTTTGCTTTTTCAGACAGAGTTAAGACCTGTTGAAGTGGTTTCAGGCGTGATATCTGTGCCGTGCCCCCCTAATAGGAAGGCTAGATCATACCAAAGCATCGAGCACAGAACCCTCCATAACACTCCCTACACCTGAGGTGTGTGTCTTGTGGGGTAAGATCAACTACCTGGTGAAAGGGTCACAGAGGAATAGGCATTAAACCCTCATCCGTCAGGGACAATCATCTTTCTGCAAGATCGATCTCCTTAGCGACTACCTCCACAGCACGTGCCAAAAAGCTATCAATGGTAGTGTGCTTTGTCAAAAACGAGGACACTGCTTTCACAGTGAGCACCTTCCTTTTATCCATGCTTCCTTACTGAATCCCAACACAAATCGGGGTGGCAAAAGCGAAACGGAAATATACAGTTCAGGCTGCCACTCCTCCATAGGCGTAGGAAAGCCTTCCAGTTACACTGGGGGCTAATCAGACAAACTCAACTTGCACATACGAACCCTAAAGTTAGTTGGGTGACCGCCTACCTTCTCTCAGATGGACTGAGCCCTAGAAATTGGGGTTGAAGACTCCTGAACCCGTAGTGCAGCAGTCAGGCCGTGGCACAGCAATGGCTCTTCCTGGCACTGACAGGTCACCGGAAGGGCCCGCCCCTTGGCCCGGGCTTTGCCCAGGCACGGCCTGTGCACCTCTTGTGCAGTGGGATTAGGTAAGCGCCTTATAGGGCTAGAGGTACACAATCATGGAGCTTGCTTTCCCACCCTCCTCACACCTGGAATCCTGCAGCACGGCAATAGGAAGCTGGCTCTGTATATACTATTCCAAAGTTAGGTATAGTGTGCACAGAGTCCAGTGGAACCCCGGAGGTAGGCAGAGGTAAAAGTAGATAGCACCATACTCTCTATTTGTGGTAGTGTGGGTGATCAGTAAGTCTTTATCAGAGGGTAGTGTTAAGCATTTGTTGTACACACTCAATCAGAAAATGATTGTACACACTCAAAGACTGAACTTCAGACCAATTGGTTTTGTGTAAAAATATTATTTTAGTTATTTTATTTCCTAGTACCAAACAAGCCTGGCACAGGTAAGTGATTTATACTTTGCAGTAATAATGCAGTTTGAATTGCAGTTGTATATATACTCTGGTTTGATTACAGTAGAATCATTGGTAATGCAATGCTTTGAAATATTGTACTTATACTTTGTATTGGCTTTTCAATAGGATGTCAAGTATTTATTTATTTATTTATAACGTTTTATATAGCGCGAACATGATCCTGAAAGATATCAGAGCGCTTTACAATTGGAGGAAAGGTAATAAATGCAGTACCAGGATCATATAAGAATACCAAACAGAACAGTTACATACAAAAGGAGGTCAACAGAGAATAAGACAGAACTTCTGCATATTGAACTAGGAAGGTAGCCAATGAAAAGTTAAAGCAGAATATTACCTATGCCGGTCTTAGATGTGTAAGTCCAATCACCTTAGAGCTGAGGAACCAAACCCATTTAGGGTAAGAACTTGTTCATAAGGAATCTTTTAGCTTCAAATTTGAAAAGCAACAGCGGAGGAGAATCTGCGAACTTCCAGTGGGAGAGAGATCCAGCTCTTCAGGGCAGAGCCTGAGAAAGCTCGGTGACACGTTCTCTTTTTGCGAAAGATCTGTGGTTTTAGGAGGAAAGAGTTAGCACTTCTAGAAGGTCTGCCTCCTCCGGATAGTTCTAACTTTTATGCTAGATAACTGGGGGGTTTGAAATGGAGGTCTTTGTGAGACAGGCAGGCAATCTTTAGTAAACCTGAGCGTAGTTTGTGAAGTAGCGCTACGTGTAGCTACGCGAAGTGCACTTCGCGCTACGCGAGCTACTCGTAGCGCTACGCGAACTGCGTAGTGCGCTGTTCGGGATGATTGCACAGTGCCGGATGCTTGTCCGCAGTGTGCAATCATTGAAAACGGCATCTTGCACAGTGCGAGCTGTCTTTTACTGCTGCTCGAGTAGATTTTTACTCGAGTGGCAGCTTTCTCAACTCGGACTGGTATTTTCTCATTACGAGCGGTCGTGAGCATACGCGACCACTCGCAATGAAAAACCTGACCTCCCCGCGTAGAGAAGCTCTCCAGGAGGTTTATTTTCCACGCTCGCGATTGGCAGCTTGATGTTGCTGATTGCGAACGAGGAAGAAGTCTCACTGGGATGTCATTTCGCTGGCTCGTTGTTGCCAATTTGACGCTGAGAACCGCGAGCAAGCAAAAAATGACCGCTGCACAACGTTACACTGTGCTATGCATGTTTGCACTGTGCTACATGCAAACTTCGCAAACTATGCAAGCGTAGCGTAGTGCTTTGCCCAGGCTTAATCTTTAGCTGTATTCTTGCTTCGCAGGGCAACCAATTTTGGGATTGATGGACTTGGGATATGTGTGCATTTCTTTTGGTACCCATAACCAATCTTGCAGCAGTGTTCAAAGATGCCCTTAGTGGGGCCAAGGTATATTTCGGGAGGCCCTAGAGCTTAGCACTGCCATAGTCTAGCCTCGTCAAAACAAGCGCTTGGACCACCTGCTTGAAGTCAGCTTGTGGAAGGAATGATATGAGATTCCTGAGTGTCCTCATCAGGTGATTAACTCCCTTGCACACCTTGCTAATATCATTCTTCATGTTCAGATGCTTGTCCAGGGTGATTCCGAGAGATTTGGCTGAGTCAATAATGAGGAGGGGAGCAGTTGAAGGCAGTGAGGTGGTTCATCCAGAGGTTTAACTTGAGCGTGTGATTCGGAGGAGAAATGAGAAGTAATTCTGTTTTAGAGGTCTTGAGCAGGAGGTGGTTCTCGGTTAACTAGTTTTGATTATTCGTTAAAGTAGTGTTGAGTGAAATGAGTTTATCCGGGGCTGAGATTTTCAAATAGAGTTACATATCATCCGCATACATATGGAAGAGAATGTTCGTGGAACTTAGTGCATTAGCTAATGGTTCCAAGAACAAGTTGAAGAGAATGGGAGATAGGGTGGACCCTTGGGGGACCCCCCTGGATACTGGGGAGGGCTGGGAGAGAGAGTGTTCGCCTTGACTCTTTGGGATCTGTGGTGGAGGAAGGACGAGAACCAATGCAACACCCGCCCAGAAACGCCCATCCTGTTCTCCAAAATGAATAAGAGGTTGTCGTGATTGACAGTGTCAAACGCAGAGGAAAGGTCAAAGAGGATTAGGAGGCAAGATTCATTATGGTCAAGCATTTTTAAAATGTCATCCATGACGTGATTGAGAGCTGATTTAGTGCTGTGCCCACTCCAAAAGCCAGATTGATATTGGTCCAGGAGTTGGAAATTCTCGATGTGAGCACAGAGTTGTGATTGGACGCAATTTTCTAAGAGTTTGGCTAGAGTGGGGATGTTAGGGATAGGGCAGAAGTTGTTAAGGTCAGTACTATCTGCGTTAGTTTATTTTAGTATAGGTGATACCTGAGCTGCTTTTAGGCAATACAGGATCATGCCCTGGGCAAGTGACATGTTGATAATCTTTGTCCAGATGGGGATGACGACATTCTTGATTTCTTTGAAGATGGATGGTGGCAACGGGTCGCTGAAGTGATTAGATGGGTTGATACTCTGGAGAATCTTGCTAATGTCTCTTTCACTGAGGGGAGTGAAGGTGCTCCATGAGGCATTGATCTTGGTGCACAGGCTGATTGGTTTGAGTTTCTCTAAGAGGGCTGGAGGGGGTGCAGGCCCATAAGATGGCAGTAGAGCCTTCTTAGAGACAAGTTCAATACTGATGAGTCTTGATTTCGCAGTAAAGAAAGCAGCCAGTTTGTCGCATGAGGGTGGGCTGACTCCAGAGTCAGAGTGGTTCGGAGCTTCCACCGATTGCTGCTCAACCAGTTCAAAAAGTTTCTTGGGGCGATTAGAGGCTTGATTAAGTTAGGATCTGAAGTAGTCGGCCTTAGCGTTCTTTATTTATTTGTTTTAGTAACTCCTGACCACTCTAAGGATTTTTAGCTGATCCGAGGATGGTTTGTTCTCCAAGATTGTTCAATTGCCCTAAGGTTGCGATGTTCAGAGTTTAAGTTGTCATTGAACCACGGTTTGTATAATTTTGTTAAGCCTTTTTTTTGTTGGAATGGTGCAATGTAATCCATGATGCTAGAGATAGTAGAGCTGTAGAAGTCAGTGAGTACATGAACCTCTGACATGTCATCTTGGGAGGAGAGGACAAATTTACAGTGGGTTGCTAGTTTATCTGTATTTATAGATTTGAGGTCCCTTTTCCAAATCTTTGATATCGTTGGTTGAGTCTTACTCAGAGACACCTCCCTGTTAATATAGATGAAGATGCTGTGATGGTCGGTTCAATCGCAAGGGGTAATGGTATCCAAAGTGATGGTGTGTTCTTTGGTGATAATGAGGTTCTGAATTTCTTCTTTATTATGGGTTGGCCAGTCACAATGTTGAATCAAATCGTGATCACTTAGGAATGATTTAAGGTATGTTACAGCTTGGTCATTGGGGTTAGAACAGTGAAGGTTGAAATCACCAAGGAAGATTTGGAACATTACGGAATCGACATTTCAGAGAATATTTCCATTAATTGTTCGATGAAGGTGAGATTGTCCCCGGGGGGTGATCAAATGTGTGAAGTTTGCACACCGGAAGGTAGTTACTTGAGATGTTGAGACAAAGGTATTCACAGGAGGATGGCATAGAGGACTCCGAGTGGGAAACCGAGAGAGTGCTCCGGTATATACAAGCTAGGCCACAACCCAGCTTCATAGCTCTGTCTAGACGAATTATGTTGCGGGTAGGAGGCACTAGGAGGTCTAGGATAGGAGTGGAAGAGGGATTGAGCCAGGTTTCAGTGAGGATGATGATGTCTAAATCATTGTGTTGGATGAGGTCGAAGATGTCAGAGGCGTGTTTACTGCTGACGTGCAGTTGAGTAGTATGCATTTAAGACATACCGGTGTATAAGAGGAAGGTGTCTGGATGATGTTCACTCTCTTGAGGTTGTGATTATTGATGACTCTAAGATTGTGAGGGGGTTCTCTGTTCGGGTTAGAGAGAAAGGCTTGAATTTGCCCCGAAAGGATCTTGTTGGTGTCTAGAGTAGGCGAGTAAGAGTTGAGTAGGTCATCGATATCACGTAAGATGGGCCTTCAATATCCTGGGGTGGGAGTGGTCATTAGGTAGGGGTATGGTTTTAGAGATAAGGAGGGGGGAAAGCTGCCCAAGGCATACAATTTTGCTAGTGGGGCTCTGGGCTAATTCGCAAAGGAGAGGAGGGAGCTGATCAAGGGGAGATGTTCAATTGAGAGGGCTTTCAGATCATGAAGTGCGACTTTGAGAAGGTGCAACTAAAGATATATATCGTCCAGGCACGCCACCAGATCGGAGTGCTGAGTGAGGGGTAGAGGTAGTGTGGGGAGATCTGGCGGAGAGGAGGGGCTCGATGTATGCCAGGGAGGTCAAAGGCGGAGTTGCAAAATTCAAGGGGGGAAGTTGATCATTGAGGACTCGTGGTGTTCCAGGATGCTTGTAGGTTACTTTTCTTACACAGTGTTGTGTACCTGGATACTACACTGGGACATTTCCTGTAAGTAAAAGCGTTTTGGTTATTTGGTTACAGTTTTAGAGACTTTTATAGATTTTCCAACTCCACACTTAGAAACTTTTCCACAGAAAAGAGTCAATGTTATCCTAAGGGAGGAAATAGTGTTATCGGTTAACAGGTAAGTACTTTGTTGTGGGAGCTGGGTTTCTGGGGTTAGACTCGGGGGTCCCCCAGGGTCAAGGATGCACTCTTGTTACACCCTCTGTGGAACTAGGGTGGTCGGGTGCAGAGTGCTGAGGCCCAATGTTATCCAATGGGGAACAGGGAGCCTCCAGTTGGTGGCTGGTCACGAGGAGGGCACAAGGTTGTGGGAGCAAAGCTCCTGGACTTAAGCTTAGGGCAAATGGGGGTTCAAGATAGCACCAAAGGTACACCCTCAGGGGCACCTGGGTGGGCGGGTTCAGGGTGCTGGTTTGTCATTGGGTGTCCTGTTACTTTCAATGGGGAGGCTCGGGTTTGCAAACACGCTGCAGGCTCGGGGATGAAGGTCTTCTTGTCGCAACCACCACTTGGAGAGCTAAGTTGGGATGCTGGGGGTTGGTTAGACACCTTCGGATGGGCCACCCAAGGCCGTGGGGCATAGGGTGTTGAGGCTGCAGGTGTCAGCTGGAGGTTTGAGGCAGGTCAGGGATTACTGGATCTTGGGTCGGAATCGCCGGGGAGACCTCCTCCGGGTGTTGGGCCACTTGAACACAGGCCGGGGGTGACGGGTGAAGAGTGGTACAGACTCATGGATTTTGCAGGAGCTGGAGTTTGTCGGTGAAGAAATCCGGTATTCACAGGAGACAAAGTCTTTTCTCTGGAAGATAGGGCAGGTCCTCGGGGTTCTTGAGGTTGCTTGCTGCAGGACACACCATAGTTTTGCTTCTGCAGGTTTGAGGTGGGGGCAAGCTGGTAGGGCATCCTCCTCTTCTTAGCTTCGGCATGGCTGTTCGGCCCTTCTTCTTTTCTTCTTGTGGTTTCTTGTCTGAGGAGGCAAGGTTCAGTGGTGTCCCTAAATACTAGATTTTGGGTTGTTACAGGTAAGTAAAGGTTAGGACCAATGGGTCCCTTCCCTGGGGTAGGGACACCCCCTATTATGCCACCCTCCAGTGGGAGAGGGCATATGCCTCGCTCTGGTTGGCTGGGTCCCCTATCTACAAGATGATGGGGACTGCGAGTTGGGCTTCACCTCCCCTCCCCCACCTGAGGGGTGGGGTTGGCAAAGATGGGCACACCTCTCTTCCTCACTTGCTTCCCCACTGATTCTCCTGTCCCTAGTGGGGGTCAGAACAAGTGGGGGGCAGTTCCTGAAAGCAGCAACAGGCCTGGGAAAGGTCATAAATGCAGCAAGCCTTTGAAGCTTCCCCTTTGTGGACCCTGCCCATCCTAGGAGAGGAAGCTTGGCACCTCATCCCATGATGTGCATTGTTTCAGACCCCAAGAGCAGCAGGCTCTCGACCCAGAGGTCCAGAAACATGTCTGGTGGTGGCAGCTGGCGAGCAGCCACTCAGCCTGGACACTAGTGGTAGGTCATTTTTCAAGGAGCATCTCTTATTAAATCCCACACTGGCATCAGTGTGAGTTTAATGTGCTGTGAAATTTGACTCCGAACTTCTCAGTAAAGCCATTATGGTACTGTGGAGTTCGTAATGACAAACTCCCAGCACAACATACTCTTAATGGCATTACTGCACTTACAATGTCTAAGAATTGGCTTAGACGCTGTAGAGGTACAGGGCTCATGCACCTGTACCCTCACCACTGGTATAGTGCACCCAGCTAGAGGGGTGGCTGATCTATGTCAGGGCAGTGGGTTGTAGGCATCGCACACAGAGATGAGTGCCCTGGCGACTCTTCACTTTGTTCTGCACCAAAACAGGCAGCCTGCAAAGGCAGTGTGTGAGTGTTAAGGTACAGGGTGGCACAACAAGGGCTGCAGCCCTTAGAGCCATTCCCGGTCACAGTGCCCTGGGTACCTGTGGTACCATTTACAAGGGATTGACCTGTGGCCAGAGAGTGCCAATTGGCTTTGGTCTTTAATTCAGTTTTAGGGAAATAACATAGACCCTGGGTACCTGATTGGCAGGAGCCCAGGGCACACTCAGTGAAAGTACATCAGCAGTTCAGCAAAAAGTGGGGCAACCATGCAGAAAGAGGGCACTTTCTCACAACGGCCTCCTGGGACTCTGAGTCCCCTTTTCTTCATTTTGGCTTCCTGCACAGCAGGAGTAGGTGAAGCGCTTTATAGCAATTGAGGCACCTGTTCACTGGACTTTTTCTATACCCCCTTGCACCTGGAATCCTGCAGCACATCCCCCTGGGACTTGAAGTGCCATTTACTTCAGTCTGGCTTCACACACAGCGGAAGTAGGTGAATCGCTTTATGGCGCTAATGGCATACGTTCATGGGGCTTTCTATCCCGCCCCCTAGCACCTGGAATCCTGCAGCGTGGCCTTCTGTGATGCGGAGACCTCTTTCCTTCAGTCTATTAATGAATAAAAATAAGAAAATTGAAATATTTATAAACCAAAACAATTTAATTCATGACAACTCACTACTAGCAATATAAATATCATCAAATGTAAATACTAATCACTCTTAAACGTAATTAATATCATTTGTACAAATTAAAATATATTATACATATTTGTGCAATAAATAGATTAGTAAAATAGCATAATGTAATTAAATATTAACACGATATATACGTACAATAACTACACATGTCCATAAAAGTAAAATATATTTAAAAATAATATTAAAATGTAACATTTTAAAAGAATTTTTTTAAAACTACGCGTCAATTTTTAACAAAGATTTACAAAATTAAAATTTACATTCAAAATGTAATTTATTTTAAACAACAATAATAATATACTACTTTGAGTGTAAAATAATAACTAATATAGAAATGTACCAAATACTTCAAAAATCTCCTCACCATCCTCCCTATCAATGTACACAAATATTATTAATCTTTTTTTCTTAAAACAAATAAAATTAAAAATAATTGTAAAATATATAAGGGCACATTTTTATTTACAATGTACATTTTAATAAAATTGTAAATGTTTTTATTTTTAAAAAAGGTAAAAGAACAATATATAATTTCAAATAAAACTTTAATAACTATTGAACAAATATGCATAAAATAATGTGCCAAAAATAAAAGTAAATAAATAATGCTTATATTTTTAAAAATGTTAGAAATAAGAAACATTTAAAAAATACATCTGAATTTGATTAATTTTTCTTATTTCTAAAATTTCATAAATATAGGTATCATTTATTTACAATATATATTGGATCCACAGTATCATATATATATTACACATGTGTACCCAATGTTCATGATCACCACTACCAGTTTTATCTGTTGTCCCTTGTGTGGCCCCCTAAAATCACAGTCAGAGACACCACTGCCTGCAGGAGAAGAGTCTGTCCAGAAGGAGCAAGGCTCAGTGTGTCCCCGTGGATTTGGAATGTCCAGGAAGAAGCAGGCTACTTGAAAGCAATCTATGGAGTACCCTAGTGCCCAGGCGCCCTACAGTCTCTCCATCAGTTCCTGTTGGGATCTGCAACACTGTGCTTCTTGTCAGCTCAAATTGGCAGGCATCTGCCAAAGTGTTGATCTGGACAGAGGCTGTATCTGCCAGAAGTCCAAAGCTTCAGACAAGGACTACATTTATTATATTGCTGTAGGCATCTTAGGATGCATCTACCCAACTGCTGTTGGCCAGCACGTGGGCTGCATCTACCTGATGGCCTTGATCCCCAATCGTGGACTATGTCTGGCTGACTGCTGTTGACCCGCGCAGGGCTACACCTACTTTCAATCTGCCTAGGGTTGCAACTGACCCAGACTGCTGACTGCCCAACTAGCAGGATGTACCTGCTCAAAATAAGCAGTCTCAATGAATAACTAACTACAGCAAAGGCTCTTACTGATTTGGTCAAGGCCCAATGCTGCTACCTCTGCTGGGCTTGCACACAGCCAACTCGATCTATGCCTGGCTTGCTGCACGTGCAACGACTTGCTGGCTCCCTGCTGCCAATGTGTGCAGGAGAGCCAAGTTGGTACAGAACAGCACAGCGGGACTCGAAGTATATCACCCGCCCAAGGAGGGGTAATGTAGCGCAAAAGACTGAGCGTGGTTGAACTTTAGACATTTACTGACTGGCCTGGTTATGTTATGTATTAAATGTATTAAGCGAGCAAATACCAGAAGGTTTCTTGGCACTAGTTGTCCAAAATGAGCGAGGACCTCTATTTGTTAACCAGCTAAGTTTTAAGGGTTTTCCTGACGGCTGTCAGAGAGAGAAGAGTTCTGATGGAATTCGGAAGGCTATTCCAGAGCTTCATAGCCCTACTATGAAACACCTACCTCCCAATTAGCTCTATGGAATCTGGGAGTGGGCATCAGTTTTGCTCCTTCTGTGCAGAGATGTCTGTTTGGGACATACCAGTTAAATGATCGTCTCAAGAACTAAGGACCGGTACCATGAAGTGCCCTGTTTGAGATGCAGAGGGCGTTAAAAATGATGCGGCTCCTGACAGTGAGCCAGTACAATGTCTGAAAATGCTTTCCAACCATTGAAACTTGGGAATCCCCAGGAGAAGCCTGGCAGCAGCATTCTGACTCATTTGCAGATTACATAGCTGCTTCTCGGGCAAGCCAAGTAGAGCATGTCACAATAGTCCAGTTTGGCAAGAACTAACAATTTGACCATGGTTTTCTTGCTGTCTACTGGAACGAAAGAGTTTCTTAATCGCCCCAAGTAAGAAAAGGCTAGATGAAGAGATGGCATTGGCTTATGCATCAACGTTACGTTTTTTAAAATCTATGATCACACCCAAGTTCTTAGCCTTGGGAGCTGGAATAGGTGCTGCCCCCAGTTCATCCTGCCACCAAATCTGTGACTAGCTTGGGAAAAAGTTGCCAAAGAGGACCATCTCAGTTTTTCTTGAGTTCAACTTGAGACAGCGTGAGCTCATCCAAGATCTGACTGCCAGCATACACTCCCTAAATTTTTGGACCAGCGGCACACTGTTTTAAAAAGCAGACAAGACGATTTGTGTGTCGTCTGCATATGATGTTAGTGCCAAGCCGAAGGATCTAATGAGTGCCGCTAGTTCTGATACATAAATATTAAAGAGCGTGGGACTCAATGAGAAGCCCTGAGGAACTCCACATGGAAGAACAAAGAAAGGGGAAAAATACCTACCCAAGGCAGCAGATTGTGTTCTCCCAGATAGAAAGGAAGAGACCAGTGTAAGAGCATTATCCGCAATGCTGACAGAATTCAGATGATTGAGTAACAGATTGTGGTCGACCGTGTTGAACGCTGCCGACAGGTCAAGCAGAATAAGAGCCGCAATGCCTCCTGCATCCAGAACTGCTCTGACTTCATCTGCAGTTTTTATCAGGGCCACTTCAGGACTGTGTTCTGCCCTGAAGCCAAACTGGGTCTCATCTAGTCAATTATGCTTGTGCATCTAGAGAAGGGCCTATAATTGTTTGGTTCAGTTGGATCAAGGCTGGGTTTTTTCAAGAGGGTTAAGATTGATGCCCTTTTCCAGATAGAGAGGAAGAAGCCATGTATAAACATGGAATTAAAGGTTGCGGTTAAGTTAGGGCCCAGAATCTCAGGAGCTTGCTTAAAAATCATAGGTTGAAGCGTGTTTTGAGAAGAGCCAGATTTGGCCAGCCATATGAGAGCTATGTTATTGTTAGTGACAGGTCGAAATTCCATAAAGACCGGAGCATTAGAGGGGCTGAGATTTGCTGAAGTGTGTACCTCTGATCTTGTCATATTGTCAAAGGTGACATAAATTTGCTCCACTTTAGTTAAAAAATGCTGCGCTAATGAATCACAGAAATATTCATTGCCGTTTTTCTCTGAGGGTGCGGACAATATAGTCACTGCCTGAAAGAGTTCCCTAGTGGATTTTTTTGCCTCCTCAATTTGCTTGGCATAGTAGGAGCACTTCTTCGTAAAAATCAGGTGTTTGTATTCAGCCAATAGAGATTTGTAGTTGGAGAGCTTGCTTGCATTATAGTTTGATCTCCAACACCTCTCCTGACTTCTATATTCTTGTTTCTTGGCTCTAAGAATATCTGAGAACCAGGGGGCTGTTGAGGAATTCCTTTTGCTTGATATTTTTTTATAAGGTTCTACCTTATTGACAACTGATGTAAGCTAGTGGTTAAGCTGGGAGGAGGCCAATTCTGCATTCTCCGATAGTTTGGCTTGAGAGCGAGAGAGTTGAAGGCTAAGCATATTAATTAATGTCAACCTGCGTCCAGTTGCGATACGTCCAGGTAAATTGCTTGGAGTTATTAGCCTGAACAGCAAGAGGGCTATTCAGCTCAAAGATAACTGCAGAGTGGTCAGTCCACGTTAATGGCAAGATATCTTTGATCACAGTACGTTTGCTGTTAGTAAAAAGTCCATCTAGGGTGTGGCCAGCGCGATGTGTAGGGCCTGCAACTGTTTGGTTGAGACCTGCCGTGGTCATAATATCGAGTAAGGAGGCAGAGTTATGCTAAATATCGGCTTCAAGGTGAAAATTAAAGTCACCCAGAATATGAACAGAGTTCTCCAAAAGCACAGGTTTCAAGAAGTGAATCAAGCGAGGTAAGGAATCCATTTTTTTATCCCTGGCAGGCTGTAGAGTAGTGCCCCTTTAAATGAAAGACGGTTATCTATTTTTAAGTTAAAAAGAGAGGCTTCACAGTCAGGAGTGGATATAGGCCCAAGAGAGGCTTTGAGAGTGTTGCTGTAAATTAATGCAAGTCCGTCTGCTTTTTTGTGGGTTCTGTCAAGTCTGAATCCCATGAAGCCCTGTGGGACAGCAGTGCAGAAATCCTGGCTTGCCGTCTGGTCACCCCAGGTTTCTGTGATGAAAGGAAGATCTAAGTTCTGAGCATATATCAGCTCAGCGATATCTAGCTTGTGTTTAGGCAGAGACCGGGAGTTAATGAGGACGCTGCGTGTTATACAAGGGGCTCTAACAATGCTTGTCCTGGATGGCAGATTAAAGAGGAAAGGTGTGTGGTGTATTAGATCCAGTGACTGGAAGAAACTGCAGTTAGTACAGCTAATCCGTTTCTCAGATAGTAGTTTACTAGGGTCAAAGCATGCACACTCTTTGGGCTTAACAACAGAGTGTTCCAATCCTTACCAGAAAACGACTTGCGTGATGCTGTATGGATGGACAATCGTGCAGCATCCCTGGCGCTCGGTGTGAACGGGGGGCGGGCAGGTTCAGGCAGGCTTGCCTAAAAGGAAATAAAAGTAAGGGCGAGGTCCTGCGCAGAAGGGAGCTGCATGGACGCGCTGAGTTGAGCATGATATAGGCGGCCCTTAGAGGGGGCGGACACCAGAAAAACAGGTGGGAAAATCAATGGAGGCTTGGAACTGGGGTTCAGCAACCCACACAGCTAAATGCAGGCTTCCCTGCAGAAGTGGAATACTGGTAAATAAAAGCAAAAGGCAAATCAAAGGTAATAAAACATAAAACATAAAATGAGTAAAAACTGGAGGTTTACTCCCTTTCAAGATGGCGCCCAAATTCTTAGGGATCCAAGTTCATCCTGAATGGCAGAGTGCCTACAAGGGAATGAAAGTAAGGGCGAGGTCCTGCTCAGGAGGAGCTGCGCAGATGCACTGAGTTGATCATGATATCGGCGGCCCTTAGAGGGGGTGGATACCAGGAAAACAGGTGGGCAAATCAATGCAGGCTTGAAACCGGGGTCCGGCAACCTCCCCCGGCTAAATTCAGGCTCCCCTGCAGAAGCTGAATACTGGTAAACAAAGGCAAAAGGCAAATCAATGGTGATAAAACAGAAAGCATAAAACAAGTAAAAATTGGAAGATTACTCCCTTTCAAGATGGCGCCCAAATTCTTAGGGATCCAGGCACTTCTTGAATGGCAGAGTGCCTGCAAGGAAGGGAAAATAAGGGCAAGGTCCTGCTCAGGCGGAGCTGCACGGACCCACTGAGTTAAGCATGATATCGGCGTCCCTTAGATGGGACGGATCTCAGAATAACAGGGGGGCAAATCAATGCAGCCTTGAAACTGAGGTTCAGCAACCCCCACAGCTAAATGCAGGCTCCCCTGCAATGGTTGAATACGGGTAAATAAAAGCAAAGGCAAATCAAAGGTAATAAAACATAAAACGAGTAAAAACGGGAGGATTACTCCCTTTCAAGGTGGTGCACAAATTCTTAGGGATCCGGGCGCATCCTGAATGGTAGAGTGCCTACAAGGAAATGAAAGTAAGGGCGAGGTCCTGCTCAGGAGGAGCTGCGCAGATGCACTGAATTGATCATGATATTGGCGGCCCTTAGAGGGGGTGGCTACCAGAAAAACAGGTGGGCAAATCAATGCAGGTTTGAAACTGGAGTCCGGCAACCCCCCATCTAAATTCAGGCTCCACTGCAGAAGCTGAATACTGGTAAATAAAAGCAAAAGACAAATGAAAGGTGATAAAACAGAAAGCATACAACAAGTAAAAATAGGAGGATTACTCCCTTTCAAGATGGTGCCCAAATCCTTAGGGATCCAGGCGCATCTCTAATGGCAGAGTGCCTACAAGGAAATTAAAGTAAGTGGTTAGTCTTTTGTGGGATATGTTAGTTCATGTGGCAAATTTAAGGACCCGATACTGAGTTCATCGCTGTCTTCAGAACCCTGAGCAAACTTCTTTGCACAGGGGCCGGAATTCTGAGTTGTGTGGTATATACCGCACCTGGTAATTACCATGTGCATTAAATACCTCACCCTTTGTTCAAACCTGCCGGAATTTAACAGGGGAAAGCAATATGGTATGTATCATGAAATGCAGATGCATGTCATTCCTCAAAAACTCAGAATAGATGGTGTTTATCACACCTGATAATTCCGTACCCCATGGTGTTGGATTTGATCAGTTTTGTTCTGTTGTGAGAGTTAGCAATGACGGAAACCTTGTGGCTCCTAATGGATTCCATAGAACTGTGATGTAAGCGTTAGAACATAGTGAAGTGAATGCAGTTTTAGAATATTGAGTTCGCAATTACACGCAGATGAATAAAGACGTGTTATACTAAGCTCCATATGTGGCGTAGTCCTTAGCAGGTATCCAGGCTGGAAAGGATGCTACAAATTGCGACGAGGATGGGATACGTATCCCGAAGATCGACAAGGCTCTCCCAGAAAGTTTGTCATGGCCCAGCAAACTGCTTGTGCATTCCACATGTAACTCAGTCGAAGTAAAGCATCAAAGGTTGGCGTATATGGAGTCAAAGTGCAACTCCAGCCAGTGTGAAGCATTTGACGATAACAAAGGTTTCACTGAGAAGTCTACACATTGTTGTCCGAGAACTTGCTGGGATGGACATAAAGAGAGATACCACACTACTATGCCACCTAAAGCTATACATCATTTACAGTAATAATGCTAAAGGTGGATGCCACCAGGTTTTGATAGAGCGGCAAATAGTGACAGCAAATTCCAAGATAATGCTGCGATCAGAAGTGCTGCAAGGCAAAGATCAACAAAGGGTCAGACAGCGCAAAGAGACACCTAAAAGCAAAGCAATTCTAATACAAGAAACAGTCATCTGCTTACTCTAGGTAAAGTGAATCGTTTAGAAAATGCAGCGAGCTGACATTATTACATACTGTCAAATTAAAGCAGTTTTGAATCTCACGTTCAATCCAATGCCAATTGTAGATTACGAAAGATACATTTTAAGTCAAGAATGACAGAAAGTTGTTGGAACCATCAACAACTAGAGACTAGATACACTCATCAAACACTGCAAGTTCAAAGAATTTAATGATGAGGAAGCTTTACGTCTCAGAGTTATTGACGAATGCCTGTCAACTTCATTCAGATGACGAATACTGAGAGAAGCTCTTAGTCTGGAGCGATTTCTCATGGCTGCCAGAGCTGAAGAGCTTGCCAATCAAAAAGCTGCTGATGTGGAGGCCAGAGGTGCCCAGATTGAGTGAATCATGTGAAAAGTAAGCCAAAGCACAAGATGGAGGGACATAGAATGATGTCTCCACAGAAAAAGTTGTGCTTCAGGTGTGGATTTTCTTTTCCACAAGGTTAGAAATGGGATCCCTGGCTGGCCAGGGCTTGCGCCAAAGACAGTCAGAGACCACCACTCCTAAGTCAGGGCAAGGGAGTTACACGCCAAGATAACCCCTGCTCACCCTCTAGGTAACGTGACGTCACACGAGTTCGCCCATACCAAACTCGAGCATGCACACCTCACGCATCAGGAACTACCAGGGACACAGACATTCCCCATGCATTCCTATTGGAGGGCAGGCCAACCTCACTCCACGCACTCAGAGTGCACACGCACTTTCCACTGGGACACAGTGAAAGTGCGCAGAAACCAAAAATCACTACCACTGGGTCACAAACACAAAGCAAAAAGTTTAGGGGTGAACCTGCCAGAAGGGCCAAGTCCAACACACACAAAAGTAAATATACCGCCATTGGACAGATCTCCAAAGGCTGTGGGAATGAGAACCATTTTGTAATAGTTTGCAAGGTGAAGTAAAAGTAAGTGCGTCACAGAGCGAAGACAAAATGGACATCTTAGCGTCCGAAGCACACACACAAGGTCAAGTGCCCACACCAGTTGAGGCAAGTCAACACCAAATGAAGTTGATCACCCTCTAAATCATCGTCAAATAGTTCTTCAGTATCATTGTCAAGTGAAAGTGAAGAAGATAGTTGTGCAATAGTTACATCTGAGAAACATGCACATGTGAGGAAAAATATAGGTCAATGAAAAGTCGACATGAAAAAAACACCAGTCATTCAAACATTGTCCGGAGATTACACTAAAAGTCAACGGTTGCTCAATACCTTTCATTATCAACAGTTGTGCATCAATAATCATTATGCCTGAGGAGAAATATTGTGAACTATCAGCTGCATCTATGCCGTTAAAGAGTCGAGGTTCATTTGTAGCAATGATGAAACACAAGATAACAAAAGTACAAGCACCCATTAGTGAGGCTGTCTGCCCTCTTGCTCAAATGCACATACACATTGAATTTCATTTACAGGAAGCTGATGAAAATAACTTGAATCCTCACTCAAACATGATAACATTGAGTGTTTCACTGGTCCAATGCCATGTGTTTCTCCCATAGTGATAGTACCCAAAAAGGGCATTGAAGGAACTGTATGCATCTTCGTGGATTTGCATTAAGCGAACAAGGCAATTGAAAGAGAATGACATCCAGGTCCTCACATTGCCGACATGATAACACAATTGAATGGTGTGAAGGTATTCTCTCACCTTGATTTTATTAAAGGATATCATCAGTTGGAACTCAATAAGAACTGCAGGTACATTACAGCCTTTTCCACACATATTGGTTGGTTCCATTACAAAAGACTTAGCTTTGGTGTGCCATTGTTTGCTGAGCTGTTTCAAGATGTCATTCGACATATCATTCAGCCTATCATGAATGCGTTCAATGATGGTGATGACATCGGTTTTCGGGGTTACACAGAAGGAACATGATAAAGCTCTAACACAAGTGTGTTGTTTGCTCAATGAAGCACAAGAAATGTGAGTTCCATAAGACAACGTTAAAATGATTTGGCCATATCTTTTCTGATGGGGCCATGACACCCGATCCAGATAAAGTGCAAGTGCTGTCTACTGCCAGTCCCCCACAAGATGTTTCCATGTTACGTTCATGCCATGGCATGGACAGCTACTGTTCAATATATATATACTAGACTTACCAATTGTAATTTGCGCCGTTAAGAAACTTGACGAAAAAGAAGGTTTCATTTCATTGGTCACATGAATGTCAGCAAAGCTTCATGAAAATAAAACAAGCTACTTAAATGGCATCCTTTGATCTAAAGCGTCATACCAAGGTTGTTGTTGATGCTAGCCCCATCAGGTTAGGCGCATTCCATGTACAGCACATTGGACACCCAAATGCTTGACAACAAATTGTGGCATATGCAAGCAGAAATTTGTCCCAAACTGAACATGCTTATTCACAACCTGAGAAAGAAAGCGTAGCAGTGGTGTGAGCTTGTGTACATTTCCATGTATTCCTATATGAAAAGCCTTTCACTCTTGTGACAGATCCTCAAGCACGGTTGACCATCTTTGGCAATCCAAAGGCATAGGTGCCTCCTCGCATTGAATGTTGGGGTCTACGATTACAAGAATACAACTACATTATGTACCGTCCAGGGAAAGATAACAACCCTGCCGACTACTTCTCATGAGTGTGTCTACAGTGCCATGGTACCCCTTCTACGATGGCTGAAGCCTACAAAACTTTCATTGTCATATCAAGCACACCAGCTGCCATTTCGCTGGAACAAATTGTCACTGCCACCAGCCAAGATAGTGACATGTTAAAACTAAAAGACATTACTATGCATCAGTCTTGCAATCAGCACACTCGACCTATTAACAGTGACATTGAGTACCAGAAGTTTAAAAATGTCAAAGATGTACTGTCCGTCACTCAGGGGGGCATTTTCCTGACAGGATTGAGAAATGTTATTCTGGAGAGACTGCGACCATGAAGGACATTGTGGATTCGTTTCCACAAACCGAGCTCTCTGAGACCGAGTCTGGTTTCCTCATCTTGATGAGAGAGTTGAAAAGAAATTGAAGGCCTGTCATTCATGCAACTGCCATTCATCTAAAACTACTCAACACACCTTAAACATGCCAGAGTTGCCACAGCATGCATGGGAAAAAATTGCCATTGACTTCTTCAGTCCTCCTGACAATGGACATCACTTGATGTGATTGTGGATGAATACTCCCGTTTTCCATTGACAAAGGGTCTCTCATCTATCACTCAAGGAAGAGTCATTAAGAGACCAGATGCCATCTTCACGACATAGGGTGTTCCTGTGATCTTAAAATCTGATGACGGCCCACCTTTCAACAGTCGAGAATTCAGAGACTTTCTCAGTCATTTTAATGTGAAGCACCAGAAGAACACAAATGTTTTGTGAGTACTCTTAAGAAAGCTGTTCAGTGTGCTGTATTGGAAAAGCTCAACCTTGAAACTGTTTCGAATTCTACTCTTCAAGCTTATTGTTCGACCCCTCACTTGACCACAGGTGAAAGCCCTGCAACCTTTATGTATGTCTCCTATGGCATCTTCCGACATCGACTAGAGACAGTAGGTGTCACAGGGAAGGTGCTAAGATGGCTGACCTCGTATTTAGACAATAGAAGTTTTCAAGTTAGGGAAGAGTCTTGCCTGTTGGAAGTCCATCAGCTCAGGTGCGGAGTGCCCCAGGGCTCATCATTGAGCCCAACTCTTTTTAGTATTTATTTCTGCTCGCAGCAGACATCATCTGTCCAGCTGGTCTTACTATGGTGTGGTATGCTGATGACACCCAGAATGTCATTTCCCTTTCACCTAACATAAGCCTAACCTCAGACAAACTGTCTGGAGCAGGTGAACAACTGAATGACAACCAGTTGTCTAAAATTGAACAGCGAACAAACTGAGTTTATGGTTGATGGAAACAACCCAGAATTGTGGGACGGCATTCTCTAACCTTCATGCCTGGGTGACCGCCCTTTCCCAAAAATGGAGGTTAAGAACCTGGGGGCTTTAATATATAACAATCTAACCATGGATGCCCAGGCAGAGAAAGTGTCAGAGACATGTTTTGGTCTTCTGAGAGCCCTCAGAAAGACAAGAAAATGGCTCCCAGTGCACACTTGAAGAGTTGTGGTACATGGTATTATACTTTCACGCCTAGAATATGGTAATTCTCTCTATCTAGGCAATCCTGCTTATGTAATTCAGAAGTTGCAAGTTGTTCAAAACACTGCTGCCTGAATAATGCTGGGCTTGCCTAAAGCACGGTCTGCATGTTTGCCTTTGGCAAGCCTTCATTGGCTTCCTAAAAACAAAAGACTTGAATTCACAAGGTAAAATTCTCTTGTGGCCAGCATACCTGCAGTCACATTATCACATCATACCACAACACAAGAGAGTTAAGATCCAACAATCGCTCCCTCCTGGTTACCCCCAGAGTTAAAAGAGCCAAGGGTGTAGGGTGATCATTTTTGTGCCGGGTGTCTAAACTCTGGAACTCCATGAAGGCCTATGCAGACAAGTGCCAACATGCAAAAGATGTTATTTTCACTAAGGGAGATCGAGTGGTTGTTCATCAATCGAGAGAACGAAAATCTGATGCTCCCTGTGCTGCTGAGCCCTTTCATGTTGTGACCAACAAAAGAACACAAGGTGATTGCCCAATGTCCTGGGAAGTCCATTTCACAAGATTCCTCGCATTTCTGACATGTGGCTTGTCGCTCGACAGGCCTTGATATCAATGTAGAGACTGGGTCTGAAAGGACAAGTGAAAACCCCGACTGCTATTGTTCCTACATCACCAATGCAGACCATGGACACTTGTACTGCCACGGTTAGGGTATGTGATCAAAGAGCCAGGAAGCCTTATTGAAGACCTATGCTTGAGTATATATATGTAAAATAATCTTTTTTTTATTTAACAGAGGGGGAGATGTAGTGTCGTGTGAGTTAGCAATGACTGAACCCTTGTGGCTCATGATGGACTCCGTAGAACTGTCACATAAGCGTTAGAGCGTAGTGAAGTGTATGCAGGTTTATAATGTTGAGTTTGCGGGAATACACAGATGAAGAAAGATGTGTTATATTTGTGGCATAGTCATTAGCGGGTACCCAGGCTGGGGAGGACACTACAGGTACAACAAATAGCACCTTCACCTCAGTCACACTGAGAATCAGGGCCCTAATTTCTATATTTCCAGACCCAGGTTCCACAAGTCCGTCTAAACACATTCTGCCGGACTGTCTCCTTCCAACCTGCTACGCCTGCTGGACTGAAAAAGATGCTTCATACTAAAGCAGTTCTATATAGTGTGCAGTCATGTCTGAGGTGCATCCTGATTTCAGGCCCAGTTTCTCTCTCCTCACATAGGCACACTTCCATCGGTCCAGTTAATTGTAATATGTGCTGTAACTACTCCTCCTACCGGACCACTCTTAATGAGGGTACTTTGCAGTGTAGCAGTAAGAGGTGTGGATACTGGGCGAGGATAGGCATGTTTGGTTTCGAAGAGTGGTGATGTGGCAGTATTTGTATGGGTGGGATGGGCATTGTGGTTGGATTGGTGGTGTGGCGGTGTATAGTGGCGGCTACACAGGTAACACTGGTGAGGCGGTGATGCGGGACCAGGCCGGGTAGGGGGTTAGTAGAGTTGGACATTCGACTAAAAAGTGGAGAATAAATAAATAAATAAATAAAACCACTTACCTTGCGCTCGACCGACACCCGCACCGCCCGCCTCACCCGCCCGCCGGCCTCATCGTCCCACAGCGTTACCTGTGCGAGCCGCCACTGGCGGTGTAAGAACTGAAGCAGGCTGCCTACATCCAGCCAGGGACATCCCCGGGTGTTCTGAAATTAGTGGTGGCTGGGCTGCTCGCCAGCTCCGTCAAAACTGTCATAAGACATGCTGGCAGAGAGCGCTGCCGTGCCAGATGAGGCTGCCCTCCCACACTGAGCAGAGGATGCGCTCCAGCCTGCCAGCAGTGCTTACAGGGCGGCGGCGGTGCCCACAGGGTACAGATTCCCCCATCTGAGAACGTGGGAGCCAAGAAACCTATGGGGGAATCATGAAATAGTGAAGGGATGGGAGCCGATAAGACAGAAGACAACAATCTGAGCGAGGCAGAGAGAGAGAGAAAAAGAGAAAAGGCAGGGGGGTGGGGGTGTCTGAGAGAGGGTGGATGAAGCGTATATGGTCGGTGTATGTTCTGAAAAACAGAGAAAGGCGGTGTAGAGAGGGAGGGATGGGGAGATTGTGAAGACCATGAGGTACCAGATACTGAGAAACAAGGGGGCACCACTGTGTGAGATCCTTGAATTACTGGGTAATGAAAGAGAAGGGGTTCAGAGATGTCTAAGGCACGGGCAAAGTGGGACCTGGGGGGCCCCGGTCCAGTTAGCTCTGCTCTGTAGATAGTTTTGTCCTGATGACCTTGAATTATTCTCAAACAAATTATTTTAAATACCATTTCCTTTGATTTATTTTTAGTGTGAGTGATGTGTGGGTGTTTGTTACTAACATTTTGCAGAGAGATGTTTGTTTTTCAAAACCACCCATCTTCTATTAAAAAAAGCTTGTTTTAACTCAAAAAAGAACCTCACATATGAGACATAGGAGAGGATCACGAAGAGGATTTGCAATAATATAAGCTGCATCATAATACCGAAAAAACATGTAACTATCCCTGAATATTAGGGGTAAAAAGATTTGCAACTTGGAGCAAAGTGTGCAGGATCATAAATTCTAAGCTGGTGTGAACAGGGCCCCCCAAAATATGTTTGGCCCAGGGCAATCGAAATCCTTAAGATGTCCCCCTGCAGGGTCCCTGGAAATTGGTGCAGCTGTTGCAATGGCACCGGAGCTCAAAAGCCCGAGGGGGCAATTGAACCCCGATTATTGGGGGGGGGGGGGGGGTTGGCATTTCTTGCATGAGGGCCCTGCAATGGCACACTGGCTACGCTATTGAGAAAATAGTTTGGAGTGAGTTGAGGTAGGTAGTGAGAGAGTTTGTGGGGGAAAGAGTGAGCCGGAAACAAGATGTACATATGAGAGAGGTATAGAGAGGGACTGTTTGTGGCCGGGAACGGGTTTGAGTAACAGAACATGAGAACGCATTGTCCCGTCCCCAAGGGAGGGTACGCCGGCACAGGTGGGGGCTGCTGTTTCCGTGATGTCGAGGGCGACCTGGGCGAGTTGGAGATGTTTTTCTCCTTAAGGAATCCTTCTCGTCTCGAGGCCTCCATCTTGGCCTGCAGGGGCTCAGCACGCGGCAGACGCGGGAGGGAGCTGGCTGCGTGCTCAGCCGCACGCACGTGACATGTGTGTGACAGACAGGCCAGAGCTGGGAAGAAGACAGGGCCGCTGAGAGGAGTTAGTCGGTTCCTAAATGGCAGCCTCTCATTCTAGAAGGGGCCAGGAGGAGCACGCTAGCCGGGGAGCCCATATTTATTACATTTATATAGTACCATCATGGCAACACTCCCCACACTCAAGCACATAGCATGCATACAAATAAGTACTCGCCACACAGATTTTATTACATACAATGTTATGTAATATGGTGGGTTATTTTACGGTCAATCCAAGGGCAGGCAGCATTCTCGCCACCTGCCTACCTGATGAGCCGAGCAGCACTGGGGCGAACCCCATCTGTGCTGCCCCTTCTGGTGATCCTCCTCCCAGATCACGTGACACCTGGTTCCTTATTACTCACGCCCCTTTCAGGGCGGAGCGTAGCAAGGCAAGCCCCCGGTTGTTCAGGCCCACAACCGCCCGGAGGATTAACGGGGCGCCGACATGGTTTCCAGGAACCTCCCATGAGGCTTCTGGGCTCTGGCACCCCTATGTGCCGTGCAGAGGTACCCTTCTGTGCCCATTTGCTTCCAGATCGCCCTGTAACTCCGCCACAGCTCTGGCGGCGGCCACCGTCTCCGACAGAGCCCCCCACCAAAACAGCTCCTTTCTCACCTGCAACTTCTCATTTACAGGCCCCCTGCCAGACCACGGGAAGGGATCCCTCCCTACTGGCGATAGATGGACCCCATCTATATCCCAATGGCCCTTGACGTTAAACCGCTAGTGTCTCATGAAACCAAAAGACCTTGTGGCCTGTGACTTGTGCCAAGAGCGAATCCTCATATGGGAAAGTTCCACTGCTCCACCTGACTCCGCCCCGAGCCAGCTCTGGGCGGGGCGGATCCAGAGAACTATGCACCGGTAACTGACATTCTCCCAAATGCAGTTGCTGTGAAACCTATTGGACTAGTTCATCAAATTCAGCCAGCCACCCGCCTAGGTGGAGTTTTGTACTCCCAAACTTCCGCTAGTATACACCACGTTCCCACCTCTTGTTCAGTTGAATTTAGTAATTCACGACACTGACAAACCCAGGGGCTTACTACTGGGTTGTGAATATGAGGCACAAAATGACCTTAAATAAATCGGGTTGGAGTGGCTGGGTGTTCGCATTGCCTGGCTAAAGTGAAGTGACAAGATGTGCCATGCAGGGAGAAGTAAAAAATTATCCAGCCCGCATTACTTCCTTCCCCAACTATCTGTGTATAGCGCTTGTTGGAGCATGACGCTTGTGTAATTATGAAGTGCAAGTGTTTCCGCAGGCATGTTGCCACTGGATCAGCGATCCCTCTTACCCCGCTACTGACATTAATTTTAACAAACACGGAAGGAAGGAAGGTTGATTGCACCCGAAAGTAGCCAAAGAACTGACACCCCAGCAGGACCTGGCAGTCGTGTTTAAACGTTATATCCTTACAGCATGGCAGCAGTCACCGCTGCAAGATACCTCAGTGTGTAAACGCTTGGTAGTTGCACTACTCCATACAGCAATTATATAAATTAATAATACTGTGCATATGAATAAAACTATGCACCAGCAGCTGACAACTTTCAGATTTTAGTAAATGTGAAACATTGGATTTGTCCATCGCATTACGCCAGTCAACCCCCTAGTGAAGTCTTGCCCTCCGTAACTTCTGATAGTATACCAGGGAGCAGACAAGAACATTTAATGGGTAACAACCCAGTTTGCGCCCACCTTAGTGTGCCATGCTTTGAGAAATTAGGTACCCCAAATCTCTTCCCTATGAAAAGATGAAACAAACCGGCCAAAGCAAAATGCACAGGCAGTGAGTGTACCCAATAAGACACCCCCAGTTCTGTGTGATACGACCCTGAACACACCCCTTGCCAGCTTATGCATATCCTTTTGTGGTGACCAAACCCTATTGTGCCCCCTACCTGGATGATGCCCAGCACGAGGGTACAGACACATGACCAAGTGCTAGGCCAGTCAAACATGTGGACATGAAGTGAATTTACGCTATCTCGTGCCCTACCAGGCTGCTTGGTGCCCACCTCGCCTAAACAAGACAAGGTTGAACCGACATGTCCTTATTGCCTGCAAGCCCCCCCTCCATCTTCTGCGCGAAGCTGCTGTGTTGCCGTGCTGGCGTCCCTCACCCAGCATATGTATCCCATAACAGCTTTTGCTACGCTATCCCAGCGGGCCAAAAGGTTAGCCAATGTATTTGGGTATGAGGACAGGGAGTGAAACATGGGCAACTATCCTTGCCCTCTTCTGCAAAGAAATGCCAAACGTACTGGTAATTATCAGCAGTTGTGCCCCGACCACATCTCCCTAGACTGCTGAAAAACCGCACCCTTTCATAAACCTCCTGGGTTGGTGAAACAAAAACTATTCAAATTTCCATTTCTGACTAATTGTGAATACCTTCACCCCATGGAATCTTGGGGCTGACTAACATGGTTATTGTTACCACTCACTGGTGCTTGTTTTATCGACTTCTGAAGGATGAAATGCTAAGTGGACCCACCAGGCTCTGAACCTGTGACCAGGAGGTCGAACCCAAGCCCCTTTCTGTTCTGCCACTCCACAGCCCTGTGAGATTGTATCCAAGTGCTGACTTCTGGCACTTGAACCCTTACTTGGACCGGCCGAGCTAGAAACCTTCATCTAGAAGGCCTGCCAGCCGGCTGACCACATCCCACACCAGAGTGTCACTCTGCCACCCCTTAACCTGGATACACAACCAGGTATAGATGTATTGTGGTCCCTAGCACTTAAGACTGTGCTCTGTTATCCCAGTGCTGTGTCTGGCAGGTGCTACCCTCTATGTGTTTCCTGTCCTTGCCACCGGAGGAGGTATGTTGGCCAAATGAGATTGACATAGACTCTGCCAAAATAACACGTGTATTTCTGCACTACTTCGACCCGGGAGGTAACCTGATTCTCAGGTGGTTATTGATAACTAGCTCAACTGTACTCCTTTATCGCCCCTGGCAGCATGAAATGCTTGGTGGAGCTTTCGGGATATGAACCTGCCCTTGAGACCCAGCACGGACCCCTACAGTGGGTGCCCTAGTCAGCTAGGCACTATCCACATATCTGCATTAACTATGGGGGACTAATGCTATTCTATCCCTACAGTAGGGAATAGACCTGCATGCAGTGCTCCGAATGTCTGACATAATATCGACAGACAGAATATCTACATACAAAAATATTGACACAAAAATATCGAAATCAAAAATATCGGAGTCATATCTTCATAAAGGTAAGTACAAAAATATCGAAAAATTAATATCGTAGTACAAAAATATCGAAATTAAAAATATCGTTTTTTAAATGTATTAATAATAATGTAAAAATAATTTTAAAATACATATAATTTTACAAATATTAAATAAAAATATTAAAACATAATTAAAAAATTAAAACTAATACATATACATTTAAAATAAATTAAAAACTTAATAATTTAATGTAATTTTATTTTTTTAATTTCATTTAATTGATGTAATTTAAATTTATTTTATTTTTACCCTGTACGACTGTACCCCAAAAACACAAAACTGACCCTGAACCTTAAAAATACCCCTTTACCCAAAAACCCAAAACTGACCCTGAACCCTAAAAATACCCCTTTACCCAAAAACTGAAAACTGACCCTGAACCCTAAAAATACCCCTTTACCCAAAAACCCCAAACTGACCTTGAACCCTAAAAATACCCCTTTACCCAAAAACTGAAAACTGACCCTGAACCCTAAAAATACCCCTCTACCCAAAAACTGAAAACTGACCCTGCACCCAAAAAATACCCCTTTACCCAAAAACTGAAAACTGACCCTGAACCCTAAAAATACCACTTTACCCAAAAACTGAAAACTGACCCTGAACCCTAAAAATACCCCTTTACCCAAAAACTGAAAACTGACCCTGAACCCTAAAAATACTCCTTTACCCCAAATTAATTAATATTATTTAATTACCAATTAATTATTAATTAACAACAATAAAGTAAATATATTAGCACATTAGCTGTAATTAATTAAATTTATTAATTAATATTATTTTTTCCCAATTAATTAATTAACAATAACAAAAAATTATATATAAAAAAATTACTCTAATTAATATAATTAACTAATTAATATTAATTAATTACTCATTAATTATTAATTAAAAACATGTACAAAATTATAATAATTAATTAACTAATTAATATTAATTAATTACCAATTAATTATTAATTAAAAATATCTACAAACATATATTAATTAATTAATTATTATTAAATTACTTCCCACCCTATTCCCCTATAAACCCACAACCCGCTCTGATACTAAAACGCAAAATGTAAACAAATTTACAAATTTTCAAACATACATTACAAAACATGTTTAACAAACATATAAACAACATAAAATACATAACACTAAAAAGTTTTTCGATATTAGTAAAATTCGATATTAGTAACATACATACCTTAAAAAAACGATATTCTGTCTATTGATATTTTGGACATCGATATTCTGTACTGTCGAAATTAAAACATCGATATTATTGTATATCGATATTTTAATTTCGATATTTTGTCTGCCTACCCAGTGCTCCAACCTACCGGGTAAGTAGTGTTTGCTCAGTGTACTCATTACGAGCCCTACTCGTCCTGCACTCCTCAGCCAAAGTGGCCCTGGCCCCAGAGTTACCCTAGCCTTTACTGTGCCATTGCAAAGTTAAATATTAATGCAATGGGTCCCAAGAAACCGAAATGCTACCTAGCGCCACCCTATTTGGGCATCCATAGGCATTGTACCACCACTTGGCGCTCAGTCGGCGTTTCCACCAAGAAAACTGCAATGATATGAACAGGGCGGTGAATACCGATTGGGATACAATCTGCTCAAGCATCCTGTAACGGTAGGAAAAATATAACCACATGGCAGCACAGAGGTTGATGCTTTGTAAACGGTGGAAACATACACATACCCTGCGGGTGTCTTATCCTTGCGTAATTAGAAACTGGTGATATGAACCCCATACCATCTCGTTTCTGTATTAAAACTGTGTGCCATCCTTGTTATGTGCATTAGTGCATTATTGCTAGTATCCTGTAATAGTACAGCTACACTTTGAGGCCTACCGGAACTGGGAGGGACGTTATCTCAAGTACTAACAAGAGTAACACAAGTGAGGCAAGAGAGGACCTACCTTCTACCATTATGGGTAATCCTGAAAGTGGGTCTGTAGTTCACTGTGCAAATGTGATTGCTGAGGTTACTGTGAATACTACAGGGAATGCCATAGGTACTTGCATAGGCGGGTCGGTATCTGAACAAAATAATAGGGGTAATTGTCCCAATAACACTGTTGATATCACCAATAACTGTCACTCTATGGGGATTAATATGGCAAGTTGGAACATTGCCGGATGGGCATCTAAGACATTCAAATTGGAATGGGAGGACATTGTAAGGTCCTATGATATTTTATGCCTGCAAGAGACGTGGTGTGTTGATAAACCTAGCTTTGAAGGGTATACATGCTACAGTTTAGATGCCTCTTAATCTAGCCACGGCAGGGCAAAGGGAGGTCTTCTTATTCTAATTTCAGTAGATGTAAAATTGACTATTATTAAACATTTGCTAGTCGAACCACACTCTCAAATCTTGTGGGTACGTCTACCGGATGGCACTGATGTGCTTCTAATTAATTTTTATAATAATATTTTTACCAATTCCTGGCACAAAGTGATAGATGAGTTATCCTGTGCCCTAATGAAGCTGGTAAGCGAAGCAACATGCACTTTTATTTTTGTTTGGGTGGGGGATTTTAATTTACAAGTATGTAGTTTATCCTCCTCTAGGGTCTGTGGGATCCAATCGAACAATGGGGAGAATATGTCCCACTTTCCACATAATGCTTATGGAGAGGCAATCAATAGCACTATGGTCTCGTATGATCTAGAGCTACTGAGTTCGGTCCAGGAGGGAAGCGAGGGTTCAATTCCCACCTTTACTGGAAGGAATGTGAGCTCCATCATTGATCATATTATGGTCTCATCTAACTTGATACCCCATTGCATAATTAAAGTGAGGGATACATCCTCCTTGAGCGACCATAACTGTGTTAGCTTGCAAATAACTACATGGATGATTAGAACTGATTCACCCACGAGTGTATTGGCAAATATAGAGCCACATAGGCCGAATGGGGTTAGGCTAAGATGGAGAGGTGAAAAATCGGCCACAGTGGAACCTCTAATCATAAATAAATGCATGACGGACATTGACATTATTTTATCCTTAGGATGTCCGTCTCTTCAGGTTATGACTCATTTCCTTAATATTAATACTGTCATCAATAACATCTTCACGGGGAAAAAAGTAGGCAAAGGAGGGAAAGGGATTGGATGGTTTGACCATGCCTGTACGTCCCTGCTCTCCCAACTTAAACAAGCTTTGGCTGTTACCCCAAGGGAGAAGGATAGAGTCAAACTTTTAAGATTTGATTATAAACAAGCGCTATCTAAAAGAAAGAGGGAATTACAGCAGGAGGCCTGGGAGCACCTCACCCAGGCAGCAGAAACTGCGTATAGTCGCCTGTTTTGGTCCACTGTCAATTCCCCATTCCTCCAAGATGACAAAATCCCGCATCTTTCATCTAATGTGGGGAGCGAGGACTGGGTGAACCATTTCTCCGCGATTTTCCAAGATAATACTATGACGCCCAACGAAAATAGGACTTGGCCTGTAGTGCCTTTAGATATTTCGTTGGGAGAGGTGGAGAATGGTATCAAAAATAGTAAGGGGGTAAGGCCCAGGGGCCAGATGGAGTCCCGATAGATGTTTACAGGGCTCAGCCGCAGCTTTGGGGACCAATACTTACCTTGGTACTCAACACTGCGGTAACTACCATGATTCCACCAACATGGGGTGACTCCATTATAGTCCCAATCTATAAAAAGGGGGACAAAGCCCTGGCAAGTAATTACCGGCCCACCAGCCTGCTCGACTCGTCTGTTAAAATTATGAGCAGAGTTCTGCTTTTCAGACTAGAGGAGTGGGCTGATGAGAATGGAATTCTTGCAAATTCACAATATGGATTCAGGAAGGGAAGAGGGACCCTAGATCAGTGCCTGAATCTAGAGTTGTTGATAGGCAAGTACACCAGAGCCAAACCCGGCAACATCTATCTTTGCTTTGCTGACCTTAGCAGTGATTTTGATTTAGTTAATCACTCACTTCTTTGGTCAGTTTTGCTTGATATGGGTGCCCCGAAAGGAATTATCTTTTTTCTCGCCAGACTATACAGCAAGCTGAAAACATGTGTTCGGTATGGTGTTAGTAGGGAATGTACTAGAAATTTTAATGTGAAACGGGGAATTAGGCAGGGTTGTGTCCTTGCGCCCCTTTTATTTACCCTTTTTGTTAATGGGGTTGAAGTCGCCTTGAAAAGTGTCAAGGCCGATGCTCCACAGGTTGCAGGGGATAGTGTCCCAGTTCTGCTATATGCAGACGACGCGGTGCTCCTGTCACGGACACCCGTCGGTCTGCAGCATCTGATGGACAAATTCACTGAATTTATCGGGAGCAGGAGACTGTTGATCAACAAGAATAAAACTCACACGATGACTTGTGTGACTAAGGCGGGCAGAAACCACTCCTTCTTTATAGAAGGGGTTAAAGTGCAGAATGTGAACAGTTTCTGCTACCTGGGGGTAACTTTTACTAGTGATGGTAGGTGGGGGCATGAATTAACAAATGTTCGAACTAAAATGAGCAAAAGCTCTTATGGCATTTTTAAGTTTGCGTCTAAGCTAGGGGACAGGCGTATCAAGGATATGCTGGAAATCTACAAGGCACGCAGTGTATCCATTGCCCTTTACAGGGCAGGGCTTTGGGGTTACTGCAAAACTGATTGTCTACAGATAGAAGAAAACAATTTTCTTAAGAAATTACTGTGCCTCCCTAAATCCGCTTCAACAGAGTTGATCCATAGACAGGCGGGGGTTTTTCACATGATCGAGCTCGCCTCACTTAGGCCGCTATTGCTTTACCGAGCAATTTGGCTTAAGGAAGAGACCGAGTTCAATCAACTTATAATCAGGGACTGCCTTGGACTAGACAACTGTATGCAGATACCGTGGCTCAAATATGTTGTAGACTGTTATAAAAGTATCTTTGATATTAATTTGGTGTTAGAAAACTGTCACCCTAGAGGTCTTGTGAAACAGGAATTTAAAAACATTTTTATGTTACATAAAGCTCATAAACGTTCAGTAATAACTAACTCCCTTGCTACTGTTAAAATTTACAATAAATATATTGCTGTTGAGGGATTTCAGCGCTATCTGAATGTAGTAACTAGGCCAACGCATAGGTTTGTATTGACCAGATTAAGAGTTGGCATCGCTCATGTATTAGTGGCCTTCCCACACCCTAAAAAGCCCCCTGTGGGTCCGTGTCCCTGTGACGGACATTCCAAGCAAAGCACAATGCACTTTATGCTCATCTGCTCCCTATTTCAGAATGTTAGGATCTCCTTTTTAAAACCATTATTTCTTAAGTATGGAGTTTTAAATGTGGAGGATGCTATGTGTTTGTTATATAACTTGGACCACCCCGACGTATGTTTTTATACTGCCAGTTTTATATGTAAATCTATGGCTTTTAGAAAAAGTATGAGTTTTTAATCATGTTTGTACTTTTTTTAACTTTGTTCCCTGTTTGCTGTGCTTTTGTGGTCATTTTTACTATGTACCGAATAAAGCTTCATGAACTGAACTGACTGCCTACCAGATCATGCATGCCTCCGTTATCTTTGAGGCTGCGGTTACCCGACTTGGAGCACTGTATGCTCCACCTGCCAAACTTCCAACACACCATCAACCGAATGTGAAACAAACAGTTGAACAGTGCCACCCGGTGGCTAAAACACCCCCAGAGGATAGCTCGGTAGCATATGCTTGTGTTTCTTACTGCCAGTATATTGCCATGGCTGGAAGCAGGGCTTTAAGTGGGCCGGGTCACACCGAGTCTTGAGCACAGGCAGTTGTTTAAAGGGGGCTTTAAAGCAGGTCTCTTTCGGGCTCTGCTTGGTGCCTGCTCTCACTGTAGCCCGATATTTTCCAGATTGCAGTGCCAGAAGGCACACATGTGCACGTGCTCACACTGCTCTCCTCACACTAGTGGAGAAGTTCAAGCCAGGCGAGCTTTGCTGGGGTAAGGGAAATCTCTAGAGCCGTTTTCTCGCTGGGACTCCCTTCACTTTGAGAAACTCGGTAGCAGCAACACTGTCCTGGTGTCACGCGGGCTCTAAGTGGAAGCTTTTCCAATATTATATACAGGCCATATTTGCTACTTATGTCTCTTATGCTACAAGCAACCCTTGACAAAGCCAATAGTCCTGACTTGTTGTAGGTATGCTGTTACTTGTTGTATCCTGTATCAATGTGCAATGACCGAAAAAGTAAAATCCACACGGGCGGCACGCTATACTAAGCACCAATTTTTAGTGCGTGTTTTAGGCCACGCCCTTAATTGTATTGGCCATGCCCCCTTTGAGAGACCCTCCAGTTTTTTCATCCCACCCCAAGCCGTGGCAGCCATAGCACATTCGGCATGGCAACAGATACACCTGAGAGGTGGATGGGGGCTTGGACGAACTGGCGGTGTCCCCTATGCCCCAGCATCCCCTTACAGCCCTGCAAACAGCGAATCGGACCCACGGTATGGCTTAATTTGTGCCAGCAGAATTATGTGTGTATCATGTCAGCAGAGGCATTTCCTGCTCTGACAGGCATTATGTTCCCAAGAGAGTGTATTACTCACTCATGGGATTCCGCTAAAACTCCCATTTGCACTTTTCTCATAGTGGAGAGCAGCGGTGGAAGCATATTTATATTGCGCAAACTCGACCCGCGGGCATTGGAGTGCATACATGAGCACTGTATTTACATTACGCATTCTTCAGGCATGGGGAGATTAAGTGATTTGCCCAGACTTACAGGATGTGGACACGTTGGAGCGCATACATGAACACCGTATTTACATTGCCCATCCTTCTGGCATGGGGAGAATAAGTGATTTGCCCCGAATTACAGGATCTGGACACGACCCCGAGACTCGAACCCTGGTCTCCAGCACCAAAGTGGGCAGTCCTCTCCCCTAAACTTGGTGCTCAACGTTGGCTCACATTCCTTTTCTAATCATGTGCCAAAATTATCATGTTCACATGTGTGCAGGCAGTCACATTGTCGGTTTAAATTGACGATTCATCAAGTTTAATACCTCTCTTCTAGAAACCGTGAGGGATGCAGACACTCAGATTTCAAAGGGAAATACACTTTGATAACAATTGATGTTAAGAAGTGATAAGGTGCCTCCTATCCACTTCGCAGCATGGGTACAGGGTCTTTGGAGGACTTTGCGGGCCTCTAGCGCTGCAAGGAGGAGGCTGTAACATTCTTCATAAGTGTCCTTTTACTAAATGAGATGCGATGCCCTTATGGGCCTCAAAGCACTACAAGCGAGGCCTAGCCCCCAGAGGGGGCCGCCATATGGCGCCTGGGGCAGAGATACGGCCATACAAGGGGCAATAACGACCCGCTCTACATAAAGATTTAAAAAGCTTACGGGCCTCACAGCACTGCAAAAGGGGGGACACCGATCGAGACTATTGAGCTTTACCTGGGCATTGCGATGCAGGGCACGCTACGAAATTCGTTTTGTTAATTAAATTGTTTACTTACCTCCAAATATCCATATGCCGGTTTTCATCACCCCCCACCCTGCCCCTCCCCCGCCCCGCCGCCCTGCCCCACCGCAACTCCCCCCACGGGCCGTGGCGGAGCATTACTAGTAAAGGTCTGCGGCCCAACGAGGAGCAAGGGACATGCATCGCGCGGCCTAAAGGCAATGCCCTCCCCGCGATCATTGAAGCATGCAACACTCGGCTGTGGGGCCCATAGTGCTCACTCAAATGTGCCTGGTGAATGCCCACAGCGGGATCCGCACGAGCACCATCATGACTGCTAGGGATCCATATCATATTTACAACAAGGGGTGGTGAGGAACAGAGTCTCTGAATTAAGCAGAAAGCTCTCACCCAGTCAAGAGATCAGGGCTAGATCCAACACCGTTTTTTAGCTCACTGCACCATCCCAGTTTCAGAACCTGGCTGTATGCAAATTAGTCTGTTCCTGTCCCAGTGCATGATGGGAACAGGGCAAACCAAACTACAGAAGCCAATTCTTACACTGGGAAAGAAACAAGCTCCCGGGGACCGGTTTCTGGCATTACAGCCGTCTTCGGCCCGGTTTGCTTGAATCCTGATGGTGCAATGAGCAAGGGTCTCACATCTGAGAATACCCTTCCACGCTTAGGGTGGACAAAAATATTTACAACAAGGGGTGGTGAGGAACAGAGTCTCTGAATTAAGCAGAAAGCTCTCACCCAGTCAAGAGATCAGGGCTAGATCCAACACCGTTTTTTAGCTCACTGCACCATCCCAGTTTCAGAACCTGGCTGTATGCAAATTAGTCTGTTCCTGTCCCAGTGCATGATGGGAACAGGGCAAACCAAACTACAGAAGCCAATTCTTACACTGGGAAGGAAACAAGCTCCCGGGGACCGGTTTCTGGCATTACAGCCGTCTTCGGCCCGGTTTGCTTGAATCCTGATGGTGCAATGAGCAAGGGTCTCACATCTGAGAATACCCTTCCACGCTTAGGGTGGACAAAAATATTTACAACAAGGGGTGGTGAGGAACAGAGTCTCTGAATTAAGCAGAAAGCTCTCACCCAGTCAAGAGATCAGGGCTAGATCCAACACCGTTTTTTAGCTCACTGCACCATCCCAGTTTCAGAACCTGGCTGTATGCAAATTAGTCTGTTCCTGTCCCAGTGCATGATGGGAACAGGGCAAACCAAACTACAGAAGCCAATTCTTACACTGGGAAGGAAACAAGCTCCCGGGGACCGGTTTCTGGCATTACAGCCGTCTTCGGCCCGGTTTGCTTGAATCCTGATGGTGCAATGAGCAAGGGTGTGGTCTGCTCAATTCAGACACTCTGTTCATCACCACCCCCTTTTGTAAATCGATTTTGGCCACTATAGGTGTGGCAGGGTATACTCAGACATGAGTCCCTTTCTCACTGCTCCATCAGGATTCAAGCAAGCCGGGCCGAAGAGGCTGAAATGCCAGATACCGGTCCCCGGTAGCTTGTCTCCTTTCTGGTAAAGAATTGGCTTGGTAGTTTAGTCTGCCCTGTTCCCATGATGCACTGGGCCAGGGACAGACTGATTTGCATATAGCCAGGTTCTGAGCTGGGATGGGGCAGTGAGATAAATAACGGTGATGGATCAAGCCCTGATCTTTGGACTGGGTAAGAGTGGTCTGCTCAATTCAGACACTCTGTTCATCACCACCCCCTTTTGTAAATCGATTTTGGCCACTATAGGTGTGGCAGGGTATACTCAGACATGAGTCCCTTTCTCACTGCTCCATCAGGATTCAAGCAAGCCGGGCCGAAGAGGCTGAAATGCCAGAAACCGGTCCCCGGTAGCTTGTCTCCTTTCTGGTAAAGAATTGGCTTGGTAGTTTAGTCTGCCCTGTTCCCATGATGCACTGGGCCAGGGACAGACTGATTTGCATATAGCCAGGTTCTGAGCTGGGATGGGGCAGTGAGATAAATAACGGTGATGGATCAAGCCCTGATCTTTGGACTGGGTAAGAGTGGTCTGCTCAATTCAGACACTCTGTTCATCACCACCCCCTTTTGTAAATCGAGGGATCCATATCAAACACATTGTGGCTGGTGCCAGCAGCAAGTTCGCCGTGCCACACATGCAGCCTTCTCACGGCCTACCCACCCTAATCACGGACAATGAAGGCAGAAGCTGCGAGGCCAGGACCGAACTTCCACTGCCTTCCCCGTGTCCAGCAACTTATCTACAGGGTGAAACACTCCCTACCCGTCACCTGGAAACGTGCTTTCCAACGGGGGCAGTGCCCTCCGGGGTCCTTGAAAATGCCCAACGATTCTCGCGGAATTGCTCGCATTAAACCTTCCACCATTAAACCCCAGCACAGCGAGGCACGTCCGCGAGGGGGCCCCACGAACCGGCCCAAGGGAGAGTGCGAGGCTCCCAAAAGCCTCAAGGTGGGAGCGGCAGCTCAGGCGGGGGAGGAACCCCGGAGCTGCACCAACAGTGGGAACAAGGTACACCATGTACACCGCCCGCTCCCCCACGTGGAGCATGGGCACACCGGGCACCCAAGATGGCTGGCAAACACCTGGCCAGCGAATGCAAAATGGCGCCAACCGACCCAGCATTAACGGGCCCAGGATCACGCCCGCCCAGCACAGCTAGCCGGTTCGACCGGCAACGACAGGTAAGAGCGCTACTCCCGCCCCACCCCCCGGTAACCACAATCAAGGACCATATCCCATTCCCCGACCCCGAGTTGGGAGGGGGGTGGGAATGCCAGGGGGAGGGACATGTGCGATGCCAGCTTGACCCCGGGAGAATCCAGGGAAGGGGTGCGGTACCTGCTACGCCTACCAGAGAGGAAGACGCTCTCCTGGGAATCCAACCCCGGTAAACGCTGAATCAGCCGCAAGCCTGCAAACCGTACCTCAGCCACTGGGTACGGGGCGTGGGGGGGACAAGCGCAACTATATTGCTGCACCCCGAGCACCGCTCCACGGCGCCCCCATGCTCTTATGTTCCCACCGGTCAAAAGAGTGCTGTGAGCCATAGCTGCACTCCAACACGCAGACTCATTACAGCGACCGCAATCCTAGGATAGCGGGGGGGACACTTCACTGTTGCGTACAATCAAGGACCTAAACAACAGCTACAGTGATCATGCCCATGTTACTGGCCACCCACTCGCCCCAGGCCATCCACGATGGCGCTCCAATGCGGCCCTTACGCCTACATAGTTGTTAGAGGGCCGGGCTAAGGGTGTCCTGTCTGCGAGCGACAAGGAAACCCCAGGTGTACAAGGGGGGGGGGGCGGCCTCGGGCTGACTCACCGCACTGAACGGTGTGTCTAGACGGCGTGTCCAGCGAGGCAGTGACCGCGGCATGTCCGGCGTGACAAAGAGGTCGTCTGCGTGGTGAGGAGGACCTATATATCCCTCACCCCGCCTCGCGCACCGGACATGACGTGTCCCTGCCTGCGCCCAGGAAGGGGACTCCCCAAGAGTCCCTGCCTGCTCAGGAGGAAGGGGGGCTGTGGGGTGCCCAATGACACTAGAGGGCTGCCCTCTTGAGTGACCTGCTGCGGTGGCCTGGGGCAGCCGCATAGAGCTTACTAGTTACTACCCCTGTGCGGAGCGCTGAAGCACTTGCCAACACGGGTAGCATTTTTCACCCTTGAAGGTGTCTGATTGTAAGGCTGTTGCCCTTGTTTTGATCTTGTATGGAAACTGTTTCCATGGCATGTGTGATGAGGCTAGGAACTGTGAGACAGAGAAGCATAGTTTTATGTTGATAGTTTGCTGCCAGCCTTGTTTGGCTTTGCAGGTCCCTTAATGTTCTTGTGTGTTACAGGCTACCTTTATGGTTACTGCATAGGGTTGTCCATTCTGAGGTCTTACAGACCTGAGCAGTGTTGGGTTGGAGGGAAGAGGGCCAGAGAACTAGGAGAGACTGTATTATAGTCAGGGCACAAGTCCTAAAAAAAGAAGTGGGGGGACGCTGTCAACGGAAGTGACGTCACTGTGAGCTCCGAGCTCCTCGTCCCAGAGAGGCCAAAGAGTGAAGTCCAGCTGTTTGGCAGGGGGGATGGCGTCCACCCGATAAAATAGGTGGAGGGACGCCGTCCACCCGCGTGGTACCCCGACTCGAGCCGTGATTATAGTAATTCTTTTTGTGAATGGCGAGTTATGCAAGGACCAGTAGTAGTAAGTGGCTAGGCGGGCCCTGCAGGCATGGACTATATTAGAGTCCTCTGGTTCAGGAGCGGCCTGTGCAGGTAAGAGCGGTAGGCCGATTTAGGGGGGATTCGACAGATAACCATGAGGGAAAATGAAATACCCTCGTCATCGTCTATCGAAATACCCCCCACCCAAGCCCGGTCCCACTGCCTTTTCCTGCATGGTCCGCTGCTGCTCTTGTGGCCATCAGTGAGCTGCAGATCTCTTTAAATATCATTCCATGTCTGTCTAGATGATAGGAAGAGTGGTTAGATTCTGTGAGTCGATGTAGGTACTGGATTATGGGCGAGGCTGGAGTATTGGTTTACAAACAGCCGCAGGACCGGGAAGTGTTGGGATATTAATCAGAATGAGGTAGGAATCCAGGATCCGTTGACCTCACCTCTGGATGGGCGGCAGCCTTTTTTTAGATACTTATTTATCTGTGAGTAGTTGCTGAAATAGAACTCTTTATTTCACCAGGTGGGGCGTGCCACCGTTTGTTGTTTTGAGTTGTTCCTTTAGCTCTAGCCCAAGATTGTCCACAGTGGTCCAGAGTTTGCGGTTGGCGTAGCCATTTTGGGAATACCCAGCTTTTTTACCTTTCTTCTGAATGTTAGGTGTTTCTGAATGCAATGTATTTTGACTGCTAAAGAATTTCAGAGTTTGGTTGCATGAAAAGAGAAAGCGGATCACCCTGTGGCAGTGCTTCCTACACTTTTTAGAACCACAACCCAATTTTTAGAACGACAAACTTTTGCGATCCACTTAGCGTTAATGGACATGAGGCAGTGACTTTTTAATGTAACTAAAGCTTCATTCACACACAGCACATTTTCCATTGAAATGGTCACTAATTTTGCATGGACATACAATTTTACTGATAATGCTATATTGTACACAAATGATAAAGTGTAGAAATTGAGTTACTCTGAATATTTTTAATTTGTGCATCACCAAGTGTCTGGATTTGCTTTGATCCCATTAAAATCTTTGTTTACATCGCACTTAAAGATTACAAAAAAAAGTGATTTTTTTTTAGTTTTCCTAACTGCTGAATGTGTACAGTTAATTTACAGGTATTTACATTTTTGCTGTATGTTACAAAAAAATATCCTACCGCCGTTTCTTTTACAAACACTGTACCCCAGCTAGATTGTCGCATAATTCACTTTATTCTCTTTCTCTGACAGCAAAGTGAACTGAGTTTGTAAACACCAATTCCCATGTTAAAAAAATAAGCAGCAAGTTGTCAGAAGATGCGTTCTGACATTTAACCCCCGTCACTGATGTACAGCAAATGTGACAAGATAAAAACAGAATTTAAAGGCATCTTTATTTAATGCTTGGGCTTTCACATCCCACCAAAAATCGGTTTACGACCCACAGTTTGGGAAACACTGCCCTATGGATTTCTTTTTGTATGGCAGCATGATGATCTGCAATATGAATCGAGATTGTAATGTCTTGTTTTGTTTGTATTGCTTGAATTTCATTTGCATATACTGTGGTCGTTTTCCTTGGGAGCTTTTGGAACATCAAAAGTGCATTGAACTTTAATTGTCTTGCTACTGGTAGCCAATGAAGTGGTTGCAGGATTGCTGTCATGTCTTCCCTGTAAATGTAAATTGATACTTGTATAGCGCACTACTCACCCGCAAGGGTCTCAAAGCGCTTGTATGAATACCGCTGTGGAACCCATCTGGCTTTCCCTGTGAGGCGTCCACTCCTGGGCACCCCAAAGGTGGAAGCCAGGCATCCTTATCGTTGTGGGGGCCGTTGTGGAGATTAAGCAAGCTATTGCCCTGAGTTGCAGAGTGGGACTCCATGATTGGAATAGGGACAGAGGTGAGAATTATCAGGTCCGTGGAATTTTTGAGCCCAAGACCTGCCAAGGCGGGGAATTGAACCCTGGTCCCAGGCTAGATCTCTGCATCAGGGTCTGCCGCTCTAACCATTGAGCCACACTTCTCCACTGGGATGAAGGAAGAGTAGTAGTCTTACTGTGGCATTCTGAATTTGCTGTAGTTTGTGTATCATGAAGCAGGTTCTCTGAGATGTAGGCTAATGGCATAGTAGAGTTTTGAGATAATCAGTGAGAGTATGACTTGTAGTATTGTTGGTAGCCAAGGTATGGGAAGATGCGTTGAAGCATCTTCATTGTGTAGAAGGTGCTCCTGGTAACCTGATTCATATGTGATTAAGGATAGATCTGAGTCTGTGTTCGCTCCTAAATTACTCACTTTTCTTGACTGGTGTCTTCTGGAGCATCAGTTTGCTTGGGCCATATAAGGCCATCGACTGGGATTTACACCACTGTCTACACGTCATGATTTTTGTCTTAGCTCTATTGAGTTTCAAGTGGTTGTTCATTTTCTTGGCAACTGAGGCAAATAGGTAGCCGTAAAGTTTAGAATTGGAGAGGTCTTCTGGTAGAATCAGTTTAAGCATGATTTGTAGTACATCATATGCATTGCTGTAACGCCTGAGGTTTCACTCTCTGATTAAGTTCAGTAAGGAGGGATAAGTGGATGTTGCACAGTAGAGGGGAGATGAAGGATCCCAAGTGGTCAACACAATGATGAGAGTTGGGGACAAAGTGTAAAGTTGGTAATAAACAACTGGTGCCTCTAAACTGACCTATATTGCTTTTGGCGCGACCTACTTTGGTTCTAACATTCCACAAACTCCAACATTAAAATGCAATGAACTAAGTAATTGCAGAGATAATTTTACTATTTATTATATTACATCTCTAGAATATATTCTTTTATTAAAAGATTATTTTTTGTTATTTTTCTTTCTTGTTTGTGTACATTTGATATAAAAATACATACATATATACATATATCATTGTCTGTACATGTAATTACTTCAAGATTATAACTGGTACAGAGTGGATTTCTTCAAATAAATATATGCATAACCCCACAGCAACCTTCAACAATTCATTCTCATCACTCAAACTAAACTCATTCAACCTACAGCCATACTTTAAAGAATAAGGACCAACACCACCTACAAGGAGTGGTCATTGAGAGACAGTCTTGTCAGAAGCTGATGATATTTGAGATCTATTATCACCAAATTTTGTAGGACCTGTCCTCTCCAGATCCATTTGGGACCCTTCATAGGGCTGAATCTCGCTTTTCCTTTTAAGTATGATTGTAGGTTTTGTGGCATGTTTGAACCAAAGTAGGTTGCGCCAAAAACAATGTAGGTCAGTTTAGAGGCACCGGTTGTTAGCTAGTCATTTTTCCCCACTCCTCTTGGACCTGAAAGTAAGTAGGGGGGCCTTTTTCTCTATAAAGTTGGTAATAAAGCCAGACCTTTTCTGTTGTTGAAATAGAAAATAATCCATTTTAAACCATTTTCCCATATGGCAAGATGGAAGAGCCTTTGAAATAGTATCTGGTCTTGGACTGTGTTAAAGGCTGATGACATATCCAGGAGCAAAAGGGCAGCCACACTGTATGTTACGGGCCATACCAGATGGAAATGATGATTAACTCAGTGCCAAGTAGGTAAGCTCTCGTCAAGTAAACAGGTGTCTCTTTTTCAAATTGTCCAAGGATGTCAGGTATATGGTTGCATTGCTTCACTGGTTTCCAGAACTCCTGCCCAGAAAATGCCTTGACATTGGATTCATGCTTCTTGCCATTCAGCTATTACTCTGTTTTGAGAATCGTGTTCTAAGAACTTGTCTTGTATGAAGTATGTTCCCTGCATCGTCAGAGCTCTCTCAATTACTCTTAGAGTTGCCCTGCCCATAAAGAATGATGCATTTGTTCTTTGCTTGACAAATACAAGTAATATGTTGCACAGCACCTGCTCCAAAGCGAACAGTAAAAGTCTGTGATGCCCATCGCTATGATCTCTGCTTTCCCATTGGCTTCCATTGGCTGGAGTTTTCAATTCAGGCGGGTAGTGAATCAAATTTCCTGGAAAATAATGTTGTCACCTTTTCTAGTTCATAGTTTTCCAAGTGCATTATTGAGAACTGATTTTCCCTGTATTAGGATGCCACTGAATGTAGGAGCTTCTGAAGGGCATTTGCAGTTCTTGCAATTATAAATGAGTCATCTTAGTAAAGCAGGTTGTTCGCTCTTCTGTTTCCGATTTTTGGCATACCCGCAGACACCGAATGAATGTAATCTGGAAGGTCATTGATGTAAAGATGAAGCGACAGCGGGCCAGCAGATAGATACCCATGATTAACTCAATTTTTTTCGTTTTGACATTTTCAGGTAATTGGCCGTGAAGCCCATATTGTTCTGGTGATGTAGTTTTGGCATTAAAGTGTTGGATCAAGGTGGCCGAATGACTGTTATTCAAGATGTCATTGATTTTTGTCCAGAGCCTTTGTCTTTCAGTTAGGTCAAAAGTGGATGTGTAACTAAGGACTGCGAAGATTTTCCATTCCTGTGTACTTCAGTATCAGTTGTAAGCTTGGTAGATTGTAAACTTACCTTGGTGCAATTCTTCCTGAATTGTTGTGATTGCTTCTTCTTCTTCCAACCATTTATGGAAATTATGGAAATTTATTTTTATGTATATTTTTTTCTTCTTCCAACCATTTCTGCAAATCATGGAACTTGATTTTTGCCTATATTTTTTCTTCCATGCTGATCAAGAAATTCGGTCTGTAAGATTTAACACCTCCGTTTTCCCTTTTTAGGTCTGGCAGCTGCCAATGTTTTTTGATATTACTAAAATAATATATATTTATCAAATACGCTTACTTATAGGGGCACTCAGTCTGCCCTCTTCGTTCATTGGTCACTTGCTGTGTCCTTCAGATTTTTCTTGTACTGCTACAGCACACAGCAACGGAAATGGGTCAGCCCATTTCAGCCATTCGCTTACTTCTCTGTGAGTGACAGCATTTTGCTTATTAATAAGGAGCACATGCCACACAAAGTAGTTATCTTTAGTGCCAGAGACTACTGTGTCAATTAGTGCTTTTGGTCCCCAAAAACATTTTAGCTTTTAGACATTTGTTTATTTTGTTTAGAGGCTGGTAGCTTCAACTAATAATAATAACGTTTATAAAACCAGCGAAAAAAATAAAACAAACATTGACAACGCCAGACGACTGATTGCCAATTCCTGACCTCTTGTCTTTGCCAATACTTGATTGTAGTGTGGACTGAAGACCAAGTTGTGCCATGACTTTGCAAATGTCATGTGATCGGTACAAAACCTGAATATGGATCATGATTCTGGTGCCCACCAGCTATGAAGAGCACGAATAGCCCATTTGGCAAAAGATTATATCCCTGCGCCTTGCCATGTTTTTTATATAAAAACTCTTTGTTGGCTTAATTTTGTCAATGGCTGATTTATGATACAGAAGTGAAAATTAAACTGAAGACTTATAAAAAATGCCCCCAACCTAACCACCGAAGTTCTCCAGCAAGGAATAGTCAAGTTATACATGTAAACCTAAAGGAGGTCCCCTATCTCTTCTAGAAAAATCGTAACCAGAGATTTTTCGCACAAATCAACAAAGGTTACACAAAAATCTTGTAGGCGTTTTTAGCCGATCTGGATAAAGGCATAATTTTCCCTATTATGTACAGTGATCTAACTTTTCAAGATTTTCAAGAACTCCGCCTCTGCACTCAAAAGATCACTTAATAGTTTCTTCAGTCATGGGGCTTCCTTTGATTTCTAACAGAGACCAAGCAACATTTTAACAACACATACTATTTCCAATGAAAGAGATCTGCTTTCCCATCTCGAGCCCTCTAATAGCGGATATCTCATTCCAACAGGACTACACCATACTCTTACAGTACAAGGAAGGACTTGAAACCTCTAATATGTCCAAGAACTTCCTTCCGGTTTGATTGTATGGCAGCCCACTCCCAACAAATGTGAATAAATGTGCCAACCCTGTTAGAACGACTCAAGCGTGCGTCCGATGTGCAGGTTGGGGGCATGACGTCTCTCCGCACTATTTGTAAAGGGGTGACTTTATCCCCTTTAGCCTCCTAAGACTGAGGGAGTGTCACCTTGTGCTCCACCACCTTGTCAGCTTAGTTTTCCCAAAAGTGCATGGCGTCACATTTATTTATTATGTAAACTCTGGTCATTTTCAGTACTTTATTCCTTTGGCAGCTTCCCTTTATCTGCGAGCATGGCCCACCAGGAGGTCTGGATCTTACCATTGTTCACCATTCACCATGCAGGAAAGCAACGCATTGACTGCAAGTGGATTAACTCCAAAAATACACCATCACATTTTATTTACCCACTCAAACCAGTTTAAGACTGTAATTACAATCCGTTTATAAAAGTTGCACTTTCTGCATTTCTAAGATCAGTTACACATAGGTATATGGATATCATCAATGTGACATGTAAAAAGTAAATCTGGTTGAAAAATATCCTCTCATATTTCTGTGTAAATGCTTATAAATGCATTGGGCCTGCTTTTAATGTAGAATTGTGTGTTGTATAGAACAGTCACTGCTTTGCATGCACAGACAACATATTAGAGCTATCTGATGTTTTCCAAGAAAGCTCATAAAGTACCCCAAGGGAAAGAGTTCTTAGATGAATAAGGCAGGCAAACACTCCCCTTTCTCACGGCAGATGTCAGCTGCAAACTTTAGCAGACCTTAAAACGCCATAAAAAGCAAGCTGCGGGCGATATCTCTGCAATGGCAAGCGTCAGCAGGGTGAGAGCATGTTCTCAGAACTAGGCAAGCATGTCTGTGACACAGCAGTGTGCTGGGGTGGAAGGGAGGTAGTTTGGTGTTTCCCTAAAACGTTCCTAGAGGGTAAAATGTAAAATGTAAATTGATACTTGTATAGCGCACTACTCACCCGCAAGGGTCTCAAGGCGCTTGTACGAATACCGCTGTGGAACCCATCCTGGCTTTCCCTGTGAGGCGTCCACTCCTGGGCACCCCCAGGGTGGAGGCCAGGCATCCTTAGCGTTGTGGGGGCCGTTGTGGAGATTAAGCAAGCTATTGCCCAGAGTTGCAGAGTGGGACTCCATGATTGGAATAGGCACCGAGGCGAGAATTATTAGGTCCGTGGAATTTTTTTGAGCCCAAGACCCGCTGAGGTGGGGAATTGAACCCGGATCCTGGGCTAGACCTCTGCATCAGGGTCTGCCGCTCTGACCATTGAGCCACAAGGTCCCAAGGCCAGAGATCTTGGATGAGTAAGGCTGGTAAAGGCTACTCTCCCAGGGCAGATGTGAGCTGCAGTGTCCAGCAGACACAACCAGCACACTTTGGTGGTTCAATCTGGCATTCAGAGAGGTTGAATTTAGAGCTGTCTTGAACAGGAAACTGCTGTTTGGAGTAAAGGCTTTTGCGAGAGGTGAGTTCAGAGTTAATGGGGAGAAGGTGGGAGAGTAGGATGTAAGAACAAGTAATGGGCATTCTTAAAGGAGTGCGAACAGAAGGGTAACACAGAGAGGACACATTTGTTCTTTTGCTGTCAGTTTAGCAACTTAAAAAGGTCTTCATCTCTCGTCTCCTCACATGTACAGTGTGTCAGTTCAGCTAGGGTTTGAGCCATGGGCTGACTAGGACTCGCACGATTGGTGCTCATCTACTTTTGGGAGCATGAGAGGGTCTTGGCGGAGAATCCCTGTTGAAATTGTTGCGCGCCTTCGGCTTCGCAGGATTAGGTGAAATCTGGGCCTTTAAAGATTGTGTGATTTCTTGAAAGTTTTTGTGGTTTCTTCTCTGATTGTCAATTTTGATTGTGTTTATTAATTCTTTCCCGACTTACAAGGTGTAATTGTGAAGAATTAGGAAGTGTTCCTGCTTTAGGGAAGTGTTTGGCTACTGCTCATATCACTAACTCCCAGGCTTGCCGTTAGGCATAATTTTACTCAGTTGACAGCTTGTATGCCTTGCACCTTTTGTCACATGGATTTCAGGACTTTCTTTAAGTACCTTTTTGTTTTATTTTGTGTGTGTGTGCATGGAGAACCCCACAGCAGGGCTGGACTTGTAACCCAAAGCAGCCCTGCCAGTTTTCTCGGACCAGCCTGTGGGCAAGCACTGCCTTGCCCTGGGAGGCTGGAAACGCTTGCTTGCTGCTTTTGTTACTGGGGTCAGATATTGTAGCACCTCTGAAAAACCGGCCAGAAAAAACAAAACTGTCCCCCACAAATTCAGAACTGGCACCCACCCTTCCAGCTTCCCAGGAAAACGCCAGATGCCTTGTATGGCCACTCTGGCCCTGCCCCACAGCACCTCTAGCTAAATTGCTGCTTTTTAGCTTCTATGGGCCCGATTCTGATGCGGTTAGGAAATCTTCCCGATCAAATCGGTATGGAAATGGTTTTCGACCGACTCGGATCGGGAGAGTCCGACAGACCGAGTATGATGCATCTGGATGCTTCCAGATACGATTTGGTTGGACTTCCATTGACTTCTATGTGAACCTATGTTCCTAACTGCATCATAATCGGGCCCTCAGTCGGGAAGACACATTCCCAATCCGATTTGGACGGAGCAAATGCCGTTAGGAGTAACCCTGGGCGTAGTTCGCGTTGTAGAGCTATGCGTCGCTACACGAAGTGCACTTCGCACTACACGAGCTACCCGTAGCTACGTGAACTGCGTAGTGCACTGTGCAAAATGCTGTTTGCACTGATTGCACAGTGCCGGATGCTTGTCCGCACTGTGCAATCAGTGCAAACCGCATCTTGCACAGTGCAAGCGGTCGTTTTCTGCCGCGCGAGCAGATTTCTACTCGAGCTGCAGCTTTCTCAACGCGGACTGGTAGTTTCTCATCGCGAGAGGTCGCGAGCATACGCGACCACTCGCAATGAGAAACCTGACCTCCCTGCATTGAGAATCTCGCTGGGAGATATATTTTCCACGGATGTATGACGTTACAACGCATGCTTTTACCACGCATGCCTTTACAATGCGGTTTTTACAACGCATGGCTTTACAACGCATAGTGCTTTGGGGCGCTGGATAGTGAATAGTTTAATTTACTATTCCAACTCCAGTCTCCGTGGATAGTAGGGAAGGTGTTGGATAGTAAATTAAACCTATTCCCTATCCTAGAGCTCCCCCCAGCGCAATGCGTTGTAATGGTTTGCGTTGTAAAAGTTGCGTCATAAAGGCACTGCGTGGTAAAAGTTGCGTTGTAAAGGATGTTTCCCATTTTCCACTCTCGCGATCGGCAACTTGATGCTGCTGATCGCGAACGAGGAAAAAGTCTCGTCGGGATGTCATTTTGCTTGCTCGCGGTCGCCAACTTGACGTTGAGGACCGCGAGCAAGCAAAAAATGGCCGCTGCACTACGCTGCGCTATGCCTGTTTGCACTGTGCTACATACAATTCGGGTAGTGCGAAGTAGCGCAAATTCGCAAAATACGCGAGCTTAGCGTAGTACTTCGCCCAGGGTTAATTAGGAGGCCTTCCTAACCACATCGTAATCGGGAATGCTTTCCTAACCGCATTGGAATCGGGCCTGATATGTTTTAGTTCCACTGCCTACCGCCCAATCTGGACTGCCTGTAACGCAGAAAAGCCAGGTATATACCTGCCTCTTTCCCATTCGTTCTCCTCCTGTCGCTTGCCCTCTTCCCAGACTCACAAATCTTGACAGAGTAATTGACCCCATTGCTACAGTCAGCACTGGATATAAACTGAAAGCATAACAGAAATTATGAAACATAACACAAGACCTGCAGAGTAAATAATAACTGCTAGCTAATTACAGGCATAATTTGCGTTCCTGTGTGTCACATCTCCTCTTCCATCACACTGGAAGGTACTGCTCCCAGACAATATAAGAGTGATGGAGCAAGGATTCGCACGTAACGCGACTTGCTCTCTTTCATGAACCTCGTCTAAATCATAACTGTACTAACTCCGATTGTTTGTCATTTTATTTGTATTTCCCCAACACACGGGTGTCCCTAGGAGGCTTGCCTATGTGTTTTTTCATCATAATCACGCTTGCACATTAATAAAATGGCCGCTTTGCAGAAATCCAGTCTGCGCATGCGTCGGTCATACCCATGTGATGTGACGCACTCGCAATCCGGAGGGAAAAGTTTGCTCATGCGCATTGTTGCTAAAATGGCCGCTTGTCTTTAATCATGCTTCATGCTATCTTAAGCCGCTTTTGTATATGCATCTTTTCTGCACTAACTCTTAATGCTATAAGTATTATAAAATAAGGGATTAAGAGTAGTTGGTCATGGTGCACAGTGTATTCATTTTATTTTGTGTTATTAATTTGTTTTCGCTTACTTTTCATGTACCGCGTAAATGAGGGCCTGGAAGTAGGGACGGGAACCATATTGAAGCTGACGTATCCCTCATCACGTGACCTAAGATCTGGGACGTGCAGCAATGGAACCTGGCCAGTTGGCTATTGAAAATGGGACTGTCCTTTCCAAGCGCACCTTCGCCCTTGAAGACTTGCTATTTTTACTCTGAATATGCAACAATGTTTCAAACCTTTACTTTACTATTGTACTTTCCCACACGTATGCCTGGGAACCCAGATGCTAGGGGGAGGGTAATGTCACGTGAAATACGTAATAGAAATATAGGTGGTGACAAATGTCTTAAACCACCTCCCTTGACCAATCAGAAGATGGGACTTTGTCATTTTGCAACATTTATGGGTGGTCTTGGGGACTTAAAACTGTATATATAGCCTAGCTTAGCTTAGAGAAATTGTCCGACTTGTCCGAGTAGCAGACCTGTCACTGACCCTACGAACTCTATAGGTGCCTGATACAGAGTGCTGCGGAGCATTCTGCCAGAAACTTTCCACAAACTCCAAGGGGTGGAAATTAGTCCTAAGTGCTAAGCGAAGCACTTTGCTGGGAGATTCGAAAACCCAATCGGGGTTATTGGCGGATTCCGTGCAGAAGAGGGGGTAACGCTGGCGTTACATCCGAAGCTGTGAGGGGTTGGTCGTGCCTTGGTGAACCCAGTCCTGACCCAGACCTGAGGGGTATCCTGTCCTGACTGTCCATGAGCTGTACCTGCTCACCTTCTGGTTTCCCTGAATCCTTGAGGGTCCTTGTCCCGTTCTTTCCAACTGACCCGTGGCCAGGGTTAGTCCTCATTCTCACTTAGGTAAATATTGGCATAGGTGTCTGTCTATACTATACCCTTAATTTTCCTCTTCTAATTAAAGCAATCTTGCCTGTGATATTCTCCATATCTCCTTTGAATGTAATTTCATGCAATTGATTATTAGTAAATGTTCCACTTTTACCCTTCCTATAGGACATTGTTAAACCCGACTGTTTATCTAGATTGTTCCACTTATTCCCTTTCCCTTAGTATGGTTGCCGTGAAGTTAGTAAAGATAGCATAAGGTTTAGGAATTTATATAAAATTATTAGGTCACACATTAGGTCCTCCTCACGTCCTTGCCCTAGTTTAAACCATATTAGTTAATATGTTAATTATGATTCATGCCCTATAGTGTTCCCTTTTACTCTATGATACTCACCCTTATCCATAGTTACATTCTGGTTCTGATTCTAATCATTGATGTATTGCTTTGCATTTGCCTCCTTGTAATGGCATTTTCATTTTTAACTTACGCTATATAAAACCCTTAAAACCATCAAGGTGTCTGTGGTCATTAAACATTAAGCGATATTAAAGGTATTAAATGTGTAAAGTAGAATTTTCTCCCTTTTAGGAAAACCCTTATCACCTGTCCACTGCTAGCTCCTGATCCGTCAGGAGTAATGTGCCTGTGGTAAGTCAGGTACATGAATAGTAAGTGGTGTAAGAGTCACCCCATCGATTACTCATAAGAGCGCGTATATTGGAGAATCACCTGGTTCACCCCAGTAAAACGTTATCATTGAAATTGGATAAACATTTACACGCCAGGGCCCAGTGCGTGGAAAGAAAATTCGGTGAGCCGGGTGACCTGCGCGCTCTATCAGTAATTTCTGGTAGCAGAGGAATGGTTAGGACTAGTAAGATAGGTAGATAAGATATTTAGAAAATAAACCGTGAAAAATAAATGTGCTGCTAAAATTTTAATATTGATTATGTTACTTAATATTTTATTGCGCAACTGTTTTTAAAATATTTTAATTTGTTTTGAGATAATTTTATTGCTGCTAAATATTATATGTTTTATTAACCAATTGTGTGTGACTGTTGAGTGTCGTCTGAAATCCCCGGGGAATTGTATAACGGATGGTGAGTAGAATCCATTCCGTTCTGAGGTCATTTGTAGGGAGGAAAGGTTAGTGCATGGTTCAAGTGGAACTGGAAGCGCTAATTAGGTCTTTTCAGAAAAACTGAGTGAATGACAGTAACGGGACTGCTGATAGAAACCTTGGTCTGATATCACCTAGTAAGGGTCACACTAAGGGAGTAATAGAGTCATCGGAGCTTGCGTGTTAGCAGAGGGAAACGCTGTCGAAACCTTAGGCTTAGTATATATCCCGGAAAGAAGTGGATGAGTCTGGGAAGTAGCAGGTTTTCTAATGCGTGCGTGATAGGGTAGGCAAGAGAAGTCTATCCGAAGTGTATGAAAAGTAGACAGAAGTGGTTTACTTGCAGTAAAAGAAGAACTTTCTATCTCTTTAGAACACTCCTACACAATGGCGAATGTTACACGTTGTTGACTAAAATTAACATTAGCACCTTAGAGAAAATACAAAGTTTCCGTTACCTTGTAAAGGAGGGAGTCAGTCGAAGGGCTGCTCTAACGTCACTCCGTGCCGCGCTGGGATTGGTTAAACCAGCGGGTGTGTAGTGAAGCTGAAATTGTAAGGGAGGGGTGAGTGCCTGAGCGTGAGAACGCGTCTCGCGAAAAGGCCGCGCACCCATTGGTCAAGAACGTCTGCAACCTCTGCACTGATTGGTTGTTGAGAAATTGGAGTCGCGCTAGCATTGGAAGCACAAACGAAGTCAAAATTTTCCGCACCGAGCTTATAGATTGTTACGAGCGGTGTATGTGGTACCCTGACTTTCTGCCTGATCCCAGAAATCTAGGGTGTCATAAAGAGTTGATGAGCAAAGGCAGACCTCACAACATGTACGGAGGAAAGAGAAAAATGTCATTTGCCAGAAAAATAAAGAATTTCTTCAAAACAGACAAACCCATACGAACTAGGGAGGGTGTGATCATTCCTCCGCCAGATACTCCCGCCTCTTTCATGATGTTAGAAAAAGGGTATCATACCTGTGTATGGTTAGAGAACTGGGTAAAGTACACTGCGGAGGATGGAGTTTTAGCTTTTCCCATTGATGGTACTTTTAACGGGAGAGTCCTATTTAACCTGAGGACCCGAATGAATGAATTACATCCCAGACCTAGATTAACTCAGTATGAAGCTCTAGAGGAATGGGAAATTGAGGCTCTAGAGCGAGACAGACCCCGGATGGACAAGGGAGTGACCCGATGGTATCCAAAATTGGTAAAGGAAACCAAGGAGCAGAAATTGAAACAGTGGAGACAAAATATGATGGTAAAAGGGTTATTCCCCATGTTCGGAGCTAATGAAATGATGGGAGGGAAGAAATGTACTGAGAAAACCCGACACATGATGCCCCTGGGTGAATCGGAAGATGAATTTTTAGAGGACTTATTTATGAAAGGTCCCCCACCTTATAATGAAGAAACCAGATCTCAAAGCTTAACTACTCCATTGAGACCTTCAGGAAGAAGAAGTACTAGTGAAGCCGATTCCACAGGGATAGAACAGAGAAGAGCGGGAGGAGAGGGATTTGGTAGACCCGACCCCGTGGTCCCGAATTACAACCCCTTTGGTGAGGAAAGACCAGTTTTGTCAACTCCATCAGCTCCGAATATTTATCCTTCTCTAGTACCCCAAATGATACAGGATCCCCCCATAAATAGGGTGTTACACGAGCAGGAAAGGGAGGCCCTGAGAGGACAGCGAAACGATCTCATACATGCCATAGCTCAGATTAATCCAAATCCTGAAGCCCTGACGATTCCAGTAACCATTGGTCCAGTTTTTCCTCTATATGGGGACAGAATGAATACTCCCAAAACTCCAGTCATAACCCCGATGATGCCCCCGCCCAGAAGGGAACCACTCATTATTGATGACCAAGCAAGTGAATGCGAGTCCATGGTTTCCTTGATGGATCTGCCTAATAAGGAACAGGGAAGTAGTATGTCTCGAACTGGAACTCAGACTAGGAACAAAGACGTGCTAATAGAGTCTTCATCAGGGACTCGAAGTGCTAGGGTAGTAACTCCTGAGGAAATAGAGAGATGGACCCGAGAATTAGAAGGAGGAGACTCTCATCCGAAACCTTTGGATATCTGTAAATTAAGAATAGAATTAGAGGAATTGACGGCAGGAAATGTGGGATTAGACCGATTGAATGTCCGGGATGAAGAGGAGTTGTTGTTCATGTGCAAGAATCTCACCCGGAATGCAAAAATATTTTTCGAAAAATTAATGGACACGGCAGCATGCATGGGAATTGATGTTAGCAGATCCAAAGTACTACAAAAATCCTACAGAGTAGATTTTTCAGATAAAGATTTAGAAAACCTAAATACAGTAGGGAAGAAGATGCAGATTAAGGAACTGATAAACCTAGTACAGAAATGGGGAGATCTAGATAAGTGGAAAGCCAGGTGGGCAAAGAAAAAGGAGGATAGCAAGGAGAGATCACGGACTGCTGAGTACGTCCTACAAGAGGTGGACAAACCAGAAAAATTATGTCCCATGAGAGAAGTCCCAGGGGGAAAATATGTCCATGTCCCTTGGTCCAGACAAGATATAGTGTCATTTACCAATGACTTCCCTAAATTGAGGGAGAAACCGGTTGAGTGGTACCGACAGGTTGAACGCTTCATAAAGGTTCAGAAATGTCTCCTGAAAGACCTGGATGGGTTTTTCGACATTGTGGTACCTGTAGACCTATGGACCGAATGTAAAATTGAAATCGATTGGCCCAATGAGGAGTACGAGAGAGACTCTGTAACTGGAGCTCCCTCACCTGACGTAATGAGAAAATATAACCAAGTCATACAATACCTAAAGAAAAAGGTACCTGCAAAAGAAACTGATTGGACCCGTATAGATAGAACTACCCAAGAGCGTGATGAATCAGTCCACTCCTTTTATGAAAGGTTACTACAGGTGTTCAAAACTTACAGTGGAATCGATAATGTAGACATGAAGGATATGACCCATTTCAGTTATCGATTCGTGTTAGGATTGAGACCTGAAATATCCCAGTGGATTAGAGATAACAAAATCAGTTGGCAAGGGAAACCCATTGATGATGTTCTCAAATATGCCAAATACTGCGAAGATGAGATCGAGAACAAAAAGAAAGCCCTAAAGGAGAAGGTGATGTGGGCTCAGGTGAAATTAGCTGAACAACAAGAAAAACAGTTAAGTAAAAAGACTAATACTAATAATGCACCAAATCCGAATACTGGGGGTGGAGGCAGGCCCCGGGTAAAAATGAGTAGAGAAGAGGCTATGGGAAAATTCCCCTGTCACGGATGTGGTCAGATGGGGCATTGGAGAGATAAATGTCCGCACTTGCAGGCTGATAATGACCCCGTAAATGGTTTAAATCCACAGGTGCAGAAAGAGGGGATCCGAAAAACCCAACAGCAGGTAAATCAACCCCCGTTGCCACGCGCTCCTAGACAAAATTATAGGAATCAGGGTCAACAGAATGAAAGGGTCGAAGTGTGGGAAGGAGAGAATGAAAGAAATGCACCCATTCCACAGTACCTGTTAAATGATACTTTTCTCTGTGATGATCAATACTGACGGGGCCTGAGAGGGGAGGACAAGGAGTGCGTGCTTGGCGCCTCCTCACCGGTAGACCAGACTGGACCATACATTGAAGGAAAGGTTGAAGGGACAGATGTCACCTTTCTGTTGGACACTGGTGCTACCCGTTCCACTGTGAGAACAGCGGACGTTCCTAACCTACCCCTCTCGGGAGAAGCTATCCAAGTAGTGGGAGTTTCAAATCAGATAATCCGTACTCCGGTAACAGAACCTATGGAAATTTCCATAGGAAATTTCAAGGAAATGCACAGATTTGTGGTCTGTGATTCCAGTCCCGTAAACCTATTAGGACGAGATGTGTTGTGCAAAATGCGTTGCACCATCTTTTGCTCACCAAATGGTGTTGAAATTCAGACCCCAGATGAAGATGGCCTATATAAATTGATGTTACTAAGGCCCGACACGGAAATTAAGCCCATGTCCATTGAAAGTCTACCTGAAGAACTCCAATCGAGCGTAATACCTGAAGTTTGGGATTTTACTGGAAAAGATGTAGGCTTAATGGCAAATGTAGACCCAGTTAAAATAGCTATAAAAGCAAATGCTGTATACCCAAATACCAAACAGTATAAAATGAGTGCAGAAGTGAAAGAAGGAGTTGCAAAGGAATTAAACAGATTGCTCAAAGCAAACATCATTCAGGAAGTGATGAGCAGTCCCTGTAATTCACCCATACTTGGAATTAAGAAGCCTAGCGGAAAGTATAGGGTAGTGCAGGACCTGCGCAAGGTAAACCAAATTGTAGTACCTTGCTGTCCCATAGTGCCTAACCCCGCAGTAATACTGTATCAAATTCCTTGGAATGCGGAATGGTTCACTGTCATTGACCTGTGCCATGCATTCTTTTCCATCCCATTGCATCCAGAAAGCAAATTCCTTTTCAGTTTTGAATTCAACAGCCAGATCTATGTCTGGAATCGTGTCCCCCAGGGGTACACCGAAAGTCCATCGATTTTCAACCAGATTCTAAAGAAATGCCTTGAATCTCTAGTACTGCCTAAAGAGTCTGTCCTGGTGCAGTACATAGATGACCTGCTGGTAGCGTCTAGAAGTCAAGACGACTGTGTCACTGATACCATTGCCTTGCTGAATCACCTAGGAAAGGGAGGACATAAGGTTTCACCAGACAAGCTGCAGTTCTGCAAAACCTCAGTAAAATATCTGGGGCACCAGATAGAGAAAGGGATCCGGAAAGTCACTACAGAAAGAATTAAAATATTTCGAGAAATGTCACTACCAGTAACCCAGAAAGAAGTAAGAATGTTCCTAGGAGTTGTTGGGTACTGCAGACAGTGGATCGTGGGGTTCGCGGCTATAGCTAAACCCTTGATTAACATGACAAAGAAAGGAGCGGAAGACCCAGTTTGTTGGAATTATGAATGCATGACTGCTTGGGTAAAATTGCGAAATTGTCTGTGCACAGCTCCTGCATTAGGAATGCCCGACTATTCCAAGAACTTTGAACTGTTCTGTGACACGAGAGACAATTGTGCGCTCTCGGTCTTAACCCAGGAACATGGTCTGATTAGACGTCCCGTGGCCTACTTTTCGGCCGCCCTAGATCCAGTGGCTGCCGGATTACCTGGATGTCTGAAAGCAGTAGCCGCTACCTGTACTAGTCTAGAGCAAAGTGAGAACATTGTGATGGGACATCCTGTCACTGTATTTGTTCCACATTCAGTTGTGATCTTACTTACCCGAACCAAGACACAGTATCTCACCCCTAGTCGGCTGACTAAGTATGAGAGGATTCTCATTGGTGCAGAAAATGTAATAATTTCCCGATGTAACATTCTAAACCCTGCAACTCTATTGCCCCTTCCCATTGATGTAGAGGCAGGAGATGAAATTGAACATAGCTGCATAGACTTAACTGAATTTAGCACAAAACCCCGTCCTGATATCAGAGAAGTGGCCTTGGTTGATGAAGACCTCAAAATGTTTGTGGATGGTTCATGTTTGAGACATGAGGATGGAGGTTTGAGTGCTGCCTATGCTGTAGACACTTTGGAAAAGACCCTGGAAGCTTCCTATCTTTGCGAAGTTAAATCTGCTCAAGTAGCGGAGCTCATCGCTCTAACAAGAGCTTGTAAAATTGGGAAAAACAAAAGAGTAACTGTTTATACTGACAGTCAGTACTGTTATGGGGTTGTTCATGACTTCGGCCAGCTATGGTTGCAAAGAGAATTCATGACTTCCTCAGGTTCTCCCATCCGAAATGGGAAACCAGTACAAAACTTACTGGAAGCCATCCAATTGCCCAAAGAATTGGCTGTGGTCAAGTGTGCGGCTCACCGATCTGGAAATGACGAGGTGACAGCCGGAAACAGATATGCTGACCAAATTGCCCAGTACTGCGCCCGACACAAAATGTCCCTCCTAATTAAACTATGGGGAGGTGGAAGCAGTTGCCAACTGATGTTGTTTGAAAGGTTGGGAACATGGGATGAATTGAGAAAACTACAACAGACAACAGACAGGGAAGAAAGGAACAGGTGGAGGCAGGATGGATGTCGACCAAGGGAAAGGGATGGTGTTGTGGTCCATGTAACTGGTATGCCTGTACTACCCGAACGACTGGTTACCGCAATGGCCCGGATAATACATGAACCCACACATATTGGGAGGGATGCCATGTGCCGAATGTTTGAAAAGGTGTTCTACAGTCCAAAATTCAGGAGCACAGCAGACAAACTTTGCCAGAGGTGTTTAGTGTGTCAACAATTCAATGCAGGGAAGAAGACAGTAGTGGAGCAAAGTACCATTGGGAGAGCAGAAGGTCCCTTCATTAGGATGCAGACAGACTTCATAACAATGCCCCAGTGCAAAGGATATAGATATGTCCTGGTCATAGTTTGCTTGTTCTCCCGGTGGGTGGAGGCTTACCCAGCAAAGAAGAATGATGCCCTGACTGTAGCTAAATTATTACTTAGGGAACTGATACCCCGCTATGGAATTCCTGAGACAATTGAAACAGACCAAGGTGGACATTTTTCAAACGAGGTCCTAAAGGAACTCTGCAGAGCATTTAAAATGGAACAAAGGCTGCACTGTGCCTATCATCCAGAGGCTTCTGGGATAGTCGAGCAAATAAATGGCACTCTCAAGTCCAGGCTGGCGAAATTGTGTGATTCCACAAAAATGAACTGGATAGAAGCTTTGCCCATGGTGCTGATGAGCTTAAGGAGTATTCCAAACAAAAAGACAGGCCTGAGCCCCCATGAAGTTCTGATGGGAAGAGTGATGCGACAGGCATGGGTACCTGGACACAAACTGCTAAGTATTACTGATGATATGGTGCTAGAATACTGCAGGCAGTTGGGTGACCAAGTGCGTTCTATCTCTCACCAGATTGGAGAGACTGCTGTCGAATGGCCTACAACTCCAGCACACAAACTGAGACCAGGTGATTGGGTGGTGTTAAAGAAACATACCCGGAAGAGTTGCCTTGGACCGAAGTGGGGCAAGCCTCGACAAGTGATCCTTGTCACCACAACTGCTGTGAAGTGTGCTGGTGTACCAAAGTGGATCCATGCAAGCCACACGAAGCGGGTAACCGGAGAAAACGCGACTGAAGCTGAAGGTAGCCCAGCTGAGGAGACTCCAGAAGAGGGTCCGGATCTCGCTGATGGCGAACTACCGAGCACAAGTCAAGACGTTGAATGGTTTCCTGCCGACGACCAAGTTCTTGATCCAATAAGAACCAGAAAATACTCTTACCTAGGTAGTGAGTGGGACAGTGCAGGTGAGTCAGAACAAGAAGGAGAAGGTCAGATCATCAAAGCCATCATAAAATCTGATCAGGGAATAGACCAAGTAGGGACAGAACAAGTCATCGACACTCCTTCTGAGACAGAGGAGACTGGAAAGGGACAGATAGTAGTCAAAGCAGAAGTTCATGCGGAAGAAAATCAAGAGATCGAAGAGCATGAACAGGGCCAGTTAGAAATAGATGAACGTGTTCAGGAAGAAGAGTCTAGTGAATCACTCACAAACGAAGATCATATACAATATAAACCTGAACTAGGTCAGATTAAGGACCAGGCAGAAGAAATAGATGAAAGACCTGGAACTAGTCAGACAGGAAGGGAAAAAGACACTGCTGAAGCAATAGTGCGGCCAAGAAGAGAAAATAAAAGAGCTCACGAGGAAGGACAAGTCTCCTCGACCACTAAAAAGATCGAAAAGAAGGGTGAACCCCGGTACGTGAAGAAACTAAGGATAAGAATAAAAACGGTCGAAGAAAAACTAAAGGACCGAAAAAGGGCTGAAAGTGAAGGAAAGGAAGCCCGAGGAAAGTTCATCCGAAAGGGCAGCAGAGTAAAGAAACAGAACAAACTGTATCGGAGCCCTGAATGGACTTATTTGGTGTTGGAAGAAATTGATGAGCCTGAAGCCAGTGGCAAAAGCGACGAAGAGTCCATTGCTGATCGGAGTTCTGACGAAGACCCTCCTTGAGGTGAAGCGAAGTAAAACCTCGCCTGAAAAGAAACAAAGAGGGGTTGAGAAAGCCACCTGTAAGATAAAATGTCTGATTCAAATGTCACTGGAAGGTCCAGATTTAGCTGTTGCAGAACTTGCTGTAAAATATGCATCTGTAATATAGTACTAATGATAGTGATATGGATAGGATTAACAGTGTTTATACCTTTTATGATAAGCAAAGACCCTAACATATATCCTACGGACTCGATGACGCCAGACGCAGAAGTTGTACATACTGAAGAAACACCACGAAGAGTAGAAAGACGTGACAATTCAGTGAGTCTGAGACATACACGACCTGACTTAGAAGCATCAGATGAGGGTGAACTACATTATCACCAAATGAAGAACAGGACACACTTAAATGTTTTCGCTAATCTTTTAGTGCACTATGTAGAAGCTATGGAAATAGAAGATTGCTATGTCTGCATGATGCTACCTACTTCAGTAGCTGAAGGTGTGACATACCACCATTTACCCCTGACCTATGGAATCTCCTGTAGTATTCTAGCTAGCTTGTTCTATAGAAGCACTTTACAGTACTATTACTCAAACACTGACGTTATCTTTTCAGAACTTCCTATTAGAGGGAATCTGAACCTTGTACATACACTTGGTGGAGTGACTCGCTACATGGGGGAATATTTCCTGACTATAGGTGACATAGACTTAAATGAAGCCAGAAAAGCTAACTTGACTTGTTCTTTACATGCACAAGAGAAAATGTTCTTGAAAATGGCAGAGAAGAGAAGGGAAAAGTTTCAGAAAAAGGCAAATGACGAGAAGGACAGAACACCTAGATGGGCAGAAAACATGGATAACACCTCACAAAGCGAAGTTACTCCTGCTCTGTTGCTGGATTTTGAACGGAAAGGGAAACTCTGTCTTCATAGAGAAAAGACTAGTTATTATAACAATGTATTCATTGGTTCCAGCGAGTGTGAACATAATTACAAGGTAATTGGAGGTTGGGGTTTCAAAAATGGGTCAGAACCTGTGTTTCCAGGAATTTATTATATATGTGGAAACAAGGCGTATTTCAAATTGCCGGATCACTGGTATGGAAGCTGCTATTTTGGCATTGTCTTTCCGAAAATATACCATGTGAACAATGCAGCTGGAAGCAATGAGATTACTAATGGCTTAGTGCGTAGCAAACGTGAAAGTGTAGGAGAAATTGTAGGTGATATTTTTAGTGCACTGATACCTGGAATGGGGGTAGTTCTGAATACTCATAGAATCTGCAAATTATCTACAGTAGTGGATCGGTTATCTACTGACACTGCTGCTGGATTCCTGATGATCAATACCGAAATGGTTGCGATCAGATCAATGGTTTTACAGAATCGCCTTGCTCTTGATACCTTATTGGCAAAAGAGGGCGGAGTCTGCAGGATGCTGAGGGTACAACATTGTTGCACTTACATTCCTGATAAAAGTGTTGAAATTAAGAAGTATGTAAGAAACATAACTAATTTGGAAAAAGAACTCAAACCATTAGAGGTTGACAGTGCCTGGAAGAGACTGACTGATGGTCTCTCCTCTGTAGGTAGTTGGTTTTCTAACTTAGGTAGAAGTCTTTTATGGAAAATACTGATGCCAATAGTTGGAATAGGTGTGATTGTTCTGATCATATTCATCTGTTGCAAATGCCAGAAATGCAGAAAATATATAGTGAATAAAAGAGGAAAGCGAAAGGCTGAAGACTTAGAATTAGAAGAATTAAGAAACCAGATATATAAGAAAGCAAAGAACAATCATTCTCACAGAGAGGCGGAGAGAAAGCTCAACAATAAGTTCATCGAGATTGACATGGATGAAATGGAAGAATGAAGTTGGCATCTGTTTTCATGTATAGTGATGATAGTAAATATCATCAAAGAGGGGATTGATGGAGCAAGGATTCGCACGTAACGCGACTTGCTCTCTTTCATGAACCTCGTCTAAATCATAACTGTACTAACTCCGATTGTTTGTCATTTTATTTGTATTTCCCCAACACACGGGTGTCCCTAGGAGGCTTGCCTATGTGTTTTTTCATCATAATCACGCTTGCACATTAATAAAATGGCCGCTTTGCAGAAATCCAGTCTGCGCATGCGTCGGTCATACCCATGTGATGTGACGCACTCGCAATCTGGAGGGAAAAGTTCGCTCATGCGCATTGTTGCTAAAATGGCCGCTTGTCTTTAATCATGCTTCATGCTATCTTAAGCTGCTTTTGTATATGCATCTTTTCTGCACTAACTCTTAATGCTATAAGTATTATAAAATAAGGGATTAAGAGTAGTTGGTCATGGTGTACAGTGTATTCATTTTATTTTGTGTTATTAATTTGTTTTCGCTTACTTTTCATGTACCGCGTAAATGAGGGCCTGGAAGTAGGGACGGGAACCATATTGAAGCTGACGTATCCCTCATCACGTGACCTAAGATCTGGGACGTGCAGCAATGGAACCTGGCCAGTTGGCTATTGAAAATGGGACTGTCCTTTCCAAGCGCACCTTCGCCCTTGAAGACTTGCTATTTTTACTCTGAATATGCAACAATGTTTCAAACCTTTACTTTACTATTGTACTTTCCCACACGTATGCCTGGGAACCCAGATGCTAGGGGGAGGGTAATGTCACGTGAAATACGTAATAGAAATATAGGTGGTGACAAATGTCTTAAACCACCTCCCTTGACCAATCAGAAGATGGGACTTTGTCATTTTGCAACATTTATGGGTGGTCTTGGGGACTTAAAACTGTATATATAGCCTAGCTTAGCTTAGAGAAATTGTCTGACTTGTCCGAGTAGCAGACCTGTCACTGACCCTACGAACTCTATAGGTGCCTGATACAGAGTGCTGCGGAGCATTCTGCCAGAAACTTTCCACAAACTCCAAGGGGTGGAAATTAGTCCTAAGTGCTAAGCGAAGCACTTTGCTGGGAGATTCGAAAACCCAATCGGGGTTATTGGCGGATTCCGTGCAGAAGAGGGGGTAACGCTGGCGTTACATCCGAAGCTGTGAGGGGTTGGTCGTGCCTTGGTGAACCCAGTCCTGACCCAGACCTGAGGGGTATCCTGTCCTGACTGTCCATGAGCTGTACCTGCTCACCTTCTGGTTTCCCTGAATCCTTGAGGGTCCTTGTCCCGTTCTTTCCCAACTGACCCGTGGCCAGGGTTAGTCCTCATTCTCACTTAGGTAAATATTGGCATAGGTGTCTGTCTATACTATACCCTTAATTTTTCTCTTCTAATTAAAGCAATCTTGCCTGTGATATTCTCCATATCTCCTTTGAATGTAATTTCATGCAATTATTATTAGTAAATGTTCCACTTTTACCCTTCCTATAGGACATTGTTAAACCCGACTGTTTATCTAGATTGTTTCACTTATTCCCTTTCCCTTAGTATGGTTGCCGTGAAGTTAGTAAAGATAGCATAAGGTTTAGGAATTTATATAAAATTATTAGGTCACACATTAGGTCCTCCTCACGTCCTTGCCCTAGTTTAAACCATATTAGTTAATATGTTAATTATGATTCATGCCCTATAGTGTTCCCTTTTACTCTATGATACTCACCCTTATCCATAGTTACATTCTGGTTCTGATTCTAATCATTGATGTATTGCTTTGCATTTGCCTCCTTGTAATGGCATTTTCATTTTTAACTTACGCTATATAAAACCCTTAAAACCATCAAGGTGTCTGTGGTCATTAAACATTAAGCGATATTAAAGGTATTAAATGTGTAAAGTAGAATTTTCTCCCTTTTAGGAAAACCCTTATCACCTGTCCACTGCTAGCTCCTGATCCGTCAGGAGTAATGTGCCTGTGGTAAGTCAGGTACATGAATAGTAAGTGGTGTAAGAGTCACCCCATCGATTACTCATAAGAGCGCGTATATTGGAGAATCACCTGGTTCACCCCAGTAAAACGTTATCATTGAAATTGGATAAACATTTACACGCCAGGGCCCAGTGCGTGGAAAGAAAATTCGGTGAGCCGGGTGACCTGCGCGCTCTATCAAGAGCACCTCTCTGGTCATTCATGAATAACACCAAAATACAACACTGCTAGCCAATTCATCCCCCAAGGTGTTGCATGCTACCCATCCAATAATTGATTGGCTTTGGTACCCCACAATATGGTATAATGAGCTTTATAAATGCTACAATACAATACAATATAATGTACTTGAATGTTTGGTATTGGTATTAGTACAAATATTACATTCTTATAAATAGCAAAGACTGTATCTCGCCATTGGTTGTAGAAGAGTCCTGCCCCGTTTTACATGAGGAATATTATATGGGTGTGATGTCACTTCCTGTGATGTAATTGCACATGCTACTAGTCACACTACTTTTTGTTTTGTAAGACTTGTGCCTGGATCCCATGATGCTGATACCCCTACCTCACAGATGGGAGTCTATTGTGGACATCTTACAGACATTTGAGTTCAGTCGAAAGAACCTTTCATTCCTGTAACATAGATTTTGAACTCTAATATTTTTAGATCTGGGTGAAATTGAAATTAAACAATTTCTGAAGTTCATGTGACTTAAAATTCACAAAATATCTCGAAATTTCCCATTATGTAATTTTGATTCGCTTTTGCATGTGGGAGACATTGTGATCAAGGATGTTACCTGTTGGTATCTCATAAGAATTTTTATGTGAAGTGTACACTTGTGTGAAAAAATAAGCAAAATATATTATGTTCTGCCGTTTCCCTGATGCCAAATTCCTTTTTGTACTTTTCAGATGCTTTAAAGTTTTCCAGAGTGAAGTAGTAAGACAGTCTTCCAAATAAAGAAACGTATAAATTACAGTGGATTAAAATATTTGGAGAAGGAACACGTGTTGGGTGATTCAAACTGGCCACACTCTCTCAGATCTCTATAACAATCTTCAGTGGAGTTTGCTACATAATCATTCTGTGCATATGACTTTTGTCTGGTGAGCTGGGTTCCACAATAAACTACCTATAACTGCTAGGGTTCATCAGGAGCCACCTTTCTCCCATTTCATACTATCCACTCCTCTATCACTTGGAGGTGAGCCAGTTATCGCCAGACCCCACCTTTTTCTCAGATCCTACAGAAGCTTTCTAATTATTCTTGCTTTACTCCCCCATCCCCCAACTAAATGATGTTTACCATTTCACGCTGTTATACCAACAACTAAGACTTATGGGTAGCTGCAGGTAATGATGGAAACAGATATCGGAGTAGAGGGACCCATGATATGTCCCAGAAATGCTGCTACCTTAGATCCTTTAATGTACCATACCAGCCTTCTAATTTATCAGCTAAGTATTTTTTCTTGACCACCCATTTAGGAGGGCATGTTTCTTTACGGTGGTTAGACAGCAGAACATTATGTTCAGAATTTTGGACTTAACATTGCGTGTTTTAAATTCAACCATCTTTTCAAAACAGCCAAGTAAATCTAGCAACACCGAAGAGGGACATAATAGATTCAGACATTGTCAGAAAAACATCATTGGCAATGAGACATTTTGTTGATGCCTGCCCCAAATGCTATCTTTTTAATTTTTGATTGTGCTTGGATCTCTAGAACCAAAGATTTGACCACAAGTGCAAATAATGGCGACAGCTGACATCCCTGTTGTAGCGTAATCCCCAGCCCGGTAGCATGCAAATGACTTCGCCACACACAGAACTCTGTAGTGCATGTCTTTATTCTTCAGATTACAACTGTTAACTAACTCGCAATGTGTCTCCAACTTTTTTTAACCACACCCCTATGCTTACGTCACTCCTATGGAGTCCTTTGGGGACCAGAAGAGTCCCGCTATTCACATTTATACAAAACACTCCATCTCCCCCTCGGTTAAATAAAAAATACACATTTTACATACATACAATCATAGCTCCTCAATGAGTTGTCGAGGTGTTCAAATTAGTTTCAGATCTCGTTGTTTGAGGTTCCGGTCGCGAAGGAGAGATGCCTGCACTGGGTACACGTTATGCAGCGGCAGGTGTATGAGTTGGGCTATCCGGGCTCTTGGATGGCCAGACTTTTGTTCTGATATGTGGTGCCAATGATCATCAAGGCAGCAACTTGAAGTGTGACAAGTCTCTTGTGATGGACTATCTGGGACATTGAGCAGTCACCCTATGTCCTTTGCTCATCATGATCCGCAGCCGGTCGACATTGAACAGAGCATCAGACTTGCATTTCCACTTTTGCTCGACCAAGACTCGGTCTCCGTTCTTGAAAACTGTGTCCCGAGTCCCTTGGCATTTATCAGCATAGGTTTTCATCTTGAACTTGTTCATAGAATCTGTTTCACATATCTCGTCAGCATTGGTTGACCTTGTCTGGGTCCATTGTGGCAGTTTTGTTCCCATGGCTCTCCCAAACATCAAGGTGGCAGGGATTTCATCTGTTGTAGAGTGGGGAGTTGATCTGTAAGCACGACGGGCTGCACACAAAGCAGATCTGAGGTCACTTCCTTCAAGCGCAGCATGCTGAACAACTCTCTTTAGGGTACCCATGAAATGTTCGACAGCCCTGTTCGCCTGGTGACAGAGAGGTGTGCTTTCTGATGCTTGACATTCATGCTTGTGAGAAAATCTCTAAATTCTCGACTGTTGAAAGGCGGGCCTTTGTCAGACTTAAGAATGGATGGAACATCCCCTCTTGCAAAAACATCATTTAATACCCCAATTACTTTATCATGTGTAGTTGACGACATGTCTTTCACAAGGTACCTTGAGTATTCATAAATTATTACCATGAGATGATGACCGTTATTGAGAGTTCCAAAGAAATCAACAGTAATCCACTTCCAAGCTTGCTTCGGAAGATCAGGCATGGGTAATGGGTGCTGCGTTGTTTTGGGAGACAGACAGTTATAGAAGTGACAGCCTTTCGACTCTTTCATGAAGGCAGGCGAGGAAACCAAGCTCTGCTTAGAGAGCTCTCTTAGTGGCGACATTGACACGATGACCTTCATGACTCAGTTCAATAGCTTGTTGTCTCAGGCTGTCAGGAATGACAATCCTCGTACCTCGTAATATAATGCCTTCTTAGGTAACAGAAATTTATTTTCTGACATTGTTGAACTTTTGATTTTCAATGTCATCAGAGGTTGAATATGTTTCCTCTAGGATTGTTGTGAAATAATGTCTTTGAGAGTAATCATATCTCAATCTGTGTTTATCACAGCCAGAACGTGTTATACTGCAGCAGGCGGGCTTGATTTGACTGTGAAGTTCACATAGGCCTAAGCTGCTTTAGACATTGTAAGGCACTCATGAAAAGTCGTCAGCAGAATTTTGATCTCTCCCAGGCTGATGCACAATATTGTAATCATACTCTTGCAGTCTCAACCCCCACCTTTTAATTCATGGGGGCATCTTGGCTTTTGCATTCCCAAAAATAGCGAGCAACGGCTGGTGGTCAGTGACATTGGTGAAATGATTTCCGTATAGAAACACATGGAAGTGTTCACAAGCCCAACCCAAAGCTAGGTTTCCTTTTCCAGGTTGGGAAGAAGCATCTTCAGTTTGACAGACTCCTGCTTGCATAAGCCACAAAGTGTCTCTGTGCATTTTTACAACCATTGTGCCGAGTCAGGCTTGATTCAACCACAATCTCAGTATGCAATTTTGGATTAAAAAGGCCATTTCAGTATTGTTCTCAATTGCTTGTTTAATTTTCTTGAAACTTTCGTCACATCTGTGCGACCACCTGAACACCACATTCAGTTTTGTAACGTTTCTCAATGGTGCACTGACCATGGCAAAATCATGAATGTACCTGGTACAGTAGCTGGCCACGCCAAGGAAGGACGCAGCATGGTCACATGGGAAACTAGTAGACAATAAAGCTGGTACTTAAGTGGGGTCTGGTGTCATTCCCTCTTCAGAGAAAACATCCATTAAGAATTTAAGCTTTTTTTTGTGAAACTCACAATTTTCTCCATTAAATGTGAGACCTGCATCCAAACACCAGTATATAATCACTGAAATTAAAGGCATATGTGAAAGGCTGTATTATGCGGTGAATTACATCCTGAAAGAGTCCAGCAGCTGATCATTATTATCTAAACAAACCAACATTGGTCGAAAATGTTGTGATGTACCTGCAATTTTCTTCCAGTTCGAGTTGATGATATCCTTTGTTCAGAACAAGGTGGGAAAAGACTTTGGCGTCATTCGGCTATGTTATCAAATCTGCAATGTGTGGACCTGGATGTCGTTCTCGCTCAATTGTCTTGTTAGCTTGGCGCATATCAACACAGAGCAGCACGGCACCTCCACTGACCTATTTTGGCACCACCACTATGAGTGAGATCCATGGCGTCGGACCAGTAGAGTGTTCAGTGATGTCATGCTTTCACAGCATTTCCAATTGTTTTTAACAGCTTCCTGCAGGGAAAATAAATTTGACAGAGTCGCTGAACGACAAGAAGAATGTCCTCATTAATGTGAAGCTGCACTTTCATGGTTTTAAGCTTTCCTAGCCCATGCAACTATGATTGGAACTAACTCATTGTGTCCGCATGTGCATGTCTGTTATAGTTGATAGAGATCAGACCCATGTCAGCAGCAGTGTTGAAACTGAGTGGGCCTGAGCTTGACGAAGTGTCTTGAAGAACATGTATCAGCGCTTGTACCTTCACCTTCTTGTGCCACATGGTTGCTACAAATGATCCTTGACTGTGTAATGGCATGGAGGCAGGCCAGGGATATACCTTTATATTTGAGAGCATAAGACGGGGCATCGGAGAGAGTTCATGATATTTTTCTGTCAGCATGACGTTTATCGCTGCACCACTGTCAATGATAAAGGGTATAGGACAACAGTTCACTTTGAGTGTTATCTTAGGGCACTGTCCAAAGGTGTTTGAACGTTCAACGTGGCAACCTCTCTTGGACTTGAGCTCTTCTCTGCACGAGGTCAAACCTATGTGTGCACGTCATTTACTAGTAGACACCATCATCGCACAGCTATTTTCTACACCGTCGCTGAACTATTGTTATTGTTATTGTTATTGTTATTTTTGATTTATAACGCGCCCAATCACCTGCAGGTCTCTAGGCGCTCGGAAATCGATGGTACAAACAATAACTTAGCAATACAGAGAAGACATCCACTAGCCTAGATAGCACTCATGGACCTTCTAAACCGCAGTGTTTTTAGCCCCTTTTTAAAGCGTAGGAGGTTCTCTTCCCTGCGCAGCGACTCAGGTAGTGTGTTCCATAGCTGAGGAACTAACACAGAGAAGGCTCTTCCTCCCTTGGTAACAAGTTTGTACCGGGGACAGACCAATAATTGAGATTCTGAGGATCTAAGAGTTCTCATTGGACTGTACACCACCATACGGTCTTTGATGTAGGCGGGCGCCAAACCATAGATTGCCTTATGGGCTATACACAGATTTTTAAATTCCACTCGCACTTTAATAGGGAGCCAGTGAAGGCTCTGTAACAGGGGAGATGCTTTGGATCGTCTTGGCAGCCTAAAGATGAGACGTGCAGCATCGTTCATAACAACCTGTAACCTATTTGTCAGGGTTTTCGGCAGGCCGAGGTAGAGGGCATTTCCGTAATCTATCCTCGAGATCACGGTGGCTGCGACAATAGAGCGCATCATGGATTGGGAGATAACGGGTACTAGCTTCCGTAGCTGTCGGATAATGTTGGTGCAGCTACCCACCACGGAAGAGATCTGATTGACCATTGATAGGTCGCAATCTAGTTTGATCCCCGGGCTCTTTACATTCAGGCTGGGTTTTGGAGCCGGGCCTAACTCCGCGGGCCAATAGAGGTCACACCATGGTGAGGTGGCAGATGGAATCACCAATACCTCGGTCTTGTCTGGGTTGATTTTTAAAAGATTTTCCGTCATCCATTGGACCGTGTACCTCAAGATGTTCTGGGTTTGGAGTTGTGCGGCACTTGTGTTATCGACACTCAGCAACAGCTGCGTGTCGTCCGCATAGTTAAATACTGTGCAGCCCATGCGCGCCAGAGAAGCAATCAGAGGTTGCAGGTATAGATTAAATAGAAGTGGGGACAGGGCCGAGCCCTGGGGCACCCCACATTCTAGCGTCCCCACTACGGAAGTTTCTTCCCCAAGTTGTATTCTTTGGGTCCTTCCCAAGAGGAAGGATTGCAACCATCTGAAGGCCAGGCCTTTGATACCAAAATCACTCATTCTTTCCAGAAGCAGAGCATGGCTGACGGTATTGAACGCCGCTCAAAGGTCTAGCAAAATCAGGGCGCTCGGTTTCTTACCGTCAGCCAGGCCTCTCAATTCATCCAGCACCGAGAGCATCACCAACTCGGTGCTGTGATGCGCTCGGAACCCTGCCTGTCGTTCATGAAGTAGGTGGTGAGACTCCAGGTACATGGACAGGGATTTTAATACATGTTGTTCCAGTATTTTTGAGAGGAATGGTAACTGAGAGATCGGCCTGTAGTTCTTTAGCACTGCGGGGTCTGCGCCTGGTTTCTTCAGCAGAGGTCTTACACGCGCTTCCTTAAGTTCTGCTGGTATATGCCCTGTCTCCAAGGATCTATTTAGGAGGGAGATGATACGTTCCTCCAATAAGGGACGGGCTACCTGAAAGACTTTAGGTGGGCACGGGTCCGCTGGAGATCCGGATATGATTCTATCCATCAGCTGTTCCAGACTCAGTGTGTCAATCTCTGGAAACAGTGCGATGGAGCAATCAACTGGTTTATGAGGGGCTGTAGGTATAACCATCCCATTTGCCATACTGCTTTTTATCTCATGGATAATAGTTCTTACTTTCTCCAGAAAGTATCCCTGAAAGATATTGCAATTTATGGGGGACTGGGAACTGTCGGGTTTTTTAGTCAACTCCGACAGGATCTTGAAGGTCTCTTTCTGAACGTTGGCTGCCTTACTTAGGCGGGACTCATAATATTCAGCTTTAGCAAGAGTGATATGCTTTTTGTATGCATTAAGAGAGGTTCGGTAGAGGTTCCTAGCTGAGTCCTGTTTAGTTTTCCTCCATCCTCTTTCCAGAGCTCTGAGTTTCCTTTTATGGTCCCTCAGCGATTGCGTAAACCATGGGGCCTCCTTACCAGGTCCTTTTATCAGCTTCATTCTTTTAGATGCTATCTGGTCAATAGCTAGAGTCAAGCTCCGCGTTAAATCCGCGTATTGCTGGTCCAGGATATGATCTGGGCTCGGGGACCGATCCCTTGGCGAGAGCACCTTGGTCAGGGTTATCAAATCAACCTCTGCCCATTTACGTATTCTCCTGACTTCCGGTGGTGGGTTATTTATTTGGCCATTAATGAGTATCTCACAGGATACTAGATGATGGTCAGACCATATACATGAGGCTACCTCTTTAAGTGCCACATTTGGGTCTGTAGTACACACCAGGTCAAGAACATGGCCTTTGATGTGTGTGGGAGCCTTCACAAGTTGTTTAAAACTTAGCGCTGACATCAAGGTGTCCAATTGGCGCATAGACAGATCCCAATGGGGTTTATCCCAATGTAAGTTAAAGTCTCCTGTGACTAAGATTTTCGTATAACGGGTACATAGGTCCGACATAATGGGGCCAAATAGGTCATGGAACAGTGGGGTTGCATTGGGTGGGCGATAGACCGCTAGCACCACCCAATATGAGTTATTCACTGTGACTTTCACCCCAAGTAGATCAGCCAGGTCGACTGTCTCTGACAGCAGTCTTTCCACTGACAAAGCCTTTTTAAAAAGAACCGCTACCCCTCCCCCCGTGCATTTCCTGGGCGGTTATGCCATATAGCGTCATAGCCGCTAGGGAGAGCGGCAATGATGTCCGGCATCGAGCTATCGACCAACCAGGTCTCTGTTAGGGTCAGTATGTCTATCTCGTTGTCTTGCAACAGATTATAGACTTCTGCGTGGTGACAGTGGAGTGAGCGGGTGTTTAGGCTCGCTATTTTCAGTGAGGAATACAACCCTGAAGGGGTCGCATTATGGGGGATAAATATCGCGTATTTTTGAAGTTTCAGCAGGGTAGCGCAATCCAAGCGTGCCTCACCTTTATCCAGGCTGCGCAATTCCTCCGAGGAGTAGGTACGCCGTTGGCCAGAAGTCCCCGCCCCCGGGCCCGTCCGTGCGCGGACGGGCGCAGACGGGCTAGACTCTGGCATGACTCCGGCGATGCTCCGGCGAGCCCGCCGCGCGTGCCTGCTGCGCGTCAGCATGGCTGCCTTAAGTACCGGTCTAGCGTCCTTCTGACGACTAGACCACCCCAATCCTTAGCCCTCACCTAAGATGTCCGCCGTTCTGGCGGTGTGGTGCGAATGACGTTGAAGAGTCTGTAGACGATGACTTGGATGACTATTGCCTTTGTTCAGTTTCCACTTTCCTTGCTTGATGTAGCAGTTTGGTCTTGTGGGCGTGGCTGGAGAGCTTTTGGAACTGTCTAGCATCCATTTTCTCTTCTTTGTGTGACGCAGTTGGTTTCTCTTTCGCTTTGCAAACCGTTATGAAATGTTTTTCTTTCTCGCTGTCACATGCTTACATTAGGCCCGCATAGAAATGCCATTTTTACATGCTCACGTTGTTAAGTTGCCTTTTCTCCTTAAACACAGTGACATTTTACACAGATTCAGTTGTGTGCAAGTACAGGATAATATTCTCTGCACTGAGTTTTGCTTACATTTCTACTTTGTAGGTACCCTATCAAATACCTTGAACATTTTGTACAAGGGCTAAGTTCATCAGGCAAACTGCTGTTATTTATTTGGGCCATTCGGGGACAGAGCTATCACGAAGAATAAACTATGGCAGTCTGACTGGAGCTTCGGCATGGCAATACGGACGATATTATTATATATACAAAATCAATCCTTTGTTTAGTCAAAGGAGCATTTCGCTGGCACTGGGAGACCAGCACATGCCGGAATCTCAGCCCAGCTGATTCCTGTTTGCTTCATGCAATGGATCCTGCCCATTTCTCCCCCAAGACAGGCAGCCTCGCAACACTTACCCACAGGTAACAGAGAGTTAGATCACACTACAGGGATTTGGCAGATTCACGTACATTAAACATATTAGGTTAAGAAGTGCTAGGTAGAAGTACAATATATTACAGTACTTGTATGCAAGAATATATTCTCTGTAATAAGCAAAATGGTTGAACTGTTTATCTTTTTCACAATTCTCGTAATGCTAATCACAATATTCTGTTTCCTTCTATTGATCATTGCAGCGCACATATTTAACTCATGAATTAGATTGCTTCAATAAATATTGAAACTGCATGTTGTGTATTTTTTTATTTTTATTTTTTTTATTAAGTATAACAAGCAAGACAAAAACAATATACCTAGCGCTTTGTTCACATGAGGCCAGATAAACAGTACATCAAATAATAAGCAATCATTATAAGGAAGGAGGAGTGCAGGGGCGAAACAGTAAGCAGACTATATTGCAAACATTGAATGTGGGGTCAGGGGGAAAGTGGGATATCAATGTTATCTACTGCAGGTGGTGTACATATGTCTCCTCGATACCTATTCCACGACCCCCAGACTCTATGCCATTTCCGGGGGCGGCCCCGGGCCAGATACACCGTTTTTTCCCGAAACATGCACCAATCCATGCTTTCCTTCCATATCTCAACCGTAGGCGGCCTTTGGGACCCCCACAGTTGTGCGATATCACGCTTAGCGATCATGGCCCCCAGGGTCGCCAACTGGGTCTGGGCCACGTTGTAATCTGTGGGTTCCCAGACATTTAGCAAGCAGCGCCTGGCCTCCAGTAAGAGAGGAAAACCCGTAACTTCTTTCATTACATCATACACCCCGTTCCAATAAGCTGCCACTTCAGGACATTCCCAAATAATATGAAGACATGTCCCCACCAGACAACATCCCCGCTTACACAAACCCTGCTCGGAAAAGCCCATGCGAACCAGACGGGCGCCCGTGAGTACACCCTATGAAGGATCTTAAGCTGGACCAGCCGAAGTCTCACTGGAATCACAACCTCCTTGGGAGAGGAGATCGCCGACTTCCAATCCTTGTCATTTCATTCAAGGCCGTCCTGGACCCAGAGGTCACGCAAGGGCAACAGGAGATCCGACCTATCGTTGATCAGCTTTTTATAGACAAGGGAGATTGTACTGTCCGGAGCGTGACCATCTAGCAATCTATCTTCAAGCGGGGACGACTCGGGGACCGCCTCCCCCATCGAAAAGACCGACATCAATACATGGCGGATCTGGACATAGCGGAAATACTCCAAGTTCCCCAATTCAAACTCTTTCTTTAAAGTATCAAACTATTTCACTTGTCCCTTAACCCAGAGGTCTCCCCCCCTGCTAATGCCAATGAGGTCCCACTTATTGAACCCTTTTGTCTTCCACAGAGTACCAAGTCTATCAGAGTCGAAAAGTGGAGTCGCTAAAGTAAGGCGGTCCTTCCATCCCATGGAAGTAGTTGCATCTTGCCATACACGAACTGCCGTCCTAGTAGGCCCTGACAATGACTTGACCACTGATTTCGAGTACAGTGCCCTATAGTAGTTGCCCTCCGGCAGCAGCCATCTATCCATAGCGAACGCAGGATTCAGTTCGGGACCATACATACCGTGATTAATGGCCCCTAACTGAGATGCCCAGTAATATCGCTTGATGTCCGGGAGGGCGATACCCCCATCGTACCACGTGAGCTTTAGTTTGGCCAGCGCAATGCGGGGTCGACCATCCCATATCAGTTTCCTCTGGAGACCCTCGACTTTACGAAAATAACTGTCGGGGACTATGTCGAGCGTGTTTCGGAGGGCATATAGGAAACGAGGCAGAGACATCATCTTAAAGAGGGCCGCGCGTCCCAACGGCGAGAGTGGAAGTCTACGCCAACCCGCGACATCCTGCCGCAATCTAGTTAAAGGTGGGAGAAGATTCAGCTCATACCGAGCCACAGGGTCTGTGGAGACCCAGATACCCAGGTATTTAAATCCCGTCTGCGTCACCTGTATGGGGCAGTTATGCGGGAGGAGGGGGACGTCACCAGAAAGAACGTACAAATAGGATTTGCCCAATTGATAATTAAACCCGAGTTTCTACTGAAGGAGGCCAGGACATCACAGAAAACCATCAACGGCTTCCTGGGCGAAGTGAGATATAGCAGAATGTCGTCTGCATAGAGCCAAATGCGATCTTCATAGCAGGAGGACCATCGAATACCCCTTAGCGAGGGCTCCCAGCGGATCCAGGCAGCAAGGGGCTCAAGGGCCAGGGCGAACAGGAGCGGTGACAGGGGGCACCCTGTTGGACCCGGCCCTTTGGGCAGGTTCACCCCTAGACTTTTTGCTTTTTCCTAGCCTGTTTCTGGAACCTGGTGTTGGTGATTCTAGGCCTCTGCGCACTTTTTTCACTGTGGTACAGTGTAAAGTGCTGGAGCTCTCTGTATGAAGGGTGAGTGGCCTGCCCTCCCATAGGAATGAATGGGGAATATGTATGCCCATGGTAGATTCCTGATGCGTGGGGAGTGCAGGGTCGAGTTTGGTATGTATAAACTCGTGAGAATGAATGCTGCAAAATGATGTATGCAGCATGACTGTGCCTAGTCTGGAAGTACTACTTTTGGAAGTTGGTATATTTGTGTAAGTTGGTTCTGGTGTGTGATTGGCTGGTGAGTCTGCCCAGGAGTGCCTGGACCTGCTGGTGGATGGACCGTCCGGTTTGAGTAGGACAGGGTCTGCAGGGTCTGCAAGGCCCCAGAGGAGGGGGGTCTGAGACAGCCATAGATGAGAGGCCCCTCTGCTGTCAGGGATGGGAGGAAAGAGCGTCTGGTGGTGCTGGGCTGTGCCTGCCGCCCACCCTGCTAGCTCTCCATCCTGACGGCCCACTGTCACCTCTGGCCCTGAAGCTGTCAGGAAAGCCGTAAACCAGAAACATTCCAGTACTCGGGGTCCCTTGCACGAAGTACTTCAAAGGCATTCCTGGGTATAAGAAGGAGTGTGTCTCCCTCCAACTGGTTCTTGTGCTAGCTCTTGTGGCTGACTTGGATCTACCAGGGGTGGGCGCTGCCCAGCCCCTGGGTGCCTGGATTCCTGGACTCCTGGGGGACCCTTCTGCCCTGCCTGGGCTGAAGGGGGGACTTGGCTTTGCCCCTGGGGAAGCTCTGGGACCCTGGCAGCATGGAGAAGCTGCCTTTTCCTGGGGAGAGCGCTGGAGTGGATTTCTAGTGCCTGGAGGCGCTGTGCTTCCCCTTGAGCGCCTGGGAGCGCTCCGCCTGCTGTCTGGAGCTCTGGGGCGCTTAATTTCCCCCCACGCGCTTGAGAGCGCCTTCTCTGGACTTTGTATCGCTTAGGAGCGCTTTTCCTGCTCCGTAGCGCTGTGGATCGTGTTTGGCGCTTTGGAGCGCTTTATCTGGCCCAAGCGCTTAGTAGCGCTTTTATGCTGCATTTAATGGAGGCCGGTGCCCACCCGGCATTGCCCCGTGTTGTCACCGCTGCGGCCCGGGGGCCTGAAGGCAATCAGGAGCCGAGGAGAGGAGAACGAAGGGGCCGGGACCCGATTGGTCCCTCGCCGACAGGAGCCGCGCTCTGATTGGCCGTTGCAAGAGGCCTGCCCCCGAGAGTCGCGCTGGGATTGGCTGCCTGGCCCGCAGAGGCTCTGACGTCACTGGGAGGCTCGCCGCCAGAGCCGCGATGGGATTGGCCCATCGCTCGTGATCACCGCCGGGCCCGGGAAGAGAAGAGGCCGGGAGGAAGTTACTTCCGCTCCCCCCTTGCCTGGGGGAAGCCTGTGGCGGTGTTACCGGTCTCCCGTGTGAAGTGGGAGACCGGGAGTGCTGCGCGCCGAGAGAGGAGCAAGGAGCCTGGAGCCATGAGGGCTCCACTTCCCGAAGTCCCGGTCCCGAGATGGGGGACCGGGTGAAGCGTGGTGCGAACCCCCGCCCTGGTGAAGCAGCTGGTGAGTGACGCTGCTGAGGAGAAGGCGGGGGAGGAGGGAGCACCAAGGGGAGATCAGTGGGAGTCCCCGTGGGTGCGGGAGTGCACCCGCATTAGTTCTTGAGTGGCCCCCGCCTGATAGGGGGCCGCTCCACCGAAGGGGCCACGTTTTGGAACTGGGGAGCCTGCGAGGCTCCAGGGGCAGTTACAATATAGAGCCTGAGAGGCCCGGGGGCCATTATCGATTGAGAGGCTCCAGAGTCGGCCGCATTGTTGTTGGAGAGCCAGAGGGCTCGGGGCATATCGGGGCATATTGTCGTTGCCCGTCCCCAAAGGGCCCAGTTGTGTCTAACGCCACGAGGTCTTCAAGGGCGGCCCCGGTTGACAGTGGGTCGCCCCAACGCTTGGAGAGGCCATGAAAAGGCTCGAGGGGGCATTGTCTGCAGAGCCTGAGGGCTCCAACGTTTGGCGCAGTGGTGTTTTTGAGAGCCTGTGTGGCTCAGGTGGCGCAGATTTGGTCTAGGGGCTACTGAGAGCCCTGCCACAGCTTTTTGTACACAGGTGCCCAGCACTTAGTGGGCACCTGCCACGTTTAGGCTTTTTGAACTTCGAGACTGGCGCTGCATGGCAGCGCACCCTGACACTGAGACTCAGGGCGTCTGAGCCCCAACAAGGCCGTTGGCCTAGGGACTGCCACAGGTGGTGGCTTATGTGAGTTTGCGCAATGGAATGGTTATTGCACCTCTGAATGTGATCTGTTGCATCATGTGTTATTCCTGCACCTCTGAAGGTTTTTAGGCCTCATGTGATTTTTGCGCTATTGCTTTACTCTTGACACCTCTGAATGTTTGATGCATTATGTGTCTTTCTTTTCATGCGCTGCACCTCTGAATGTTTAGTCATCATGTGTCTTCTTGCGCTGCACCCCTGAATGTATTGTGATTACATCATGTGCTCTGTCCTTAACACCGCTGAATGTGTAGGTCTATACATCATGTGTTTTCTTTCTTTGCTACTCCTCTGAATGTATATTCATGCATCATGGGTAATGTGTTCTGATTTATACCTCTAAGTGGATTTTATCCTTAGGTGGTTGTCCTTTTTAATACAGGGGGTCCTAGTGAGGTCCTGGTTACCTGCGTGACATGCTCCTAAGGTGTTTAGGGTTGCGTAGTGTGTACTTACCTGTTCCCAGTAGTTACTGGATGTGATTCATAACTGTTACTTTGTGCTACAGTGATTTTATACTCTTTTAGTCTAAGTTCTGATAGTATTTCATTACTACTAAAGTGCTGATTGTGACAGTGGCCCTTGTGGCCCTGTCTTGTGAATAATCCCATGTGAATATTGCCCGTGCCAATTGTCACCATGTATATGTGTGATTTTATCTGATGTGCTTTTACAATACAAAAGGTATTTTTATAATAACCTTGTGTGGAGTCTCGTTTGTGGTGTGCCTAATATGTTGTTGCTATTGTGCGCTGACGCAAATGCTTTACACATTGCCTCCGAGTTTAGCCTAGACTGCTCGTGCCAAGCTACCAAGGGGGTGAGCAGGGGTTATCTTGGCGTGTGACTTCCTTGCCCTGACTAGATTGGTGGTTTCTGCCTGGCTTTGGCGTCAGCCTTAGCCTACCAGAAATAGCCAGTTCTAACATTGGTGGCAGCGGTGGGATTTTGGACTTGCGTTTGCTCAGTGCCATAGCGACAACTGGCTACATTACAAAACTCTGCAATTGTTTTTTTCAGATAGTCACATGTATGGGATTATTGTTTTTGATTTTTTTCCTCGAGTGTCATTTTCAAATGTGTTTCTGCGCTTTATGTTTAGCGGCAGATGAGAGGAAGTGACAGGGCGGGACGCCAGTAGAGGGGGAGGTTCCCATAGATTAGGAATCCCTTGCTGGGTCCAGCGTCCAATCCCAAAATCCTGTCCCTGTGTGGGTAGATAGGAGAGAGAGGGAGTGTAAGGAGAAAAGACTAGCTCAGGGGGGGTAGTTGTTCCCTGGGTGTAGTGTGTGTGTCTGGATTCCCCAGTGTGGTAGGATCCAGTGGTGGCAGCTTTAAATGTGTCCAGTATGTTAATTCCCATTCCCCGCTCCCAGAGTTTGGTACCTGGGTCACTTGTGGTCAGGTTGAGTGATCAGGGGTGGTAAAAACTGCCTTACCAGTCCGAGGGGGGGGGGGAGTGTGCGCATGAGTTATGTGCTGAACTGGAGGAGTTGGTGTGAGTTTTCTTTTTGTTAAAGAGCTTGCATGAGAGGTGTACCTCTGGTGGTGTGCAGGAGGTCCTGCAGAGGAACTGGACAAGAAGGTGGATGTCTGGCGGTGTGCTAGATGTCTTGCAGTGGCATTAGGGAGTGATTCTAAAAGCAGTGGCTTGTGTATCTGATGATCCTGTGTAGGTGAAGAGGTTCATGTGTAGCCCAGCTAGATCCCATTAGGATGGTAGGGGTGTAGGGGCTCACGTCCTGTCTCAGTGGAGGCGGAGTGAGTGTGGGACGGTGTGTCCCACGTTGGCCTGAAACCTTATCTCAGGGCCCGGAGGGTTCCCTAAGGGAGCGCCAGGTCAGGGGCCTAGGCTGTACATACAGGTCATTTGAGGAGGATCTTCCTGTGTCTAGAGGACGGGGAGTGTCTGTAAACAGAACTCCGGCGGTCCTGGTGTGGGGCAGCACCAGTCCTAAGTGGAGGGTGCAGAAGTCCTGGCTCGCTGAGCATTTGCCCGTCTAGAGTGCTTGCCCATTTGTGGGGCCTCTGGAGGTCGTTCCCCGAGGAGGGGGGAAAGCCGGGTTGGGGTTGTGGCCTGACCTGGAAGCAGTACTGAAGGAAAGTGTGTCACTGATACGCCCCTGGCGTGTGCTCTGTCTAGCCTGGGACATACTGAGAATCACCCTGTGATAGGGAGTACTGAAGGAGAGTGTGTCACTGATACGCCGCTGGCGTGTGCTCTGTCTAGCCTGGGACATACTGAGAATCACCCTGTGATAGGGAGTACTGGAGGAGGGTGTGTCGCTGATACGCCGTTGGCGTGTGCTCTGTCTAGCCTGAGACATACTGGGCCTGTAGTCATGGAACTGGGTGCAGAGGGACGGTGTCCTTACTTCTGACCCCGGTGCAACCTGAGGGTTTAGATCTTAGGTTGGGAGATTAGGAAACTTCTAGGTCAAGAGGAATCTCTGCCCAAGTGGATCAGCTGAAGAGACTGAGGGGGCTGCCCTAGCTGTGTGTTCTGGGGCCCGCATGCAGTTTGTTGTTTCCACTAAGGTAGAGGAAAGGGGGCTTTGCTGTGGACTGTGTCCCCCAACCTGCTTGAAGAGGGACTGGGCGGTGTGCTTGTACCTCAGAAGTGGAATAGTTTCCAGGTGGTAGACCAGTGATGGAGTGAGGTCCTGAGCTGGTAGGAGAATTGTGTTCTGGTGAATGCTTCTCTGTGAGGGTGCGGAAACCCCGAAGTAGAGGTAGGGTGGGGCATTCTTACCCGAGACCTCTGGTCAGCTTGGGGGTGTGGACCCTAGGTTGTTGGATCAGTGGTAGTTGTAGGTACACTGAGAGAGGGAGTGGAGAATGGCTATTGTGTGCCAGGGGTTATTGCCCCCCGCTCTGTAGATTGGTTAGGACCTGTGATTTGGATGGTCTTGGCTGTGGATGACTAGGAAGTACCAGTGGGGTATCCTAGTTGTGTCAGGGAGTTATTGTTTAGAGGTAACCAGGTAGGTTCAGAGTGGCGAAAAACTGGAGGTTGTCCCTGCCGTGCAGGGCCGTGTCCGTGGTTTTTGTCGCCCAAAGCAGTGAAGCCCATCAGTGGAGTGATTGGTCTACCCTGCGTTTTGGCTGGAAGGGGGCTGTGTTGGACCCGGCCCTTTGGGCAGGTTCACCCCTAGACTTTTTGCTTTTTCCTAGCCTGTTTCTGGAACCTGGTGTTGGTGATTCTAGGCCTCTGCGCACTTTTTTCACTGTGGTACAGTGTAAAGTGCTGGAGCTCTCTGTATGAAGGGTGAGTGGCCTGCCCTCCCATAGGAATGAATGGGGAATATGTATGCCCATGGTAGATTCCTGATGCGTGGGGAGTGCAGGGTCGAGTTTGGTATGTATAAACTCGTGAGAATGAATGCTGCAAAATGATGTATGCAGCATGACTGTGCCTAGTCTGGAAGTACTACTTTTGGAAGTTGGTATATTTGTGTAAGTTGGTTCTGGTGTGTGATTGGCTGGTGAGTCTGCCCAGGAGTGCCTGGACCTGCTGGTGGATGGACCGTCCGGTTTGAGTAGGACAGGGTCTGCAGGGTCTGCAAGGCCCCAGAGGAGGGGGGTCTGAGACAGCCATAGATGAGAGGCCCCTCTGCTGTCAGGGATGGGAGGAAAGAGCGTCTGGTGGTGCTGGGCTGTGCCTGCCGCCCACCCTGCTAGCTCTCCATCCTGACGGCCCACTGTCACCTCTGGCCCTGAAGCTGTCAGGAAAGCCGTAAACCAGAAACATTCCAGTACTCGGGGTCCCTTGCACGAAGTACTTCAAAGGCATTCCTGGGTATAAGAAGGAGTGTGTCTCCCTCCAACTGGTTCTTGTGCTAGCTCTTGTGGCTGACTTGGATCTACCAGGGGTGGGCGCTGCCCAGCCCCTGGGTGCCTGGATTCCTGGACTCCTGGGGGACCCTTCTGCCCTGCCTGGGCTGAAGGGGGGACTTGGCTTTGCCCCTGGGGAAGCTCTGGGACCCTGGCAGCATGGAGAAGCTGCCTTTTCCTGGGGAGAGCGCTGGAGTGGATTTCTAGTGCCTGGAGGCGCTGTGCTTCCCCTTGAGCGCCTGGGAGCGCTCCGCCTGCTGTCTGGAGCTCTGGGGCGCTTAATTTCCCCCCACGCGCTTGAGAGCGCCTTCTCTGGACTTTGTATCGCTTAGGAGCGCTTTTCCTGCTCCGTAGCGCTGTGGATCGTGTTTGGCGCTTTGGAGCGCTTTATCTGGCCCAAGCGCTTAGTAGCGCTTTTATGCTGCATTTAATGGAGGCCGGTGCCCACCCGGCATTGCCCCGTGTTGTCACCGCTGCGGCCCGGGGGCCTGAAGGCAATCAGGAGCCGAGGAGAGGAGAACGAAGGGGCCGGGACCCGATTGGTCCCTCGCCGACAGGAGCCGCGCTCTGATTGGCCGTTGCAAGAGGCCTGCCCCCGAGAGTCGCGAGACCGACATCAATACATGGCGGATCTGGACATAGCGGAAATACTCCAAGTTCCCCAATTCAAACTCTTTCTTTAAAGTATCAAACTATTTCACTTGTCCCTTAACCCAGAGGTCTCCCCCCCTGCTAATGCCAATGAGGTCCCACTTATTGAACCCTTTTGTCTTCCACAGAGTACCAAGTCTATCAGAGTCGAAAAGTGGAGTCGCTAAAGTAAGGCGGTCCTTCCATCCCATGGAAGTAGTTGCATCTTGCCATACACGAACTGCCGTCCTAGTAGGCCCTGACAATGACTTGACCACTGATTTCGAGTACAGTGCCCTATAGTAGTTGCCCTCCGGCAGTAGCCATCTATCCATAGCGAACGCAGGATTCAGTTCGGGACCATACATACCGTGATTAATGGCCCCTAACTGAGATGCCCAGTAATATCGCTTGATGTCCGGGAGGGCGATACCCCCATCGTACCACGTGAGCTTTCGTTTGGCCAGCGCAATGCGGGGTCGACCATCCCATATCAGTTTCCTCTGGAGACCCTCGACTTTACGAAAATAACTGTCGGGGACTATGTCGAGCGTGTTTCGGAGGGCATATAGGAAACGAGGCAGAGACATCATCTTAAAGAGGGCCGCGCGTCCCAACGGCGAGAGTGGAAGTCTACGCCCACCCGCGACATCCTGCCGCAATCTAGTTAAAGGTGGGAGAAGATTCAGCTCATACCGAGCCACAGGGTCTGTGGAGACCCAGATACCCAGGTATTTAAATCCCGTCTGCGTCACCTGTATGGGGCAGTTATGCGGGAGGAGGGGGACGTCACCAGAAAGAACGTACAAATAGGATTTGCCCAATTGATAATTAAACCCGAGTTTCTACTGAAGGAGGCCAGGACATCACAGAAAACCATCAACGGCTTCCTGGGCGAAGTGAGATATAGCAGAATGTCGTCTGCATAGAGCCAAATGCGATCTTCATAGCCGGAGGACCATCGAATACCCCTTAGCGAGGGCTCCCAGCGGATCCAGGCAGCAAGGGGCTCAAGGGCCAGGGCGAACAGGAGCGGTGACAGGGGGCACCCCTAACGGGTACCACGCCCGAGACTAAACGGAACCGAGACTCGACGGTTCACTACAATTTGCTCAAGGGGGTCTTCGTAAAGCAGTCGGACCCAAACGATAAAACCGGGAATAAAACCAAATTTAGATAATGCAGCCCACAAATAAGGTCATTCAATAGTATCAAAAGCCATCGTGGCAGCCAGGGACGCCAAAATGGCCGGCTCGCGCAGTGTCGCAGCCCTCGCGAGAACTCCGTGCAGACGCCTGAGATTCAACGCTGTGTTCCGATGGGGAATAAAACCGGATAGACCAGTTCGCTAATGACCGTAATCAATCGATTGGCCAGCACCTTTGCGAGAATCTTAGGCTTGGCGTTCAAAAGAGATATAGGTCGGTACGATCCACACTTGTCCCTCGGTTTCCCCTCCTTATATATAAGAACAATCGTCGCAAGTCTCTGATCTCGGGGGAGAGAACCACATTCACGAGACTCCAAAAACATATCTCTCAAATAAGGCGCTATCTATCGGGCCGCAACTTGTATAGCTCTATCGGCAGCCCGTTAGGACCCATGGCCCTACCAGACTGCAAGGAGCGGATCGCCAGAGTAACCTCTTCGGCAGTTATTGCGGTGTCCATTTGCTCTCTATCAGCGTCCGAAAGACTCGGCAAAGCAAAGTCACGCAGAAACAAATGAGAGTCTTCCTCCGGTCTATCCGACCCGGGGGAGTACACCGTCTGAAAATGATCAGCAAAGCACTCAACAATCTCTATCGGGTCCGAGACCCGCACACTACTCACCATCTCAATCTCAGGCACAACACGACTAGCTCTATCCCTCTTGTCCATCCATGCTATCAATTTACCTGCTTTATCTCCCACGTCATATAGACGACCCTGCTGCTCTCGACTCATGGCCTTAGCTGCATCCGTAACCAATGCCCTGTATTCCAACTGTTTTAATCGCAATGTTTGTGTCTTCGCGTGGGTAACCTCCTGTTCCAGGTCTAACTCCAGGTCTGCTATTTCAGTCTCAACCTTCACTACCGCCTAATCTCTCTGTTTCTTAACGCCCCCGCAATCAAAGACAGGGCTTGACCCCTAAGAACTGTTTTAAAGGCCTCCCAAAGCGACAGTGCGGACGAAACAGAGGCCTCGTTCTCTGAAAAATATAGATCAAGTGACTTTATCAAATCGTGACGAGTTTTAGGGTTGCGGAGATACCAAGGGTTGATCGGGGCCACCCGCCCCTCGGTCCCCGAAGACAATTCAATCCGAAGCCACAAAGGAGAGTGATCAGAAATTCCCCGAGCCATATGTTTAACCTCAGTGACAGAGGGCGCCTGTGCAGAAGGCACCAAGACGTAATCAATCCTCAAAAGGCTACCATGGGCACCAGAGTGGAATGTGTACTGTCGCTGAGAGGGGTGCAACAGTCTCCAACAGTCTACAAGGCCTAAAGTATCGATGAGATCATGAAGCCAGTTCTGCGCCCCCTTGAGGTCCCTAGGTGGGTGTCTATCAAAAATACCAGATACAACCGCATTAAAATCACCACCCAGTATTAATGATCCCTCGGGGAGAGCAAGAAGAACCCGCCCCAAATCTGCAAAGGTAGTGGATTGTAGGCCGGGAGGGACATACACGGAGACCAGGGAAAGGGTCCTGCCCTCCCAACGACCAGTAAGGACGACATAGCGACCTCTATCATCGAGGACCGTTGCATCAACTTCCAACGGGAGAGAGTTCTTAATAAGAATACCCACCCCTCGGGAACCTGAGGAGAACCCTGCATGGGCGACTAATAACCCCTTCCTATTCATAGCATAGCATGCATTTCCTATCAAGTGAGTCTCCTGAAGGAGGACCACATCTGGGGAATGACGTTTTAACAGCTGCAGCACTACCCCACGCTTTATCCTATCCCCCAACCCATTCACCTTCCATCTCAGAAGTCTCAACCCCCTACCCCCATCCCATACGAGGAAGAAAATCCAACCCCAAGAAGAAACCAGCGCTTCAATCAGAAAGTCTTGCAATACATTGCCTTGCGGAAAACGAAATTGAAAAAACAACAAAACCCCCCTCCTCCCCCACCAACAGCCCGTTACAAAACCCCCCACCCTGCACCCCTGCATAAGACTAGAAAGCCACCCCAACTTGCAGTGTGCCTGTCGACCCCACATCTAAAATAATCTACAGAAAGTCAAGCAGAGGAGGAAAATGATCCCCCGATAGCCACGCAACCCCCCGAAATGTCTCACAGAATCATATTACACAGTTAATGCACCACAGTTCGAAACCTCCAGAATACCCCAGGAACCAGTCAATGATAAGGCTTATTCCTGGTCCATCGATCCGCCCTCCGCACCACCGCTCTGCCCGTCCTGCGGATGATGGGCCGGAAGAGTATCAAGCCAGTCGGCCACCACGTCTGGTCTGTCGATAAAATAAGTCTGCTCTGCATGTTCAATGCGCAACTTGGCCGGAAAAAGCATGGCGTACTTGAGGCCCATCTCACGGAGTCTCCTTTTCACCCCAAGAAAACCAAGTCTCTGTTTCTGAACAGCTTGGGTAAAGTCTGGATAAAAACTGATGGTAGTGTTCTCAAACTTCATGGGACCGCCTGCCTGCAAAGCCTGCAGGATAGCGTCTCTATCACGGAAGTTAAAAATCTGGGCTTTCATAGGCCGCGGCAGGGCACCCGTCTTGGGTTTTCCACCCGGAACTCTGTGAGCTCGTTCCATGGTGAAAAAATTATTCAGTTCCTTGGGTGCAAGGTGATTCATGATCAGGTTCTCCACAAAAAGATCAGCTGCTGGATCCTCCGCCTTCTCCGGAACCCCTATGATACGGACGTTGTTCCGCCTAGACCTTCCTTCAAAATCCTCCAGACGACGCGCAAGGAGGTCATTGGAGGCTCTCAAATTGCGAACCTCCGTCTGTATCTCAACGACGTCGTCCGTCAGACCAGGAGTCTTAATATCCAACGATTTAACCTTTTTGTTGGTTTTCGTTAGGTCCGTGCGAATCAAATTCACATCAATCGCCACAGTGTCGAGTTTGTGGGCGAGAGTCTCCATCTGTTTCCCGAGGGACAATCTGATCCCATCGATGGCAACCATGACGTCTTGCAGGGTAGGCTCCGCCGCTGAGGTCAGTGGATCTCTCGTTCCCTCCAGCGACCTACCCGGTCCACTGGGCGACACCTTAGCCTGGGCATAGTGGTCCATGATGTTGGTTTGGGTATAGCCACCCCGCCGAGTGGTCTTAGACCTCTGCTTGTCCCCCTCCGGCTTCCCCGCCATCGTGAAAGGCAGTAATATGATTCCAAACTGGGGTGGGGGGATAAAAGCGCAATCAAGAGGCTGAGTGGTAGGCTATGCCCGGCAGCAATCGACGTTGGTCAACCCGAGACAATCAAACAAAGTAGAAAGATGGAGATCTCTAAGGTCCCTTGAGCAGAAGTGCGGAATCAGCCCAAAAACACGGCTCAAAAGTCTCTTCAAGGCAGGTCCATCCATGAAATATTCACACTTGAGTCCAGATCAGACCGTCACCTCCAGCGAGAGGGGGGCACTCACATTATCTGGTCTCTCCAGCAGGCGAAAACGAAAGTGAAAGTGGGCCGGACCGGTCGTCCCCGCCACCTCAGGCCGATGTTGTTCAACTACATCTCGGGCACCATGCCAACTCCACAGCCGGGCATCACGGAGGCGCAGGCCGCAATCTTCCAGTCGTCACAACTCCGGCTCCCGGGGTCCGATCTGGATTCTGGTTGCAGTTTTCATCTCCCCAGTGGTTCGTCTTCACGGAGACATATATGAGGGTCAGGATAGTCTGCAGGATATATGCGGGAGGTTACGAGGGTCTCGGGAGTCCTGTGCTCACGCGGCCATCTTGGTTGCGCGCGAAGCTCCTCCCCCATGTTGTGTGTTTTTTGTGTATCTCTTTGGGTATGCATAAGTAGTTAAGAGAAAGGGTTCAATATCTGTTACCACAATTTCCCATAAGACAGGAGGAAATTCAGTTCTGGATTGCACAAGAAAGAAATCAGCTTGAAGCAATGTTTCCCCATATGGGACCATAAGAAAAACACAGAATTCTCAGAATATGCTTACCAATGGAGATGGCTCCCCGGTTGGAATACTGCTCCACTTGGGGTACAGTCTTTGCTGTAGTACATACCAGAACACACTGTACACCCTCATTAACTGTTTTGCCAGATGTGCTTGAACAGATACAAAATAAGTATGTGGCAGCCCCTGCCCTGGATTTGGGGAGGAAACCGATGGGCAACTTTGCAGCAGTATCTGCCAAAATATTAAGTACCATTAAAGGGGAAACAGCAGCTTTGGCTATACACCAGTGACTCACTATTTTTTTTACCACAAACTTTGTTGGTTTTGTAATACATATATTATACACGGTTTTGTATTTCCGCACATCGTCTCGGATGCAATCCATTATTTACTCAACGTATCATATCTTGCAGTCCAGTAACACAGGTTCAATCAATACAGAGTGCAATATGTCTGCCATGTATGGTTTGTGAGTGTTAAATTATAAACCCCCTATATGAAAACTAGAAAACTCCCCCCACCCACCCCCTTCCTGGCAACCTCACATTGTTAAGCACAGGATGGAGGTATAATTTAGATTTTTCACAGCCTGCTGGGCAGAAAATCTGGATTTTATTAAGGACACGGAGGCTAATATTATGCAAAACTCCTTTATTACTACAGCTCAGTAGCAACAATTGAAGAACATGGAACTTCAATGAACATTCTAAAGAAGTATAAAGTTCCCTGTAGACTATCTCTCATCCTTCTTTGTTGCTGCTGCTCAGAAAGATAAGTATCTGACCTCACAATGGACCCAGCAGGCTTGTGGCCTTATTGCAGGGGTCTATGGTGAATGTCCAGGATAGTGTCTCTTATATAAGCATATTGTCAGCACTTATCATCCACCGCTTGGTTACTGTACTATTAATCAATGCCTTTCCAATGTTTGCAGTTTATATCACAGAGACAGGAGAAGAGTTCAGGTAGCAGTTGAATCTATGGCTTTAAAGGATTCCAGTAATACGTCCTATTCTCCTATTCTCCTATTCCATTTCTATTGGTATTGCCCGTAATCTCCTGTATTCTTCTCTGTGGAGTGCATCGCTTTCTGCCCTCCCCCATTGAATTACTTCGTCTCGCCAACTCAATACACTCGGTGAAGATGCCAATTTCCATCTTCTAGTTATTCGGCCCTTTGTAATTAGGAGTGCTAGATCTGCAAATTTGGCCTGCACTTTGTGATTTTTGGAGAGGTGGTAGAAGCCTAATAAGCAACTTTCTGCTGTACCCCAGTGTGTCCCTCCCCCACCTCTCCCATTGTTTCAGCAATGTGTTCCCAGAAGGACGAGAGAGTGGGACACGTCTACAACGTATGGGTCAGGTCTACGTCTTGCTTTGTTCACCTAGGGCATGATGTCGACACTTCTGGGAACTTATTATGTAATCTGTGCAGTGTCAGGTAGGCCCTGTGTATTACCATGGTTTGCATGAGCTTAAATCTAGTGTTACATGAAACTTTCTTAGGAAAGGCTAGGAGAGTGTTCCATTCTGTATCCTGTAGCATCCTGCCCAGGTCGTGCCCCCATCTGTCATTGTGTGAGGGGTATCGCAAGATGCGCTTGCAGGCCTCAGTATAGCCATCTTATTAGGTCCCTGTAATTTCCCATTAGATATATGGAGTGTACAAATTCATGGTTAGCTGGCTCTGTACCATCTGGAGTTCAGTTTGTTCTAATGTAGCGTGTAATATTTGCAAGCATAAGGAACAGGGAGTCTGGGAGACCCTGTTCATTAATAAAGTCTGTATGATTGAGTAGCATCCTGCTCCCAAATAATGTCCCCACTTTAGTCACTTCCGCCTGCTCCCGTAGGCATAGTCGACGACTTGTGAATGTTCTTGTTGGAGTGGAGAGGCCTAGGAGAGTGATGTTTGGGGCATAGGGAATAGCTTGTCCCGTGTACTTCAGGGCTGATTTCCAGTTTGTGAGGGAGAATTTCAGCAGCAGTGGGGTGCACGCTTGGGGAAACAATAGTGCATGCAATGTACCCTGAAGAAGCATGGGTGGTGTGTAGCCTATCTCCTGTAGGTTGTGTCCAGCCAGCCAGTATGCTAGCCATTGCAAATGGCCCACCAGACAATATGAACTGAAATCTGGTGCTCCTAGACCGCCACTATCGGGTGGTAACTGTAACTTTGCTAGTCCCATCCGTCTGCGTTTGAACCCCTAAATCAATTCCATTAGGAGTGTGTTTGGTGCTTAAAGGCAGTGTATCTGGAAAACTATAGGTAAGTTGGTGAAATAGTATAATACTCGCTGGAGCATGACCATTTTCGATATCACAAGGCTCCCAGCTACAGAGAGGGGAAGAGCGGTCCATAAAGATACCTGTGAGGATATCGCTTTTTGGAGATTGCCTTCAAGTAAATATTGGGGCGACCTATATATTTGGATCCCTAAATATTTGAAAGTGGCAGGTGCGACCTGGAGCATCTGATCTCTGAAATCAATTATCGAAGTCTGGGGGTCATCCTTGAAAAAGAAGGCGTGGAACTTGTCAGAATTTACGGTGAGTTCAGAAATCCTCTCAAAAAGGGAAAAGGTATGGGTTATTGGACACAGACTGTCATGGAGGTTCTTAATATATAATATGTCATCTGCATAGAGTGATAATGCGTGGATTATAGGGCCAAAGGGAATTCCCCTTTCCCGGGCTTCCTGGCGCAACCTCTGTGCTAGTGCTTCCAGCGCCAGCACAAATAATAATGGGAATAGTGGGAACCCCTGTCTTGTGCCTCTGTGCACTGAATATGTGTCAGAGATGTAAGCTCCCTTAGGTGCCCTCGCAGTAGGCGAGGTATATAATAATTTCACCCATGGAAGATAATTTGAGGGGGGGCGTGGCTACGCGCGCAGCGAGACTGGCTGCACTTTAGCGGAGCTCCGGCGTGATCCCATAATCAGGGGTTAAATTATCCGGCAAAATTTCCACCTGGTCGGCCAAAACTAGAAACGGGCGGCCGTGAGACTATAACCCAGCATCGGACCGAGTCTCGAGGCCCAGCTAGCCCAGGAACCGCACCGGCACCTGAACGTCCGCCGCAGTCGAGGGAGCAGTCGCGGACTCGGCGGGACCCACCAGGCAAGTCCGAGGCTGAGACCGGAAGTGAGGGCCTCACGGCCAGGGCGCCCTGGACGGAGGTGGCGGCGCCGGGACGGGCCCTCAGCAGCAACAGAGAGGTGGCGGCGACCCGACTGGCAACTCCAGACAGCGGGAGTGGGGCACACCAGCGACGGATCGGGGCCGACGTCCGGGCTACCGCGATTGAATAGGACGCGAGGAGGAGCCCCTCCCCCCCCTCGATCTGCACACCGGCATAGAGGGGAGCGGACCCAGCGGACATCTGGACACCCAGCGCGCTGCATGCTCGCCCGGACACCATAGAGCTGCACCCGGAGGACTCGGGCACCCCCCGGGTCGAGGATCGGACACCCAGCGCCGCCTGCAGCGAACTTGAGCGGTGAGTGCAACAGCGCAGGGCATATCTGAAGGGCCCTACGCCCAGCCGGCGCCGAGCGGAGACTCCCCCCTGACACAGCGGGATCAACGGGCCCCGGCCCTCACAACACCACAAGCCCGACCCAATCGCTGGGCAGCCGAGCCGCCTCTGACAGGACGCCCCTGAGGCCCCGCTCATGGCCCACACCGTGAGGAAACAGTGGTGAAGCACCAGGGGGCACCATCGACCGGCTGGTAGCCCGGGGAATAGACTGACCGCGCTAACTGCCACGGCTGGGGCCTACTAGGGGGATCCCACTGATAACTGCGTCCCCCAGACCGAGTGGATTGCCCAGCGAGGAGGGTGCCGGGGGAGGGCATCGCCTTCTGAACACCACAGGCACCACCGAAGCACACGACTGGACGCTTGTAGACTCCAGCACCCACAGAGACACGGCATCGCTGGGGGGCCGGCACGGCAGGGGAGCGACCCGAATACAGCGCTATACCTCAGCGGAGGCAGAGCAACACAGCGCATCACCCTGGCCGAAAACCGAGCAGAGGCACAGCTAACACTGGGCCGCACAGCGACGTGCGCAACTAGACCCCTCGTGAGGCTCCACGGCGGACACTTTCAACACCTCTCACTTTGGGAACGCTGACGCGGTCCCTACTGGGAACACTGCCGAAACCCCAGCCAGTGGCTCTGACAATCGACGCGACCACTGACCACCACCACACCAGGATCCTCCGAGAGCCAGTTCCCGCCCATGTCTGGAGGCGCCGGAAAACGCACAGGAACGGGGAGCACGTCCCAAAAGGGCAAAATGGACAAGGCGCAGAAGCAGACGGACGCGGATCCGGTGACAGCCAGGCTGGACTCGGTGCTGGCAGCCATGGAACGCCTGGAAAATTCCATCCAGTCCACCCGGACGTCCCTGGAGGCGAAAATAGATGGAGTCGCCATAGACCTCACGCACCTGAAGGAGGACCACAAGAAGCTAGCTGAGCGCACCAAAACCCTGGAAACCACAGTGACGGGCATGGAACCTCGGGTCGCCCAGTCGGACAAACAGATTAAAGACCTCCTCAACAGGGTGGAGTTCCTAGAGGACAGGGCAGAGGATGCAGAAGGGCGGGCGAGAGGCAACAACGTCCGCATAGTGGGTTTGCCCGAAAAATGGGAAGGCAAAGATCCGACCGCCCACGTGGAGGACTGGCTACGCACCCTGTTGCCAGAAGGCACCCTCTCGCCATATTTCGTGGTGGAACGGGCGCACAGAGTCCCAACCAGGCCACTCCACACTGGCTCTAACCCGCGCCCTTTTCTGATCCGTATCCTGAACTACAGGGACCGAGATACTGTTCTGCGAGAAACTCGAAAACTGGGCACCATACAAGTCGAAAATGCAAACATAATGTTTTTCCCAGACTACACGATCCAGGTGCAGCGCCAGAGACAATCATTCCTAATGGTGAAGCGGAGGCTACGCCAACTGGGACTTACATACTCCCTCCTCTTCCCAGCAAAACTCAGGGTGATAGCGAATGAAAAGACACACTTCTTTGACTCCTCGGAAGACGTGGAAGCCTGGCTGGACAATGGGACGGATAAGAACACGGGGCGATCAGGAAACCCGGACAGGCCGAGGAGACGCAGGAGGTCCAAGAGGAGACGTGGCGCCAGGTCACCCTCCCCCGCGGCCAGCAGCACCCAGCACAGCGCGAGCCCACCGGAAGAGGAAATACGCAGGGAACAAAGGGAGGCCCTGCGGATGGTCTCGGAGCTCGGCGGCTCCCCGTCACAATGTTCCCCGCCTGCCACCAGCCCCAGGGTATCGCCGAGCGATGATGAAGCGATCTATGGTCTCCCGGACTCGCAGCTCTCAAATGGGCTGCCAGACATCACCCCACAAACATCGGACCTGTATGGCTAAAGAAGTGCCGCACCACGGGGCTTTCAGTGATAGAAACATAGACACAGCACAACCCGATGGAGACAGACACTGAACACGCAGTAAGTTAAGACAATGTCACAATTGCAATAGCCTATTGCGGAGCAGTCGCCCCGTGGCACCCACGCCACATGGGCCACTACATTGCAGGGTCCCTATGGGTGGGCGATGGTTACCAGCTCCAAACTTGACCAGGGTAGTGGCCCCATGACTTTCTGGACACGCTGCTAAACAGGCAGTGGGCCGGCCTGACGGCCACTCAGGCCTATATTTCTCACCCCCCTGGGAGGGCACTCACGCCTTCACGCTCAGCAGACACTCACTAGACACTTGGACTGCGTGATGGGCAGCAACCCCCCAGAATGGATTGTTCGTACTTTTTGTAGAATGTTTGGACGGCTGCACGTTTGGCAACCGACCCGATGGTATTCCCCCCAGTTAATGTTTACCCTCCTTTTCCCTATTGTGAAACGCTGCATGCATGACCTACAGGGGTGCTCGCTGGACTTTTCCGGGTGCTGGTCAGACAAGGGTGGGGACGCTCTGAAACTGGATGATGGAGGGCCCCATGAGGGGGTGCTTGGAACGGGGGGGAGAACGGGTGTGATCGGCTTGTTGTATACTGATGGCTGAAGTCATAATGTGTACCTGGAATGTACGCGGAATACATACACCCGCACGCAGGTACATGATTTATTCGTACTTGAAGAGACACAAGGTGCAGCTAGCACTCCTTCAGGAGACACACCTAACAGCCCCTGAGGTACACACCCTGCGCAGGCGGTGGCGTGGTCAGATCTATGCGACTGGGTTCTCCTCTTACGCTAGGGGGGCACTGTAATGGGTGATACCAGTGCTCCCGTTTGAGGTTGAAGACTCACACATAGACAAGGAGGGGAGGTTAGTGGCAGTGAAGGGACGCCTGGATGGGCGGCCGCTGGTGGTGGCGTCGCTCTATGCCCCCAACACAGAACAACAGGGCTTCCTCGAAACGGTGTCCACAACCCTAGCACACTGGCATGGGATCCCCTGGATATTGGGGGGGGGGATTACAATAGTGTATTGGATACCACACTGGACCGCTCATTCCCACCACTACCCAATGCACCAGTAGTGGGTGCCATGAAAGCTCTTATAGCCTGGGCCTCACACTGGAACCTGCATGATGTGTGGCGTCACCGGAATCCAACGGCCAAGATATATTCGTACTATTCAGGAGCCCACACCCTGCACACCCGATTGGACAGATTCATGCTCACAGATGACCTACTCCCGCTAGTGACGGAAGCGCATTACATGGGTAGAACACACTCGGACCACAACCCACACATGTTAACTGTCTCATGGGCGAGCTCTCGCCCCCCTGTCCCCAATTGGAGACTGCAGCCGGACCTCCTACTAGACGCGCCCTTCCGGGATTCACTGTTTACACACATAGTGCATTACTTTGAGGATAATGCAGGCTCTGCCACCTCTCTACAGATGGAATGGGAGGCGTTCAAAGTGGTCATTAGGGGACAGTGTTTAGGCACACAGGGGAATCTCAAACGACAGGTAGAGAAGGACCTACATAGGGTGGAGGAGGAACTGGGTCGACATGAGCGGGACTCGGTGGGAGGGAACATCGCTCGGCTTCAACATGCGCAGGCGACCCACGAAAGGCTATTAGAGAGGCTCAGATGTCTGAATTTTGCGGCTCATGCGGCGCGCACACACGATAGGGGGGACAAACCCGGTAAGCTGCTGTCGTGGCTCATCGCCAGAGAAGACCGGACGAAACCAGTCACAAAAGTGCTAGATGCGAATGGGATGCCCTTACACACGCAGTCAGAGATTCACTGAGCATTCACCGCACATTACAAAACACTGTATCGCTCTTGTCTGCCCTCACCCGCCCCGGACACGGAGGAATATCTCCACCAGGTGCCGCTACCGGCACTCACCGACGCTCAACGAACCATCCTAGCGGCACCCATTGCCCCTGAGGAGCTCCGGGAGGTCATAGCGGCGCTTTCCAATGGAAAATCCCCTGGCCCCGACGGACTCCCAGCGGAGTTCTATAAAGCATACCAGGACCTCCTGATCCCTGAGCTCGTTAAATTGTATGAGACGGCACTGGAAGACTCCTCCCTGCCCCCTTCTCTGAGCGAAGCCACGCTGGTCTCCCTCCTGAAACCGGGTAAAGAGGGGGCGCTTATGGGCTCGTATAGGCCACTCGCCCTCCTAAACACAGACTACAAAATACTAGCCTCTACACTAGCGAGGAGACTGGCCCAATATACACCCACCCTGGTCCGCCCTGACCAGAACGGGTTTGTACCCACACGCAGCACATCGCTCAACATCCGCCGGTTGTTCAGGGTGCAGGAGTACGCGAGAGACCCTTGGCCACAATCGGGTTGCATAGTATTAGACCTGGAAAAGGCATTTCATTCGGTGGAGTGGCCGTATCTCAGACGGTTATGCAAAAGTTTGGTCTGGGTGACGCTTATCTGGACATGGTGGGACTCCTATACCAAACACCTACCGTTCGGGTCCGGATAGGGGGCCTGATATCGGATGCCATACAGGTGAGACGGGGCACGCGACAAGGCTGCCCGTTATCGCCTCTACTCTTCTCGTTGGCCATGGAGCCGCTGGCAGAGATACTGAGGATGCAGGGCGCCGAGTGGGGCATCCCATTGATAGACGGGGTACACGCGGTTTCCCTGTACGCCGACGATCTACTCCTCTACGTCAGAGACCTGACGCGGATACCCCCGGGGCTCACCGATGCCCTCCGCGAATTCACAACACACTCGGGACTGAGGGTCAACTGGGGTAAGTCTGGGGTTTTCCCCTTTCACCCAGATATGCAGGAGTGCGCAGTACAGCTAGGGGACACGACACTGACATGGTATGCGGCACCTTCAAGTACCTGGGCATTCCCATTTACAGGAACGCGGCGGATATATTGGATGGCAACCTGATTCGAGCCATAAATTCCTTGCGGGCACAGATCCGGTTCTGGGGCACGCTCCCGCTTAACGTCCCGGCCAGAATCACCCTGCCCAAAATGATAGTCTTACCTAGACTTCTGTACTACTACTCGAACTTACCGGTGTATGTCCCAGCTCGGGTCTTCAAAGACCTGGAGGCCCTAGCACGAACACTTATATGGAATGCGGGGAGACCAAGGGTGGCCCTGAAGAAATTGTATGCCCCGGCGTCCTCGGGGGGACTAGCGGTCCCGAACCATGAGCATTACTACCTCGCCGCGCAGCTCCAGTGGGTGGTGGCCTGGCTCGCGGGTAGAAACCTGAACGACACGGCCTCAACAGTCCCAGCCATGACCCATGCGGAGGCTCTTGCACTGTTCCACCCTCTTAGAGGCGCGACACACGAGACGCAACTGCACGTAGCAGTGGCACTGCGATGCTACAAGCGTGCACTAAAATTGACCAAGGAGACTACACCCTACGCCCCAGCGTTGCCACTGGAGGGACTGCCCAGGCCTGGGGGAGTAGTGACTGCAGCGCGCCTGCACGACTGGGTGCAGGTGGGACTTGAAACAATGGCGGATCTATATGACGACGGGACCCTGGTACAGTTCGAGGGGCTAGTGGAGAATCCTGGACTGCCAGCGGGACAATTCCTGATGCACGCATCAATGATACGGGTCCTAACGGAACACTGGGGCGATATGTCCACGGAACCCGAGACACACCTCTTAATACAATACCTACACGTTATGGGGGCAGGGTCACACGTCGTACACTGGCTAACGCAGGCGCTGAGGTCCCACACAACGAGCTCCCTACAGCCACTCAGGGACAGGTGGACTGCTGACAGGGGGGAGGACTGGTCGGATAAGGAGTGGGAAAGGATTCTAGAGGGACCGCAACACATTCCCCGCAACTCGAGATTCAGAATCATACAGTTCTACATCACACACAGGGCATACCTGTCCCCGGACAAGATTAACCGATACTTTGGACTGGATACCTCCAAATGCCCACGATGCGCGCTGCTGAACGCGGATCTCCTACATATGCTGTGGGCATGTCCCAAGCTGCGGACGTACTGGCACGATGTCAACACGCTGGTGACGAAAGGGACGGCGCTGGGCGTTCGTCACGACTGGGATACCTGTGTGCTGGGCCTCCTCACCAGGACGAAACATAACAAGGCGCACATGAGGTTCTGGGATCTGGGGCTGATAACCGCCAAAAGACTCAACTCGCCACTGGAAAGCCGCGGAACCACCCCTGACGAAACACTGGAGTGCCTCCCTCATCTACTGGGCGACCGCAGAGGGCACGGTGCTACGTAGGGAGGAGACAGCGGGGCGGAGGGCCATACCGATAGCCCAGATATGGGAGGGCTTCCTACGAACATTCACCAGGGTCTGCCACGATCAAGGGGTGATGTAAGGGGATGGCTCCTCCCCAGTGGAACGGGGGGACACGTCCGGGCAGCAGGCAGCGTAGTGAGAAAGGGGAGAAACGAGAGCCGTGCGCAGACAGACATGAAATACCATCCCTGCGACCCATCGCTCGCCCCCCTTCCCCCCCTCCCCCCGCTCGCCCCTCCCCCTCCCTTCCCCCCCCCCACTTCGCCGCCCATTTCGCCCTCCCCCCCCCCCCTCCACCTGTCGGCAGGGGCCACACACGCAGTCGACTCCACCAATGCACCCCCACCCCGGGACTTAGAGTTACCACGCTCCACTCGTACCACCTCCCCGTGAACACCTGAGGCCGGCACCCTGCGGGACCACTCCACCCGGAACTATCGAGACAGGGCCCACACTGCAGCACCCCCTCCCCCGCCCTCCCCGAGTTAGGGTTCATTACACCCTCACTTTCTTTCCTGTTTTTCCCCAGATTGGAACAGTGGCACCCACGGCAGAGGTCGCCCCCCAGTTGACCACGCTAGTTCTGCCTTTCCCACTCACACCTTTTACTTTTAACGCAAAGCGACTACACACAGGAGTGCAGCACACATGCAAGCCACTGCCGCAACCTTCTACCACACGGCGACGAAATACTGAACATCCTAGCCGTCCACAGCACACATACACGTTGCCCGGAACCGGGCCTGGTTGGTTATTCACACTGTTGAGGAACATCACTCTTCATCACTAGCCAGAAGGTTGCGGACACCGGGGGTGCGGCTGGCCATTAGGCTGCCCGCCTGGACGGGTAAGGTCAGACACACTGGTAGGATCGGCACTGTGAATTACACTGTGATATAACAATGGAATGAACGGTCTGGTGCATGCAATGTCCGCCCATATGACAACAGATGGAGTTCTTTTATTTATAAGTGCATTTATTGGATTTTCAGCCGTCGCCAACATTCGCTCTGATACTGTACGAGCTACTCCACTGGTTGTTTCCCCTTTGAATTATGCACACAAGAAATGTAACTGTACGTCAAGTGTTTCAATAAAACAGATTTAAAAAAAAAATTTAAAAAAAAAATGGAAGATAATTTGAGGGGATGCCAAATTTACTAAGGGCTGCTAACATAAATAACAAATCCCACCTTTATTTTACCTTTTGTAAAGCTGGTGGTTGTTTCCGCCCCTTGAATTTATCAACACACATCAGATTAGCCAAAATCCGTTGCTCAGTATGATCTGCATTCTAGACTTGGCGACTCAGTGGAGGCATATTTCTTGATTTTGTGAGTATTGCTCATGTGATACATCCCTGTCGAGTTGTAGCTAACTTCAGTTACACCCGGTGGTAGCTCGTCTTCCAGGATACATTTCCTGTGTTTTTTGTGTTTCTTTTTCTTTGTGTCTGAGAGATGCGAAGAAGGGGATCCAGATTGGGACCTAGAACACCAGCGACCCCTTCCAGGTGTCAGCATTTACAATGCTTGTGTGACTGTATGTTGGACTATACGGACTAGCAGTTGGCAGTATCCCAGGCATGTCTTAGGGAAGTCTGGTGATTTGTTTGCTCAAGCTCTTTGGCATTCATCATGTTTACTGATACTCTACTGTTAAGAACAAACTTGGCACTGTTCTTCAATTTCGAGATGTGCCACTGAAGCTTTTAGCAATGAGTCTCTATCCGACAGAATCAAAAGCTAGTCCTCTTTGCTGCCTTACATGGAGTCATTGAAAGCAAACTTTGCTACCACATCGGCTCATCAAGGTACCAGGTATTGCAACTCTGATGTATCAAATGTAGTAGGTGATTTTATCAACACTGTCACATTGTAGTGGGAGCTTCTTTCTTCATGTATTCTTGTTAGCCCTTATTCTGTATTAGTTTAAATTTCCTTTATTGATCTTTTTCGTATGCTGTATGAAGCATTAGATTATTTGCTTTCCCTCTACTTTATTTCAGCAGGAACCATAATCATGGGTCGTTTATGCTACACCTTTTCGTATTTTGGTCCACATTTCCCTGCTGTAGAATGTTGGAAAGTTTGAAAAGTTATAAATCAGAACTACTAGGCTTATTTATTGGTGGCCTTGTGCCGTACCTGAACATAACAAGGTCTCTTAAGTAGATATCTGTTCAGTTGACATGAGCTTAACATGGTATTATTCTGCTCTGTGTGACCCACCCTCTGAAGGCTGGCTGCTGCACGCACCAGAGCAAGCTTGTGTCTTGGTGGAATGGAGCCTACCGGTGAGACCTTTATCCAGTGGACATCTGCTTTAGCTACTAAACAGACCATGGGTGAACATCCAGTCAAAAGCAAACTAGAGGTGATCTACCAAACGTCTACCTACTTTCAAGAAGGAACGATCGATGGCCCAATCCTTTTCAGGCACGCGGTGAGAATCTGGAACTCACTTCCGCCTCAGCTCCGGACCACCGCCAGGCCTTCCCAGGACTTCAAAACTAACCTCAAAGTTCTCCTCCTTCAAAGACACTTCCAAATTTAATTCATGCCCTCTCTATTATCTGAAGGAAATCCTTCCATTATAGGAAATTCTATTCTCCATTCCCTGCCTTCCCAGTGTGTTCTTGTGGTTTGCGTGTCTGCCATTTATTGCAGTATTATACTTCTACCTGTATTTTGTGCTCTTTTGTAACATGCACACGTCAATTTTCCTCTTGTAACGTATCGTTTGCTACCTCTTGTATTTTGTTTGCTTTTGATACATGCACAATTGCCACCATTGCCTCATGTTACTTAACGTTTGTTCCTGTGTTTTGAGTGTCTGCCATTTATTGCAGTATTAAACCTCTACTCGTACTTTGTACGCTTTTGTAACATGCACACATGTCACTTTTTCCTCCTGTAACGTACCGTTTGCTACCTCTTGTATTTTGTTTGCTCTTGATTCATGCACAATTTGCCTCATGTAACGTAACGTTTGCTTTTGTAACATGCTCACTTGTAATGTTCTCCTCATGTATCATTACTGTTCCTATTGTGAAGCGCTCTGACGCCTTTGGGTTAAGTCCGCGCAGAACTAAAACACATAACATAAATGAATATATAAAAAAATGCAACTTCCATATCCGAGTGATGGCTGAGCTTCAGTGCTTACAAGAGATCTGATGAAGTTGAGGCCCATCCGTCTGCGTTTGAACCCCTAAATCAATTCCATTAGGAGTGTGTTTGGTGCTTAAAGGCAGTGTATCTGGAAAACTATAGGTAAGTTGGTGAAATAGTATAATACTCGCTGGAGCATGACCATTTTCGATATCACAAGGCTCCCAGCTACAGAGAGGGGAAGAGCGGTCCATAAAGATACCTGTGAGGATATCGCTTTTTGGAGATTGCCTTCAAGTAAATATTGGGGCGACCTATATATTTGGATCCCTAAATATTTGAAAGTGGCAGGTGCGACCTGGAGCATCTGATCTCTGAAATCAATTATCGAAGTCTGGGGGTCATCCTTGAAAAAGAAGGCGTGGAACTTGTCAGAATTTACGGTGAGTTCAGAAATCCTCTCAAAAAGGGAAAAGGTATGGGTTATTGGACACAGACTGTCATGGAGGTTCTTAATATATAATATGTCATCTGCATAGAGTGATAATGCGTGGATTATAGGGCCAAAGGGAATTCCCCTTTCCCGGGCTTCCTGGCGCAACCTCTGTGCTAGTGCTTCCAGCGCCAGCACAATAATAATGGGAATAGTGGGAACCCCTGTCTTGTGCCTCTGTGCACTGAATATGTGTCAGAGATGTAAGCTCCCTTAGGTGCCCTCGCAGTAGGCGAGGTATATAATAATTTCACCCATGGAAGATAATTTGAGGGGGGGGCGTGGCTACGCGCGCAGCGAGACTGGCTGCACTTTAGCGGAGCTCCGGCGTGATCCCATAATCAGGGGTTAAATTATCCGGCAAAATTTCCACCTGGTCGGCCAAAACTAGAAAAGGGCGGCCGTGAGACTATAACCCAGCATCGGACCGAGTCTCGAGGCCCAGCTAGCCCAGGAACCGCACCGGCACCTGAACGTCCGCCGCAGCCGAGGGAGCAGTCGCGGACTCGGCGGGACCCACCAGGCAAGTCCGAGGCTGAGACCGGAAGTGAGGGCCTCACGGCCGGGGCGCCCTGGACGGAGGTGGCGGCGCCGGGACGGGCCCTCAGCAGCAACAGAGAGGTGGCGGCGACCCGACTGGCAACTCCAGACAGCGGGAGTGGGGCACACCAGCGACGGATCGGGGCCGACGTCCGGGCTACCGCGATTGAATAGGACGCGAGGAGGAGCCCCTCCCCCCCCTCGATCTGCACACCGGCATAGAGGGGAGCGGACCCAGCGGACATCTGGACACCCAGCGCGCTGCATGCTCGCCCGGACACCATAGAGCTGCACCCGGAGGACTCGGGCAGCCCCCGGGTCGAGGATCGGACACCCAGCGCCGCCTGCAGCGAACTTGAGCGGTGAGTGCAACAGCGCAGGGCATATCTGAAGGGCCCTACGCCCAGCCGGCGCCGAGCGGAGACTCCCCCCTGACACAGCGGGATCAACGGGCCCCGGCCCTCACAACACCACAAGCCCGACCCAATCGCTGGGCAGCCGAGCCGCCTCTGACAGGACGCCCCTGAGGCCCCGCTCATGGCCCACACCGTGAGGAAACAGTGGTGAAGCACCAGGGGGCACCATCGACCGGCTGGTAGCCCGGGGAATAGACTGACCGCGCTAACTGCCACGGCTGGGGCCTACTAGGGGGATCCCACTGATAACTGCGTCCCCCAGACCGAGTGGATTGCCCAGCGAGGAGGGTGCCGGGGGAGGGCATCGCCTTCTGAACACCACAGGCACCACCGAAGCACACGACTGGACGCTTGTAGACTCCAGCACCCACAGAGACACGGCATCGCTGGGGGGCCGGCACGGCAGGGGAGCGACCCGAATACAGCGCTATACCTCAGCGGAGGCAGAGCAACACAGCGCATCACCCTGGCCGAAAACCGAGCAGAGGCACAGCTAACACTGGGCCGCACAGCGACGTGCGCAACTAGACCCCTCGTGAGGCTCCACGGCGGACACTTTCAACACCTCTCACTTTGGGAACGCTGACGCGGTCCCTACTGGGAACACTGCCGAAACCCCAGCCAGTGGCTCTGACAATCGACGCGACCACTGACCACCACCACACCAGGATCCTCCGAGAGCTAGTTCCCGCCCATGTCTGGAGGCGCCGGAAAACGCACAGGAACGGGGAGCACGTCCCAAAAGGGCAAAATGGACAAGGCGCAGAAGCAGACGGACGCGGATCCGGTGACAGCCAGGCTGGACTCGGTGCTGGCAGCCATGGAACGCCTGGAAAATTCCATCCAGTCCACCCGGACGTCCCTGGAGGCGAAAATAGATGGAGTCGCCATAGACCTCACGCACCTGAAGGAGGACCACAAGAAGCTAGCTGAGCGCACCAAAACCCTGGAAACCACAGTGACGGGCATGGAACCTCGGGTCGCCCAGTCGGACAAACAGATTAAAGACCTCCTCAACAGGGTGGAGTTCCTAGAGGACAGGGCAGAGGATGCAGAAGGGCGGGGGAGAGGCAACAACGTCCGCATAGTGGGTTTGCCCGAAAAATGGGAAGGCAAAGATCCGACCGCCCACGTGGAGGACTGGCTACGCACCCTGTTGCCAGAAGGCACCCTCTCGCCATATTTCGTGGTGGAACGGGCGCACAGAGTCCCAACCAGGCCACTCCACACTGGCTCTAACCCGCGCCCTTTTCTGATCCGTATCCTGAACTACAGGGACCGAGATACTGTTCTGCGAGAAACTCGAAAACTGGGCACCATACAAGTCGAAAATGCAAACATAATGTTTTTCCCAGACTACACGATCCAGGTGCAGCGCCAGAGACAATCATTCCTAATGGTGAAGCGGAGGCTACGCCAACTGGGACTTACATACTCCCTCCTCTTCCCAGCAAAACTCAGGGTGATAGCGAATGAAAAGACACACTTCTTTGACTCCTCGGAAGACGTGGAAGCCTGGCTGGACAATGGGACGGATAAGAACACGGGGCGATCAGGAAACCCGGACAGGCCGAGGAGACGCAGGAGGTCCAAGAGGAGACGTGGCGCCAGGTCACCCTCCCCCGCGGCCAGCAGCACCCAGCACAGCGCGAGCCCACCGGAAGAGGAAATACGCAGGGAACAAAGGGAGGCCCTGCGGATGGTCTCGGAGCTCGGCGGCTCCCCGTCACAATGTTCCCCGCCTGCCACCAGCCCCAGGGTATCGCCGAGCGATGATGAAGCGATCTATGGTCTCCCGGACTCGCAGCTCTCAAATGGGCTGCCAGACATCACCCCACAAACATCGGACCTGTATGGCTAAAGAAGTGCCGCACCACGGGGCTTTCAGTGATAGAAACATAGACACAGCACAACCCGATGGAGACAGACACTGAACACGCAGTAAGTTAAGACAATGTCACAATTGCAATAGCCTATTGCGGAGCAGTCGCCCCGTGGCACCCACGCCACATGGGCCACTACATTGCAGGGTCCCTATGGGTGGGCGATGGTTACCAGCTCCAAACTTGACCAGGGTAGTGGCCCCATGACTTTCTGGACACGCTGCTAAACAGGCAGTGGGCCGGCCTGACGGCCACTCAGGCCTATATTTCTCACCCCCCTGGGAGGGCACTCACGCCTTCACGCTCAGCAGACACTCACTAGACACTTGGACTGCGTGATGGGCAGCAACCCCCCAGAATGGATTGTTCGTACTTTTTGTAGAATGTTTGGACGGCTGCACGTTTGGCAACCGACCCGATGGTATTCCCCCCAGTTAATGTTTACCCTCCTTTTCCCTATTGTGAAACGCTGCATGCATGACCTACAGGGGTGCTCGCTGGACTTTTCCGGGTGCTGGTCAGACAAGGGTGGGGACGCTCTGAAACTGGATGATGGAGGGCCCCATGAGGGGGTGCTTGGAACGGGGGGGAGAACGGGTGTGATCGGCTTGTTGTATACTGATGGCTGAAGTCATAATGTGTACCTGGAATGTACGCGGAATACATACACCCGCACGCAGGTACATGATTTATTCGTACTTGAAGAGACACAAGGTGCAGCTAGCACTCCTTCAGGAGACACACCTAACAGCCCCTGAGGTACACACCCTGCGCAGGCGGTGGCGTGGTCAGATCTATGCGACTGGGTTCTCCTCTTACGCTAGGGGGGCACTGTAATGGGTGATACCAGTGCTCCCGTTTGAGGTTGAAGACTCACACATAGACAAGGAGGGGAGGTTAGTGGCAGTGAAGGGACGCCTGGATGGGCGGCCGCTGGTGGTGGCGTCGCTCTATGCCCCCAACACAGAACAACAGGGCTTCCTCGAAACGGTGTCCACAACCCTAGCACACTGGCATGGGATCCCCTGGATATTGGGGGGGGGATTACAATAGTGTATTGGATACCACACTGGACCGCTCATTCCCACCACTACCCAATGCACCAGTAGTGGGTGCCATGAAAGCTCTTATAGCCTGGGCCTCACACTGGAACCTGCATGATGTGTGGCGTCACCGGAATCCAACGGCCAAGATATATTCGTACTATTCAGGAGCCCACACCCTGCACACCCGATTGGACAGATTCATGCTCACAGATGACCTACTCCCGCTAGTGACGGAAGCGCATTACATGGGTAGAACACACTCGGACCACAACCCACACATGTTAACTGTCTCATGGGCGAGCTCTCGCCCCCCTGTCCCCAATTGGAGACTGCAGCCGGACCTCCTACTAGACGCGCCCTTCCGGGATTCACTGTTTACACAAATAGTGCATTACTTTGAGGATAATGCAGGCTCTGCCACCTCTCTACAGATGGAATGGGAGGCGTTCAAAGTGGTCATTAGGGGACAGTGTTTAGGCACACAGGGGAATCTCAAACGACAGGTAGAGAAGGACCTACATAGGGTGGAGGAGGAACTGGGTCGACATGAGCGGGACTCGGTGGGAGGGAACATCGCTCGGCTTCAACATGCGCAGGCGACCCACGAAAGGCTATTAGAGAGGCTCAGATGTCTGAATTTTGCGGCTCATGCGGCGCGCACACACGATAGGGGGGACAAACCCGGTAAGCTGCTGTCGTGGCTCATCGCCAGAGAAGACCGGACGAAACCAGTCACAAAAGTGCTAGATGCGAATGGGATGCCCTTACACACGCAGTCAGAGATTCACGGAGCATTCACCGCACATTACAAAACACTGTATCGCTCTTGTCTGCCCTCACCCGCCCCGGACACGGAGGAATATCTCCACCAGGTGCCGCTACCGGCACTCACCGACGCTCAACGAACCATCCTAGCGGCACCCATTGCCCCTGAGGAGCTCCGGGAGGTCATAGCGGCGCTTTCCAATGGAAAATCCCCTGGCCCCGACGGACTCCCAGCGGAGTTCTATAAAGCATACCAGGACCTCCTGATCCCTGAGCTCGTTAAATTGTATGAGACGGCACTGGAAGACTCCTCCCTGCCCCCTTCTCTGAGCGAAGCCACGCTGGTCTCCCTCCTGAAACCGGGTAAAGAGGGGGCGCTTATGGGCTCGTATAGGCCACTCGCCCTCCTAAACACAGACTACAAAATACTAGCCTCTACACTAGCGAGGAGACTGGCCCAATATACACCCCTCCTGGTCCGCCCTGACCAGAACGGGTTTGTACCCACACGCAGCACATCGCTCAACATCCGCCGGTTGTTCAGGGTGCAGGAGTACGCGAGAGACCCTTGGCCACAATTGGGTTGCATAGTATTAGACCTGGAAAAGGCATTTCATTCGGTGGAGTGGCCGTATCTCAGACGGTTATGCAAAAGTTTGGTCTGGGTGACGCTTATCTGGACATGGTGGGACTCCTATACCAAACACCTACCGTTCGGGTCCGGATAGGGGGCCTGATATCGGATGCCATACAGGTGAGACGGGGCACGCGACAAGTCTGCCCGTTATCGCCTCTACTCTTCTCGTTGGCCATGGAGCCGCTGGCAGAGATACTGAGGATGCAGGGCGCCGAGTGGGGCATCCCATTGATAGACGGGGTACACGCGGTTTCCCTGTACGCCGACGATCTACTCCTCTACGTCAGAGACCTGACGCGGATACCCCCGGGGCTCACCGATGCCCTCCGCGAATTCACAACACACTCGGGACTGAGGGTCAACTGGGGTAAGTCTGGGGTTTTCCCCTTTCACCCAGATATGCAGGAGTGCGCAGTACAGCTAGGGGACATGACACTGACATGGTATGCGGCACCTTCAAGTACCTGGGCATTCACATTTACAGGAACGCGGCGGATATATTGGATGGCAACCTGATTCGAGCCATAAATTCCTTGCGGGCACAGATCCGGTTCTGGGGCACGCTCCCGCTTAACGTCCCGGCCAGAATCACCCTGTCCAAAATGATAGTCTTACCTAGACTTCTGTACTACTACTCGAACTTACCGGTGTATGTCCCAGCTCGGGTCTTCAAAGACCTGGAGGCCCTAGCACGAACACTTATATGGAATGCGGGGAGACCAAGGGTGGCCCTGAAGAAATTGTATGCCCCGGCGTCCTCGGGGGGACTAGCGGTCCCGAACCATGAGCATTACTACCTCGCCGCGCAGCTCCAGTGGGTGGTGGCCTGGCTCGCGGGTAGAAACCTGAACGACACGGCCTCAACAGTCCCAGCCATGACCCATGCGGAGGCTCTTGCACTGTTCCACCCTCTTAGAGGCGCGACACACGAGACGCAACTGCACGTAGCAGTGGCACTGCGATGCTACAAGCGTGCACTAAAATTGACCAAGGAGACTACACCCTACGCCCCAGCGTTGCCACTGGAGGGACTGCCCAGGCCTGGGGGAGTAGTGACTGCAGCGCGCCTGCACGACTGGGTGCAGGTGGGACTTGAAACAATGGCGGATCTATATGACGACGGGACCCTGGTACAGTTCGAGGGGCTAGTGGAGAATCCTGGACTGCCAGCGGGACAATTCCTGATGCACGCATCAATGATACGGGTCCTAACGGAACACTGGGGCGATATGTCCACGGAACCCGAGACACACCTCTTAATACAATACCTACACGTTATGGGGGCAGGGTCACACGTCGTACACTGGCTAACGCAGGCGCTGAGGTCCCACACAACGAGCTCCCTACAGCCACTCAGGGACAGGTGGACTGCTGACAGGGGGGAGGACTGGTCGGATAAGGAGTGGGAAAGGATTCTAGAGGGACCGCAACACATTCCCCGCAACTCGAGATTCAGAATCATACAGTTCTACATCACACACAGGGCATACCTGTCCCCGGACAAGATTAACCGATACTTTGGACTGGATACCTCCAAATGCCCACGATGCGCGCTGCTGAACGCGGATCTCCTACATATGCTGTGGGCATGTCCCAAGCTGCGGACGTACTGGCACGATGTCAACACGCTGGTGACGAAAGGGACGGCGTGGGCGTTCGTCACGACTGGGATACCTGTGTGCTGGGCCTCCTCACCAGGACGAAACAAAACAAGGCGCACATGAGGTTCTGGGATCTGGGGCTGATAACCGCCAAAAGACTCAACTCGCCACTGGAAAGCCGCGGAACCACCCCTGACGAAACACTGGAGTGCCTCCCTCATCTACTGGGCGACCGCAGAGGGCACGGTGCTACGTAGGGAGGAGACAGCGGGGCGGAGGGCCATACCGATAGCCCAGATATGGGAGGGCTTCCTACGAACATTCACCAGGGTCTGCCACGATCAAGGGGTGATGTAAGGGGATGGCTCCTCCCCAGTGGAACGGGGGGACACGTCCGGGCAGCAGGCAGCGTAGTGAGAAAGGGGAGAAACGAGAGCCGTGCGCAAACAGACATGAAATACCATCCCTGCGACCCATCGCTCACCCCCCTTCCCCCCCTCCCCCCGCTCGCCCCTCCCCCTCCCTTCCCCCCCCCACTTCGCCGCCCATTTCGCCCTCCCCCCCCCCTCCACCTGTCGGCAGGGGCCACACACGCAGTCGACTCCACCAATGCACCCCCACCCCGGGACTTAGAGTTACCACGCTCCACTCGTACCACCTCCCCGTGAACACCTGAGGCCGGCACCCTGCGGGACCACTCCACCCGGAACTATCGAGACAGGGCCCACACTGCAGCACCCCCTCCCCCGCCCTCCCCGAGTTAGGGTTCATTACACCCTCACTTTCTTTCCTGTTTTTCCCCAGATTGGAACAGTGGCACCCACGGCAGAGGTCGCCCCCCAGTTGACCACGCTAGTTCTGCCTTTCCCACTCACACCTTTTACTTTTAACGCAAAGCGACTACACACAGGAGTGCAGCACACATGCAAGCCACTGCCGCAACCTTCTACCAAACGGCGACGAAATACTGAACATCCTAGCCGTCCACAGCACACATACACGTTGCCCGGAACCGGGCCTGGTTGGTTATTCACACTGTTGAGGAACATCACTCTTCATCACTAGCCAGAAGGTTGCGGACACCGGGGGTGCGGCTGGCCATTAGGCTGCCCGCCTGGACGGGTAAGGTCAGACACACTGGTAGGATCGGCACTGTGAATTACACTGTGATATAACAATGGAATGAACGGTCTGGTGCATGCAATGTCCGCCCATATGACAACAGATGGAGTTCTTTTATTTATAAGTGCATTTATTGGATTTTCAGCCGTCGCCAACATTCGCTCTGATACTGTACGAGCTACTCCACTGGTTGTTTCCCCTTTGAATTATGCACACAAGAAATGTAACTGTACGTCAAGTGTTTCAATAAAACAGATTTAAAAAAAAAATTAAAAAAAAAAATGGAAGATAATTTGAGGGGATGCCAAATTTACTAAGGGCTGCTAACATAAATAACAAATCCCACCTTTATTTTACCTTTTGTAAAGCTGGTGGTTGTTTCCGCCCCTTGAATTTATCAACACACATCAGATTAGCCAAAATCCGTTGCTCAGTATGATCTGCATTCTAGACTTGGCGACTCAGTGGAGGCATATTTCTTGATTTTGTGAGTATTGCTCATGTGATACATCCCTGTCGAGTTGTAGCTAACTTCAGTTACACCCGGTGGTAGCTCGTCTTCCAGGATACATTTCCTGTGTTTTTTGTGTTTCTTTTTCTTTGTGTCTGAGAGATGCGAAGAAGGGGATCCAGATTGGGACCTAGAACACCAGCGACCCCTTCCAGGTGTCAGCATTTACAATGCTTGTGTGACTGTATGTTGGACTATACGGACTAGCAGTTGGCAGTATCCCAGGCATGTCTTAGGGAAGTCTGGTGATTTGTTTGCTCAAGCTCTTTGGCATTCATCATGTTTACTGATACTCTACTGTTAAGAACAAACTTGGCACTGTTCTTCAATTTCGAGATGTGCCACTGAAGCTTTTAGCAATGAGTCTCTATCCGACAGAATCAAAAGCTAGTCCTCTTTGCTGCCTTACATGGAGTCATTGAAAGCAAACTTTGCTACCACATCGGCTCATCAAGGTACCAGGTATTGCAACTCTGATGTATCAAATGTAGTAGGTGATTTTATCAACACTGTCACATTGTAGTGGGAGCTTCTTTCTTCATGTATTCTTGTTAGCCCTTATTCTGTATTAGTTTAAATTTCCTTTATTGATCTTTTTCGTATGCTGTATGAAGCATTAGATTATTTGCTTTCCCTCTACTTTATTTCAGCAGGAACCATAATCATGGGTCGTTTATGCTACACCTTTTCGTATTTTGGTCTACATTTCCCTGCTGTAGAAAGTTGGAAAGTTTGAAAAGTTATAAATCAGAACTGCTAGGCTTATTTGCTGGTGGCCTTGTGCTGTACCTGAACATAACAAGGCCGCTTAAGTAGATATCTGTTCAGTAGACATAAGCTTAACATGGTATTCTGCTCTGTGTGACCCCACCCTCTGAAGGCTGGCTGATGCACGCACCCGAGCAAGCTTGTGTTTTAGTGGAATGGAGCCTACCGGTGAGACCTTTATCCAGTGGACATCTGCTTTAGCTACTAAACAGACCATGGGTGAACATCCAGTCATAAACAAACTAGAGGTGGTCTACCAAACGTCTACCTACTTTCAAGAAGGAAAGATTGATGGCCCAATCTTTTTCAGGCAATGCGGTGAGAATCTGGAGCTCACTTCCGCCTCAGCTCCGGGCCACCACCTCTTCCCAGGCCTTCAAAACTGACCTTAAAGTTCTCCTCCTTCAAAGACACTTCCAAAGTTAATTCATGCCCTCTCTATTATCTGAAGGTAGTCCTTCCATTATAGGAAATTCTATTCTCCATGACTACAGAAGTGCCTTCCCAGTGCGTTCTTGTGGTTTGAGTGTCTGCCATTTATTGCAGTATTATACTTCTACCTGTATTTTGTACTCTTTTGTAACATGCACACGTCACTTTTCCTCTTGTAATGTATCGTTTGCTACCTCTTGTATTTTGTTTGCTTTTGATACATGCACAATTGCTACCATTGCCTCACGTTACTTACCGTTTGTTCCTGTGTTTTGCATTTATTGCAGTATTATACCTCTACTTGTACTTTGTATGCTTTTGTAACATGCACACATGTCACTTTTTCCTCCTGTAACGTACCGTTTGCTACCTCTTGTATTTTGTTTGCTCTTGATACATGCACAATTTGCCTCATATAACGCAACGTTTGCTTTTGTAACATGCTCACTTGTAATGTTCTCCTCATGTGTCATTACTGTTCCTATTGTGAAGCGCTCTGACACCTTCGGGTAAAGTCCGCGCAGAATGAAAGCACATAAAATAAATAAATAAATAAATAAATAAATAAATAAATATATAAATAAATGCAACTTCTATATCCGAGTGACGGTTGAGCTTCCGTGCTTACAAGAGATCTGATGAAGTTGAGGCTCATAGATACCACTTCACAAACCGAACACCCAGATCCCACCTTTGTCAGCAGTATGCACCAGATCCAGCAGCCTACTCCTACATCTTTCCCAAGGCATGGATGAGCTGCTTTTACACATAGGAGCTTCCGTCTTGCGTCTTGATTTCCAAAAGAAGAAGACTTGGCTTTTTGAGTAGTCCCACTAGGCCCTAGGTTTAGTTAGACTCACACCAGCTCAGCACCAGGATCCCCTCCCGAGTGATGCTGGATTCTACAAATCTGCATAACGTAACAGTTGTAGGACCCTCCACTCGTTATTAGTTGAGACACAGTGTACAAGAGGCATAGGCAGGTAACAGGTCTACTATTCTTTATTCAGATACCAGTCGCTCTCTGTGTCAACGTCGTGGGAGTTTGTGTCCCATCAACCAGTTTGTATTCTGGCCAGTTGTGGATTTCTCTTACTTGCCCTTTCCCTTTTTTGACAATAAATGGTAATTTCTAGCAGACCTAGTTCTAGTGTTGTCGTCAGTGCTAGCACAGAGTGGTTACCAGGCAGTTTATGTGTTAGCTTTTCTGGTGTCTGAGCCGTATTCTGCCCCAAAGTTCCAGATCAGTGCAATGCACATACATCAGAAAGGCAGCAGCGATGGCGTTTGTATTCATTGTTTGCATAATCCTGCTGAGCTGTGTAGTATAGTACCAGAATATAATGGCCTAAATATTGTCTGACAAAAAATACTGAGGCATATTTACAAACAAATGTTGGTGCGCGAAGCTGTGCCACATTCAGCAGCTCCGCGCTCGGACATTTTTAAAATGCAGGAATGAGCCATATTCACAAGAATGTATTTCCCCTAATGCTGACACAAAAAGCTGCCTAGCACCAGCACAGGCACCCTGCCACCATGTGGCAAGGATCCTGCGCTACAGGGACGATTGTTTATGTGCAGGAAGGGACACCTTCCTGCACATAAACAATCATTCATGGTGATTTGCTCTTTCTATGTATGCTGCAGAATGCAGCACACATGGAAAGAGCAATTAATGAGGAGAAATTAATAAATTCCCCTAGTATCGCCATTCTAACACCTGCCTCAGCCTTGTAAATCTGGGGTACTGTCAAAAAGCAATAGGTGTTGTGGTGGAACGCCCACAACAACACCTGTTGCACAGTACGTGGCTTAGCGCCAACTTGTAAATATGGGAAATGGCGCTACTCCACCCGAGTGTCAAAAAAGGTGACGCTCCGGTGGCTAAAGGGAATTGTAAATATGCCCCACGGTATCCTAAATATCGCTTACAAAAATATCGCTCCAGTACAGATAATAACAGAAAATCCACAGCCAATTGAGCAATATTTAAAAATATATATATATATTTAGGTCAGAATATTTATGTCAGACGATATTTTTGTGATTAATGTTCTTCTGACATAGAACCGAGCTGTAGTCTGCAGGAGGCATGGGAGGTCCTTTTCCTCTCTGTTAGGATCAGGCTACAAATACGTCATGGAAGTTTGTAATTCCTTCCGTTCCAGTTGTATTTTTTGGAATCAGGATGTCAAATGGAGCCCACCTGAACATTCACACCTTGAGGACAGTCTCGTCAGCTCGTCAGGGAAAACAAAGGTTCTCATAGCTGTCATTTCTCAAGTTGCTGAAAGAAAAACTGAGCTCTGAAGGTTTTTCGACTTTCTCAGGTTTTTGTTAAATCGTAATAGGATATGTGGGCCTAAATGTGCTCAGGAGGAATGTTAGATTTGTGTCTTTGTGTGAATTACACAAATATTTCCAATTTGTTGAGTCATAATGCAAACTGAATTGTTTTAGATACGACCTAGAAACAGCTTTACCTGTCCTCTCAACCTCATGTTTTCCAAAATGCATACTAAAAACACATGAACATACCTATGAGGGTGTTCAATCAGTCCTCTTCATCCACTGAGTTTTGCAGGTAGCAGTCACATTTGCTTCCACCCACCACAGCAATCAGGATTGGACAGGGGGTCAGTGAGTGACAGCACAATTTTTGATCACATAATCTGGTGTGTATGAACGGCTGGGTCACTCTTTTATTTTTGTTTTAAATTTGGGACAAAATATTTGTATATTGCATTTGTTTAAAAAAAATAAAAAGCGTAAAAAATAACGATGACAAGCTTTTCAAATCCCGGTCATCTGGCTTTGCCAATGCTGGTTTTGGTATATAATGAGTGTTTATTTGTACCCAATCAACCCTTTTTTTAATCAATTTTAGATTGACAAAGGATTAAGTTAAAACTTGCAAGGATTGAAACGTGTGCCTTACTGGTTACATGCAGTTGTTTGCAGTGGGGACCTTATTCACTAAATGTTAGGCGATTTGGTAAAGGATTCGCACATCAGGAGACTTGAGTATCTGAATGGGGGTGAGCTTCAGCACTTACAGGGAATCTGATGGGGTGAGTTGGATTTACACTACTTTACACGTCGAGCAAACAAATCCCACGTTTGTCACCAGTTGTTTAATCTTTCAAGCAACAGTACTTGAGACGCACTACACAAGAGTCGAAGGCAGGTACCAGGTTTATTAATGTTTATTCAGATCCCAATCACTCCTTGTTATTGTTTATTCTACCACTGGGGGAGCTTTTCTCCCACCATAGTACCCTGTCCTGTTCTAGCATCGAATGCCTTTCTCCTTCTTGCCCCTTCCCCCTTTTTATGCGCAGGAAGTTGTTATCATCCTATAGAGCAGAGGTCTTCAAACTTTTTGATGCCGAGACCCCCGTGTAAAACCTTTTTAGGCGTAAGGACCCCCTTCCGACAAAAGATTCTAGAAACTGGTACTCCTCATCATAAGCAACTATTGACAACCATAAATGCGCCTGTTAGACCTCATCACATCCATCCATCCATCCATCATTCATCCACCCACACTTCCACACATCCATCCATCCTTCATCCATCCACCCTTTCATCCTTCCATCCATACATCCATCCTTTACCTATCCACCGTCCATCCACACACCCACCTTTTCACACATCCATCCATCCATCATTCATCCATGCAACCTTTTATCCATCCATACATCCATCATCCATCCACCCTTTCATCCTTCCATCCATACATCCATCCTTTACCTATCCACCCGTAAATCCATCCACCCATCATTCTTCCACCCACCTTTTCACACATCCATCCATCATTCATCCATGCAACCTTTTATCCATCCATCCATCCATCCATCCATATATCCATCCTTCATCCATCCACCCTTTCATCCATACATCCATCCTTCATCCATCCACCCTTTCATTATTCCATCCATATATCCATCCACCCTTTCATCCATACATCCATCCTTCATCCACCCACCCTTTCATCCATCCATCCACCCATCCATCATTCATCCCCCACCTTTTCACACATCCATCCATCCATCATTCATCCATGCAACCTTTTATCCATCCATACATCCTTCATCCATCCACCTTTTCATCCTTCCATCCATACATCCATCCTTTACCTAGCCACCCGTCCATCCATCCACCCATCATTCTTCCACCCACCTTTTCACACATCCATCCATCATTCATCCATGCAACCTTTTATCCATCCATCCATCCATCCTTCATCCATCCACCCTTTCATCCTTCCATCCATACATCCATCCTTCATCCATCCAACCTTTCATTAATCCATCCACCCTTTCATATTTCCATACATATATCCATCCACCCTTTCATCTATACATCCATCCTTCATCCACCCACCCTTTCATCCATCCATCCACCCACCCATCCATCATTCATCCCCCACCTTTTCACACATCCATCCATGCATCCATCATTCATCCATGCAACCTTTTATCCATCCATACATCCATCCTTCATCCATCCATCCACACTTTCATCCTTCCATCCTTCATCCATCCACCCTTACATCCATCCATTCACCCATCACTCATCCACCCACCTTTTCACAAATCCATCCATCATTCATCCATGCAACCTTTTATCCATCCATACATCCATCCCTCATCCATCTACCCTTTCATCCTTCCATCCACCCTTTCATCCATCCATCCTCCATCCACCCACCTTTTCACACATCCATCCATCCTTCATCCATCCATCCACCCTTTCATCTTTACATCCATCCACTCATCATTCACCAACCCACCTTTTCACACAGCCATCCACCCTTTCATCCATCCATCCATCCATCCTTCATCCGTCCACCCTTTCATCCATCCATCCACCCATCATTCATTCACCCACCTTGTCTGTGCCTCTGTCATGGGGGGTCAGTATCTCTCTGCTTCGTCTTCCTCACTCATGGGAGGGCATCTCTGTGCCTCCCTGCTTGGGGGGGGGGGGCAGCTGGCTGTGAAAACATCTCACCATGAAGAACAGACTCTCAGCCACATTTCTCCTGCACAGGCGCCAGGTATGAGGGCTTGTGGGACTTGAACCAATGGTATGATTGTAATGTCCTTCTGCTGTCCTTCTGCTGTTTACTGTGTATTTGTAAAGCGCTCTGATACCTACGGGTTAAACTAGCGCTATATAAAATGTTAAAAGTAAAAATAAACCCACAGCTAAGTCCATTGAACTCAAAGGACTACAGCCTCCTCCCCCCCCCCAGCTCCTGTATGTCAGCCTGGCTGAAACAGCTTGGACACACACAAAGGCACACCAGAGTACTATCACAGGTCTTTAAAAGACCTTTACTTGTTAACGAGGCTTTGATGTTTTTCACACCTCGGTGTGAATTAGGCGGCCTCCGCCTTGAGCACCCTCGATCAGCCCGACGCCAGGAACTGCACTCTGGCAGAATCTGCGACCCCCTTCCCAGGACTCCACGACCCCCCTGGGGGTCGCGCCCCACAGATTGAAGACCTCTGCTATAGAGAGACATCCCTCAGTCTGTGAACCAACTGCAGGTTCATGGTAAGAGCTAGGTCAGGTGTGGAGGCTAATCTTGTTCCAGGACCAGATTCTGTGCCATCTTCAGTGAATCATGCATGCTGTGTCTCAGATCGATACAATGCACAGACATCAGAATAAAGGATGCTGTGACGCATACCATCAACGCGTGCTTATCTGTCCAGTGCAGCAGCCTTCAAGGCCTATGGGCGGTCTTCTTTTGCTCAAGACTACCAGATAGTGCAAGCTGTCTTGTTTCTAAAGACCTACTGTCACACTGTGGGCTTAATTCCTGCCCATTTTTTACCATTAGTTGGCTTTATTGTCACTCTCATTTGCTTGTTTCTTATTTGATGGCTTGTCTTGTCCATCGCATGTTTGTCCCACTCCTGGAGCACAGCCCCTTTAGTTGTCTTTCCACTGCTCACTTTTAGGGAACTACTTTTTAGGTTTCGCTGGGGAGCGGAGCCGATTAGGCTCCGCCTCCAGAGAAATCTAATGAGTATAGTAAGCACTATGGAACACGCCCCCCCGTCCGATTGGCTAGCTCCATAAATGGAGCCTAGCCATTGGACGAGGGGCCTGTCCATCAATGCCGGACCAGACACGGGGGCGTTCCCGAGATTCTTTGGCTTTGGCGACGTCACGCGACGCCGGGAACGCCCCCGAGTCTGGTCCGGCCGGGCCGTGCTTGCTGCTGTCCTGCCTTGTGTCCCTCCTCCCGCCGTCCCCACGTTTCCCGCCTCCCTCCCGAAGTCCGCCACGTTTCCCGCCTCCCTCCCGACGTCCGTGACCTTTCCCGCCCCCCTCGTCCTCTCCCGCCCGCCCCCGCCCCCCCCCCCAGCCCTGTGGGAGGCACTAGGACCCAGGGCCTGCTCGATCCCCGTTCGGGGTTTCTTCAGCCGGCCGGCCAATCCTAGCGCGGCCGGCCGGAAGTGCACATGGGAGGGGAGAGGGGCCTGGACCCCGCCGTCCTCAGCGTCTTCGAACCGTTCTGGGGCGCAGCGACATTAGAGGTGTCCGAGGGCGAGCCGAGACCCGCTGCCGAGGTCACGGGGGCAGCCGCAGCCCCCGAGGCCGGGGCCTCGCCATTGGAAGACCCGCTGTCCTGCCCTAACACCAGCAGGGCACACGCGAGGGCGAGCAGCAGCGCCGGGATGCAGGAGTGCGCCTTCATGCTGACTGACAAGTGTCTTCCCTCGTGTGGAGTCGTGAACTGCGGCCAGAGGTTGAGAAACTCGCAGCTGGGGCGAGGGTGCTTACATGGAGCCTGCTTCCAGCCCGAACCTAGACAGAGAGACAGACAAAACACGCATCAGCACAGCCAGACTCAGGTACACTGCCAAACAGGGACGTAGCTAGCATCGGTGCAGCCGGTGCGGTGGCACCGGGGCACAGGCTCTGATTATTTTTTACACTGCCAGCCTGGGGCCTAGCTCTGTGTTTACACTTTGGTGAGGGCTCCCACCCCGTCTTATTTTCCATCAATCTGCCATGTCTCAATTTTCAGCCCTCGGCAGCTTTACAGCTCAGGGCGCTATACCCAGTCACGCCTCCCCACCTTCAAAAGCTCTGAAGAGGCCGAAAGGTGACACGTCGGTACTACGGCAGCAACCAGAAAACAATGAAGGCTGCTGCCCTGCCCCGCCCGCACCCCTCCCCCCCGCACTACCCCCCCCCCCTGCACTACTCCCCCTCCCCCCCCCATCCCCCCCCCCCAGCGAACTAACGTTTCTGCTGCTAGTGGGCAGCGGTCACAGCACTTGGTAGCAGATCCCGAGATCCATCACCACCCCCCTTTTGTACCATGTCGGTACTAAGGCAGCAACCAGAAAACAATGAAGACTGCTGCCCTGCCCCGCCCGCAGGGCAAAAAGTGAGCAGCACCGAGCTGTGTACAACAATAGCGGTTAGTGAAGAGCTTCCACGCCTAAGGGTTTACAATTACATTAAAAAGTTAACCGCAACCACCTTGACGCAATACTGCACCAGCCCCTTGCCTTCGCCTGCGTGCCTTTAAGTTAAACACTATCGGGAGGTTAGCTCCCCATCACGAAAAGATGATGAACTTATTATGCTCACAACGAGAGCCCCACATTTTGAGAAAACTGGTAGAGTAAAATAAATCAATAGCATTTTTGTGCGGAAGCGCGACCGTCTGTGTTATTGAATTATGAAAATATACTCGAAGCCTTCGAGGTTATGGGCTGTAAGAACCAATTTACTGTTTTCAAGAAAGCGCTACAGGTAGTCGGAGTCTGTCTCAAATTACAAACACTACTGGACGGTTCTTTAAATATATCATTCAAACACAGCAAGCACGGGCTTTGATGTCCGGCTGATGCGTTGATACGCAGCGTTGTGTCCGAATCTCACCACTGGCTGTTCTTTCTTTGGACCGGCATCCTAACAGCTGGAGGTGCTGGTGAGGTACCGGCAATTGAAGTACAAACAGCGCATTGAAACCTCCTGGAGTGAAGCTACCGGGAAACTGCCTGGAGCTTTCACAGAGGTTACAGACTGCAGAGGTCGGAGAGGCAAGAGGTGAAGGGGTGCAGACCTGAGGGTGGAGCCAGGAGGTAGGAGGAACCGACTAAGCTGATTTTTTTTAAAATCAGATTAAACTAGCCATAATGCTTAATTGGTGCACAGGAATTTCTTTGAGATCAAGCATTTTGCTCTAGGCAATGGCCCGGGGCACCCAGTTGTGCCCCCTCCTCCATTGCTAAAGGTAATATCTCCCGCCTCTTTGCTGCATTTGCCCCTCCCCATTGCTGTCTGCGCTCTGTACAAGAAAAGAGCATGGTTTAATGGACTCAGAAATTTAGCTCTTTGCACCCGGTTTACTCTTGCTTCGTGGCAGTCATGAAGTTGCTGCGCGGTGTTCACTCTCCTTCAGTTCCTCCGGGACACATATTGTCTCCTTGCCTCTGTGGCATAACGCGTTTGAATTTAGCTTTAGATCGGGCATCGAACACATTAATAAGAATGTATATGTGCATTATGGTCAAAAGAATCTATTCTTTGTACGCTTGTCTCTGATCTAGTGTTTTCTAAAAGGGTTCGTTATTTACGCATCAGCGGTGTGCATTCACTTGTCCTTGGTTCGTACTCTTTGAATGTCAAACATTAACCCTTTCTGGATACACACTACATGCTGCTACTACAAATGGAGGCTTTCAAGCTACTCGAATCCTCTGTTATGTTTCGTTTAGTGCTAAGTTTTTGCCTTAACATGTTTTAATGATGTACTTGGCCAGTTTGTTTCTGAAAAGCAAGGGAAAGGCTGAAACCGATTAACAGCTCAAGACCATTCCTACAGCTTTGGCAAAATGGTACACACTGTTTACAATTACTGCTACCTTGAATTCATTCTGATTATACCCAAATGCCAATTTTAATTTGAACTTTGGCTACCCAAATGGACTTCAGCCTTTATTATTAGTGTTTTGTTTTATTGTTCATGGTTCTGACCTGGTTAAATCGCACGGCCCGACGGCAAGGAGGACAAGCGCAAGAAGGACCTGGTGAGTGCGGGAGCGAGGGGGGCAGTGGGGCCTGGGCACTGCTCCGGAGTGTAGGCTTGGGCTGGACTGGCTGCACCAAGAGTAAGGATGAGAGGGGTAAATATGACCGGGGGGGGGTGGGGGGCAGAGCAGGCCCGGGCTCTGTCAGCAACAAGAAGACAAGCGCAAGAAGGAGCTGGGGAGTGCGGGAGGCGAGGGGCCGGGCCTGGTCCAGAGTATAGTCTAGGGCTGGACTGGCTGCACCAAGAGTAAGGATGAGAGGGGTAAATATGACCCGGGGGGGGGGGGGGGGGGGGGCAGAGCAGGCCCGGGCTCTGTCAGCAACAAGAAGACAAGCGCAAGAAGGAGCTGGGGAGTGCGGGAGGCGAGGGGCCGGGCCTGGTCCAGAGTATAGTCTAGGGCTGGACTGGCTGCACCAAGAGTAAGGATGAGAGGGGTAAATATGACCCGGGGGGGGGTGGGGGCAGAGCAGGCCCGGGCTCTGTCAGCAACAAGAAGACAAGCGCAAGAAGGAGCTGGGGAGTGCGGGAGGCGAGGGGCCGGGCCTGGTCCAGAGTATAGTCTAGGGCTGGACTGGCTGCACCAAGAGTAAGGATGAGAGGGGTAAATATGACCCGGGGGGGGGTGGGGGCAGAGCAGGCCCGGGCTCTGTCAGCAACAAGAAGACAAGCGCAAGAAGGAGCTGGGGAGTGCGGGAGGCGAGGGGCCGGGCCTGGTCCAGAGTATAGTCTAGGGCTGGACTGGCTGCACCAAGAGTAGGGATGAGAGGGGTAGGGCCCCGGGGGCAGAGCAGGCCCGGGCTCTGTCAGCCAGAGCCAGGAAAACAGGGTTGTGGACGAGTTCTCGAGGGTAGTCAGTGAGAGAGATCCTGAGTGTACGTGGGGGTGGTGGTGGGGGGGGGGGGGGTGGTCCAGAGGATCCAGAGAGACCCGGGAGGGGAGAGCCGGAGAGTCCAGAGTTGTCTGTGCTTTCAAGGTTGGGAGGGGTGGGATTCATTCCTGAACCCACTGGCTGCAATTGAGAAGGGGGGGTATGGGGGTGGGTATCGCGGGATACACAGCGTAAAACACAAAGGCTGATAGTGAGGGTGGGGCACTTGCGGCCAGTCTACTGGGGTGTTGGGGTCGCGTGTGTCAGTGTCGGGTCCCTCTCACAGGCCCCTGCCTTGAACTCAATGTGCAGGGGAAGCAGTAGCAGTGTGGCCGGCCAAAACAAGACCTTCGCCCTCTTTAAGAGGGGCCCCTTCCCTCACAACATTTTCGTCCACCTTCTGATACGATTCGTGTGAATTCATAAGCGTCCCCTGCTGCGCACTGCCAGAGCCTTAGGTCATGGTGTGGGGGCACCACTCTGGTTATAGCGCCCAGAAGTGATCGTATTTCAGCAGCGCCTTCTTTCTGCTGGATGCGAAACGCAGCAATTGATTGAATTTTTTTTTCAATGCGCATTACATACAACTCTTTATAGTGGCCATGCGTGCCTTTACGGAAACAGATTTGGTTTGGTAATTTTTTAATTTGTCTGATCATGGGTCAAATTATCTGTCTCTCTCTCTCTCTCAGTATCACTATATTACATTATCTTTGTATGTGTGCGTGTACACACATGTAAGTGTGTATATGTGTGCGAGTATGTGTCTGTGCATATATATATACGTTCGTGTATCTATTTATTTATTATATTTTGACACGCAGAGAATGGTATTTTATTTATTAATGTACTTTATACATAAATATAATTAATAAAATGTTCTCTGCCTGTCAAAATATAATAAATAAATAGATACACGCACATATATATAGGCACACACACATATACACACTTACGTGGATGTACACGCACACATACAAAGATAATGTAATGCAATAATCCTGCGTGCAGACAACGTGGATGCATTCGTCAGTATTGGGTGACCCTGTGAACGGCTCCCCCGGCGCCCCTCAGGCTGGTAGATGCCCCCCAGAGCCCTGGACCACTCTCTCTCCTCAGTGTTCGAAACCGTCCGGTTTATTTATGTGCAATGTCCGCAGAACCCCTGAGCACAGACTAGAGGCCTGGTGAGGATAAACGGGGGTCCCGGCCCTGCGAAGCCCACCGGGAGCACAGACAGAGGGCGCACCCCGAGGCCAGCGAGGGGCCTCTCTGGCCGGCCTGCACCCGCGCGGTCCAGGGGCTCCCGGCTGCGGCTGTGAGTGAAGCAGCCCCCTGGGACACAAACATTGATGGATCAATAGAGCAGCCGGCGACGGACCCGCTGAGCAGTGTTCCCATTGGTATTGCTGTTCTCCAGTTGTGTTTTTTTTTGTCCTCGGTGTTGTGATGTTCTAGTCTTGAGTTACGCGCACCGGCGTGTCCCCGCGCTGACAGTGAGAAAAACAAAAGACCGGGAAAACAGTGCTGGCAGATCAGGATTTTCCAGATAATCCTGATCTGCCAGCACTGTTTTCCCGGTCTTTTGTTTTTCTCACTGTCAGCGCGGGGACACGCCGGTGCGCGTAACTCAGCGCTCTACAAATGCCCCTATTAAGGCGATTTATTTGTGTGCACTTCCATCTTAAAATGTGGAGTTTAATTAATATTTGATGGTGTAAACGTTGTAAATGTTCAATAAACCACTGTGTGTTTTTACAGAGGGTGTTTTGCTTATGTGCTTGGAAAGAGTTGTAGATAACCTGGAGGAGGGCTGCAGGATAGCGCCCGGCAGGCTCTCACACACTGCTCCCACGGCCCAGATGTTTGGTGTCAAACAGGGCTTCATTTCACAAGTAGCCTTGTCGAAATGTAGCCACCTGGGTTCCGAAAATCCATGTGGTTGCTGTTGGCCTGTAAAGTAGGTTATTATAGCGCAAACATTCTTGGCTTTGAGGGCTGTCATTTTTTTTAAAAATAGGAAAATCCAAGATTATATAAATTGTATAGCTGGACGCTTAGCCATGGAGAGTACACATGTCTGATGGTGCTGAGTGGCTGTATTTTGTGTCCATTAATAAACCGCGCATACTAGTTTGTGGAAAGGTGACCCCAGTTTTCAAGCCCCGGACTTGAACTCTGCTTTACCCCTGCAGTTCTTGGCCTCCTCGACGCCTGCTCGTGTCCAGCATTACCTCAGATGTCCGAGGCGGGAGAGGCGCGCGGATCAGCTGTGCATTGTTTTGCTAATGAGACCTTCACTTAGGTACATGGGGTCAGGGCTCCAGTCTTTGTTGAGGCTCCTTGCAAACAGGGTTATTAATGCTTCTGTGACGCAGAACCCTAAATCACTTGGCCCCTGAAGTCATACTTGCAGCCCGGGGCCTTCCCTTAGCAAAGTGTTACACCGGCAAGATGGTGGGCAGGAAGCTGCCATGCAGGCCGACAGACACGTAGATAATGCGAGAGGCAACCGGCAGAGGGGCAGAGAAAGAGACAGAAAGACTGTGGCCAGTCTGAGTGCATAGATTGGGGGCACATGGGCAGATCGAATACCCTGCGACACAGCATGTATACTGACAGTGAGTTGTGCTCTGTGTGTATCGAAATGTGGGGTTGTGTGCACTGTGAGTATGCATAGTGTGGGGTTGTGTGCACAGTGTGTATACGGGGTGTGGGGGTTCAGTGCACTGTGAGTATGCAGGGTGTGGGGTTGTGTGCACTGTGTGTATGCAGAGTGTGGGGTTATGTACACTGTGTGTATGCAGAGTGTGGGGTTATGTGCACTGTGTGTTTGCAGGGTGTGGGGTTCAGTGCACTGTGAGTATGCGGGGTGTGGGATTCTGTGCACTGTGTATGCGGAGTGTGGGGTTGTGTGGCGTTTGTGTGCACAGTGTGTATGTGGGTGGTGGGGTTCAGTGCACCGTGAGTATGCAGGGTGTGGGGTTGTGTGCACTGTGTGTATGTGGGGTGTGGCGTTCGTGTGCACTGTGAGTATGCGGGATATTGGTGTGGGCAATGTACTCTTTCAAATAACTTCGCCAGCACTGTGGCTGTATTTTGTGCGACGTTTGCATTGTTTTTGAGCATAGAGTGTTGTGACTTCACATTGTTTTGTATTTCTAAATTTTAAATGAATGATTACAGGGAAGAGAAAATGAAATGCAAATAATATATAACAGACGTAACCTGTATTCATACCCATCGGCACTGAAGTACAATGAGTCAAAATCACCACACACCTAAGAAGGGCCCCATATATTATCAAACCGAAGTAAATTGTCATTTAGTTTATATGACATTTTCTCAAAATGAGCCACATCATACAAATCTGCAAGCCAGGAATTAAGCGCTGGTATAACATTAGTTCTCCAAAAACATAAAATATTGATTTTAGCTGGACCTAGTGCGTTGGAGAGCCATTTGAAGGTATTAATAAAGATATGTGGTATTTCAGAAGTATTGTGTAAGCGCGAGCTTTGTTTTGTGAGAGAGAAATTAAGAAAAGAATGTACCTTCAAATAGTCTTCAATCTAGATTCAAAATGTACGAATACTAGGACACGTCGGAGTTGGTTAAAAACCAAGTTTAAGGAATATGGAATACGCACCTGCCAGTGCCTATACTAGCTCATGGTGGCATCTTCTGGTCTTGCATGCACAACGAAGAGAGTAGTGCAGACACGCCTAAAGGCGCACCAGAGGTACCATTACTGAGGGCTGCTCTATCGTCTGCAGCATCCCCTAGTATGTGTAGGTAACACGTATCGGGTTTGCATCTAGAGATTAGGGGAAATCCTAGACACTTCATGAACATGGCAACCACGTGTACCCTCCAGCACAATTCTGAAATAAACCGGGTGTATCCAAAAGTCCCAGAGCCAATGAGCCAACGTCAAATCAAAACTACGGAAGATCAAACTCAGCATGGCAATGTCCAGGTGCAGCTTCTCCAACAGCTCCTCGCACAGCCTGTGAGGTGAGAGACACAAACTTCTAGTGCTCTGCTCTGTTCCCTCCTTACACAAGCCACCATCCTTCTCTGAGGCATCGGCTCCACACCTTTCTGACCACTCTCTGATCCCAGAAGGAGCAAAGCTGAATCCAGGCCGAGCAGTGCAGGCCTGGCAGTTATGGCTGGACTGTTCCCATTGGGGGCAGGGTCAAGACTGATTTGCATATGGCTGGGTCCAAACTGGAATGGCATGGTGAGCAAAGAAAAGATGGATTTAGGCCCAGATCTCTGTACTGGGGTGAATGCATGACATTGTTCTGCATTCTGTCCATCAGTAGTTCATTTTGCATTTGTCACCCCGAGTATGGGCTGCGAGAGCTGTGTGGGCTGCGAGAGCTGTGTGGGCTGCGAGAGCTGTTGGCAATGTAAATAACAATGTTGTTTGTTTATAAGTTAAAAAAAAAAAGAAATGTCATGAGCAATGCCAATAGCTCTAACTTTTCCAAAGGCGAAACCATTGCATTGTAAATGCTTGTTTCTTTTTGCTTAAGCACTCCATGATAATGCATGAGTTTTCCAGGTGCATTGTGTGAGTAACTCTTTCCCCGTGCTCCGTGTTGCTTCCTCCCCTCCATACACAACACAATAGGGAAACCCAGTAAATCCCCTGGAGACTGGGTATGAACATGTACCACAAAAATATTTCCTGAAGGAGAAAATTGGCCCTCAGTATAAAGGAATGTCCGCTCCTCTTTGCACGTTGTGCAATAAGTAGAAAATTAACAGTGGATTATACCTAATACAACACTTGTTAAATATGGCGTACTTCTTTGTATGTCAACACAAATTGGGATTTATTAATCACAGTAGGCAAATAGATTAAGGCCCAAAAACAAATTGCACTCTTCGGCTGTCAGGCCAAGATCATCAGAGTCATGTTTTTAGTGCCCCAATAATGATCCAAACAAAACAGGTGATGGACCGAATGTGGATCAATGTCACACATTCAACCCAGTTCCAATAATGATCCAAGGCAGGCCGGGGACCACCCAACCATAGAGTTGTCTTTGTTTTCTGTAACATTTCCTTGAGGAAAGGCTTGTGAGTCCTTCAGGTTTGGTAATTGTGGTGGTCAAGACGTCCATGTTTCGGTCTCCAATCATTTAGCAAATACATGGGACCATCCTCAGGAAAAACTGTTGAGTTTTTACAGGTGTATAGACCCTTGTTAAACAGTGAAGCAATGAGTATCACTGTAATTCAAGAGTGAATCAGGGTATGTAGGTAATATCAGAATAATCCAATCAATGGATGTAGTTAATACGTGTGACAATCCTCAGTGTAGTCAGTGCATGTGGAGAATGATGCTGCGTCTAAGAGGCTAAAGGCCTGATTTAGATCTTGGTGGACGGGTTACTCTGGCACAACGATGACGGACATCCCGTCCGCCGAAATATAAATCCCATTATATCCTATGGGATTTATATTTTGGCGAACGGGATATAAGTCACCGCTGTGATGGAGAAACCCATCCACCAAGATCTAAATCAGGCCCTAAGAGTTCGAAAAGTGAGAATTAACTCCTTCAGAAGATTGTTTTGTTGTGCATACTCTCTCGTTCAGGTGCTACCCTCCCCCTATGCTCAGTGTTGCTTTGTCTCGGCTACATACTTCTCCCACTCCCTGCGCTACGCGTTGCTCTCACCCATGTGCTTCTCCCTTCAGCCATATGTTCTCTCCCAGGTGCAAATTGCCCTCTCCCTCATTGTTACTACTTTCCTCGTTGTAGGATAGTTGGGTCTGCTTCATATGGTCACCCCCTCTTTTTACTCTGATATACTGGTTTCTCGACTTTAATGTGGCTGTGGGCCTGCTAATCAGACCCACAGCCCAGCTGTTCTCTCTCTAAATTCATACCATGTTCTTTAAGTACATACCTAATTAGGTATTGGGTCTCCTTTGTGAGCCCCTGTATAGTGTACCATAGGTACCCAGGGCATAGGTGCATCCAAGGCGTACCAGGGGCTACAGCATGTATTATGCCACCCCTGGCTGGCCATCCAAATTGACACAACTGGCTTATCACTCAGCTGGGGAAAGGTCGTATAATCACCCCTTGCTTGGATATAGTATTCCTATATCTAACCTTATATATCGACACATATGCACCTATAAGTCACACCTATGGCAGTCCTTAACAATCCTGAAGGCAGAGTGCTTGGTTTTATGTGAGATGGAGCTCTAGCATGAGCTGAGCCTGTCTGCAGCTTTCGGAACCATGTCCTTATAGCTGTTCTATGATATAGCCATACCATATACTCTTAAGTGCATTATAATCCTCGCTGTTAATGCTAACTTTGGTTTGGCTTTATCGAAACATGTCGTGTAAGGTGTCATATGCTTTGGTATACTACCCCTTTGCCAGTTCTGGTGATGGGGGTAGCATTCCACCCTTCTAGAGGGAGAAGACATGTAGTTGTAGCTTTACCCGGTTAAAGTTAAACAGAGCCTCAGCATCACAAAATGGATGCTGCTGCCACAGACACAAGTCTGACCTCCTGCAGCTGGGAGCCCTTCCAGCGAGGGAGGCCTGGACAATAGGTTTCCTGCCTTGGGAGGTGCTAGCATCTCCCCAGACAGGCCATAGTGTATTGGGGCAGGGTGGGTTGAATGAAATAAGACACTGCCTGGGGCACACAAGGTGCTCCATGCATAGTCCCGTTCAAACCAGTTGCTGTGGCACTCCAGCCCCAGCTCTGGCACAAACTGGACAAATCGAAAGGGGTGTAACCACCCCCTTCCCTGGTCCCACCCATAGGAGGGACCTAGCAGGTAATCCAGCCCCGTTAATTCGTATAAAGCTAGGAGCTGAGTCTAGAGACTTTAGATTATCCTGAACCGAAACTCTGAAACAAAATTCTGGACCTTCGACATTCTACTGCAACTAGAAGACTGAAGAATCTCCCTTGTGGTCAAGGAGTGACCACCCTCTGCAAACAGGCACCACCTAGTGAATTGCCGGTTTGCTTTGTTGATGCTCCCGAAGGATCCCGACAACTCTGCTTCACAGGACTAGACTTCCAGACTTCTCGGACCTTGTCCCACACTTCCAGCAAAGCTGAGACCCGTGGCAGAGACGAGAGACTTGGGACCGGACACCTGGCCATTTTGTTCTTTGCTAAATTGTGCAGCTTCTGATGCATCCTCGAAGTGTTGCATTGGGACTGGAGAAGCCCCAGCTCCGAGTCGTAAGTGCACCAAAGCTCAGCCCTCCACATTTCCCGAGTGCCGCGTGGGGCCTGCTCTTGCATTTCCTCTTGACGCGTCTTTGCAGTTGCTAGCCTGCTGGCTAGTGGCCATCTTGAAGACTCCATTTTGAAACAATGCTGCTTGCCTGGTTGCTCTGGGCCTGCTCTTTCTTTCCTGTAAAGGGGAAGCTCCACAAACCTTGCTGGTCTGTAGAAGAAGCCAATCTTCATTTCCTGCGTGGGTTGCCTTTGCCAAGGCTTGTTGACTCAATCCGGAAGCCGACATCGCCAACAGCTAGAGCCTTTGTGGGACAGTCCATATCCAGCTTCTGGTTGTCGTCAACGCCTCCTGGTCCACGTGGCTGCAGAAACAAGCTTCACTTCTTCACCTGTTTGCAGCTCGACATCGCCTGGTTCCTTCCTGGTTCCTTCCTGGGCACTGGCTAGTGACCCAGACTCTGTCCCCTCTGCTTTCAGGTTCTTCACTTCTTCGGTCCACCCTTGGATCCATCCAGACATCTTCCTCCTGGTCGCCTGCAGCATCTTCTTGCAGTTCTCCATAGGAATCGACGACGAAACCCGACACGACTTCACACCTATGCACCCGGCTTCCCTGGGTGAGGTAACTCGAGTACTCCAGTGCTCCCGTGGGTAATAACTATCCAAGTGTCCTGTTTTAACTGGGTTTCCCCGCAAGTCCACCCGGAGTGTCCGAAATCAACTAGTTTCTAACTTTTACGTTCCTATTGAAAGTCTATGAGAACTCGTGTGTGTGTTTAGACACTGCATACGCACCCTGTGAGACTCCTACTTCCTAACCTCTGGTTGTTCAGTGTAGTCCCAGCGATT